>NW_024041373.1:19097186-19745249 GCF_014851395.1 Micropterus salmoides
GAGCATGTTCTGATTTTGTCACAGGATCAACATGCTCCTAAAATGCTTTAGCCTACTGGACAAAATGAAAGGTTACATACACAAACATTTCAGCGATAGACAAACGCATGAGAGGACACATGGGTTTGTTTGACTGAATTCATGTCTAGTGATTGTTTACCTGGGGTGGATATCCACAAGCAGCACCAACGTCTGCATAGTGATCACGTCGATGCGTTTACAGTGAAACCTTGCAACTTTCAACACTTTCAGATACGTTACACACAACACGATCAGCGTCAGGAGGAAAGTGAGAGAGTGCAAAGCCACGGTGAAAATGATAAATTGCGTCCCGGTTCCCCTCGCCCTGACATTGCACAAAGTGCACGATGCGTAAAGGTGGTGGTACCCGATCCAAGAGCGGCAGGTGGCCACTGTGGAGAAGCAAAGTGAGTGTATCCACGTGTATCCTAGCGCTATCACTGCATCCCGGTGCCGTATTCTTGAGTGGTAGCTCAGCGGGAACACCACGGCCACCCATCTATCGATGCTGAGAGCTGCCATGCTGAGCATGGAGTTTGTGGTGAGAAAAGTGTCAAGGAAACCCACAGTTTGACAGAAGCCGCTGCCTCCGGGGTGGCCCTTGGTGATGAGCCCGATCAGAGTTAGGGGCATGCTGGACACGCTAAGTAACAGGTTGCAAAACGTCAAGTTGAGAATAAAAAGGCCGGGTACCTGTTTGCGGATCTCCGGGTTGTACAGAAAGCAGATCAGCACCACAACGTTGGACAACAGCGAGACGATAATAATCCCCAAAACCAACACGGAAGCAACTATGTCCGCTGCGTCCATGGTGCTTCCTCTCAAATATCCAGACTTTTGATAAGTGCATCCAGAGTCCTGATGCAAACTATCATCGTGAGTTGCAGTCACAACATATCCAGTACATTGTCATGCTTACCCTCCCCTAGCACCAAACGTCTTCAATAAACGAAGCGGTCCCTCCAACAGTGTCCACGGTTTGGTCGCAGGGAAATCATAGAGAATTCTCACCTGATTATTGTGAGGAAATTTGTAAGTGCGTTAATGGGAATGTGGCCAGAGCAGGAGGCTTGTTCTCGTGAGGCTCTGCGGTACTTTTCGAGCACCCTTGTCATACCACTGGTCTGACGGCTCAGGGTTTCCTGGCTGCGCAATTGCGCATTGACATGATGGCAGCTTTTAAAATAACATAAAAGTAGGCTAGTTAAAGCTTTCAGGCTACTTGTATTGCCTTCTCTGTCAGAGTCTAGAAAGCAGGTTGGTGCACCCCTGTTCAAAAATAGCTTTTTAGAGTAAAAATAGAAGCACGACGCACGATTGCGTGGCTGGTGGTAAGGCTGATGTCATGAGCATTACGTTGAACATAACAATTTTGGTAAGCAGATGTTTTGTGCACGTAGCCTATGTAGATCAAGTTCGTGCTGTGTAATTCGTTAATTAATCGGGGTTTTTTGAACGTCTGACTAGATTGAATCACATCCCCATCAACACTTAATTTAAATTTCTCAGCAGCAAACCCACGGCCCGGACGTCACTGCGATACGGAGCCCCAGAGCCTCATCAGTGCAGCGTTCAAAGCCTTATATGGCGCTTTAAACGGTGGCAGTGTATCTGGACTACTTTCATCCAGATTATTATTCCAGTGTAGCAGCACCACCGCCTCTGGCAATAATGTGTATGTATAGCCTCCAGCCCATGAGGACATGTGTTTAACACTTTTATAGCCTTTAGCTTTTAGATTGGTAGTACGATGATTTTTTTGTACACGTACAGTATATGTCAACAACAAATGATGTGCTGTTCTGTTTTTTTTTTTTTTAAATGAACTAAATGTAGCCTACAGCAGTGTGTATGAGTTTACTTAACTTAAATGAATGATAGAACCCTAAATGAAATGGGGAAAATCCAGTCTTTGTAGGCTGAAAAAAAAAAAAAATGCTTATATATATAGTAATATATATAGTTACAATATATATATACTATATATAACTATAACTATAACTATATATATATATATATAGTTATAATAGTTGGCAAAAATTTTGATTTTACTGCCTAAGTACATATAGTTGATCAGCTTTGCTGTCATTTCTGCAGGATTGTACACAACCCTTAAGGTCAGTAGGGGCCATAAGGTCATAAATAAGTGGAAGTATTCAGTAAGTTTTGTATTTAACATTTTAAGTAAAAGTAGGCTAGCTGGTGGCCTATTATGAGAAAATTTTAATGATATGGCCCCTGTGAGTGTTGTATTATTCACTTTGGCTATTATTATGGATGCATCTGAGCAGCATTTTAATATTGTAGCTAGAGATACTATATTCTATTGGGTAGTCAAATATATAGCAATGTGTCATATTTTATAAACTGATCATATATTTTGTATATTAAATCTGGATCTGCAAAGTAATTTGTAACTTTAAGTACAATATTTCCCTCTGTAAAGTAGCATAAAATGGAAATACTCAAGTACCTCAAAACTGAAGTCAAGTACTTTGTTATATTTCACCACTGATAATAACAAACAATGTGGCTCTGTGGCTGTAATTGTAGTTCCCTGCCCATCTACCCTTCACAATAACCTTGCTGAAATAACTTGTACTGGTTCTAAAACGTGATGCTTCAAGCGTTCTTCATACAACCCTGCTTTATGAAGATAACACAATTTCTACTTTTACATGCCCTGTGTCCAAGTAGAGCTTGAGTGATGATCAGAAGAATAACTTATTCAAATTGTGTCCTCTTTTCAGTTCAGTTAACAACCGACTCAGACACAGACTCTATACTGTAGTCTGTGTTGGACTCTTGCAGAGTGTTCTTTGTTTAAGCTTGTTATGAGTAAGCACATCGAGAGCAATGTATAATCCAGAGTCAAATTCCTTGTGTGTGTACATATACCCGGCAGGTAAAGGTGATCCTATCTGTTTGGTGATACCCAGTGAAAGAGTCTCAGGAACTGAACCTCTGAAGGGCTTCCTTGATCCAAATTCTTCATATATGTGTACAATTGATAATTTGTATAATTTTTGCATCATGAGTGTCCATACTGTAATTTTATTATGTTAGTCTATTCTGTACACATGACATCTATTGCATATCTGTGTGTTCTGGGAGGGATACCTCCTCTGTTGCTTGTCCTGAGGTCTCCATTTTTCCTACTTGTAAAGGGTTTTATCGTATCTTTGGAGCTACTTTGTGATATGGGAAATTGGACTCGGATTGGACTTGGATAAAACTGACTAGATTTCAGGCTGCAATAGCCTCTACAGTAGTATATGAGGTTCACATCAGGTATTGTGCAGCAATATTATTGATACCTGTACTAAGTAGTGAAGACCTTAAGAAAATGTGTTTTTTTCAAAAGCATTGTGAGAATTTGTGCCCTAAAGTTTATATATTTGTCAAGCAAGCAATGGATAGTGTAAAAATCTATTTTCCAGTGATTTGCCCAAATCAAAATCTTCCCACTGCAGTAAACTCCACTGATCTAGTGCTCCAATAGATTACAACAAACTATTATTTGATACAGGTGTCTGGTACTGGTGTCATGTCTGAGGCAGAGATGCATGTCTGCTGATCATCCTGCTGATGGGAGAAGACATGATACTCTGTCATCCTGTAGTCACTGTAATGTGTTGTGGTAGTGGGATGTGGGATCTACAGTGTAAACAAAGCAGAACTTACAGAATAAACTTACAGAATCAGCCTTTTCATGTGAAGACTATGATATATAACCATTACATTATATTAGACAGATAGCAGTTTCTACTTTCACCTATTCTTTGAATACAGAATAGACTCATTTACCACTGTCACAGACCACCATACATCTGAGCTCGTTGAAAATTTAAATTAACATGCTAAACTAAGGATGAAAGTTAAAATTACTCATTTGCAAAAAAAAAAAAAAAAAGAGAGATTTTCCTCATATTAGTTCCAGGAGCAAAATTAAAAGCATGGATGTGATCTATAGTGTTTAATTGAAAGAGATTTCTCTACTGTCTAACTACAAAGATAAGAGAAACCAGTCTATTTGTTATAACAGTGATCACATGTGCAGCTGTCTAGCCATCCTATAAATTATCAGTAATGACAAATTGACAATAGTGGCTGCGAAGATTTTCTAATTAGTTCCACAGAGAGAGAAGTTTTTCACCTCTGCCATTTCCACATAGTGAGAGAACAGATGGTGAAACTACATTGGATTTTTTTTTTACACAGCTCAAGTCTCTGCAGTGCTCCCTTAAATAGGATATGAGACTTTGAATTAATAAGGTGAAAGGTTACAGCTACACATGACCATACACATAATCCTTCAAATGCCTCTGCAGACCCCTGTAAGATGTTTCTTAACTGACATTTACAGCTGCTGTATTTTTATCTCCATAAACCCAGAAGTCATTGGAAATGCATTCCAAAACCATTCATTTATACTCCTAAAAAACTATTTCTCATTAGTTCTATATCACAGATCAAAATAAAGGTAATAAGATACCATAAGTTGAATAAAATGAACGTTCTTCTTTTGTTTTTGTTTGTAATGTGAAAATGTCTTTCTTCGATGGCTTTCCCCCTGGGTAATCAGCACCCCTCCCCACCCACTATGATGCCCCAACATATAGAGGCTTCTAAAATGGTTATAAAACAGCGAGAATAATAACTTTTCCAAACACAGTACAGCACTGTTTCTTTCACACCTATAATTCTGGGTTAGCCCTGCTCATTGGTAGCTGTGTGGCTGGTAATGACCATTCATATTCATACAGGTGAATAACGCGCATATTATAACCCAACACTCACTATCACTTGCATGTTTAGGCCGTTTCTTACCAGCTGACCTGACACTATCCCTGCGTTGTGTTTTGGACAACTTAATTAAGGAGAAAATAATCGCGTTGCACCACATGTCTTCTGCTATCGGCTGTCGGCAGTGGACAGCTGATTGTCAAACAGCGCTCACGTCAGATGCCAGGAAAGATGCCTGAGTTTCCCTGTGTGCTGCTGGACCACGACCATTCTGCCAGGGGCCTATATTCACCAGATTTGGACTCAAGTCTAAGCTAAGTTTCTGCTGCTGTGATACTGTTCATACTCATTCAACTGTTTTGGTTGATTTGGTTGGTTCATGTACAAGTTTTGGTTGTTTGGCAATGCTAGCAAGATTGCTATGGCTGAATGGTTGTTAGCTATTTCTTGGTTCAGCGTTTCCACTGTGCTGTTGCTGTTCAGATTCAATTTGCAATGTGCATGAATGGCATTTTAGGCCTCTGCATACTTACAGGGGATATCTGCTGCTGAAACTAAATATGTATTCATATGCATTGGTATTTATCAACAACCTCATGTATCAGTTCAGCTAATTTCTTGTGGTGTTGTCTGGCCTTGCTGCTAATATCCAGAGAGATACATTTTAAAACTGGATGGACTGATCACTTTTGGGCTTATGGTTTGAAGTTAATGTTGGGGGTTTCTTTTTGCTCATGCATGCAGTTCAAAAACAAACCATGCTAATGTGTAAGAAGTGCAAGAAGACTGCAACAACAAACTTATTTCACTAACTCAAGTAGAAGCACCCAGTTGAGTAGGCTACAAGGAGAGCCAAAACTCCAGCGAAGAGAGCTTAACAGCCAAGTTGGAAACCAAAATTATTTTTTAGTGTTCTGTCATATTGTATAATATCATTATTGCAGAAATACCCTGAAATATCGTGATATTATTGGAGGGCCATACCGCCCAACCCTATTCGGTTTATGGTGGCTCATATACTGAGTGTAATGGGACCTATAGCTGAACTTGTGCTCTTTTCTAATTTGGTTCTCTTTATAGTAGGAGAGGAGGCCTGGCTTGCGTAGGGACACATGTGTTTCTGTACATTGTCTAGGTACATTGTAGCTGGAGAATTTTTCCCTTGAATCAACATACTATTAGTATTTTACTGTATGTTCATCTGAGGTATTTTGTCTGGGCTACATCTCCCATGAAAGGAGGGAAGGACAAAACAACTCTGTTGTTTGGGGGTCTAAAGCACTACTTGCTAATAGTTATAAGCAGGTAGCAGTCATTTTGTTTTGGGGTAAGCTCTCAGCAGAATCCTTTAGGTCACTGCTCGGATTCATTGAGACGTCCCTCAAACAGCAGAGCTAAATCTGACTGTATAACTATTTGCTATTAATGGTCAGTTCCTTGACCAAAGTGTCTCTGACTGAAATCGATTTTTTTGGCTGCTTAGGGGGCAGCAGAGCAAGCTGTAAACACTATTGACATAATTTATGTTATATATTTGTCGTGGTGAATGTGTTAGTGAAAAACTAGCCTATATACCTATCTAGCAGACATATTGGCCTTACATTTGGTGACATGTCTCAGGCAACCCAATAAATGCAAGTTCCTGAAGCAGTGAAATTTTGCAGGTTAAAGTTTCCCATGGGCCAGATATAACATGCACAATGCTCACCAGTAGAATTTTCTTGAGGCTTTTAGAGACCCCGGGATTTGGGCCTGTTCTCAAGATCAATTTGTAGTCAGTCGCATGTTCTACAAACAAAGTATAAAATCAATCACCATTGTCTGTTTTGTGTAGTTGAATGAGTTGGCTAATTAAAACTGACTGTATGGTTTGTCTGCTCAGCTCAGACATCTCCTGCGTCTTATTTGCACGGTTGCTCATTCATTAACCTGCAGTAGCAGAATGTTTGACTTTTTCTACCTTGTTGTGATTAGTGTGGTTTTAGGTCTGATGACAACTGAATTTCACTTCTTCTTACAGTTTGTATGTTTATCTGCATTTTCCTCCCTCTGACAGTATCACTCTTGTGCACCTGTAAAACAGAGCTTACTGTATACATTCAGTGTGCTGCTCTTGTTAGATGTAGTACCACTTTCATGTTGAATTTACTGTAGATCAAAAGGCTGTAGTTTTTCTGTTGGCTGAATGTCAAATGGCTGGTTGTATCTTGGCTGTACATAAATTCTCGCAGCCATTCCAAGCTCAGTTAATCGTGCTCACCCATCTGCTTTGATGTCCTTTCTCTGGTAATTAGTGTGACATCGCTGTACACGAGCATGACAGTAAGCAGCTCCCAGTAGTTCTTTTAAATGGAGCGAGGAGTATGAGTTTTAATGAGAGATCATGATGGTACATGTCAGGACCTTCATGCACTGGGCACATGTGGTTTGTCTATGTGTGTGTATATGATGCATGATCTTGAAGATGACTAGCTTTATGTCATTAAATGGCTTCTGCTGGTGGCTACAAATCTGTGTGTGTGTGTGTGTGTGTGTGTGTGTGTGCGTGTGTGTGCGTGTGTGTGTCCCTAACCTTCAGTTTATGCGGGAGTTAGAAGTCTATAGAAGGACAGAAACCTTCTTCTTTCCTCCATAGAAGATATGCGTCAGCTCTTGATTTGAAAAAGGAACAAGATAGTGATTAAAAACCGTCCTCATGAGCGTGATACTATACAGTAGGCATGATGCAGAGTAGTGCTAGCAATACATGACTAGTGCCCGTGGCTAAATAAATGCATGCCTGGCTGCAGACCCAACTGGCTCATGCACAATTTCAGAGGCTGTCTTTTCATATTATTCTTTCTTTGTTTGTGCTTGGACAGCCGTCTCACTCCTGTAGAGTAAGATTCACATCCACATACACGGCCAGTCTGCTTGTCCTTGTCATGATTTATACCTTTATACGTTGATTTGGTGACTCAGAGGAGAAACAGCTAAATCATTGTAAATTATTATTATTTAAATTCATGAAGGTCATATACTAGTGGTAGCACACTTAGTATTTGTAATAACCAGTTAAATTTATTTTATTTGACTAATCAATCTTTGCAGAGCTTTTTGTAGTACATAGCATAACCATATCTATTTATCATGCCATTCTTGCTAATATGAGTAAGACATGAAGCTTTGCTGATTTGCACAGAAATAGTTCTGAAAAACATTGTTTTATTCTTATAATTTAGCTTGTCCAAGCCTGTATTTCACATTTTCTCTCTTTTATGCTCTGTAGCAGTTATAATGTTAGGTTAGCATTGTATATTTTACACTTGTTACATAAAAAAAATACCTCTGCAGTGTAGGGCTGACTTAATGAACAAAACAACCTTTCCTTCTGTGGCTGAGCTGACTGCCCTCCCCACAGGAGGTGAGATCTCTGATTATGAAGTGTCGTAATTGATATGCTCCACTCACTTTTAAGTTATCAGAAAAATCATTGGGCTACAAAGTGTAGTCTTGCCTTGGAGCAATTACCTGCCAATGCTTTTTGTTTTGATTTGTTAAAAACACACACACACACACACACACACAAAAGATGCAACCATACTTCTCCAGCCCTGAAATGAAACCATTTCCCCTCATGTTAGGTGAGGCACAAAGAGTCTTGTCAGAGGTAAATATTCTGTGTTTGGCTTGGTTGTACAATTTTAGAGAGAACATTGTTTACAGTCTCCTTCTAGGATGTGAGATGATGGTTTCAAGTGGACACAGCATTAGAAATAATGGGTTTAAGTGGGGAAGAGGATTTTTTTTTTTCCAGAATCCTTATGCATGTCCATTCAGAGAGGTACAGCTGGTACTTTGGCTGGAAAAAAAGTAAACAGGAATGAAAACTTGAAACCTGGTAATGTTTCACTACAGGTTGTAATTATAACTCAGTTTCTTCCTTTCCTCTGTCTATAACAGCTTTATCAAAGAGAAGTAAGAGAAGCGTGAGACTAAACGTGATTGAATCTTGATGGATCACTGACTCATCTCAGCTTAGTGAAAAGCTGAGTTAAAGGCCACGGCGTGGTGTGGAGGAAGCTACTGCGGCCCTTCGCGGGGAGTGAGGAAAGTGGGATCTGTCGTGTCTCTTTGTCTACTTGCTGTGATAAGAAGCCACTGTTGTCACGCAGCAGTGGCACCAATCGTTACTCCCACCCTGTCTGGGGAGTGGGTGGATGGATATGCTGATCTGTCTGTCCCTGACAGTCGGGGCTGCTGCTGCTACAATTCATTACACTCACATACAGCTGTTTGGTAGTGGGAAAAGAGCTATTTTGACATCTTTCCAAAATTTCTAAAAGCAATGGTTCACAGAGTTCCTGATTCTGTGGGGAAAAAAATAGATACATGTTAACAAAAGCTATTTATTTTATTAGAATATAAAGACATTTACTGTAACAAATGAAAGTATTATATAGCTTCTGTTTTTGATACAGTGCTTCCCTCTAGTGGATAGGAAATTATATGAAAGAAATGGCTGCTTTTTAAATAGTTATCGTATGATTGATTTGTATGACGTATCATTTTTTAATATTAATTATAATCTTTTCAAATAATTTATTATTACAGATCAATTATTTTAAATTGTTGATTTTTAAATAGTTAATGAGGAGGTAAATATTCTATTCTATTCACCTATTGAGGTTATAGCCATGCTTAATTAGTTATTATGTTAAACTGATTGATTTCCATGGGTGATCATCAGCATGCAATATTACTCTAACAGGTGACAGAGACAGGAAATGACAGCGGGGATCTATTTGCTGGAGCACCCCTTGGCCTTGTGGTGGTTATTTCCTGTTTTGACCAAAGGAGGGCACTCTCTGCGCTCTGTACAAGCTGCCTGCTGAACCTGGTGGAGGTGAGCGGATGTGGTGGTGTGCTGAATGAGCTGTCAGCACTCATTAGTGCCCTCTCATTAAAGTGATGTCAGTGGCACTCCATTAGCAGTGAAATGAACAGCTGCCCTGCCTGGAGGCCAAGTCAACGACTGAACTTTGTTGATCAGGGAGGTCTGCAGGTTAACCTGCCATAAGCAGGAACAGGGAACAAACTCTTTTTTTGTTTTATTTTTTGCAAATGGTCTGCAAAAATGATGGCCATGAATATAGGTAGATCATTTTACCATGAAAATATATATGTGTGTGTGTGTGTGTGTATGTGTGTATGTGTGTGTGTGTGTGTGTGTGTGTGTGTTTGTGTGAAGTTGCATTGGCACATACTACTGTTAGTCCTTGAGTTACGTCTCGTTTTGTGTCTCAGTTTGTCAAGCAGGGTAACATAACATACCAAGGGATATGTGAGTTCCAAGCAAGATATAGGAAACATTTCCCTGTCAAGTAAACACATATTATCAGCCTAAATGGTGTCTAACTGTAATAGAAAAAATCATCACATCCCTCTAAGTATGATGCTGTAGGTTCGATAATTTGTTAAAATGTATATAAATATACAGGTGTACATATGGTATGGAATATAAGGTGTTCAATTCAGAGCAAAATACAAATTTTCTTCTTCACAGCAACATAGGAACTTCATACTAAAGCGATGATTTCTCCAAAATTATATCTAGTTTGTCCCTATTCTTTTGTATAAATAAATCACAGATAAACCATGGTTGCTATATGCAGCTTATTCACATTAGTTGTCATGAATTCGGGATAATGAAAATGTGTGTAATTATTACCACTCTCTGCCATGTGGGGGCACCAGTGTGTGACGTTGCACCGTTTGACATCTAGTATGATAGTGTAAGTCCAAATTTTATGTAAAATGGTTTTTAAAAGGATGTTGATATGGTACTACAGAAATTCCTGATTTCCTGAGTTTGAAACCTGGCAATATATGTACTTTTAGCAAACCCCCTTGCAGTTGAAAGAGAAAACATTTGATCTGTGAAAATGTCTTAACACTGAAGGCCAACCACACACTAGCTCTTTTACCACCATGCCCTTTCTTTCCCTTGGCTCCTTGTGACCCAACACATGCTACATCTCAGACAACCACTCACATAGACCAGGATCTGAATGGCATTTGGGGTCAAAACCACGATACCCCCCATTTGCCTTCCTCCATTAATGGCCTATTTAGCGTACCGCCGTTGGCAGTAAAGAGATAGCTGGGCTTTTATGCCTTCTGACTGGATATATTAGCAGGTAATGTCCTTAAAGAGGATTAGCGGATGGAAAGAGAGGGAAGGAGAAAGAGAAGGAGAGTGGCTGAAAGTGCCGTAGGGATGGCATAGCAGTAAATAGGCAGGTGATAGCAGGGAGGATAGGGGAGCTTATGCTGCCTTGTGCTGCCTCTGGCGATGGATTGGGGATTAGCAGCCATTGTGGATTCTTTGTATCCTGAAGCATGTTGAGTCATAGCTGTTTTATTGTTTGTATATAAAATATATGTTGAAAAATAAACCTGCAGTTCTACAGATAAGCAATGAATACATTGTTTGTCCCATAATAGTGAGCTGTCCTCTCTTTTTAAATGCAAACAATTAGGGAATTCAGTTGTCAAGGTCAATGATCTTCTCGTAGTTAACTTTTCCTTCTGATCCCATGTAGTCAGTCAGTCAAGAATGTGCTGTGGGTCGAGGTCAAGAGTCCCAACAAACCAAACAAATCAACTTGTTTACTGTTTTCAGCAGTTAACCCGCTTTCTACTCAAATACATTCTTAAACAGGCATTGTGACCTTTAAGGGTGACCTTTTTAAGTAAGTGGATGCATGCATGTATATAAGATGTATCATGTTATTTGTAAACATGTCTTTTAAAAAATGAAATTTGTATGGATAATCAGAGCCTCTATTACCCCCACGGCCTCTTACTCAGTGGTTCCTCACCAGCAACAAGAGAGTTTTAACCAGTTTTATCCCATCGACTTGTCTGAGCTTTTACAAACAGTATCACAAATGAGAGTGTCCTCCAGCCTACTTGATGTAATACCTACAAAGTTTTTACTGAAAGTAATGGATTCTGTTGGGCCCCATTTGATCTCTGTTTTCAACAGCTCAATATATACTGGTTGTGACCCAGATTATTTTAAAACGGCTTGCGTGAACCCACTTTTAAAGAAACCTGGTTTAGATCCCTCCCTCCCACAAAATTTTAGACCAATTTCAAAACTGCCTTTTATTGCAAAGATTCTTGAAAGAATTGTGTCCAAACAGCTGCTCACTGTACTGGAAAATAACAAAATATTTGAAAAGTTTCAGTCTGGTTTCAGGAAGTACCACAGCACTGAGACTGCCCTGCTTAAATTCACCAATGACCTTTTAATGTCTGCTGATGAAGGTATGTGCTCAGTCCTGGTACTCCCGGACCTTAGTGCTGCTTTTGACACCATTGATCACAACATCATGTTAGACAGACTGAGGCACTGGGTGGGGATCTCTGGTACTGCCCTAGAATGGTTTTCATCCTACCTGTCAAATAGGAAGTTTTGCGTGTCTGTAAACAACTATGGTGCAGATAGGCTTAGCAGGCCATAGTCTGCGTTTGACGGGCACTACAGAGGAGAGCATTCTGGGTGTCTATACCCACAGCCAGAAGCTTACCAAAGAGCTGTACCGTGCCATACTTGGTGTCATCTGCCCTGGGGACGACAGAGTCTCTCTGCACCCTCTGCTCCATGGAGACTTGATGAAGATGTCTTTCAAGTGGCATCCCTATGTACCTGATCTGCTGCTGGATTCTGGTTTAAGGGTTTGCTGCCAGTTCCAGAAGAGTCTTGCTGATCTGGTTTACGTTCTTCATTGTAACATGGATCAAGAAACAGTCGCTCTGGGAGAGGTCTGGGAGAGCGTCTACTACTGTACACAGGTGTAGGGGTGTGCATCAGCCCCAGTACCCGCACCAGGCCTCTGACCCAGCTTTTACTTACTGATACCCACCTTGGCCTGGTGCAGGAGGATGCCTGCACCATATGTATGCTGACGACACACAAATGTACTTGCCCGTCAGATCCACAGACCCTGGAATGCTGAGTTCACTTACCGACTTGCCTTTGTGAAGTTAAAAAATGGATGTCAAATAACTTCCTCCAGCTGAACTCAGACAAAACAGAAATCCTGGTCATCGGGTCCCAGCAGATGGCAAAACAAATACTGCCATCTGCTGGTTCCCTAGTAAATCACATTAAGCCTGTTGCAAAGAACCTTGGTGTCTGGTTTGATAGTAATTAAAATTTTGAGCAGCCCACCACAAAGCTTGTTCAATCATTTTTTCATCAACTTAGAAATATAGCAAAAATTCAATCTATGTTAACTTTTAAAGACACCGAGACCATTTTACACGCCTTCATCTCATCACGCCTGGATTACTGCAACAGCTTTTTCACTTGTTTAACCCAAAAATCTACTGATCGACTCCAGACTGTCCAGAACTCAGCTGCCAGGCTTTTAACCAGAACAAAGAAATATGACCACATTACTCCTATTTTAGCTTCATTACACTGGCTCCCAGTATGTTTTAGAATTGACTTTAAAATTTTATTGATCACTTTTAAAGCTCTTCATGGCCTCTCTCCTTGTTATATTTCTGACCTTTTAGTCCCATACGCACCAGCACATACCTTGAGATCCTCGGGCAGAGGTCTGTTGTCTGTTCCAGAGTCTCGACTGAAAACTAAAGGGGACAGAGCGTTTGCAGTCAGGGCCCCGAGGCTCTGGAACAGCCTGCCCGAGGAAATCAGGTCGGCTGAGTCAGTTAACTCTTTTAAGTCCCTTCTTAAAACATACTTTTATAGGAGAGCCTTTCCCGATTTTATTTGACTTTATTTTATCCCTTTTATTCTATTCTATTTTACTTATTTTATATTTATCTTAAACGTGTATTTTAGTCTTTTCAATGTTTTCTTGCTTTTATCTTGTTATTGTCTTTACACTTGTTAAAGCACTTTGTAACTTTTTTTTGAAAAGTGCTCTACATATAAAGATTATTATTATTATATTATTATTAAATGGATGGTAAGTGATTCTGCAGAAGATTTGTTGATATTTTAATTCAACTGCCAAACAAACATACTTCTTCAGTGTTCCCTCAGAAGCTCCGCCCCCCAAATTTAAAAACAGAGGTTTCTCCAGCGTCATATAATTGTTTTAATTTTTTTCCTCTTTCTCGGCCATCTCTCCTTTTTCACAAAATGCGGATATTCACAGTGTAGAACTCTCTCTGCCCTCTCTCCCCCCATCACCACTGTGCCTGAGCACTAACGCCACCTGTTGCTGATTGGCTGGAATAATGTTGCGTGGCAAGGTCCACACCACCTTCTTTTTCTTTTCCATTTACAGAGCCTGGGCTGTGTAAGAAAACCTGATTTTTTTTTTCAGATCGCACACAAAATGGAAAGCTAACAAACTGTGAGAAAATATTGATTTTAAGAAAAAGTGTACTACAATCACTTACTATCCCTTTAACTAAGTGCTTCTGTATCTTAACCACATATCTGCCAAAACCACAACCAGACCCTAGTTTCCATGCAAAGATACTGTAGAAAGAAAGTCCAAACTCCAAAAACGTTGGCATTCCCCAAATGGTAAATGTTTGCAGAATTGTACAATATTGCTGTTCTTAGCTGATAAAGGCTTTCCAAACAAAATTTTGGATATAGATAAAATTAGTACAAGCGACCTTTTCTCGTTCCTCCTGAAGACCTCGAAGATGAAAGACACTTTTGAATGAGCTTCTCAGTCTAATCTGCTCCTCCCCTCCTCCACTGTTGTAACTGCCATATGACTAATGCCATAGGCCCGAGGTCTTGGCTCGGGCCAGCTAAGCTGTTTTGGAGGGATTTGATCATGCACAGATGACATTGAGTTAGAATGGGTCACTGCAGAATCTGTTTGAGCCACAGTCTCCTGGAAAGGAGTCAAGTGGAGGGCAAGCACCTGTGCTAGCTGACCTTTACTTGGAGAGAGGAAACAGAGTCAGTTTCAAAATTTCAGGAATGAGTAAGTGAAGCATTTAGCATCACATGAAATCCTCATCATCAAAGCCGGAATGGCATCATCCCTAATCACACTCCGTCTCATTTCCTTATCCACTTTAACTTCTCTGTGTGTGTGCAAGTCACACATCAGTACTTCCTCATGCTCACTCAAGTTTTGAAATCTTGAAAAAGTGTGAGACTGGTGAGACTATACTCTCTCCAGGGGAGGTATGTACAAAATCTAGTCCATGCCAAGACATCCCTGTGACCATCTCTGCTCTCAGCAGCACCAAGGATATGAAAGGAGCATTGTGTGCTGCTTCACGCTCCATGGCCAATTGACTTCTTTTCCCATTAATCAAATGCGCTGTTTACCTAATCTTTCATAGCATTTCAAAACCATTAAAACCAAGAGGATTATCCTAGTATTTCTGACGGTGTTTCTTTACCTCAGGAACAGGTGCCCTGATAACACTCTCCCTCTTTTGCTCCCTTTCTTGCTCGTTCCTCCTTTCCTTTCTTTAGTCTTTCCTCCTTTATCACTTTCTTTTTCCTATTTTCACTTTCTTTCCCTTTCTAAACTTTCCTTTCTCTCTTAGGATTCTTAAAAGTGCAGCCTTCTCACCAATGGACAACTCTACCCCCTGCTCTGAATAAATAAAGTATTATTGTCCGATTAAAGCAGATTAAGCAGATTGAAAGAGAGTCAATCTGAAATTGGGTTTAATTCTGCACTTATCTGAATTCTTGACTGCTTTCATAGTGTTCACTTTTGTGTCTTTGAGCAGGAAGTTGGTGTGGGTTAGAGGGGCTACATTTCGGAGAGTGTGTCTTACTGTAGAGCTAAAAGAGGAAATTGTGAATTGAATTGCACTTAAAACCCCTCTTTGTAAAACTAGACGAAGCACAAAGCAAACTCACATGCCAGAACAGTTGGCCAGTATCTACAGGTAGGTGTATAGGTTATAGCCAAGCTGCAGTGTACCTTGTTATCCCCTAAAGCTGTGGGAGCATTATTTTACTCACTTCCACCAGCAGACAACCAACTGGGGTCACATATTTTGATTCTGCTGAGATTTGATTAAAATAGTATCTATGGAAATTACATTTTTACACAACGTGATATCAAGGAGAAAGGAGAAAGGTACTATGTGTGTGGGGCATTGTAAGTATGTAGCCATTTTATTAGGAATTACATTCCTAGGGTAATAAACATATTGGACAATTTTGCACCTCACAAATTACGTCTAACGCCAAAGTTCAGCACCAACGCAGTAAGTAATGTGTCCTTTTTATATAGCGAGGCGGAAAGTAATGGTATGGAGGTTGGGTTGGGATGTGTGAAGCACATCACACAGATTGAGTACCATCAAAGACCTGCAATTAACATTCGTGTTTTTTTTAACCATAAACATGGTCTTTCCCTAACCTCAATCAAATTGTAGTTGCCATACAGAATCTTGTGAATTTTGAAAATGCTGGCATTGGATGTGGAGGAAAAAACATGTCAATAAATGTATTACATGGTTTCAAGAATTGTCCAACACTGATCTTCTTGTCTGGTGATAGGGTTGCTTTATTGGGGATGTTGGAGGTCTTATCTGAGTGAAATATGCATTTAACTTGAAAGTTTAGTCTTCAAATGAAGAATAATGTGGCCTCAAATTATTATGTAGGCCTATGTTATAAACTGTGTTTTAGATAACTTCCAGTTGACTTTTAAGGTGCCCTGTGTGCACTTGGAAAAAATAGGACCATTTATCTTTTAGTAAACCAAATTTAAATTCCCTTTGAAATATCAGCATGTATCATTACGGAAGACAGTGTAGTCTTATGAAGTGCATTCATAACTACTGAATACTATATAGTCTAATGAAATGCAATTTGTGTGTATTAAGTGCACACACACACACACACACACACACACACACACACGCACGCACGCATGAGTGAGTCAGTCATGTTGATTGAGTGGCTCTTGATGATGCTGAGGGTTAATCTGTATTTAGCTGGTCCATCCGGATGCCTTAGAGGCCATCTTAATGAAGGAAATGAGACATTGTGAGGACTTTTTCAACAGACAGTAACTGAGCTCTGCATGCATTCCTTCATGTCTCCTGCATAGTGGATAGCAACAGCGCTGTCCACAGTGGGTCCCGGCAGAACAAAGCCAGACAAAAGGCCCTTGTGCTGGTACACATGTTAGAGAGGACATGCCGGTGTGTCAATCCGATGCAATTTTGAAAGTTTATCTCCAAACAGAACGTGACCACCGCAGACGGCTGAAGTTCTGAGCTATTTGGATCAAGATAGCTGAAGAATCTAGAACCGTAATGCTTTAAAATATTGCTCAACCCCTCTGGTTACAGGGCGGAGGTTGAAAAAATGGGGACCTGTTGAAATAGACTAATAACATCTTATTCAGGTAATTTTTTGGCTTGCCAAGGAGTTGACTGTACGTTTAGATGAAAGGGTTTAATTGGAAATGATAACCTGCCGACAGAGGGGATCTTTCAGCCCACAAGCCCTGGCTGTCTGTCTGCCAGTACTGCAACAATATCCACAGGGAGATTGGCAGATAGAAGCTGCTGTCAACGCCCTCAAGCTCAGGGTTGTTCCAGTATAAGCCCTGCACTTGTGTTTTCTTCAGCTAGGGTACGTGGCACTATTGCTGGCTGTGTGCAATTAGCCCTACACACAGCTGAACTTGCTCACACAATAAGCAAGGAGTACATGGACACACACAAACAATTTTTGATAATTTGCAAGCTAAGGATAAAAGGATAAAGACACAAGGGAGATGAGCATCAAGAAAGCAGGACTCAAATGCTTTCAGACCATCAGAGCAGTTCAACAAGATCCAGGACATCAAAGCCACTTAAATATTTTTCATTCTTGGGGCCACAAAATGCAGGATGATATGACAGACACACAATAGGTCCACAGTTTCCTCTTGGCCCCTGCAGTAGTGTTGACATGAGTAGAAATTAAGTTATCACCCCTTTTTAAAAGTCCAGACAGCTGTCAGACAAGGCCCAGTGGCACGGGGGAAGATTTGATGGTCCCAGCAGAGGGCAACTTTACATGGAAAGCTCTGTGTCAGATCTCCTTTTCCACTGGCACTGCATCTCATACCTACTTACTACATGTCTATCAGGAATGTTTTATAGTTGAATTATGTTTTGAATAAACCTAGTGATAGGTAGTAACGCTGCATATGTAACCACCCTTTATTTATTGTTTTCCAATACATTTCTAAACACTACTTGTAACTGATGTTTATTGTCAAGGTGATGCCTTCAACATCCTCCCTCTTCCCATAGTCTAGTCTGAGTGTGCTTTTGAGTTTTTCAGACCTTGCCTCATCTGCCCTCTGGTCACCTTCAGTACGTTTTCCTCCTTTAGTGATCACCTAACTTGTGTCTGCATTTGCTGAGGTGAGTGTCCTGATTATCACCAAGCCACCTTGGTTTATCATCTTCCAGTTGACCCTGGATAACAAACATGTCACGTTACTGGACCAGGACTGAACAATTTTTTGAGCCCTCAGTATGTATATTCAGTTTTCTTTTCACTGCCCAGTGTCACTCTCCTGAGTGTTTCTGCCTGTCTCCAGCACCTGGGCCGCTCTTCTGACCTGTTCCACCACTCTCGCTTGCCTCCTTGTTACCTTCTCAAGTGGCTCCCCGTGGTTCTCCAGTCCCTTGACAGCCCCTAGAAGCAGTCCATCCTTCAGTGTATAGGACACCCCCCTGCTTGCACACCTGCTTGTCCAGGCACACTCGTCCGACCGAACAAATACTGGATTTTTGTGTCTCTCTAGACTGGTTGCTGGTCTCTACCCTGTGGTTCCTTTTTAAAAAGTTTGGTGAGGGCGTATGAAAGTTACACCTTATATCAGCAAATTTTACTATTGCATTACCGCACGTTAAAGCTCAGTCGTGTCCTACAGGCACCTAATATCACCTTCTTTATTAAAGGAACTGCCAGAAATGAGGCAATCACATGAGACTGATTTGGTTAAATAAAATAAGCCTACAACAGTACTAAAACAGTATTAGTATCATACTGATGCCAACCAAACTAACACACGATACAACTTTGATCATGTTGAACCCATCAAGGGTGTGCCCCACCCTAACTCATCCCCACAGGAACAAGAGTTTAGAGATTCCTGCTTTAAAAGTGGAGTTGCTCGCCATCAGAGAGCCAGCATTTAATTATAACACACAGGAAATTATCCCTAGAATGGGCCTAGTGCTGATAAGAAGTCCAAGCCCACTGGATGACAGCTCTAGAAACCTGAGAGAACTTATCAACAAAGTGGGGGGTGGGGGCCTAGGACTGGGCGCCTGACAATCTGATTGGACTGTCATCCCCAGGTCATAATTAATATATTTATCAAATTAATAACTGAAAAGAAAATCTCACCGTCATTGGCGCTATTGTAAAAAGAGGCTTACCCTGGCCCCAGAGGTGAACAGTGGCCAAATTCATGTGGCCGCCGGTTTCCCTTGTGGCTAATAAGGCTGCTGTCAGTATAATGGGGCAGAGGGGGGCAAAGTGAGCTGCCTCTTTTGGAAGCCATGACAGATAAATTGCCTCCCCCTGCACAGAATGAAACAGAATTTAGAGGAAGAAAAGAAATATGTTACTGTCTGCTGACAACCACAACCAGTCTTAGCATATGAATATATGTTGTTGTATAGAAAGTAACACACAACATGTACTAAACATTCTAAAATACAAAGCACTTCATTTTGTTCATTTATTTTGACAGCAGATCTTTTATTGTAATTTTCCTAATGTTATGATTGTCATAAGCTGTGACCATGTGACATTAATATGAGATGAACATCATAGGATTTGCAACCATACACATGTCTTGCTTTACTACATATCATGATTAAGTGTCACTGTAATTTATTTGTGCTTTATTAATGTTAAACATCAACTTGAATCAACTTGGAATTAGGGTTGGGTACTGAGAATTGTTTCCAAGTTGGAATCGGTACCAAATTTCCAAGAACCGTGGATTTGATTGCACTGTGCATTTTGATTCTGCTTATTGATTCCTAACTTTTTGCATATTTCAGTCATGCACGTGATCGAACTGCAGTAAACATTTTACAGTCAAAAAAGTTGCCCTTTTCTGCTAAAACCTGCTATGCGGACCTAACGTCACATCATTTGTTACGCAGTATGTCAACAAAGCATGTGAGAAGAGAGTACTTCTGTTTACATTCCTGGACAGTGGTGGTCCGCAGCAAACGCTCAAAAGTCTGGCTTAACTTCACTAAAGATACAGCAAAATGCAAAACCTGCAATAAGGATATTTTGTGCAAGGGAGGAAGCACTTCATATATGACGAAGCATTTACTTCAACAAGGTGTGGATCTGAAGGAATGCACCGTGTTCAATGTGTTGTGGTCTCCCAGCTACAGTGACGCCCCAGATACAGCTAGAGCTAACAGTAGCAACATAGGTACAAAAACACAGATGAGCTGACATTCACCTTTTATATTGAAGTTAAATGAATGATGTCTACAAATTACTCCATCTAGTGCAGTGCCTGTTCACAGGGGCCAATGTGACGCCTCCCTGTGCGTCTCACATTAGTTTCACCTACAGAATTAATAACACTGAAACAGCATGACAATGGCGGAGATACTGCTAGATATTCAGCGCTTCCTTAGAACTTCATAAAAGTCTTATAATTTCATTTCAACACATTTGTTTCTAACATCAAACCTGCGTGATGATGATAACTCCATTTCAACAACTAGTGCAGTGCACAAAATGTGTATCTCACATTGGTTTCACCTACAGCAGTGGTTGGCAATAGGCGGTCCACAGGCCAAATTAAATAATAAATTGAATTGAACCACCACTTATATAGTGCCTGAGGCTTTAATTCACACTGTCTGCTTTTAACCCGGATTGTGTGTTTAACTATGTAGAATTCATCTAATAATATAGTTTGCTCTTTGTTTGTAAAATATGACGCTCTGCTGCCAGTGGACTTGTTCATGTTTGCAATGGATCATATGTTGCAAACACTGCCCCTTTTATGTGAATGCTCTCATGGCTGGATTGGGAAACCCTGGGTTGATTAACAGAGATGATAACCAGCTTTTCCCGATAGCCATCTCAGGCCCATGTTTACATATTTACATAGAAACACAAACAGTGTATGGTTATATTAGACAGCACCTTGTTTAAACATACTATCAAAACTACAGAGCTCCCTGTTCAGATATGTGGTATTTATCTGCTAAATGCTCCACTATGTTGTTTTTAGAGCTGCCTGCTCAAGCTGAAAACCACACAATGAGTGCAGTGAGAACAGAACCAAAACAATAAATTTGCAGGTTGGAAAACAATGACTTGACTCTGAGTAGTCATGTGATCTATTGGCATAAATATATTGATTATAGCAGTCTCTTAAACTTTAAGGGTTTGACCATTATAATGATATTTCATCAGTAATACTTGCTATATTTGCATATTTTTTAAAGTTGGTACTTTATCAAATAATTTTGAAATTTCTTAATTTATGTTAGAGGGTAATGTTGTCTAGATTCGCCATGGGTCTGCATATTAATTCTGACCCCAGACCACAGCCATATCCTCTCATGTGCAGGTGGAAAGCCACAGTGGGGATACTTTTATCGGGCATTCCAAGGGTACAAAACAGGAAGGAGGGGAAGCCGAATTGTAAAGGTAACACAATCAGCCGCTAAAGTAGTCACAGGAGTATCAGTTTCTTTAAGCTGCGCTGAGCGCGGCACAAGATTAAGATGTGGATTACTGAACATTTACTTCATGTCACACAGACAGAGGCATGTGGTTTGTTCTATAAAGTGATACAGCACCCTGACCTTCTTGCAATCCAGTCACGTGACATAATTATCCAAGGGATGTACTAATTTCTGTGCATTTGATGGTCACTGGTTTTGGAAATTGGCTGCAAATGCAGAATTTGGATGGTGCAGATTCTCTATGACTGAATAAACAGACTAAACAATAATTGGCGGAAACACAATATATTTAACCATGAATGTGAGTGTATATATTGCACATTCGCACTCCACAAAATATTTTTTTTGTACTTCCCCACAGACTGGAATGTAATCCTATGGGGCAGACTTGACCTTTGACTCTTGTACTTGACCCTGTACCTTGAGAATGAGTTTGTGGAAGTCAGACATGCTCAGACTCTGTTATGCCTCTCCGCTTGACCAATCTGAGGCTGATCTGGGAGACTCGGCTAGAGAGAGAAAGTAATAGGTGTGTGTGTGTAAGTGTGTGTGTTGTGTGTGTGTGTGACAGAGAGACATTGATTTTAGTGACACACCTTTGCCACGATATTACATGATAACACCCAAACAGTAAATTCTGCTCTTGAAAGTGAAACATTAACCTCTAACGAGCTGTCTCTGAATACAGCTGTGGAATTTTAAATGAAGCAAACACACAACTGCCAATCACTAACTGGTTTGTAAGTTAAACCTACTATGTGTCAGATGTCAATCACCCTTTGTTCTATGTCCTCAGGGGTTCAACCCACTCTTCACCGAACCCTGCATCCACTGCCGCTGTGTGCAAGTGAATGAGTAGCACAGGTGCACTTTGGCGCAGTTATAGAGACCCCTCCCTCATGTCCTGTGTGCATTGTGTCCATTTTCTTTAGGTCCATGTTCCATAGGGGCAACAGTATGTGTGGTTCCAGCTTTCAAAAAGGCCTTTGAGTTCCTACCCACCTGCCCTTGTCCTTGTTGCAAACGAATGTACAGTTTATTTTACCTACCTCGAGAAAATGTGGTTGAAGATATGGAGTAAGCAACGTAGCGGGGGTGAGTAGGGGCTGGGCTACCCCCCTCACCCCACACACCTCTACTCACCAACCCACCCCGAAGACTTTCTTTCAGGTTCTTGGTGTAGAGAGAGGCTGGCCGGCTGTCCCAAAGCGTTTTACCTCAGTGAACACGCACAAGATGTTCATTCATGCCCCATGGTCCTACAACTTTGCCTCTCCCTACCCGCCATCCCCCCACCTCTCCCTTCAACTCCAGCTGAGGCAATTCAACTCGGGCCAGAAGCAGGGACCTTTAATCCAACAGAATGTAGCAGGCACCTGAACTACTTAACCGCTGTGCTTGTTCAAGGGGGTGGGCACAGAGGCTAAGGTAACTGGCGTGTAACAAAAAGCCCCGAACTTTATCCCTGGCCAGGATGAGTACATTT
This sequence comes from Micropterus salmoides, assembly GCF_014851395.1. Classification (NCBI taxonomy): domain Eukaryota; kingdom Metazoa; phylum Chordata; class Actinopteri; order Centrarchiformes; family Centrarchidae; genus Micropterus; species Micropterus salmoides. The sequence continues at coordinate 19,120,150 of NW_024041373.1, forward strand.
CCTTTCTGTTGTTCCCAACAAAGGCCAGCAGGCACAAATGGTCTGCTATCTGTGTCACCGGGAAGTGGAGAGCAATTTGTTTCTATTAAACAGGATGGTCTTCATCTTCCCCAACTGACTCCCCACCCCCCCTCCCCACCCATATTGATTCAGATTGCTTTTGTGCTGCAGGTAAAACCCTGCCAGTCAGTGGCTTTCATTTGAGCTCACTTTGACCAGGTGGATACCTTGTAGTCTTTACTAGGGGCCTCCTGAAAGAGCAAAAGAGGACCCCGTCATCTTGTTGTTCAGGTTAATGTGAGTATTTATGGGGGGCACATGGGGCTTCAGGTACAATGAACACTAAAGGTTGGGAGAGAACGAAAATTTGACTGCACCATTCAGGGAAATGTTGTTCTGCTGTTGATCTGTCCTTTCCAGTTCATGGCTGCAGGTCTCGGTGATGCACGGTAATTCAACCCTTGTGCACATACACAAAGCACACACACATAACACTCCACAGCATAACCCATCCCTGTGCTTCCTTACTACATCATATCAGTGGCAGCTTGACCTCTTTGATTTATCCGGATTCCTGTAGAGGGCAGAAATACAACTGTGAGCCGCTGTATTTCATCCGCATTGGTACCAATACCATACAGACCCATTCCACCACTTTGACAGAGGCAAGATGGCTGCTTTCATAAGAGGTTGTTTGTCTTTTTTATTTAAAACCCAGTCTCAGCCCATTCGTTCAGTCCCTGCTACGGATATGAAACCTTTTGAGTACGATTGTATATTAGTCATGATACCACAAATCAAGCCACAGGAAACCTTGCTATTATTTTTGTGCAGTGTAAATGTGTAAACTACTTCTGAAGCAAAGCAACATGGTTATAGGTGGATGCCTACAGGAAATCACATATCATGCCAGTTATTATTTATTGACATTCTTGTATATTTAGTTTGCACAAATCATACTTTATGAAAAAAATATAACTAATTGCTCTGAAAGAGATAAAAATGACTAAGAATTGTGGTTAAGAAATTTTGTAATGTGTAGATTGCTGTGTATTGTAGATATATAAATTGTGTTCAGTTGCTTTTTTTCCCTGTTTCCTTTCATGCAGTTAATTGGGAATCGGACACATATGGTTCAATTCATTTAGCTAATGAGCACCTCTAAATGGTTAAGGCGAGACACTATCCCTCCTCAGTTTCTCTTCATCTGTCTTTTCATATCTTCACATTTTCACCCCTCATCCCCCTTTTTTCCTGCCCCTCTCCTGTCCTTTGTATTGACGCCCTGGGACCCCATCTGGGCCCTTTGGAGGCGTGAAATGCACAATAATTATTAGTAATCATCACACACCATCAGAAACGGATCCTAGTGCTGTAATTACATGATAAATGTCTGCCTAACACATGCCCTCTATTTAGCAGCCCCCTGGAGACCGCGGATAATAGACAGCTAACAGGGATCCGCAGAATGGGCCTTTCAGCGCTGGCAGGGACTCATTGTCTACGCGCCAATACACCCTCACCCCCCGTTTGGCAACAACGCAGACCCCGATCAATCCCCTGCACTGCCCCCCCACCAGCCTACTGACCCCTCCCCATACACACACACATCTCTTGTCACTGCTAAGTGGATAGCAACGTCAATCATTAGCATTACACTGCATTGCTAATGGCTGCCAAACAATTTCACAGGAGAGAAAAGAGTTTTGTTCAGCCATTTATCAGGTAATGGTGACTTGTTTAATGCTGTTGCCTCTGACCCCTGAGCAAAATGTGATAATTGGAATTATTATCATCTGTGTGTCTTTTGTTGCTTTTCATGTATCATTCTGATCAGAAGACAGCCGACATCTGACAGTGTTCTCCTGTCACCTATCCAAGTGTTTTTACACTGTCGACTGAGCCCAAAGGAGTGTGACATGCTTTATCTGCATACTTTGTAGGTATGCCAAGGATTGCATAACTGTCTATAATCTTCAAATGTTTCGTCACAAGAGTCATCTTTTACTAGTAGATTTAAATTGACTGCCTTGAATTCATTAGAAACCAAAACATGATTGGACTTGAATTTACCTCACATTGTTCCTCCTTGTAACCACATACATATCTCTCTAGACATACTGCAAATCAAACAAAAGTGGCAAATGTCATCATCACATGAGTAACAACTTTAAATAAATGTGCCACAATGCAGGGAAAGCCCTTGATACAGAATATACAAAGCATTCACTGCTACATACAGCACATAAACTATACTATGTACTCTCTATCTATAAACAATTGTTTTGTATACTTTTAAATGAGTTTTAGTCATTTAACAAATGTTTCACAAGGTCTTGTTGAGTACAAAACATGCAAAAGCACTGGCAGGTTGGGTGTGACACTGAAAGCAGCAGTCAGATAAAAGGGCATAAAGGAGAGTGACATAAAGGAGAATTATAGAAGGGGGTGATCAAGTCAAGCCCTCAAGCCTCAATGAGACTCCATCTCTGCAGTTTTTAATGCAAATGCATTGGTGAGTAAATAGACATGTGCACAGCTACTTAACGGTTTATATTATTTTTTTCATCGACTGCCTCCGGATCCGTGTGTAACAACAGTGATGGAGTTTGAATCTTCATTTGGAATGATCAGATATGCATGCAAAGAAGTATGCTCTTATCTAAATGCATGGAGTAAAATGAGGAATTGTGTTTGTGAACAAGGGGAATTTGCCTGAGATTTGCCTAGCTGACTCTAAACAACGGCCGACTCTTCGGGAATATTGTCTGTATTAGCCAGGCGAGACCAGAGAGATGTTGACTGTTAAACAAATTTTATGCTACATGTATGTTACACCTTGTCCAAATATTAACAGCGATTGCTTTATATTTTAGCATACTTTTTTTAAATTCTTGTTCCTGTTAAATCATGAATATGTGATATAACTGACTTACTGGTAAATGGGTGTCAGTTGATACTATTGAAGCCCAGTTTACTTGTTGACCTCAAGTGACAGTTGATGTTCTGTTATGGGGAAAGGATTGTATTTTAACAAGACAGAGGCAGTTGAGGCAGTGAGTTTCTACAACTGCAACCATAGCTCATCTGCATCAACAGAGGCCCATAGTTGAATTATGCTTAAGACTTTTATCAACAGAGATTGTGACAATACTTCATTTTACCTCCAGATGGCAACAATTTTCCTTTCACAACAAATAAGATAAAAATAGTTCCATTGTTTTATTAAAATATATTTTATACCTGCTGCAACAATTTTAATTTGTTCTAATCTGTTAAGCAATGTTTATCTTTTCATTGGTCCATTCTTTTTCAAAAACACAAATGTAACAGCTCTGCCTCAGCACAAAACCAAAAGCAGACATTGAATCAAAAACAGTGCAATCTCAAACATAGTCTGACAATAGCAGACATATCAACTATCCCCTAATTGATACAGCTAGACGGCCAGTCAGTCACTTAATGAATTCCTAATAGCCCTTAGCAATGCTATGAGTGACAGGGGCCAAGCATTCCACCTGGTGGAGGCTGCCTGGGGACTGTGGTGGATGGGGATGCTTCTCATTAATGGAGGCGGGATGCCTGGCGACTGTTCAGTCTTGTGTGGAGAGGCCTCTTGCACATGGAGGCCACGCTTTTCCTTCTGCTAGCCCCCTTAACCTGAGACTTCCAAGCATCACAGAGTCACAGATAATGAAGACTTGATCAAAGAGACGTAACATTCCACTGGGCATGGCTGAGCAACCGAACAGGACGAGAGAGCAGGGCAGAAAGAAGGACTGAAAGAAAGACAAGGAGAGAAAGGAATAGAAAGAGAGAGGGGATGATGACGAGAAATGGGTTATACGCCACTCTGCATAGTAATGCTGCAATTAGAGAGTTTACAAAGCTCTGCTGGCAAAAGAAAATGCATTGACTTGGAAGTCTGGCCATCAAAGATTTGGAAAGTGCCTGACAAAATGTGTTGGTGTGTGATGGTGAATAAATTGGTTTTAATGGTTAAAACTGGGCAAGGGTGAATACAAAATGCATATTGATAACATTTCATATTCAGATATACTGTATATGCTCATTCACTGTGTATATGTACTGTAGATGTATAAATGTAGTTTTCGGTTTGAATCAAAAGCTGCAATGACTGTTCAGTCTGTAAAAACTTATAAACATGTAAAATAAAACAACATATTTAAGTAAATTACAAAACAAAAAACGAAAGTGACACTATTTCAAAACCAGATTTAAAACTCATTACATGCATCATGGGTAGAAGTAGATGTACATATGCTACTCATTCATTTACTGTACTTGTCACAAGCATTAGTGTTATTTATCTTAATGCATATAACTGCTAGCCCTTCAAATGACCCATAATTTGCTACTAATAACTGCTGTGGGTGGAGTGATTATAGCTTTTCATTAGTGCCAGCAGCTTTTACTAGTGCTATCCCAGCTAAAGGGCCCTTGCTGTAATTGTTAGCCATTTATAACTATAGTACGTTGAAAGTATAGTGGGGCCACTGATGCCTCTTTGTTAACTGCTGATGATTGAGCAATTAAACTTTGGCAACTTAATTACCTCTCCACAACAACATGGCTATGAGGCATTAAGACTGGCATTATGGTAAACATTGTTGTCAGAGAGCGACGGCCTTGAACTGGATAATGTATGAGTCTTTGTTTATCGCCAGCTGCTAGGAGAGGGAAACAAAGCATATAATGTCAAGTGAAAACTAACTAAGTAATGTTATTTAAACATTTTTTTTTTTAATCAATTTAATTAAGTTAAAAAATCTGGGAAAAAAAATCTGAAATTAGTATTATTACATTTATTATAGCATTTATTTTAAATGTTGCAGTAGTAGAAGTAGAATGAGAGTAGTGGTATTTGCATTAGCACAGTTATTATAATAATCTGACCACCAGCCTATTAATGAATTGCCTGCTTAATGTGACTTATTGTAGAATACACAGAGAGAAAAATCTGGCTCCACAAGCACTGCCTCAGCTCTCTGTTGTTAGCATAGAAAGGCTAACAGATGTTGTACGGAGCAAAACAAGAAACATCAGAATAAAAACTAACATCCATTCGTCAGCCCAAGTAGGAATCACACTATGCAAGCTCCTCATTAAGTGGCATTAAAACTGTGAAGGTCTATAATTATCGAATAAATCCTTTCCCACATGAATGAATTCATCTGCGTGCCATAATTCTTCCCCACATAGAGCAGCTCTGGCGGTGAATGAGTCTTTTGTGCACCACTGTGGGAAGGCTTTTGTGAAATTACACTACTGCATAATGATGCTAATCATTAATTTGCATTTCAAGATGGAGCAGCATGTTTGTGTGTGTGCATATGAGTGTGTGCATGTAAATAGATTTGACAAAGAAAATTTAAGCAATTTTATTTTAATTTTTCTCACCAGTTCACTTAATTTCAGAGAGGAAAATATTCATATTAGTCAATTTTATTTTTTTAATGTTTTGATTGGGTCACGTTCTTGCCATTAAAATATATAATCAATTCAAACATTATGTTGACAAATGAGTTCAGTGGAGGCTTTAGATTACATTAAACATTAAAATGTAAGAATGCCTCTGATATAAAATTGTAAATAAAACTCACACAGTGCTCAAACAAAAATAAGGTAACATTTAAATCACACATAAGATCTCAAAAATATTTAAAGGTTTGGAGGCTTTACTGTACATTGAATAATTAGTTGAGAACAAAATGACGTAACAACAGTCAATGGAAACCAAAATCACCAACCGATAGAGGGCTAATTCAAAATCCCGTGCATGTTCCAGATGAGACAATTGATGGTGTACTGGAGAATCTCCTCCCAGACCTGGATCAGGGCATCTGTGAGCTCCTGGACAGTTTATGGTGCTACTTATGGGTGTCTAATACATAACTTCGCAGAGTTTCTCAGTTGGATTCAGGTGTGTGGAATGTGAGGGCCCGTCAATGGCATCAATGCCTTCGTCCTCCAGGAACTGCCCATGCACTCTGCCCACATGAGGCCAGGCATTGTCCTGCACCAGGAGGAACCCAGGGTCTACTGCACCAGCGTAAGGTCTGACAATGGCTCTAAAGATTGGCTCCCGGTACCTAACAGCAGTCAGGGTGCTGTTGGCTGGCACATGGAGGTCTGTGTGACCCTCCAGGGATATGTGTCCCTAGACCATCACTGACCCACTGCCCAAACAGGTCATGCTGGATGATGTTGCAGGCACCTCACTCTTTAGACTGTGCCACAAAGCATCTTGCGACAGCACGTATGGATGTGCCCTCTTGGAGGAGCTGTAATACCTGTGCAACCTGAATAGGATGCAGGTACCGCCTCATGCTGCCAGTAGTGACAAGGACACTAGCAAAACGCAAAACTAGAGAACAATCATTCAGGAAGGATAAGGAGAGAATAATTGTCTGTGACCACCACCTGCAAAACCATTCCCTTTTTGGGGGTTGTCTTGCTGTGCACCTGTTATCACTTTCATTTGATTCACAATCACTTGTGCTTCCTAAGTGGACAGATTTATGTCCCTGAAGTTTAATTGACATTATATTATACTGTGATGATTAAGTCTTCCCCTATTTCTTTTGCGCAGTGTTTGTTTCAAGTCTTAGTAAAACGCATCCTCCCTCAGGCAGCTGCAGGCCAGAGAGGATGCACTGCACACTGTGAGAGAAGTTGAACTCAGGACTGACCTCTCAACTTGAATGTAAGTTTGGTCCCTTCTTCTCTCTCCTTTCCTTTTGCTATTTTCCCCTCTCTATCACTTTATATCTCTCTTTTCAGTCTCCTATCTCTTAAAACTGCCACACAAAGAGAGGCACAAGCATGCACACTGCAACACAGACAAACGGAAAATAACACAAAACACAGGCATTGTAAACACTAATAGAAGCCACATGATGGTGATATTAGATTCAAGTTTCTATTCATTGCCTGAGAGTAGCAGGTGTGTGTTTCATTACCCACCAAAGAAAACACGACTCCAGTGTGGGTTTCTTAATGCAGGGGCTTGACCAACTAATGAAAGCAGACAAAGAGACCGATCTAGAGGCAGCGCCCACTCTGTGTCCACTTAGCATCAAGCTGGAACCTTTGCCAATTAAGACATGTTTTGTTTGATTTGACAATTAACAAGGAGGCGCTTGGTCATTTATCCCAATACGGTTTCATTCTGCTCACTATTAAGATGTCCATCTTTGTTACAGAAATCCAGGATAGAGTATGTTTAGGGAAGAGACAAATAAACAAGCACAATATTCCATCCTTTGGTAGATTTTGTGTGTATGATTATTTATTTTGAATTGTTTAGTGCTGAGATGGAGACTTGGATGGAGATGATTCAAATGCGGACATAAGTTATTTACTCAGACTCCTAAACATTGTTTTCAATTACTAGATCTATTTGAACAATGGTTGTAGATATGTGTCAGAGTTACACAGAACTCATTTGCATGAAAATGTATTTGTGAACCCAGAATGAGGAGCACATGTAAATGATAACTGATGCAGTGTGTGATACAACAAAAGGATACAGTTAGACACCTAGTCTTCACATTTAACTTTCAAACCATTTACCTAACCTTTGCTCATGAAGGGACTAATTTCTAAACAAATTGTTGTACGTTCACGATAAGTCAGTGGTTGGCCTTTGTTGTTTCCCAGTGCCCTTAATCCGGGTTGATGACCACAGTGCTTTGCATCTTTCTTTAGCTCTGCCAAACAAACGGAGCTTGTATATGCAAAGCATATGGCTTTTCAAAGATAGAATTCCGTCGAAACAAAGATATCAAACATGTTCCTCAACATCACCACTGCTACTACAATGTTTTCTAATCTGATTCGACAGACAGCTGAAATACCTGCCATGTTTTTGAGGGTTTTCTCCTTAATGCAGATGTTTAACACCCACTCCATCATCTATAGCACAGTTACAGCAGACCAGGCCATGCTGCTTAGGCAAAGGCTTACAAAAAGGCAAGGGGCTTTAAAAAAGTACATTTTACTGTAGATGTAAAACTGACAGCTGAAGTTGTTGCATGTTGAACGTATTGTGTGTAAAAATTGAACGACGAGAAGGGTTTCGGTGGAAGGAGAGATGGCTTGAAGCTGTGGCAGTGACTGTGCACTAGGTGGTGCCCCATCTCTTCACCAAGACAAAACCACATGTTGGTACTTTTCTGCTAAACCCTGCATTAAAACTGTAATGACCGTGCTGTGCATGTGAGCAGAGTAATGAAGCTTTAGTCATGAGTGACAGACTATCAAGTTACCAACACTGCTAGATAATGTTTGTCAGTCTAGTTGTTTTTCGATATTTTCGGACAAAGAAAAAATGTTACAATGGGTTACTTAAGTTATAGATAGTATAAGAAAAAAGTGTTTGGTATATGTGCCAGTGCATGCGCGCACGTGTACACAGATTCACACATATAAAAACACAGACATTAAAGCAACCAGATAGAACTACATAGAGCTCTGTACACACTCTCTGCACCACCCCACCCACTCTCTCAATAACTCATAATAATGTGATCGGAGGAGAGAAAACTAGTGCTGGTTGATTAAAAGGGATTCAGGTGATGAAGGCTCCAGTCTTGCTGCTGTGGGCCTATAGTTTCAGCTCGGCCCAAGGCAGCAGCTGGAAGCGTAATTACATGGGCTGATTTATACATCATTAGGGCCTCCATATAAGTCACCCCTTTTGAAAAGAGCAGTTAAGCTACTTATACTTTTCACAAAACAGCAGCAATTCTGTATAAAATGAATGTATGCCGTTCCTCTGAAAGCATATGGTATATTTCTCACCTATTAATAATTCAAGTTGAATGAGCAAAAATTAGTTGGCTCGGTTACTGCTGCGTTTGTCCTACATTAATTTCACAGACATTTTGTAAATGGGGCTATTACGCTAAAAACAAAGCAGAGTGAATGACCACGGTTTGCCGTACTTAGGAAAAGAGAGAGCCTCATTCGTACACCTGTCATTTTCAAACAAGGCACCATTATGGTTTGCAGAGAGGGGATATCACACCTTTCATTGTAGCCATGTCCCTTCTGTGGAAATGCGGCAGCCTTAAAATTGTTACCTGCGAGAGAGAGCCGTTTGTAATCTGGAAATCCAGACATTTGCTTTTCACTATAGAGTCTGTCAAATGACTGCATTTCGATGAGCATTTTAAAATGAAAGAAGCAAATAATTAGCATTTCTACTGAGGCAATTACAAAGCCTGTGTGTGCTTTACTCTTCACGTTCTTTCATTCTGCACAATGCACGCATTGAGTTTCTCTTAAACTCATAACTAAGGTTTGATTGAAATCAAATGAGGCCCTCGTTATTTGGGTGAACAGGTGTTCTTTTAGATGTATCGGAGCATATACATTTTAACAACCCTTGACACCTTATATACACACTGTTTTTGAAATACGCACACACCCGCACACATACATACACATTCAACATCAACACAGAAGGAGCAGCTCAATGGGGCTGAGCACATTGTTGCTTTAACCTTGTGCGCCAGTTATCCCTCTCAGAGCTCCAAGCCTTGGCAGCTAACTCTATTGGCTTTTTGTCATGGAGCCTTAGCTTGTACATTGGCTGGGGGTGGATAACAGAGGGGGAGAGATCGGGGGAGAACAAAACAGCAAGAAGAGAAAAAAAAACCCTTTCTTTCACATTATTTCTGAAGTGAAGTGAGTGTGAGCATGGGCTAGAGGAGGCCTAGTCAAGGCTTGTAGAGGCCCTGTCGTCTTGTGGTCATTATGCTCAGCAGATCATTAGGCGGTGAAGAGGAGGCACACGACACACCACCCACAACCTCTCAGCTGTGCTGCACCCCCCCCCCAAACCCCTCCACTCCTTACCAAGGTGAGTAAATGACCTGACCTCTGCCAGCCCCTCTGCTAAATACTTTTATTATGGCATCTATAAGGCTGCCTGATGCACATTTCCTTTTGTCCCCTTTCCTCTCCACGTGGTGACCTTCCACATCTTGTGATTGGAGAGAGTTTTGTGTTAAGGGTCAGTGTTCCCTAGCCAGGTCAAGTGAGCTAACGTGGAAATGGCTAAATCAGGAATCTGTAATGCAACACTCGTATGTGCAGACTGAACGTGTTTTTGTCATTATGATATTTTACATGATGAATGCTGTCCTTAATGGACCCATTAGCGTGCAGGAAGAAACCAGTCATACAGAGGTCATATCTCAAATGGTTTGCCGTCATAAATAAAGGGGCAGTGACAAGTGAGGGACTGTAAGATTCGTATTGGCTGATACATTTACAAACTCGGCCGCCTCTCTTTCGCTCTCCTCCTTCCTCCCTCGCTATCTCTTTCTCATTCGCTTGAATGTCACCACTCTGTGGGAGGATTTAACGTTGCTTTTAACCCTCACCGCCTCATAATTACTTTGACATTTACCCTGCATTCAATCAAGTTTTTAACAGCAGATTTATTGCATTGACTTTTTTGTATTGCAGAAGGCAGCAGTAATTATGCAGATTATTAACAGTCTTCATGTTAATGCAGTTTTACGAAGATAATATTCAGTATAAGCTGTTTTCCTGTATGGAAGAGCACAGTGTCATCTGCCTTAAGACAGAGTGACACAGAAAGGACAGAAATACTATTAGATGAAGTATCAGATGACTTGGGGTATGAGGAGTGGAACAGGGTAGCACTGCCTCTCCCTCCTTTATTGCTCAGGTTATTATCACAACTGCTGGGGAATTGTCGAGACGGGGAGATAGGAGTGGCAACGATCCATCCGGGACTCGTTCATCACCAGGCGCCGCAGCCCACCGAATAGAAATTACATCTGCATCTGAATTAGTAACATTATTCGCCAATTTGGCTCAGAGTGAACATTGTTCCATTGAAGGTGGAATTAAATTAGAAAATGAGTGAGTCTTTAATTTTCAGATTATAAATCAGGGAATATAATTCACCTCCTTCTACCTTAAGGGCAATCACATTATCCTAAGCGACATTTTATCCTCAGCCCCGCCAAGTGATCTCGTCACGACACGCAGTCACACACCAATCATGCTTCCTGGGGAAGCAGGAAATACATCTTCTCCTCCAGAATTAGACATAAAATATGAGTGTCTTCTCCTGCATGAGAGCTTATTTTACATGAAATTTGATGGTGCTTCTGAACTCATAAACACAATAGAGAATGACTTGGTTCGAGTGATACAGCTTTATATATAGCTAGCACAGTAAGTGCACAGTTATGTTGGTTGAAAATCAGATGAACATATAGAGTATATAATTCCTACAAGTGTAGATTATATGACACTTGGAGAGTTTTACAAATGGAAAACACACTGAGGTTATCCAAAAGTGTTGACCTCAATATTATGGATTTTAAACCACTAAAAAAACACCATTGTGCTTGCTGTTCGTATTCCATCTTTTCAAACAGGAGGGGGAAAAAATCTTCTGCAAGAGCAACTGAGCTTTACACCTTTTTCTAAACAGCTCTGTAATATTATAGCGAAAATGCTGCTCAGCTGTAATAAACAACTTAGCAACTTTTAGTCGCACATAACCTGGTCAAATTAAAAAGAATGGATCGACCTTTTACTGCCAGTCGTTGCTATACTGTGGCCCAAAACTCTCCTGCCTGTTCATTTCATTCTGGCCAATGCCCAGACCTCATTAAAAATGAATGCACTCCTTAAACCCCAACACTAGGCCTTTTCCATTAGGGAGAGAGATATGAGGGTGATAAACATTATTTGTGATCGGATATGAATCGTGCGAGGATTGGCTGCAATATTGGAAGCCACATTGAAAAGTGATTGTGCTTGAATTCCCCCATGCAGTTTCATGCCATATCACAGCTCTTGTAATTTGATTCCTATTCATTTTGGCCATTGTTGTGTATTATATTGAAAGCCCTATCAAGCTGATCTAGACCAACCAATTTGGATTTTTGTTATTCTGTCCCACTTGGTTGATTTTAAGCTGATCAGGATATTTGCCTGGCACAGTCTTGGGCATTCTGAATGGCCTTATCTTACATTTAATTACCACACTGCCTTTTGTTGAAGCAAAATTCATCTATTTTGGTGTATAGTGGTGTGGTGCGTTTCTCTCTGTGAACATAAAAGAGTGGGGAAAAGAGAAAGAGATGGAGAGTGTTTGGTTGTCTTCACTTTCTTGTCTGGACCTCTGTCACAGCCTCTATGATATACTGTACAGGTGTATTTTCATGGAAACAGTGCATTGGTGGATCCCCCATAAAGGGCAATAAACCTTGACAGGCTATTGGAGATTCACCCCTGAGCGCTCCACTGACAACCTCCCAGACATATACATTTAATATTCCACTGATTGATTGATTTTATGGGACACGGTTAACATTATCATCAATACTGCCCTCTGGTCCAAGACACCAACTTAGTTGGAAAAGAATAGTACTTGTCATAGATTATACATGGTAAGGTGCCTGATAAACATCAGTATGAAGGGATTTTTTTATTACAGAACACATATGGTATACCTTTTTATGTTAGCGTTGTGTGTGTACATGAGGGCAAGTGTGCATATTTCTTAGTCTGTGTATTGCAGCGTGTAGGCCTCAAGCATTAAATGCATACAGTAAGGGGATGCCTTTCATATGGAATTGCAGTACAAATAGATGCATGTCATCCAAGCACATCCTCCACACTACTGGTGGTTTGAGCTGTATTAGCCTGACTGTTTGACCCCAACACGGTAGTCAACATGCCTATCTTACTTTTCTCCAGCTTCACTGACAGTCAGAACGGGATGATAATGGCCGCCCTTGGACACTCTGCACCAAGGGGCAGGGATGTGATGGGCTGCAGCTCAGGCACATATTAATATTAATACGTATAAAAGCCGTCCGGCTGGCACAGAGTCATCAGCTGTAGACACTCGCAGACACACACATGAATGCATAAGTGTGCATGTGCAGATACACAACACGCACATATGCATGCTTGCGGACACACACATACGCAAAAACAAGTAAAAGGCCCATTATGGATGTAACTGCGTAGCGTTTGCAGATGGACCGTTTCCCAAGGTCAGTTTGAAACATTTGCCAGCAGGAAACCTACACAGAGTGCCGGTTGTTCACACAGTTTGGGGAAAACACACATTATGTAAATGATTCTTCTTTTGGAATGGAACTCACAAAACTAGAAAGAGTGTGCTAATGGCTATCATGTCAGCCAAAGCTAATGGTTGTTGTGTGTGTTTGCTTATGTGTGCGCTGTACTGCATGTGTATATATTTTATACTGTATTATAAAAGTCTGTGCATGGGATAGCAAGATTTACAGAACCATCATGAATGCGGAGAGGAGTTAAAAGGCAGAAAGAAGTGAAAAACAGGTAACAAGGAAAAGGTTTGTCTCGCTTTACATATTTCGGTTAATTCACAAAAGCGGTTTGTTAAATGTTCCGATAATGTAGGCGACACATGCGGAGAGCGGGCCCGCTTTCAGAGGCAATAACACAGCTTTATTCAGGGACTAGGAAGAGTGATGAAGGTACACAATGTCACCCCTGTCTCTTGACCAACAGCAGGCAGTGTTGGTAATCAAATTCTATTTGCATATTTTTATATTGGCAGGTGGTTTGATTTCAACAGCATCTACAAACAGTATAAGGTAATGGTGCATAGGGGCCGTTCATTAGGCAGAAATTCAAGGAAATGTTTAAAGAGTGGGGATTATACCTTCTCTATATTTGAGTAGAGGCCATGACGTTCAAACACAAGGGCAGCAAGGAAATAAAACTGACATAATTTGGAAATGAAGTTACTGAGGGATGTCTGAGTAGCTGACATGTACAGTGAACTGAAAAGCAGATTTCAATGTCAATAAGCAAATCGAGGAGCCACGTTCTTGTTTTGCTCTACATTTCAGACATAACAGATGTAGCCGCTGAGAAGGAAAATTAAATAGCAAATGAAATAGCATTCCACATGGTATCTAAGTGTGCAGGGGTATAATGTTCATCAGATGCTTCTGAACTGCATGCTTGAACTTTATTAAATCACTTTATAATCCATACTCAAACAAAATTGAATGCATCCCCTGAAATATTTAGCAAGGTGTTGTTCAATCATATAATGTAACAAAAGGGATTAGCGACGAAGACTAGAAATAGAAATAGAGCTGCATCCTCAAGAGCAGAGGAGCCTTTGAATTTGACCCCCACCTGGGTGTTCTTGTGTCCAACTGGCCATTTGTGACTTCTTATGATAAACACGGGGTGTTAGAAAGGGTGAACACTGTTATTATCTCATTACCTAGCCTATTCCGAAGCACAATAAAGTCATATTCGAGGAAAGCCAGCCTCAATAGCACTTTTTATTGGAGGAAATTAAACCACGGCTCCCTGGGGCTTCCTCCATGAGGATACTTGACATTGTCACTCCTGCTAAACAAAGACACACTGAGACCTGTGATTACTCTAGAAGATGGCTACCCATGACAGTATAACTGAATTGAAACAAGAGGAAGGAGCTACTGGGCAATGATGACGAAAAGAGGAACGTCTAAAAACAAGATAAAAATTCCCTGTTGTGCGGATGATTAAACCTAATTTTTATATAGCATGTTTTTTCCTCTGTACTCATATAACAAGACAAAGAAGTGGAACAACAGATCTATACAGTTGTTTTTAGTTTTAGCTCTAGACTAAAGAAAACTCTGGTCTTCTTGGGGGGGGGGGGGGGGGCTGGGCTGGGACAGGCCATACTTCACCGTCAGGCTGACTTGCCCCAACAATGTGACAGCAGGTGACAAATAACCAGGCTCATGATTGAAATCTGACAAAATAACACTGTGTTTTATAATAGCGTCCCCAAGCAGAAATATGGCAGCCGCAAACTAAACAGTGCTTCATCACCTCCATGCCAGTCCCAGCGGTTCTCCATTAAGGGCCAGATCATTGTGTTTTGCCTCCCCCCGTCCCAGCTGACCGCCGAAGTGACAGCCCCGGCTTGCTGCCGTGACATTGAAAAATATTTGTACTGACAAGGCCACAAATCACATGCCGACAAGTTTTAAAACTCAATATTCACTCAATGTGCATCTGCTATATTCTCGTTAAAAGTGTAATATGGTAGTCTCTCCCCTCCGCGTGCTTTTATTATTACGGTATTGACAGCGACTATAATAAAGTTGTGCTGTTTTGATGCCAGGGAGGGAAGCGCGGGAGACGGAGAGATTGAAAGAAAGGGTGTATGGGGGTGAGAGACGAAGAGAATAGCTGGGATGCTTGAACGCTCATACAGTGCTGTAACAAAAGTGCTCCATTTTCATGACAGAACTTCATCTGACATGTTTGATGGTCTACCTGTGGGTTTCTCAATAATTCCAAGACTGTGTCATACAGTAGATCCAAACACAACTTTTGAAGCATCAAATGCAATATGTTGCCTTATATTCACATCTTTAACCCTATTTTCAACACTGCTGTCTATGATTTTACATATTATAATATAATCAGTATACCCTTTGCCTGCTCTGGACCCCTATGCTCCACTATACTAGTGCCATTGAGCCAATGGTTACTTTAATATCCCCTTAGTGAGAAGCCTTGTCGACCATGTAGGCCCTAATGTGTGCCCACTGCGCTCGAGTAAGTGTGCTTTAGGCTCATTGTTAACATAAGGCCAAATCTGTAATATAGCACGGACAATTAAGTGCACAATTTTTGTATAAATGCAAAATCCCTCACTGTGAATTATTTAATTCCCTCTCTACAGTTCATTTAATAGAGCCCTTTTGGCGGGCGGTTTGAGTCACAGAAAACTAATTTGATTCTGCTCCTTGATTTAATTAGATTTTATGATGTATGGTATTGCTAATTCGGTGGCTCACTATGCGTTGTCGGCGCCTGTCCCTTGCACGGGCGGTGAGCTGTCAGAGCCCCATTTTTAACAGTATTGAAAAATTCAAGCTTTATTATTGCCCCCTCACTCATTTTCTCCCATCAGGGGGAAAGTAATGAGCTTTTAGTCTCTCCTCTTTTACTCGTCTCTCTCTCCTCTCCCATACACTAGCTCTTTTTTCCCTCCATCTTCATCTCTCTTTATCTCTTCCTTTTTTCTTTATACTTTTTTTCTCTCTTCCCCCTCTTTGAAAACAATAAGAGAGGATAGAGAGATAGGGAGAGCTCAGGGAAAGAACTGTAGGAGCAGGGAGGCAGAAAATAGAAATGATGGCACCAACGAGTACAATACAATAGGGGAACATAGAATGAAATGAACAAAGAATGAAATGAACAAATAAGATGGCAGGAGAGGGGAAGGATGATCGAGTAAAAGAGTGAGAGAAAAGAATAAATGTGTCAGAGAGAAGTGGAATGTGAACATAGCGGTGGTAGTGAATATGTGAGATAAGTAGCAGTTAGAGGGGGAAAAGGAGAGAGTGAGAGAAAAAAGGGAGTCACTGAGGAAAATAAAGGAGATCCAGGAAGCAAGAGGGAGAGAGAGAGTGAAGGGGGGGTGGCAATGGAGAATGTGCCATACGCTTACAGCGCTTCAGGCTTGCTGCTCTGGCATTAGCGCGCTGATTCATGAGTTAAGTTTCCCCAACTGCCCACGGCTATTAGCTTTCAGTTCCTTCGGCTGTCATTTAGACTCCAAAGAGTCTTTTGGTTAATGCACTGTTTTAATGAGAGTGCACCACTCGCTAATATATTTGACTGTATGAAAGGTCACAACAGGAAGCTAAACAGATTGAGAGAGAGGGAGCACAATGGCGGCGGCGCTGTCAAGATTCAAGGCAGGTTTTCCGAGCAAACGGATTGGAGTTGGGGGGGCGTCAGGGGTGGGCGGCAGGGTTAGCGTTAACCCGTGAGGCAGCCGGCTACGGTGTCACTGTTCCATGGCTCGTACCCAGCATCCAACTGTGCATAATAGGCCTCGGAACTGATGGGTTACTGCTCCCTCTAATAGTTACGCCCCATCCATCACCGGCTTTAACCAGAGAGAGAAAGAAAAGTTAGAGAAAGGGAGTGAAAGAGACAGGCAATGGAAGGGGCTGACACCGGGAGGAGGCATGTTTCATTACCCATATAATCACCAGTCTGATTGCCACACAAGCAATATGAGAGCGTCTTACAGCAGCCCCAGGAAATTTATGGCTGTCTGACTATGAGATTCCCACCATCCCATTAAATATCCCTGGAATGCTGAGCCAATGTGGGAGCAATGGAACAAGCATGGTTCCAGAAATATGGATTAAGACTCAATAAAAGTTTGCAGATTGAACAATTTTGAACATTTAATTCGATCTTTTTATACTGTATCATCTCTAACCTCACAGTGCTTCAGCCCTTTATTTCCAAATCCAAGGTATTCCAGATATTCAAGTTCCAACAAAGGTGAGCAAACAGCATTATCAAACATTTTGACAACTCCGCATAAACAAGCATGGTCTCCGCCCTCCTCCCTTCTCGCTCTTTGTCAACACGCTTCCACCGCATTCTGTCACCGGACACCCGTAAGGGACTGCCTCAGAGTAGCAGAGCCGTGTCTAGGTTTGGTCCCCAAACCCGATAATCTAACAGTAATCCATTCAAAACTAATCAAACATTTACAAAGGTGTCATGATGGGGAGAGAGCTCTATTCATCAGCGTCCTCCATCACCAACACGCAAGCCGACCTCGTTACGCTTGCGGCGTCTCAATCTACCTATGCAAATGAGACAGCAGCGCACAGGGTGAGCAGGGGACTGACAAGCAGACTTGTGTACAGAAATTATAAACAAATATGCATCCATTATGGGTGCAGTAGTGTGTGTCGGGAAGTGCCTTGCAGTGAGGCTGCATGCAAACTCTTCTTCTGTTGAACGATTATTCACTGAGCAGGAAGTGACAACGTTGTCAAGGTGAATTAGCAGCATATGTCAAGCTTTTGTTATAAATCCTGGCCTACTGTAACCCATATTTCCCCTCTAATATGTATGTACACAGTTGATGATATATCAACACCGCTCAGTGATTAATAATTCAGTGAGGGTGATTCCACTGGGGAAGGTGTGGTGGGACATGCCTTTTAGTGATGGTTGAGGGGTTTTTGGGGGGTGAAAAGTGGGCTCCTCTCCCTGTAATCCTCTCCCAGGGCCTTTAGGCCTTGGACCTTTTTCCCCCCATTACCCAAACCATTTGTTTATTGTGCAGTAATTACAAACCTTCAAGCCTAAAGGCAAACAGGCAGAGGGGCGCTGTAATGATGGAGACATTTATAACAATATATCATAACAGCAATGGAATCAAACAATGAATTTATGTCACAGGATATCAATATCAACGGGCTGCAAAACAACCAGGTGGTTATTACTTCACGGTGAGTCAGGGTGTGTTAGAAATGGCAATATGCTCTTGTTAAGTAGACTATTATTGATTTGTAATGATCTGCATTCCCCTTAAAAGCTAGAGTGCTAGCAGGGTAATATCTTGCATTTTATTTAGCAATTTCATGCATGTTTGCTTCACAAGGTTAAAAACCACAATCTGTTCTGAGACAAAAAAAAGAAAATGTTCTCATTTTCAGTACTCCAGAAGCCATTTAATGCTCCCTGTGTAAGAGTGGCAATCCCTATTACCGCTGGATAAAGTGTACCCTTTTTTATTTGAAATGAAAATGTCAGTAATTTCTTTTGAGATTGATGACTCCTTACACGCAGGCCCAATAAATGAAAAATTGATGAGGCTCAGTTCTCTCTTTTAATATTTAAGGCAATATTAAAGTCTCTCTTACATCTCATGGAAATAGTTTTATTTAAAAGGAATAAGACCATCGGGCATTGTTTACTGAACACCTCATGCATGTTTTATAAACCGGTGGCTCTTGGAGGAATTCAAAGGCCCTTGAAATCGTTACTGTTTTGCAGTAAGTAGAAAACGACTTAAGACGAAGTCGAATGGCACCGGCATTGTTGTGTAGCTGCTCCCTTGTTTTTGGATGTGGGCTGATTTGATGAGGATGCCAGTGGTGGATAGCGGTGCCAAAACAGGGAGGAGGGAGTTGCTCAGTAAATGACTGAGATTTTATTTCTTCTATTGGGTCGTAATGTGTGCTCGGTGAGGAAATTGATGTTTAATGTGGCTGAGCGGACGGATGGGATGAATTGCCATTTGAAACAAAGACCCATGGGTTGAAAGCAAGGGAGGAAGGAGACGAAGGGAAGTTAGAAGTAGGACAAGGAGAGGAAGCTTGAATTGTACTGATAGCTTAAAATGAGCCAGAGGCAAGGAGAGTCCCATGCAAAGGCAGAAAATGATACTCAGGTATTACTGGCTAAATTGTCTTAGTTCAAATAGTTCCTCAAATGGGCTGAGACAGGGAGCTCATAGCTATGAAAGTTCACAATGGACCAAATTGAGCAAAGGAGTTCATACCTCACACCAAAGCCTTACCTGTGATGACTTTCATGGCTTTTATATACATAGAAAGCTAAATAATGCTGAATAAAGCTTTGGCCTCCAGTTGAATTGCTGACCCCAAAATATTTTAAAGGCAGATGGTGGGAACTTAAAGGAAACAAAAGCCCTGCCAGGATCATTTATGGCATATTTATGATGCCACTCTATTCTTATGGCTACATAGGTGTCGCATTTGACCGAAAGGTCTGTTTATCACTAAAATGGTCTGTGTGCACCCAGCCACAAATACAGACGTACACACATGCTCGCAGCATGCTTGCACATGTATACACACACACAATGTCAGGAAACCGCATATATAGTGGAAAACCTCCTATACCAGCAGAACACAATCAGCAGCTCCAAGTTGAGGAGCCCATTACATTGTAGTGGTGGTTAACAGGGACATTCGAACTGAGAACCAAGATACTCCAGCTCCCATTTAGACAAATTAAATCAAGTCCCATAATGCTTTATGTATCTGTTGCCTGGGTTACACATCCTAGCACACCAGGCCCCTTGATGGAGGGCAGAATGAAGCCTTTTATATCAGATGCTTCGACAACAGGGGGTGACTACTACCTGCCAACTATTATCAAAGGCACTGGTTTCATAGCCCTGCCATATTTTTTGATTGATCTAAATTACACGTCAGTGAGTGCTGCAGTAACATGATCTATAAAGAGATAGCGACTACTTGTACATTATTAAACTCCCCGAGCGGCTGCTCTGCTTTTGGATTGCTGTAATTATCTGTGCTGGAGGCACAACAAGTGGCCCAAACACAGCTGTTAGCCTGCCTGCGCACCCCAACACTGGTTGGCATTAATTGTTTCTGAACAGAAGCTACATTTGGCAGAGGTTAACATTTAGAGGAAGGGCGGAAACATGCCTTTATGTCTGTAACTGAAAATGAAGCATGCGCACAGTTTCTCACTTTTGTGTACTTTTATTAAAACATCAGGAAAACTGAGAATATTATCAGAGTGCAACAAAAAACATCTTAGAAAAAAGGATTGGTTGCAGCACTGTGGTCCCAAGGTGAAATCCTAAACACAATTTGCTAGAGGGAGCACAGGATGTGCAGCTCAACTGATATTCCTCTTTACATCTTCTCTCCAATTTCCAATGAACTGAGATTAATCAGCCATTGGTGCTTTATATCTTTTAAAAGCAGAAATTCCAGTAAATCCTCCTGGCTTTAACAGTAGCTGCCTCTGGCCTTCTGACATCCCATATATCCCATCCTGTTTGAGAGAGCGAGAGAGAGAGAGAGTCAGCCAGAGAGTTAGGCATTCTGGGCATACCTGAGGGACCTCTGTGGGACTCTGGTGTGGGTCATGTGACCCATGATGTCCGACACTGTGGCACCAGCCAGGGTTTGTGGCCAAGTGCTGGTGTTGTGGTGACACAGACGGTAAAGAGGACGTATTGGTTTTACCGCAGCACCTTTCTTTACCTCAGAACAGATCTTACTCTCTCTCTATTGGGAGTGCATGCTGTACATTGCTCTGCAATTATGAAGCATGAAAAACTTATTGGTAGGCCTTCAGGTAATAATAGTTCTATCAAGGCTCATAGAAATCACACATTCACCTTGCTATTAGGTTTTTCTGTGGCCGTTTTATGTAAAAGCAGAACATGCATGTAAACAGTGTTTTTTTTATTTATTAAAGGAAATCCATATACAAGCCACCATAATACCTTTGTCTTGGTTTATACCATCACACACCATCAATGTCTTTTGCTTGCAAGCCTTATTTCATGTTTCACCTTTTACGAGAACTGGGAAGGGAACAGCAGATGCAGACATTGAATTCGAATTCATACAAGGCAGACATAATATCAGGCAATATAGAGGCAGACAGAGAGGCTATTGAAATGCAAATAGACTGCTGGGGCCGCGGCAGCAGGGAAAAGAAATTGGCCAGGATGACAATGCAAGTAAACCACTCCAGTTTGTCAAGAAGGCCACGCTTTGTCACAAAACTGGGAATGGATTTCAGTACAAGTGCTGCTACAGCACTAAAAAGAATAATATTCAAAAATAGGAGGAAAGGAGAAATAAAATAGTTGCCCGCTGCACAACTCTCATGTTAAGATTGAGAAATGCCTGTAAAGTTAGCGCTTTTCAGTTTATTGCTGTGTGTTTTCCAAGGGACCCTCTTCTGTGTGCTGGTTTATGGTGGACCATGAATGTGAGCGATGTTGAGAGTGAGGGGGATACTGTGTGCATGCATGTGCACGCTGGAGCTAGTGTACATGCACACTTTCTTCATGCTTCATTCTCTTCATGAGTGGCCTTTCAGTGCATGGTGTGTTTTGTTAGTCAGGTTGGCACGCTCCATCAGGAGGAAGGACACAGAACAGGGAGGCCTCACCGGCCCTCACCCATAATAAATTACCTACAAGTGCTGCAGAACAATAACACAAAAAAGTGCGAGCCATCCATTTTGCCACCATTTACAAGAAATCAATATCAATACTTAATGCAATGCGGATGAAAAATGAGCAGAGATACGGGGGCATAATACAAGCTCAAATGAAAGACCTTGGAGTGCTGCTTCCCAAGGGTTTGGGGGATGAGTAGGGAGGCAACATGTGGAAAAAAACTGAACTGTAAGAAAGATTGCAATATAGCTTTTTGTTTTTGTACTTCATCTATTTTTGTAGTTAAAGTTTCATAATAATCTCTTTTCTCAGCTCAGTTGTTTAATTGTAAATCAATGTGCAATTTTGGCTCACCCACAACCCAGGACAGAACATGTGCAAACATCTATTTAAAATATTCTTTAGAAAAAAATGTTCTCTTTTATTCTCTTATATTCTTTATTTAAACTTAGCATAGAAGCGATGGAGGTGACCATCCACCAGCTGCAAGCTAAGTCGATCAGTTGCATGCACGGACATTTCCTTAGCAGTCAGTGGAGATCTCTTTACCATGTCACAAATGAATCATCTGTTAAAAGATAAACATGATCTATATTTATCCTCGAGGCTTGCTGCATGATGTCATTGCAGCCTTAACGTCCCATTTCATTGTGGTGGTCAGTGATGTATTGCAGATCTTTGCACACTGTGTAGAAAACTCGTGAGCCTTTTTGAGTGAAGGATGATAAAGATACTTACAGTATAACACAGAGGTAAGAAATAGAAAAAGAACAATAACATAGAAATAGATAAAAACCAGAACCTTTTCCATGAAGATTTACATTTTTTTACTACAAGGAATAGGCTACAATATGCCGTGTGTGTGTATTTGATATTGAGTGAAACTTGTATTACGCATGCACAGAGAATGAACTGTGTCTGGGGGGCTGTCACATGACTGAAGCGCTATTTTTTACAGCCAGGTGCATCACCGGCCTCAATTAGACTTGCAGTGAATGGTCTTTTTAAATGGTGCTTTTGTGTTGAAGTTCCCCATATGTTGTGGTTTGGTGAAGTTTAAACTTCTCTGGTTCCCTCGGGGATAGCTAGCAGTTTAGTCAAAGTTTATATCCCTTTGTCATTCTCCTACCCCCCCCCCCCCCCCCCCACACACACACACACACACACATCTAAAAAGACATTTTTGCTTTTTAAAATACATGCTTTTTTGCTTTTGAATGGGTTGTACATTTTATGCAGGTTGACCATGAAAGAAAAAAAGACCTGACCTATGAAACCTGTTCAGCTTAAATATGAACTCATTACGGTTTCTACTGTTGTTTCCATCCACCTCCTGCTTCTCAAGGATGGTCGTCTCAGCCCTGGCATTTGTCACCAGTAGATGGCACTGCAGCCAAGTTGTCAGACTATACAGCCACCGGTTTCACCTGCCAACTCCAGCTGCCAAAGAAAAAAGTGCAAATGTATTTGTTTCACCCTGGCTCTCAGGGCTGTTTCAGCGGTTGTGTTCAGAGGCCAGATGCAGTGTGTGTGAAACAGAGAGACAATATCAATAACCAATATGCTTACAGGCCAGTGGCCGACGGTTCCAAGTCCTCCTAAGTACACAGCGACGATTCCCCTTTTAAAGTCTGTCCCTATTCAAATTACACTCTTGTTGCCCTGAAAACACGAATGATCATGGCTTTGGTGATAAGCAACCAAAAACGGAGCATTTTGGTGTCTCTCCCTCTTTGTACTGTAGTTACTCAGGTTACGGGCCATCAAAAGCAGTGCATATATTCTTTACTATTACGTCTGCCTACCTCTGACTTATCAAAAGGCGAATAACATCAATTAGTCTTTGGAGGATAGAGTATTTTTGTATTGTTAAAGGTCTGGTGTCGAGTTCTGATGGGAGCCATTGTCCCTTCTTGAGCTTGAGTCCTTTAGAGTGCATAAGTGTTTATTGAACTCAATAGAAAGCGCCGGGACAAAGGGACCTGATATTCCTTACTCACTTGCTGCATAGTTTGTATCATAATTTCACTATAAGCTGTTGCAATTGGTGCTGTGTGAGGAATTTTGGCAGCCATTCAATGTGGCTCTTTGAACCCTAGCTGGCCCGGTTGTATTTTGAGTTCCACCTGGGTACTCTTGAAGATCAATATTAACCCCAACAATGGTGTTGACTTTGAGGGTATTTGGGATTTCATATGTGGAATTAGGAGGTTATGTGACGGGGTTGTGACAGGATTGACAGAGTGGGGTGAGTACTGAAAGGATTGTGGTTTGACATGACATATGAAGGCTGTTGTCCATTGTTGTGATGTGGAGCTGCAGGCTAAGAACTGGAGAGAGAGTGCTTGGATTTCTTCAGATTTCGAGAAACCAAAAATGTTTTTCGGTTTAAAGATTTCATATCTGAAATAATAAAGCTATTTGGAGTGTTATAATGCAATTATAGCATTCCAACTACCAATTAATTCTAGACCAGGTCAATAGAATATAATAGAACTTTTTTTTTGGGGGGGGGGATTCTACTACAAATCTTCAACTCTATATGTACCTGTATCATTGGGTTTTGACATTAGGGATACACCTGGACTCAAAGATATCCATACATTTCTCTCCCAGACAGGTAAGTAAGTGATATTACAGAGTAGAGTGTGACAAAGTTCACCCTCTTGTCCCCCCGTTGCCCCAGGCAGAATGAGCTCATGGCTGTGCAGTATGGAATCAAAGAAGTGCATGGTTGAAATGATCCATTTAGTGAAACACACACACTAGTCGCTCAACATTTGTTTTTGAATGGCTGTATGCTGTATAACAGGTAATTTAAAACACACAGGCCGTCAACATCAACTCTGTCGTAGCTTACTAGTACGACATTTATCTCTTATTCACTTTTAGGGGAGTAGTTGAACATTTTAGGAAACTGGTGCAAAGACTGAAATCAGGGGGAAACAGCTAGCCTGTCTCTGTCCAAAAGTCAAAAATCCACCTACTGTTACACCGCCTCTTAAGGTCACTAATTAACACATTACATGCATGCTTTTTACCATATACCATCTTCAAAGTCTTACGGCTTTTCTGAGGCAAAACATTGTCATTTCCTGTTGCCAGTAGGAGGCGCTATGACTGAATATTGGCATGTAGATGTCTTCCTGGTGGCACTCTCAAACATGTTAAGTTTAGAACAGGTTTTGCCATGTATAGTCCATTTACACACTGCTTCCTGTTTCATGGTGAAACATCAATTACCAAAGCAAATTCCTTGTAAGTGTGAACCTACTTACTCAATTTATCAGGTAAAAGTCATTTGAAAATCTGCAGGAAAGTCTAGTTGCTGTTGTAGCCATGCCAGCAGTACAAGGAGCAAACATCTAGCTAAGATGAATCACAAAAAATAAAAGAAATCAGCTCTGTTTGAAGTTACAATTAGGCTTGAGGTCTCCTGTAGGTTTAATCTTGGGGTTAAGGCAAAGATTAGGTTTATAATCAACTTTTTTGTTTATGGTTTTGCTATCTTATCCTGTATGGTACATACATAGAGGTAGTAGCTACTTCACTCAAACAAAAAAGAAAAAGGGGAAAAGTTTGCCTCTGGCAATAATTCATGCTCTGATTAAGTTTGTCACCACAACATAATTGGAAAAACATTGGGAAAATATACACTTAATTTCTAGGAGACAAGTTGCTCAGCAAGAAGTGAATAAATTAATGTTCCCAAAATGTCTTAACTATTGCATTAAAGAGGAGACTGAAGCAGGTTGTCTAAAGATGTTAAATCATGTCTAAGTCTTCACCTTTGGTCATTATTTTATTTCTTTTATTTTCAGCACTTTCTACTGAAACAGCAAATGTAGCTGAAGACATCAGTACTTAATGTCTTGTTTGTGTTGCAATTTGAGATTAAGTGTTAACGTTCAGGATGTTTGCTCATTCTGAAGCAGTTGGTATTACAACTTAATTGCAAAAATGTAGCTTTCATGTTGATGAAATTTGGGGTCATCAAACCAAAACTTCTGTGACTACAGCCACTCAGCAATTTCTCTACATTAATTTCGAAAATTCTTAAGCTTCGTTTCTGCCTCACCTTTCCTGATCTGTTCGCCCTTTCCTTTCCTTCCCTCCCTTTTTCCCTCCCTCCCTCACTCTCTAGTGATGATTTTTTAGATCACTTCCATTAACACTGGCATGCTGAGCTCTAATTACTCACTCACTCAGCGTTCTGGGCTGCCCGCCGCTCGTTTGGGTAAGCAATGTGGCCCGTTAGCAAGATGCTTGTTAACTGAATGCACTTAATTATATAAGAAGATAATTACATGTAAACGTTGCATCTAAAAGCAGCCATCTAGCCCCGCTTGCTGATTTAATAGGCGCATGTTTAGGATCCCTGTTTTGTTTATTTTAGAGTGAGGTGATTAATTGCCTGCTCGGATGAATCTGCCGGATATTGTCTCCATGGTGGCATAGGTCCAATAGTACAAAGATTATGAATACATGTTTATTTGCGCATGGAAATATCTCGTTTACAGCTGGATCTGTACTGAACTTAACACACAATTTTAACTGATATTCAAGTCTTTTACCCAGAGCTGGTGATGACTA
This sequence comes from Micropterus salmoides, assembly GCF_014851395.1. Classification (NCBI taxonomy): domain Eukaryota; kingdom Metazoa; phylum Chordata; class Actinopteri; order Centrarchiformes; family Centrarchidae; genus Micropterus; species Micropterus salmoides. Next base: position 19,146,575 of record NW_024041373.1, read on the forward strand.
ATGTGCATGTTACAGAACAGGAATGATGAAAAAAGGCACTGGAATTCTCAGTGGACGCACAAGGCAGCAGCAACATAATCATGGACCAAAATGGAATAACAATCTGTTAAATAATCACATGATCTGCCCAGAACAACCTGCATCTCCTTCCTTCTAGCTGTAATAAAAGGAGGGGGGGGATCTAGCAAGACAATGATTAATTTATCAATATTCTATGGTCCGGGGAAAATGATGCGGCTCTAAGCTGAATTTCATTCAAGGCCCTGTCAAATGAAAGATTATTTAGTGTGTTTTAAGAAGGTGGGGTGCAGGGTGGAGATAGGGGTCAGAGTTGGAGGGCTCCCTAGGGAGGTCCTAAGGGTCTTGGGGACATCAGTCGTCCATTATGAGGTAATCAGGAGGGGAGAGTGTGTGGCTGTGTGTGTGTCGGTGTATGTGAGACCATGTGTGTCCATGTATGTACTGAGAAGGGGGAAGAAAGGATTGAAAGAAAGAGAGCCGCCACGTGTTGTGTGTGTGTGTGTGTGTGTGTGTGTGTGTGTGTGTGTTGGGGAGGAGAAGGGACCTTGCTTGCATCTCTTAATCTCTTAAAGGAGCAGAAGGCAGGATCCCCCAGGACGTTAGACATGGAGGCTCTCTGCCCTCATGAACATGGGACAGACACCTCCAGCCTCCAGATGCTTGCAGTTCGATACAGGCCCCAAGACTGACATCCACCCATACTCTCACAGGGCTCTTTGCAAAGCCCAGGGGACCTGCTGTGTTAAGAACACAATATGGTATTTACAAAAAAATATTTGTAAATGGAGGCCGTTTGGCCTGTCCATGCTGCTGTTTCCCACCCTGCCATCTTTGGGAGGAGGGCTGGGAATGCAAACCAGGAGGGATAAATGTCAGGAGATGTATGCCCCAGACGCATGGCCTGGACTGCTACTGTCTCATCCATTCAGCCAACATGTCCGCTCGGCGACTTTAAATCACTCAACTAGAGACAAGCTAACAGCTCCTTCACTTACCGCCACAGAAATGAAATTCCAGAGAACCTTGATGACTGAAAGTGCATTGAAAACATTAAGCCATATTTAATTTCAGGCAGCTTGTTGGAGCTGTGCTGCAGCGGATGTGAGGCTGTGAAATTTCCAGTAAAAAATTTAACCTTTTTTCTTTTTTTTTTTTTTGAACAAGCACTTTCAGATAATAAATTGATGTTTCGATTAGATGGGCTTTATTCGTGACCACTCAGGAAACAAATACACCACAAGAAACTAAATATTGAAAGGGAAAACTCAACAGAAAACCTCCATTGATTTTCTTTTCTTTCATAGAATGAAGGGGGAAAGCCCATAGCGATGATGCACTAAAAGGACTAATAGAGCTATATTTGATAAACTGATATGCCCTGTTTTTGTTACTGTTGCCGAGGAAAGCTTAAAATGTCATAGCTGGTAAACCGGGAAATCTTCCAGGTTCAGTCGATGATTATTTTGCAATATTCAGGGTTGTTGGTTGGGAGATCAAAATTGGTGTTAAGCCAGATTCAGTTAAGAAAAGTAATAAGGCAGGAATGCAACATTGTTTCAACAACTACAAGCAGACTATCCAGTTATGATGAGCCATTTTTAAGATGACTTGAAAAGATAACACGCTTTATTCCTGAGAACACTTAATTATACTGCTTGTTTGCAGTGTTCATTTGGAGGATACATGGATTGGTAGCCTGTAAGTAGAGGCTGCTCTGGGAGGATTGGATGTATCAGAGACACCTGATCCATCCCCAGGCGCACTTTTACAGCCTCTGAAATGAGACGCATCTTTGATTTGCTTGCCCTGTAAACAGACAGAGACATGAAGGGGCTCTGGTCTCAGCCTCACTCCGAGCTGCCAAAGATTCACTGGCTGAAAAATGGACGCAGTCACTCTCCTGAGTCTGACAGATTTTTTGTTTTACGCTACACTGCCATATTAGATGGCTAATGAAACTGTGTGTTTTACAGTGTTGTTGAAATTGAAAACTTTGTTAAAACGCTCATTATTACGTAGGTAATATATACATAACTGACTGTTTGCATCATGATCAACAATGTTCAGATGTACTTCACTAGTTTCCCTGTCACAATGACAAGCCTATTTTTGCCTCATAGGTTTAAAAAAAACACTCACATACACATACAAACAGACGTGAGACACCATAGACTGTTGTTGTTTGGGTTCCCTTATCCCCTAGGGCCTCCTCTTGGCCTTTCAACATGAGGGCCACGACAGGTCCGTGAACAGGCTGACGGCCTATTGCTGGAGGCTGCCCAGCCACCAGTTGACATAGATTGGACAGCATACTTAGAGAAGAGATAAAACCAGGAAAATCGTTAGCTTTAGATGGGCTAATACATGTCGAGGGTATGTTGTTAATCTAGAAAGGTTAGAGATTTATGCAGGGTCTGCTTCTGTTACAGTTGGTGCCTTGAGCAGACTAAACAGGTTCTGCATTGTGAATGAGACGTCATGTACAGTACAGCTCTATTAGGAATGCTTAGTACTTTTGTGCGTTAACAACTTTCCAAAAATGCAAGAAAATACATAAAACTGCCTTAAAAATCTCACAGTGAGGTAAGTTGTTCAATATTTAGCATATACATTGATTATTTCAAGTGTAATGATGAAAGTAGGAGTTATGTTATTACATTAATTGAATATTAATTTCATTGACCACAAACATAATGTAACCCCACTGATAACATAACAAATGTGTAGGTAGAAGTTTAAGAGATTAATACTGCAGTTAATTAAGAACAAAGAAATAGGCTAGCTGCAGTTAATTAATATTAATGAACATAATTAATATTAATTAATGAATTAACTATATTTAAGGATACCTCTAATAAAATATAGCGGCTACGGTTAGTTATACATTGTATATGAATATGAATTTACTGTAGTTGTAGATAAGACAACTGTTACTGTTTACTACATAACACATTTGGCCTGTGCAGTGTATATTTATAATATTCATGTTTGTTTAAATGTTTTCCAAGGTAATTACAAAAAGAGTTTTACAACTGAAATGTCAATAGCTAGCACTAGTACAATGATATTTTTTAAGCAAGAGTTACATATTATACACATTGCTCTTACTGTTGCAGAATAGGTTGTAAAGCATACCGGCCTATGCAGCTGCAATATCAGACTATTTGATTCAAGCTGTAACATATTATTCTCATATTATCGCAGTTCTACTTGAAACAAGTTTTTATTTTTATTTGCAGTCAGTAGTCTAAGTTACAACCAAACCGAGCAGATGAATGAAGCAGTTACTAATTTTGACTATTTACTGAAAGCTGTGATCGCGACTATCCTTCATAAGGTCGTATTCTTTTCATAACAACACTATGCAAAACAAAATGTGTCCGTTTTACCTACCGTGTGTTTTGGTGTGCACGTGTGTTAACACGTGTGCTGTCTAAACAGACTGCTTATCACATTAATGCCATGCCACCGCTTGTTTATCTAGACAGATGAATCATGGCTTAATTGGCAATAATGAGCTCAGTTGTTTTTAATAAACCATTCCTGGCAGAGTGAGTGAGTGGAGTGGTGGGAGGTGCAGGACAAAGTAGTCAGAGTTGAAAAATCCTGTTGATGTTTTAATTTAAAAGCTACATGATCTTCCATCAGGTAGAAGGGCAGTTATGCATTTTCCTCCCCAAATTTGCGCAGTAAGACTTTACGTCCTTATATATGAATTTGACAATCTGCAATATAAACCGCAAGAGAAATGTCAATTCCCCCCCCACATGATTTTGGTCTGCTGTGACCTTTCCTGTTGTCCCTGCTGCTGTGGGCTGAGAGTCAGAGGAGCAGTGATGAGTCAGGAAGGAGGATGGAGGGATGGTGAGAGTTGCTCCTCCTCCAGACAGTCTGCCTCCACTCTGTGAACATGAAGCGGTGCGGTCAGCTAATGTGACCAGGGAGAGTGCAGCGGAGCTAAGATGTCATGTCTGTCTGTTGGCTAACAATTAAATGTGGCACCTCAAGCAGATCAATTTGACTTTGAGGCTTCAGGTTTTAACTCCGCACTCATCTCTTGCTCACTTTTTTCTCTCTTGCTCTCTTCCTCTTTCCTGCAGGTTTTTTTTACTCTCCCTTTTGGCACATTAACACCTCTGATTTCCTCTAATGCTCCCCATGCTTAACCATTTTCCCCCTTTAACTTTCTCCTTGTATTCTCCCTTTATTAGACATGTTCTCTCTCTGCTTTTTAAAAATGACTTCAGCTGAAAGGTCAGAACTTAACAGTACAGTATAGTAACAGATTCAGAATAGAAACAGAACTAAAAAAGCAGAAAACGGCACGCGCGCCAGACAGACTCCTACTCCAGGACGGAGACTAGCGACGCTGCGGGGAAACACAACACCAGCACCAACCAGCACTTGAAATATCAACGCTTCAGCCTTCTAATTAAAGCCAAGACTAATGGGGCCTAATTGCATCGCTAAAATGTACCAGTTCTCTTCTCTCTAGTGTAACTTGACTACACTTCTCCCCATATGGATTAATGGGGACCGGAGCTGCAAACTAAAAAGCAGTTAATTTATCGGAAGATCTGTTGGGGAGGATGAAAAGGGGGGAAGGAGGAGAAAGAGAATGAGAAAGAGAATGCATTATGAGCCTCTTGTTATTGAAGATGCATTTCATATCTGTCTCCAGATGTTTGGATTTGGATTAAGCTTGTTAATTTTACTTACCAGTAACATTGTTCACATTGGCTGGTATCCAAACCAGTTTACACTGTTGTAAAAGAAGACCGGCTTACAGGACAACAGTTACATTAACTACTTGTGCTTTTAATTATATAACAAGGGTGGTTACTTAGTGGAGAGAAAGGGGAAACAGAGGGCTGGGGAAATGGTGGAAAAGGAGGGGTGAAGGTGGGCATCATTTTGAGCTTGTTGATGGTGTCTTCTGTAGATATGATGCCGGGCTTTAAAATGTTTTTGTTCCTTTGTTTGGCTTCTTTTGTTCATCAAGGTAAAAAAAAGAAGGCCGAAGCCAGTTTCTGTGGTGAGCGAGACAAAATGTACTCAATAAGAGTACAATATACGTGTTTAAATTACTCTTTCCCCCAGGTGGAAAACCATTAAGCTTGGTGCAACCATGTGTTTTTTTCCCTCTGTCTCTCCACCATCCTCATCTTTCTTTGTTGTTGGTTTACTCTTCATAATAGCTTTTTATCAAATCTTGCTATTAATCCATTAGAGAGTGATATTCGTTTGGGGTAATTTCAGTGCACATTTCAGGCATAGGACGCATGAGCAAGAAGCTTCTGCACTGCATTTAAACTAATGTACCTTCAGTTCTGATGTGATACCTATTACAATGCTATACACAAGCCAGCATATTGAGAAATGTGTTTTTAATATTGGCCTTGTTAACATGCCAGTTGACTGAATAAAAAGAAAAAGAATGGTGAAAGCACTCTCTGAATGTATCTTCCACATTCACACTTCATTACTTTTGTCCAAGCAGAGGAAAATAAGTACAAATTGAGAGTGGTCTTTTGGATTTGAAAAGTAATTTGCTTGCTGTTGGGCAAGATCTGAACTTTGGAGGGCTTCAGTGAGTCGTACTTCAGCAATGAGTTGAGCGGTGTATACTCTGGTCACTTATTTTGGATTACAGATTTTGGCCTCTACAACAGGTCTTCCAAATTAAACGACAAAATATGTTGGAACTCCCCTCCAAAACAACACGTAAGTGTTTTCTGATCTGGTGTCACTGTCGGTAAGACAACACAACACCTTTCATAAAGGACTTAAGGATAGGTAAACATTGTGGCAATAACTGCTTTGTTACAGATTAAAGAAATATCATGTGTTAATTAAAACAACATTGATTTTAAATAGGAAAAAGGCAGTAAACACTGTCTACTGGCCTCTGCAGACTTTGTGGCTCTATAATACCATCCTACTACTTCCTCCTTTGCCTGTGATCGACAAGCGACAAAATACCTCTGTCCTCTAGAGAGGTTTGTCACTTAAGTGTAAATATTGTTTTCACGAAATGACTGACGCTTTTTGATAATTTTTCTTCTTAGGAGGACAGTCTCCTTTGGTAAGAAGCAGTAAGTGCCATTTTACAGTGAATATAGGTACAGCATGTTCCCAATAGATAACGAAATGTAATGTACAATGTGGCAGAAACCCACCAATCAGACAGAAACAGCAAGCTACATGTACTCATTTGCATACATATATGAGTGATTTGCATATCCAAATATGTGCTGAAGGAAGAATTTGTGATAAGATGTCAATGAAAGGGAGCCTAGTGGTATATAGTCAAAGCATTTATACACTTACAGCACTTACATATTAGCTGCTTTGTAAGAGTTACTCTAAGTATGTTTGTTTTGGCCAGTACGAAAATCAGGTGTAGTACTTGTTGTAATTCATTCAAACTATTTTATTTACATATTTACAATTTAAGCAAATGGTTAATGCATTTAAAATAACCGAAAACATTCTGAAGTCAAACTAAACTAAACAGACTAACTCGATAGCTAACTTTTATTCATGCTGCTATGAACCTAAATTTACATCTGATGTAAGGAAGTGAAATGTGGCTATGGAAGTGAATCTAGAACAAGGAGGGCCAAGACAACATCACAGACCACCTGCTGTATTAATTAATTAAGTTAAATGGCGTCAAGTTAGATAATATACTGTAGATTAGAACAAAGGTTTGTAATGTAACACAAGATTCGGTTAGCGATTAAAAATCCTGGCTTGCACATGCACAGTTTAGTCATGTTTTAGTCTGGCAGCTGTGCGTGCTCTCACTCACTGAACATAACTGTCAACCTAAAGAGCTGCAGCCACAGCGAGCAGGAAGAACTGCAGATTTATAGAGCAAGTTTGGGGACTGGCTTCAAGGGAAAGTAGTAAATTACTGTCACTGAATTTGCAGGGTCAAAAAAGTCCCCAAAACTAGTAACAAAGTCATATTGTTGCCATCACTGCAAGAATCTAACATTTTGAATAGCAAATCCTGATTGCAAATGAAAATGTTATGAACAACTGGTTTGTAAGATATGCTATTATATATGCTATTCAGCTTTTTAGGTTTTTGAATGCACTTGCATTTTTATTTTCCCAAACCAGTAGGCAATAAACAATCATGGGATGTTTGAATTTGGTAGCTTGTATTAAATAGGTTGCTGTTTAGCCTATTTAATCAATTTATTTAATGGATACCTCCTTGGTTGTTGACAAAGTATCTAACCAGCACTTGAATGCCCCATTAGTCTTCTTCAAATCAATCCACCCACTCAATTACCATGTAAAGAATCTAATTTTGACAAAAAAGGCAAAATTACACTTGAAGTTCACTGTGACACGTTTCTTACACATCTTTCAAGTCAAGTTGACACAAGTACCTACCTGCTGCAACAAAAGGCTGCCATGTGGAAACAAGCAGAAGGTAGAAAGCCATGTTTTCTCAGCAGAGATGGAAAAAGGAAAACTTACTGTAGACTCATTATTCTACATAAAATATGCATTAGTTTTAATTTATTTTTTTTCTGTGGAAAAATATGGTTCCAAACAAAAGTTTTAATACTGATGATTTTCATTCTATTATCAAAACAGAAACAATCAAGATAACATCATATACCAAGTTAACTGTGGCCAACATATGTGTATGCAATTTTGGTGCTGGTTGTGTGTTGATGGAAACGTCACTCAGTTGCTCAACATCTATAACATTATGAAAAATGGCGAGGGTACACTTTATAACTTTATGTGCATTTAAACTACTTAAGGGTACAGAGCATATTCCAGTTTTTGCTATTTATGCTCTGTTACATCACCAGCATTGCAATCAAACAAAACATTTATTTCTCCCTATGTTAGCTGTGCTGGAACATCACTTTTCATTCAGATTGAAATTCTTTAAATTAAATCTATATCTGAGTATCTCCAGCTGTGGTTCCAGTCAATGACAGTTTGACTCTGCCCTTCTGCCTGACCAAACCTTTTATCTTTAATTGTGCTCACATTGGACATCCAATCAGATCAATTTTGCCTTTAGCAATAGCTCAATCTGGCTAATTGGTTTCAGCATTTTTTTAATTGTAAGGTATTGATTACACAAGGTCATCTGTGTTTCACAAATAAAACAGTCTGTCTTGCTTTTGTTTGGAAACTTGTACAGCTCTCACCCATTCAGATTTGAGAGAGGGAAACAATAGTTCTACTCATTAGCCCATCGACCAGCTGGTTCGTGATTTGCCGCCACACACAGTCACATATGCACACATATAAGAGCGTGCACAAACTTACATACACACGATATGTTGTGCTATATGTGCTTAGAGCAATCGCTTCCTGGTTTTTTAATTAAACAGCCCAGTACAATGTACAACCTGGATGAGAAAAGCTGCACTTTTAACTTCTATTTATTTCAAGCCTGTGGATGTTAGAGGGAGACCAATAGCAAATAAAGGGAGAATCAATGGGGCTTCATTAAAAGCAGCAGGCAGTCTTTTGCCTGCACATGGCTTAATTACAGTTTCACTAGTGTTTGCTTTAATTGGGGGAAATAAAGGGAGTGAATGGAGGGTATTAGCATATCTATCACCCGGAGAGGCCATAAGGTCCTAACCTGCGGCTATACCTCACCTCTCTTCAGATACACACAGAGCCACACACAATAGTTTGCAAGTTTGTATCTTCTTTTTTTTGGGTCCCTTTTTCTGATTTCTTACAGTAAATACACTCCGATGCACATTTACTTTTTACTGGTGTCTGGTACACACACTTATTGGAATGAGGTAGGGTTTCAGAAAACAGAGAAAGAAACAATGCATTTTAAAGGTATTTACAGGCAACTGGCAGTGTACATCACTAATATATAAAATATATAAAGTAGAAGCACTTTTTATCATACTTTTTGATGCAGTCCTGATGTGTATGGTGGTTTATTTAGCACGAAGAAAGGGGCAAGGAGACATTTAGGGGTTTTAGCAAATTATCCCTTTTTTGAGTATGTTGCTAAATATCAGCAAAACTGATATCTTGTTCTTCTTTGTTAAAACAGTTAAACTATGTTATTACACATTGTGTCTAGCTCTGGAAAATGTATTTTATTGTAAGTATGACAGGATTACATGACGAATGAAAGCTCGCCTATTATATTTCTCATAGTTTTTTCTTTTACTATGTGAGGTGTATATTTTGAGTTAGAACTTTGAAAAACATAAAAATACATAAATATTTAAAATTTAATTAATCATAATGGATAAGTATGTTTTCCATTGCACTTGACTTAGTTATTTAAGTTTACTGCTATTGGTGTAGAACAGGCTGTTACATTGATGTTTGTTCTGCTAATTGTGAACCGTTACTTTAAGAGAGGCGCTCTCAGTTTTAGGCTGTTAACTGTTGAACCAGATTGAGAGGAAGAGGCTAGCTGTGGAGTCACGTGGTATTTATACCGTGTCTTGAGTTGTAACTGACATGTGAACATGTGTGGAATAAAGTCTGTGTATTTTACCAACTTACATCTGACATCAAGTGGATAATTACAGAATTACATCGGTCGGGACACGTGTATGCCATGACGATCAGCTAGGTTGCATTTTGCGGTAATGACAGCACATAGTGAATGTCGTTTTTACACTTAGGTTTTTTGTGTGGATCAAACTAATTATATATAATGTGTTACTTTTTGAGCTTTAAAGGTGCTGGTAGGCAGATTTGGTTGCCTTTAGACAGAGCCAGGCTAGTTGTTTCCCCCTGTTTCCAATCCTCGTGCTAAGCTAAGCTAACCTCGATCCAGCAAGATGATTTACCATACAGATGTGAGAGTGGTTTTGATCTTCTCATCTAACTCTTGAAGAAAATAAATGAGCACGTTTCTCAAAATGTCCAACTATTCCTTTGAGGCGTTGTTCCCCGTCTGTCACTCCCTATGTCCTGCAATCTAATGAAGGCATAAAAAATGCCCTCCTTTTTGCGGGCGGCACGGTGGTACAGTGTAACCGCTTATCCTCTGTACAGGGTCACAGGGGGGCTGGAACTCCCAGCTGACATTGGGCGAAAGGCAGGGTACACCCTGGACAGGTCGCCAGTCCATTGCAGGGCCACACATAGACAGACAATCACTCACACCTAAGGACAATTTAGAAACACCAATTCACCTAGCCTGCATGTTTTTGGATGGTGGGAGGAAGCCGGAGCACCCGGAGAGAACCCACGCGGGCAACATGCAAACTCCACACAGAAAGGCCTTCCAAGACCTTCTTGCTGTGAGGCAACAGTGCTAACCACTGACAACTGCACCGCCCTGGTACTCACTATATAGTTTTTTAAATAAATTAAACAATTTATTCCAAAACCACCGCTATAACTTTTTCTTTTCCTTTTCTGGTGAAACTAGATTGGCAAGCAAGGATCCATGTTTCCTTCATATAGATTTCTTTTGCAGTCTAATTAGACACACAAGTAGAGTAATGGTACCCTATTATACTGTTACATTAAGAATGATCATAGTGTGGAGGACAAGGAAAACATTTATGTGTTGATGTGGAAAAATATGACACACTGAAAACATTATTTCACCAAAATGTTCAGTAAAACAAATCCACCCGGGTCTCGTCTGTGTGTGGATGTGATGCCTCTCTATCCTAGCTCTATCTTTGACAATGACTGATAGCCAGCCGGGATCAAACCATCCTCAGCGGCGCTTTGGTGACAGGTGAGCTGAGACAGTTTGAGACCCATTCTCTCCCTCAGCAGTTAATAACAATTTGAAAAAGGGTTCAAGGTTAATAACACAATCATTACCTGGATGAGGACGGGCGACAGCTGTAAGCATGTATGCAGATGGACGGCCGTCATTAGTCCTTGTCAAACAAGCTGAATAGGCCTGATCTAAGAGAGCACTTCAGGTTTTAGTCATGAATGAATAACAGCTGAGAAAGGTCTAGCATTTAGTTTTTTTTTTCAGATCAGCATGATCACAGGATAGAGGGTGTTATTGTCGTTCTTATCTGCATAAAGTCAAACCTGCTTTTATGACGTGTTTCATCTGTCAGTTAACATTCAGGTAAAATGGTTTTGTACAATCTGTACATGTTGTGTTGCTTCATGTGACAATGGACATGACCCAGTGAGTACACTGTGAGGTCCTTCATTATTGAAAAGATTGATTTGTAATTTGTAGTGTTCCCATCTGTCCTGGTTACGCAAAATTATGGCTAAACCAGTTAGTAAACACTTTGCCCCATTGTCTGTTGTTTTGATAATCACCCATAATAGCATCCAGCATCAGTATGGTCTTTAAACCTGATTTAGGAGTTAATGGAATAAGAGGGAGAGGCAGTCAGTATATGCACTGGGCCTAATGTCATTAGAAATGTTTGCGGAGGCTAAATTAAATCAGTCGTAAATTGTGCTCTCAAGTAAGCCAGAAAAAACCTGCCTCGTCGAGGAGAGGAGGGGGCGGTGGGGATTCATATTTTAACCTTGCGTAGAAAATGCACTTAAACAGATTAAAATAAAATAGGGACCGTGTGGATGGATGGGAATGGTAATTGCTGGTGCTTTAATGGTTTCCTGTTAGCCAAGTCGCTCTGAAGGCAGAGCTATTTTAAAGTTGGAAACGGTGATTGAGGTCATAACTTTGCAAATCTGGTGATTAAGCCAAAGGGTGCATGTCACCAAACAGCACGTAACACATCTAATGGGGCTTTTGCTGAAAACAGATGTTTGTGGAGAGACTTTTTAGTTCTCTGCATGCTAAGTCGTGTTGCAGAGCAGGTGTGGGTTGGAGTGGATGGCTTTTGACCAAACAATGCAGTAGAATGTGCACTATGAGTGATATAGCCTGCCAAAATGTAGAAATTTGTATGTGTACTTGTGTGTAAGTGCACATAAAGCTCACCCGTGTGTGTGCCTCATTCAGTTTCCTTAATGCTGTCAGTGCAGGCATACTGTTTGTCTGGTTGCATCAGGTAGCTCATCACACAACGCAGGCCAGACGGTAATGATAGCCGTAGATACTCTGGGAATTCCCAAACCTGGATTAAATTAAGATAGTGTCTTTCCCAAAATCTTACAAAAGGCCAGGAAAAAAAAGTTTCAATTCATATCATGCAGTATAATGTGGTTATATATCATACATGATGATGTTATAATGATACTAGGACTGTGGATTCTGGGCACTGCTGTGTGTGTGACATATCTCCCTTTCTGTAACATTATCTGTACGTTTCTATACTAATGCAGTGATTTTGCACTTTCATGTGACTCCACAGACCTTAGATATTATAATACAATGACTTCATACACATGCACACATGAACACATGAACACATTTCCTTGCTTGAACTCCCTGCTTCTAAGACCTTGCTGGTGTGGCTTTACCTTTCGATCCTGGGTTCACTTGTAACTCGGCACTGTTGGCTCCAGGTAAAACTGCGGCCCCATGCATGCTCATGTTCAGCTATTGTGTAAACTAACAAGGAAAAGGCTGTGCGGATTGAATGGCAAACATGCAGGTGATGACACATCCCCCGACACACACACAGTATGCGTCATTACTCAATGCCAGTTAAATGGTCAGTCGAACAACTGTCTGTGATATTGCCTTCCAATTCCTGCATTTTTTTATTTATTTTTTTCTGTCTCATTCACTCATATTTTGACTGTGATGCTCTCATTGCATGCATAGCTTTAATAGGCAATCAAATCAGGAAAAAGGGCTGTGTATTAATTAATTAAATTAATTCATTATTTTAAGATTAATTTATTTGGGTGTAGAGGATGAAAATAATATGAAAGATTACCTACGACTGAAACTCTATGCACATGGGTTCAGTTTCAGGTCTTGACCTGTTATCGCCATATCTCCAGAGACCATTGTATTGTCCATTGGTACAATTGAAACTATATTGAAAGAAGAAAATGACACCACCGTCCAAAAAAAACCCCTTGAATTGGGAAGACTCTTTCTCTCAACTAAAGGTCTTCTTCATTGATGGCAGCAGGATGGTTCATGACACTTTCTCTTGCCTACAGTAAACACCATGATGAATTTTACTAATTAAAACCTGTGAAAGATGGCCTCTTCATAGAAAGTTAAGGAGACCTCTTGGATGTTCACTGTCGCTCTGTAAATTGAAACCCAGACCTAGTTGTCAGTCTGCCAAAGGTTGATGTCACTAAGTAGCACGGGGTGACAGAGAAAGAGCACAAGTGTTGAAAAACCAGGACAGGAGCATGTGTAGCATCACCTGTGTTGTTCCTTTTGTGTTTCACGCTGCAGGCTTCATAGCTCACTGGGTCAGAAGTGTGAGCTAAAACTCTTTTGTCCAATGTCTTACCCCCGAGGTCCCTGATCTCCTGGAAGGGAGAGATTTCTGAATGCACTTTTTTTCCCTTTACACTTTATTTTACCTCCACATTGCCTGTGGCTGGGGTGCAATACACTGGAGTGACCTTTGTAACCCTTTATACTTAAAGGATAATTCTGGTGATAGTGTACATTTTTCTTATTGTCAACAATTCCCATAATAAGACCAAAACCAACAATGAATTGATCCTGCTAACAAATATTTTGTGTGTAACCAGAGCCTGGTAAAAATAAAAAACTCCTCTATTGTTGTCAAAAAAACTATTAGTTTATTTTTGAGTTAACCATTTACACACCATCCTGCTGCCGTACAATACTCAATAGTACAAAAAATCTACAATTCAAAATATTCCCCAACAAATACACTATTTCCTCCAGTTTGAGTAATAGTCTCCAAATACAACAGTGCCCAGCTGTTTAAGGAGAGTACTTTGCCTTTTTTTCAAAAGTAAATAGAGATTCATGACCAATTTTTAAAGATTTTTTTCAGTAGGAGCTAATGCTGACAGTCACATTCCATCTGGAGATATTGGAAAATATCAAGAAATGGAGTAACACATGTTTGATTTTGTGGAATTTGTTGATAATAACACATTTAGTGGTAGATGTAGTCTAACAGTAGTTACTAAAAGATTTGCATTTGCTGTTGTAAAAATCAACAGCAGCTTGTCCAGAATAAAGATTAATTAGCATTTGTTGCGAGAGTTGCCACAGCTAAACAAAGAAAAACAGACTCACTGTATAATAAAAAAAACCTAATATAAAGACATCGCTGTACAGAACACTGTTTATTTGTTATCCGATCTGTGGGAAATTTGTCGCAACAAAAGTACTCCTACTCCTGAAAACTATGCCAAAATCTAAACTCAATAATTATCTCCAAAAATGTGAACATTTACATGAGGAACAGAAAAAGTTTTGTCATGGAGGAAAGTCTTTTAAGAGAGCAGAACAGCAGAAATGTGACACAATAGTATGCATACATCTGTCTACATCTAGGCTGATGCTCGGTGATGAAGAAGCAGATGTTGGCTTTCTGCTTTCACCTTTTACACTTTGTTATACTTGGTGTTTAGGAGTCAAAAATCTCTCTCAGGTGACGCATGCTTCACAAACACCTTATTCAATAACAACAGCCTGAGCTGTGATTGAAGGCATGGGGAAATCCACAGGTAAGAGTAGTCAGCCATCTAGTTCATGTCCCTTGGAACCGAACCAGACAATGTTTAGGCACACAGTCAACAACTCCTGTCCATGCTTATCTTAAGAATGTAAACCTCTATAAGCAAGTGCTTCATCTGTAATTCTATTGTGAGTTGGCCGGTTGTCTCAAAGTGTCTGATTAATCTAATGTAATGCAAAACCAGCTTTGTCTGTGACACTGAATACTTGCGTTAACGCAGGCGTCTCGACTGTTGGCCAGCACTGTACGGAATTTGCTGGCAGACAGAATGGCTAGACCACACCAAAACCTGCCTGTTACATTCTTTGCGTGATTCAGACGTATCTCTTTCCACCATTGGGACCGACTTGAGAGGTCTGATCAAAAGACCCGTCATCCTGAGGAGCTGAGATTTGGATGTGAGGTTGGAGAAAGGAGGGACAGCGAACTGTTGGTTGTTGTGTTGTTGTGTGTTATTATTTCCATTTGTTGGGGAAAAGAGAGATGACTGGAGGGATAAATGGATGATGGGTGGGTGGTGGGGAGGAGGAAATTCCCTTGTCTGGATGGAATTGGATGGCGAGCTTGGAGGGAGGGATGGGGGGCACCTGATGTAGAGGGTGCTGTCAGGCCCCAGACAGCGGGGTCTTTGTCTTCTCAATAATCACTTGCTGTACCTCTTCTTTTCATTCCTCCTCTCCCCACTAACGGTACCATTCTACCATTACTTTTCCAATTCTCTCCGCAACTTTGGCTCATAGGTCAATTGTCTTCAGTCCACAAAAAGAAAAAAGGAAAAGAATTAAAAGTAACGCCTAGAGTCATCTTGGCTCTATAATTTGTCATTTTAAACATATAGTAACAAAGTCCCTTTCAAACATGCACCTTTTTACTTTACTCTGATGTCAATTTAACATGCTGGTCTCATGTCTGAATAAGTGCCCTGGTCAGAGAGATTAAATGTGCAACACTGCTATAAATGTCTTATCAATCTTCATGTCTTGTGCTCAAAATCAGCTCAATAAACTATGCAACTATTTGAAAAAGATGATTTGTTGATGAAGTTGTTGAGGAGATTGTTGTCACATCAGATCAGTCTACAAAAATGATGTGTGATGCGACCAAGGCAGAAGAGGAGAAACCCATGTACAACTACAGTAAGAATCTGACCAACCATCTCAACCTGTATTTTTAGTTTAAATTAATATCCAGAAAAATGGTTCACAAACAGCATGTGAGCAAATGGGAATTAAGTGAGAGTCCCAACTTAGTGTCCTGTTAACAATGCTTGTGCACTGTCAGATGTCATAAAAGAGGCAGCAGAATTGTAAATTGTAATTGTAAATTAACAGTAAATGATGAAATTGATGTGGATATGTATTAATCGAAAAGCTGTGAGAAGTGGGGGTGAGCATCCCTCACCCTCATCCATTACGGCTTCAACAGCAAAATAGAAACTTCTTAATCCTCCTGTCTTATCATAGCATTTTTAACTTACTGCTCTTTCATAAATGTCTGTTTCTCTAAATGTGCTGTCATGTCTGAAAAAAATGTAAGGAACATTGGCATAAAAGACTGGACACTCATTTTAACACAGAGATGAAGCTAGCAATTTTGCTTATTCTATGTCTGAAAAGGGTTAAAGATAAGTCACCTTTAACTTTGCTGTTATAAAGTAGTAGTAATAACAGCAACATGGAAAGTTATAGCTCTCCTGGCTGTAAAATAATACATTGTGAAATAACCTAAAAGATGCCAGCATTGTATTTATACAGAAAACGTGAGAGATAGTATAGATTCAAATAAAAAAGATGAAAGTAAAAATGCTGCTAAATTGAAAGTCTGAGTCCTATAGACATAATTTTCAATCAATAATGAAAAAATGTTAAGTTGGCCTTTGAAGGCAAAGATGATACATCCTGTATCAGGTCACTTTATCCAGGTGAGTTCATAGCCAGAAGACTTGGTTACCTTATACAGTACTTTCCATCCCAGACATGCTCTGTACCACCAGACACACCATAACTAAATCTGTTCATTCACACTTGCCAAGGACATGACCAAAACATCAAAGTCCTTTCATTAAATAAAGTAGAGCGTAGTACGGTAGTAGTTGAATGTGTGTGTGTGGCTGTTTCATACAATTTCAGCTTCTCCTACTCCTTTTGGCCAAACAATAAATGGATTTAAAGCCCAATGAATGTTCTATGTCATGTAATGCCACAGTGGTTTTCATGTTATTCAGAGAAATTGTGGCGCATCTACAGATATTTCTGGAATGTGGAGCCCGTCCTCACGGGAAAAACAGTTGTCTAGGTCGACTGTGCAAGCAGCTTATTACAACCCATATTTACGTTTATTTTTAGGCAACGACCTCTAGTGGCCGCAGTAATTATGACGAGAGCAAAGGAGGAAGTCAGGCGACGTAGTATAAAAATCATATGTTGTAAGTCCATGTTGGGAGGTGGAAAGATGTGTTAAACAAACACAGGACTTTTACTCAGAATACTGGAGTCGAATGACTTACATAACGTTGCATACTTATTTTAACCCAAACCAAGACCTTTTCCTAAACCTAACCAAGTAGTTTTGTTGCCTAAACCTAACCATGCTGCGACTGTTTCACAATGTTAAGCACTTTGTGTAACTTACTTAAGGTCCAATACGCCTTCAGGTCAGATACGCCTGTCATTGGTACTTTCCAACGGTCATATATGTCGTTTTGGGGAACGATCTAGTCATTTTCGGAGTCATTGGCAATCAACTTATTCGTCGTCGTTTAGGTATGAGGATGTGTTGGAATGTGAGTTTATCCTCCTCAGGTGAGGTGGTCGGTGGATAGCAGTAGTTAAAATAACCAGACTGCCATTATCGCACAACCCACAGGAGCCGAGACATAATTCATAGCTCACACGAGCCGGGGAGATGACAGGTGCCTCTGCTTCATGAATGGGAAGACTTGTGTTTAATTGAGAAATTCTTTGGGGTTTTGTTTGCCAAATAACAAGAATTGTCTTTCTGAGATGGCTGTCTATCATCTGTAATGATAGTTGTGGTTAAATGTTCTTGTAAAAGCATTTATATTCATGTTAAGTAGATGTGCGTGATGTGGTCTTTACTTTCTAGGTAATACCTGGGATATTAGCATACATGTTTTTCTTTTGTTTATTGTGCCCTAGTGCTGCAAGCTTTTGACAAAGTGGTGTTTCACATTTTGTCATGTAATGTGAAAATGAATATGATTTAATCTCATAATCTTTTGTATATTCCAGCTCTTTCTAAACCTTTGAGCTGCTGCCATACCAGAACCAATGCCTCTTCATTCAATTCACCTGACCCAATCAATTCACCTCAAGCTTCTCTGAGCCTATCGTAAATCATGAAAAAAATGGCAAAAAAAAGTGACAACAGCGACAGTAAATAAATGTTTGTTGTTTCTTTCCCGTCCTTGTTTCCCACCCTCTTTCTTTCAGTGCTCTTTATAATGGATGGGGTATTGTTGGTGCTGCCCTCTGGGCAGGGAGAGTTGTTTACTTGGGTGTAAAGTCCCCCATCCACCAAGAGTCTCTGTAGGGGATGTTCCTTGTAGCAGCCTCACTCCTAACCTCCCTATAGCTCCAAAAGTTAATAGCATGGAGGAGACGTGATTTATATCAGCCTTGGCACCACCACCAACAGACTGACTTCTTTGTGCTTATGGCCTGCTCAGCCAGCCCCGTTCATCAATAAAGATCACATTTAGAATTCACTCCAAACTCAGAAGATGGTGATTTAATTTCTGGAGAGTTTTCCCCCCATGTTTCAGAAGTAAATTCAAGCAATACGACATAATTTTCACTGTTCCTGGCTGAAATTTTTTACAATAAAGGATGCAACATGATGGTGTAAATATCCATGTGTTTTTTTCTATCAATTCTGACTTTTGGAAATTCATGCATGAAAATAAACAGAACACAGGGATAATATGTTGCTTGCTTTTAGAGGAAGTTGTCATTTGTTTTAAACCCTGTGCCAAATAATACATTGAGGCATCTCAACTGCCCATTTACACAAAAGGTTATTTTCATGTGGAGTTTCACATAATGATATTCAACTGAAGTAATGCCTTTTTGGTTTGGTTGATCTTTTAGAAAGACCCTAATTCAAAGCTTTTTGATTATTAAGAAACGCCTTACTCTTTCAATTCCATATGGACTATGAACACAAATGACATGCTTTACAAAAAAGTACATTAACTAAAATCACAACAATCAAGCAAAGCATTTATTATTAATTTAGACATCCACACCACTATGGCATATTCTGCAGTGTAAAGGTAACATTTGTAACTCTTACAGTGTGTAACATGTCTCAGCAATGACACATTTTTCACTGTACAGTCTGTCATGTAAATGTTACCCCTGAATAAGATAAACAAATTAGCACATCATAAGCAGTTTGCATAAAGGTATTTGGTTGTCTATTATGACTGTATTGCACTTGTTCCAACAGGCCTTTTAACTGGATATCTCAAACTGAGATTATAAGGTGTCTTGTTTAGGAATGAAAAACGAGGAGTTCATACTTCTTGGCAGTAATAGTTTTCATATTAGGTTTTTTGAAAGAAAAATCTCAGCACTGACACTAATCCCTGTTGTGTCAGCCTGTGGTTGCCAGATGATAGTATATCATCTCCCTGTGTGTGTGTGTGTGTGTGTGTGTGTGTGTGTGTGTGTGTGTGTGTGTGTCTGTGTGTCTGTGTGTGTGTGTGTCTGTGTGTCTGTGTGAGTGTGTGCATTCTTTTCATTTTGGAGTATGCCAGCACATTTTGTCACTGTAACATAAGCTTTACCATAGAGAACCATGGCAGGGCTGCAAGATTCAATTTAACCACAACTGTTTACAGCTGTCAATATAGGGACCAACACCACAATAAATGCATTAAATTGCATCTGGCCTCATGTCACAGAAAATAAGGTGAGTGGACGTGCTGTGTAGATGATGCTGGCTCTCACTATTATTACATGGCTGTGTCTTAAGGGTTGTCTGGGCTGCTGTCCATTGGATTTAATCAGCCTCTATTACCCGCTACCCTTTTCACAGTTAAAATAATCACCCACAATTACTGACATAAAGGCGAGAGCTGACATGAGAGTCAGAGGCAGAGAAATCACACACAAAGTAATTTCTCTCCACCTTGGTTGCTTACATGGCTTTTGATGTTTTGGGGTATGTAATAAAAGGATTGAGGGGTGTCTGGCACGATTCCCTTGTGCTGCAGTGTGAACGGTGGATATGGAAATGCCCTTTATAATACACACACACACACACACACACAAACACAGACAGACAGACAGACAGACAGACAGACAGACATGTAAATGTACAGGATACAGACAGAAAATGCATGGTGTCACACAAACATGTATATTGTACTAATACATAAGAAAACATCACATATTACAGTACATAGAGAAACACAAAATCACTTGCACAAATACAGACCAGATGAGTATGTATGCTCGCACACATCCATGAAGTGCACACAGGCGTGCACACACACACAAAAGGACACCCACCACCACCGCCACCATTAACTAAAGAGGTCCGCACAATTTATTGTATGTTGCAGATGAAAGAAAAAGTGAAAATAATTTAATAATTGACCACCTCTAAAATTAAGAAAATAGAACCATAAGAAAAGGGGCATTGTGATCTACTTTAATCCTGAACACGCTGCTGGAAAATAAGAGACACCATTAAATGTACCTTTGAAATAAATGGGCCCAATTACCGAGATGGCTGGGACTCTCTGATGAAGCTTTTGTCAAGGCAGACGAACGTGATGGAGGGACACTCAAAAGGGGGTGAGGAGCAGGAGGTAGATACGGGCAAAATCGTTCAAAAATGATCTTTTACATGAAAGTTAAATTCACATAAATGTTAGTGGTAGTGGAGTTGTGATGCAAGGTCCAGAGAAAACACTGAAACTGAAATTTGCCTATTTGGAGAGATAAAGAGCGAATGATAGCAGTCATATCCACATAAGAGCGGTGACTAAAAAAATGACCCACGCAATTAAAAAAAACATGCTAAATGTAGACAATATGAACATCAGTAGCAATCATTACCAAGAGGGTTACTCAGTTACATTAGCTGTTATGTGTTCAGGAAATAAGTCATGTTGAATGGGTTTAGAAGAGTTATTTTGATAATGGCGTTTTGTTGAAACTCTCCTTTTTAATTATCGGGCCAGAGGGTAGCAGCTCAAACTCCCTCTCTTTTATCCCTCTTCACAACAGTGAGTGTTGCTGACCCTTCCCACAGCAATACAGAATGCTCTGTACCTCTGGTGTAAAACATAGCCTTAATTACTTTCACTGAAGCTCTTTACTGAGAGTCATTTTGAACAAATAAACATGGTGATAACATGAAAGTTAGAAAGAAAGAAATCAGATGTTACAAGCTATGATTGTATGTTTCTCAACCAACAACTTGCCTTTTTTTAAGTTAAAAGACAACTACTTATTTAAAGGGTGATAAAATCTCCAAATAAGAAAATGAGAACCACAATGTGACATGTCGTCTGATGACCTCTATATGCCGATGACCTTGTTCTTTTCTTGCAAAAGTTCTTTCCTTGTGTTTGATCGATCCAGGCAAGGACCAGACCTTAGACAGGGAGCTCATAGATGGTTTTGGACACAACAGCTTGTCAAAGGGTAAAGGTTAAGGCCACAAGTGTCTGTCGAGGCCCAGACAGAGGTCAGAAGGTCTCAGTCAGGGTCAGGACCCCAGGTGACCCCAAGTCTGCGCTCACAGTTGCATTCACGTTTCTGGACTATGCACTACTGTCACTGCGTATTTCCTACCTTGGTGAAGGAGAAGGAGAAAGTGAATGATTAAGTCATAGAATATGAAATATACCTTATTTATCAAATCTTTATGAAATGCACAAGCCACCTTTGTGGCAAAGAGAAAGCCTCTATACTTTTCTACAATAAGAGGAGAGAAGAAAAGGAAAATAATTAAAGGGGGAAAAAATGGTTGACTTTGCCATGGTTATTATTACATATTGAGAAACCAATGAGGAAACAAAACCAATGTCAACAACCCGTGGGTTCAGATAATTTCATAAAATCAACACATTAGCTTCAGAAATGGCTTAAAGAGTATCTAACAGGTTAACAAGTGAAATGTAAGCTGAGCGCATCATTTGCAGAGCAGCCATTTCAGTCTCAGCTGGCGCGTTAAACATAACAGAGCGTAATGTGTACTGCTACCCTACTGTACTATTCATTCCTTCATTACTATTTTATATATGCGTATGATTAACACTCATTGTGTGGCTCAGCTCCCAATCTCTGTCGGAGGCCTCCACTAAAGACAGCTCAAGCTTGAGAGATTTTTTTTTCAGTCATTTAAATTTTTGCACTTCCATTTACCCGCCTTTTAATTTAGCGTATAATGATGCCATTAGAACAAAATCCATCTGGAAGTTCTGTTGGGAGCGGTTAATGTTCCATGGCTTTTGCTGCTAATGCCATTGCGCCTGCATTGGCAACAGATGCTCTGAAAGCAACAGATACATTTTCTCCCAACATCATTACAATCATGCCCATGTCCAGGATAAATGTTGCTGCTTGTTCAGGACTATCATACCTGCAATGGGACTGTAAAACACAAAAGATATACAGCAGACTATATCACTGCCAATGAAATCCAATTTTTCAAGCCATTTATTCATGAACAAGGGGTGTAAAAATGTCTCTTGCCCTATACAAAGGTGACAGGCAGTAAGTAACCAATGAGAAAAGTAAGTACATAAAAATGTAAACTTGCTAGTGTTTATCTTAAGTGGTGTACATACAGTGTTTTGTTACAGTAAAACTCACATCTGAACTCACATCCTTTTGCTCCCATTGAAGCCATTTTACTGACCCCTCTCCCACCCACCAACAAACACCCTTCAACAGTTCATCTTCTGTGATATGAAAGTTAGAGAAAAAGGGAAAAAATTGTTTTCAGTTGCAATTTAGGTGATTAAGTACAGTGGATAATTAATTGGAATAACAAACAATTTCCTCCATGGAGGATTACTGATTAGTCGTGCTCCCCAACGCTGCCATGGCCTTTTTATCCTCTCTGCTTCAATTATGTTAATGCTAACTTTCTCTCCCAGAAATTATTGTGATTAATTTTCTCTTGTTTTGAATTACAATTGCACTGGCTGCTAGCACTTTAAAGCATTCATTAATTTCCAATTAGACTGGTGGGCTCATTTGCTCCAGTGCTGCTCGGTTCTGTAGCACTTTGTGTTTAATGTGCTAATTGGGCGAGATTAAAAACAACTAACCTCTTGTGAGAGGAGAAAAGTTATTCAACGGTAACATTAGCATAATTTATCCCAGGATGCTTAATTAGACATTGCCACAATAATCATGACAACTGGCTAACAACTGTTGTCAACAGTTGGATACTAAAACTGAAGTAAGTTCAGGGATCAGTCGTAATGGATGTAGCGTATGTTGGCTTTCTTCAGTATCTTGCAAATGTGTTGTCTGTGCTTATCTCCAATCATCCAACATGTCTAAGACAGTATGGTGTTTTTTCGATTTCTGCATTTCATGTCTCTTCAGTGCTTTGTTACAACCACTCGAGCAGCATTAACAGCTCACTACTCCATTAACCCAAGACTTGGATTGTCTCTAACTCATTTACCACCATCAGAGGATCGACGCTTCAGGCAAACATGAGTGGGGTTGGATACAAGGAAAAAAGAATGCTTTCATGTCCCGATGTGATCTCTTTAAATGGGACCTGGAACCTGGGAGTGAAATATTGTTTAGCCGTGAGTACCACACAAGCTTTTTCATCATAAGATGAGAGATGCTGGTGTGTGTAAGCTCGGAAACTGGTCTTGAGAGGTTTGGTAAAGAACTGTGGTTCTCCAGATCAAAGGAATATAAACCTTGATCATTGGATCTATCAGAGCTCCGTATAAGTTTCTGTAGTCTGAACTTTTTTTTAGATTAGAAAGAGGCCTTTCATGGATAATTCAGTCTGTCTTTTACTCGGGATTGAGTAATGCCATAATCAAAATTTACACCAAGGTTTTTAGTTAAGTGCTTATTTGGTTGCAGTGCTTGCCTCCTTGCATATTTCCAACCTTATCCCTTACTTAGGCTTCACACTACACTGTTTATACTACTTCAAGGATTTCAGGAGATTTGTCTCAGCCAAATTAAATGCCAAAATATGTTTTTTATCACTGCCCTTTAGAACAACACATGCATTTTCTGAACCGCTATGGTAAAGGTTTGGTTAGGTATAGGCATTTAAATGACTTGGTTAGGGAAAGAGCATGTTTGGGCTATAGTTACTACTTTGTCAAGGCTTTCATTGTCAAGGTTAAAATAATGACTACTTGGTTAAGTTTTGGGAACTACCATAGTTATGTTAAAACAAACCAACATTGACTGTTGGTTGGAAATAGTTCAAAGTCCAATGTTTTGTTGACCCATCCAACCACCCCAACATCCTCCATCTTTGGACTTTATGGCACTATAACAACGTCACTCTTTGTGCCATTTTCTCAAAATGCTGTTGGGTTTTTTGGGAGAACAGTCTCGTCTTGGCATATCATTTAATGCAAATTCTAATTTCTGTTTATAGGCGCTACATGTTTGTCAGGTAAGATGTAAAATCCAAACCATTAGTTGCTTTTTGAAGTTTCCACCACTACAAATGGTTACCTAAGGTCACACAGATATTATGCTCAATTGGTACAGTCCATGCTATTTTGCAAAATGCTCCATACATAATCCATCCTAGGTTGCAACATTATAAGATCCAAAAGGAACTGGATGTGGTCACAAGTGTGTATATAAGTGAGTTTAATGACATCGGGAATGAATAAGACTGAAGAGGGATACTAACATGTCAGTTCCCATGTTGCCTTAACCTGGTTCATGTCTCAAGTGCTCGGACACTGTCAAAATCTATTAGTACCTTTTTAGAGTTACAATGCAGTGAATACAATCCGATCTAGTGTTTTGCTCAGGTAATTCATGGAGCACTTTGAACAATACTGAAGCATCAAGATGAAAACCATTGTGCCTTGTGTACAAATGGACACTTGTTTATTTCATTGCACACTTTTCATCTATATGGAAATGAAATGATGCGCTCTCAAGCCTTGTTTGCTTGTTCGTCTTGTCCAGCAGGGACAATGAAAGGAAAATAAGAATTGCCCGGGTGCTGGGAACTTTTGTAGAGGCAGCTCTTGTGGCATTATCTCAGGGCAAGAGGAAAGGAGGGCTGGATGAAAGAGATGTCCAGTGTCACAGGCAGCTTAAATTCTCATTTTGGTGAATAGTACAGAGTTTTTTGAGAGATTGCACTGTTTCCGCTCATATGTGCATGCTACCTTAAAGATAAAATAATAATTTGGCTGTATGCAACCCTCCACTAACCTCACCCGCCCCCCTAGTTGTTAAAACATTGATTTTGCTTGTATGCATTCTCCTCATGGTGTAGCACAGTTAATGGGATGGGGGTATTTCTACAAAGTAATAAAACATTTTAAAATGGGATTTGTTTTCACTTTGATATGTCCCAACATGTACTAGACAAAAGACCTGTTGTATAAACCAGAATTATGTTTCAGATTCTAAAGTATTATGATTTCAGTATCAAGTAAAGTAGGTCAAAATCAAAATTAATTTGTGTCTGTGTGTGTGTGTGTGTGAGTTCGTGCACTTGTGTGTATGGATTGAGGTGAGACACTGCACAGTGACAACAAGTAATAACTTGTAAAGGCATCAAATATTTTAAAAAATAGCAAGAGGGGACTTTATTTTATAAGTCAGGAGTTAAGACAAACAGCCAGAGTGAACAGGCATATGAGGACATAATCAACATTAATAAAGAGAGCAATACACAAGCACACAGGGGAACATCAGAGTTATGACATGATTAGGAAAACAAGGCATCTAAAGAGATAATATCTGTTTAATGACTGTCTTATTTGAATGAAGGTGCTTTGGGGATTCCCAGCAGTTTGTGATGAGCACAGTGGATGTTGTTAAT
This sequence comes from Micropterus salmoides, assembly GCF_014851395.1. Lineage (NCBI taxonomy): Eukaryota > Metazoa > Chordata > Actinopteri > Centrarchiformes > Centrarchidae > Micropterus > Micropterus salmoides. The sequence continues at coordinate 19,172,212 of NW_024041373.1, forward strand.
GGGGATTTGTTGCACTTTAATCAAACACAGGTAAGTTACACCATTTAGGCTTTGGGAGATGGAAAGATCAAACAATTTGCATGGATTTCCAAAATAATATATTGGCATGCTTTTATGTAACACACTACACATTATTTTTAATTCTACAGTTGCATGTTGTTGATAGAGATTGTAAGCATCTTCAAACCTTTCAGCTACATCTCTTCCATTTCCTGCCTCAAACAGTGGACAAAGAGACCCTTGTCTGCTGGTCGTGCCCAGTGCCGTTGGGAAGTTAAGGCGGGGAGAATTAGGAAGGGGCAGGAACAGAGCTCCCAACTACAAGGTAACAAGGGAAAACCAATCCCTCACGGAATTATGCTGATACTGGAGACACAGGACTCACCAGACCAGCGGATCAATGGGTCTCTCTGGGGATGAGAAGGAAGGAGGAGGGGTCCAGAGCAGGATATTGCACCAAAGAAAGTGTGCCACGCTGTGTCCAAATTACCCCCAAAGTTGTGGGGATACTGTTACCTGTTGAGATGTTTTAGTTTGAATGTTCACTTGCCTGTTTTGGCTGTATGCCCATGCCACACCTACCAAGGATCTGGCTTGGAACTTGTGATACAGATACAATGACACAGACTTGTCCAACAAGCTTTGTTCTGATGAGGTCTACCACATAACATAAAGCACAAGTTAAGTTGACGTGATAAAAGCTTCTCTGGATTTTCAGTGTTCTTAAACAAAATAAGAAATAGTAGTGTTAACAGCTACTGTTTAACTGTAGTTTAGTTAAAATTAAAGGTGAAATTTCTTTAACAGATGATTATAGTTCAAACACCAAAACATATACAGGTATGTGATTGTGCAGGTCAGCCATACATTTAGAAAACAAGCAGATTTGGCAAGAAGTTCATTGTGATTAAGGATCTTTAACATGTCTGAATGGAAGCTATTCTTGGTAAAAAAAATAAAAAAAAACATTTTGGTTTGCAGAAGTAAAATCTTTTTATCTGGTTATTACTGGTGCTTTTTAGGTTCACGTGAACGGCACTAAACTTTTAATGTTCTTCAACAGAAAGACCAAAACTTCACCTTTGTTTGAAGTTACTTGCAGCGTTTGATATTGTTGATCACTGCACTCTGATTGTTAGACTGAAAACAACTGTCGGCATTACTGGATCACCTCTGAACTGGTTTTCCTCCTATCTCTCTGACAGGAGTTTCTCTGTGTCCATAGGAACATATATGTCAGACTCTGCTTCTTTGCCCTGTGGTGTGCCCCAAGGTTCTGTGCTCGGCCCCCTGCTGTTCAGCCTGTATATGCTTCCTCTTGGAAAGATTATTGGTAGCTTTGAAGAAATATCTTAGCATTGTTATGCTGATGACATCCAATTATATTTATCTTTTAGTCCTCATAGGCTAGACAAACTGTCCGTGTTGCACAATTGCTTAACCTCCATTAACAAATGGATGGCAGACAACTTTTTGCAACTAAATACAGACAGCTGAGGTGGTGATTTTTGCCCCAGACAACATTACCCCTAAGATCAGGCAGGCCATTGGGGCTCTATCATCCTCTGACAGTAATGTTGTGTGAAATTTGGGTGTCATTTTTGACAAATCTATGTGTTTTAACAGTCATGTTAAATCTGTGGTTCGTTCCTGTTTTTTCCATCTCAGGAAGATGATCATAAGATTAGATCTATGGTTTCTAAAGAAGAGATGGAGATGCTTGTTCATGCTTTTATTTCTTCTCGTCTGGATTATTGCAATGTACTCTACACTTCTAAACAAATCCTCCATGGAACAACTGCAAGTTGTAGAGGTGATCGTGCTTTCTGTGTGGTGGCTCCAAGGCTTTGGAACTCTCTCCCTTTAGCCTTGAGAGCCTTGGATTCTTTGGAAACTTTTAGAAAACACCTTAAGACACATCTTTTTAGACATGCTTTTAACTAGCCATATAGTTTTGTATTTTAATTGTTGTTGTTATTTGTTTCATTTTATTAAATTTTTTACTGTGAAGCACTTTGTGACCCCACTTGTCTGTGAAGGGTGCTATATAAATAAAGTTTACTTACTTACTTACTTTAATTATGACTGGAGACATTCTAAAAATGCTAAAAACACTAAGCTTTGAGTTTAAGACAACTACTTACTTTATATTTTACTTTAATCCCACAAGAGGAAATTCAATGTTTCTTCACTCTGTTATTATTGTTAGTATTATACACACAAACTGAAACACGCACATGCACAAACAAGACCTATAGCAACAACACATGGAGAGATGTCAGAGTGAAGGGGCTGCCACTCCTGGCACCCTGAGCAGTTAGGGGTTCGGGGGCTTGCTCAAGGCCACAGGGGCAGTGCCCAGAAGCTACCAGTCCACACTCCGCAACTCTGGTCCGAGCTGGACTCGATAATCCTTGCGGACTGAGCTACTGCCGCTCCTAAAGACAAAGGGATGCCTCATTCAGTGACATCACAGAACAATCAGTTTAAGCAATGATAGAAAAATACTAAGGCCATGTTCAGGCCAACATTAGAAAAATTGTCGTCCCCTCATTGATTTCAGTGAGACCTTGCAAAGAAAGAAACACTATGTTGGATAATCAGTCTTGGTAGATTACTATGAACTTGAACGCAATAGTCCTATCATTTACCTCACAATAATTTATATGGAGTATGATGATTGTCATTTATGATAACTTACAATCATAGTTTTATCAACCACTGTGTGTTGTGGAACTCAACGACCTTCCGTCTGTTAGTCATTATCTCACTGATACATGCTGTTTTCTGTCTGAGGCCCAGTAAGAGGCATGTTCTGGTTGGACTAATCGCTATTAACCTTATATACAGTCTATGCTATTAACACTAAGTTACATTTTCATAAAGCATTTAGCAATGCACTGTAGCTTATGGAAAATTATGATTCTCCTCCTAACCCTAACCCTACCTAACAAAGTTTTCTTCAACATCCACCTGTTTCCTCTCTGCAGACTACCTGTTAACCTTCCAGTACAACCTGTTTCAGTAAGACTGAGACACTCTTGTTTTCCTTTATCCACCAGCACACATTGCTCTTCCCCTCGCCTGATGTCTGCCTTTATGTAAGCATTAGGTATCCTCTTTGAGCCAGCACGCATTGGAAATGAAAGAGCAGAACACTCTTGGTCCTCGTCCTCCACCACCATCCCACCCCTACAATGCACTCTTGTCGAGTGCCATGTTTCAAGCGAATGTCATCATCCAACATCTATGAATGAGCAGAGCATGCCACGTCACATATTGATCCACTCCCTTTGTGAGGCCTCCCAAGCTTGTGATAATTAGCATCGTCCATTAGCGACTTTGCTGAGCTAACGTGCCCATTAAGAGTCAAAGCTTCTGTTCTTTTCTGTGAACATTCATTTGGCCCGGATTTTCTTCTTTAAAGAGCATAATAAGGGAATGGTAAAAATATGTTGTGGACAGATGAAAAGTGGAAAGTATAAAGTGGGTGTTTAAATGCATTAAAAGGAATCTAGATTTAATTAACACCCTAGGTAGCTGGCAGCTTTGTTCATGTGCTGTAAATGATCATCTTTGCAAAGAACAGCTATAATTTTGAGTATGTTTTAAAAGGTGCTTTGCATAGACATTGTAAAGGCCTTTTTCTTTTCACAGTCCAAATGAACTTCTCTTTGCCCACTTTGATGCCAAAAGTAACCTATTTAGAGTCCACCGCAATAAGGCACGTTTTTACTCATCCTTTTCTTTTTTGTAATTTGTCTTCATTAGGGGAAAAATATGTGTGGTCATTGGGGATTTGTTAGCAACAACAACACAACTTCCTGACTCAAGTTGAAGATATTCATTTCATGAAAGTACAAATAAAACAGGTGATAGCAAAGTTTGCTGGTGACAGTAAAAATACTTTGGCAAGAATAAAGTGTTTGGCAATCTAGCTATGCAGAACATGAAAAACTACCTTTAAACTGAATATGTTGACACTTCGTGGAATTGTTCCTTTGGTGGACCAGACCGGAGTATTGATTGCAACACAAGAGGTTCACATCTACCTGTTTACTTTCTCTGTTTACTGTTTGCATTCCTCTGGCAAGCAAAGATATTATTTTTCTGTTGAGGACCCTAGAAAAGCGGCCACCCTGCGCTCAGTCTTCGACCTCAGCACCCGCTGTAGCACTACTGATATAATGAGAGACTGTGGAGAGAAACTACCTGCGCCAGTAGAGGCTCTTGGTGCGGCATCCAAACAGCGGCTTCCACTCTCGGCCCTGTGGATGCCGTTTTGGGATGCATTCGTGTCACGCTGACCTTACTGACCATCGGCTGGCTAAGAGGGGAAATGAGCGCAGGGCATGAGAAGGAGGCAGCACCAAAGTAAAGTGCTCACCCTGAGCCATTATGATTAACCATCAGCAGTTTTTGTGTAATCATCGCCAATGTGCACACAGCAGAATCCTGTATGGAAAGAGCTGCAGAGAAAAATCAATCACATTATATTACTGTGGACATGCTTTATTGACCTCTGTTGGTGTTCACACATTTCATACTTGATTTGTATCTACTGGCGGGCGTTTAGAACAATGTGGGCAATTTGGACAATGAGGAAAAACAGGGCAGCATTTTCAAGCCTAAAGCCCATGCTTATGGATTGAGTACTACTTTACGAAAAAGAGCAACCTTTTTAGATGCACTTCCTGCATACATTTTATGAAATACCCACAAGCGTTGGATGGAGCAGTGCCCTCATTCAGGCCCATCAGAGAATATTTGTTGTTTTTATATATATATATATATTATATATATATATATATATATATATATAATATGTATATAGTAGTGTGTGTGTGTGTGTGTGTGTGTGTGTGTGTCTATAATATATGGCTGCATAAGAGCCAGGCTCATAGCACAATGTCTGGAATCTCCTGTAGCTCAGACAGACAACTGTAAATAAGAGTTGGATGTCTCATTATATGAACATCAAGCCATGACAGCTGCATTCATCCAAAATGCATTGTATTTAAAGGTTAAGAGTAGTTATGAGAAAAGTAATGTATTATTAAAATACCTTTCGGAGTGAAGTACCTTCAGATATATTTTCCTTGGTAATGAAAGCAGGATTCGGTGGAAATGTAGTAATTTGGAGCCCCATTTCTTTAAGCCTTTATTCCCCCTCTCCCTCTTCAACGATTTATCTGGGGAGAGTGAAGAGCTCACAGCTCGCGAACAGACAGTAAACATTTTGTTATAGTCAGAACCATCTCTTATTACTGGTTTTTCATTAAAAAAGAAAGCCTTTCGAAGCATTCAAAGCATTTCGGCGGATGAAGATGCTTCACAATTTTCTCCCTCTCACCCTCTTTCTCTCCTCACTATACCTGAATCCTTTCTCTTTTTGATGCTGTTAAGGGAGTAATTGAGTGCAGAAAATGGCTTGGCTTATTTGGACTGAGCCTGATCCAGAAATGATTAAAGCTAAAGGGGTTTGAGGTATTCAAAGAGAGAGAACAACAACAGAAAGAATATGGTTAATGCTTTTTTCTTTTTCCATTTTGTGAGAAGAGAAGGAGACGCGGGAGGGGTGGTCAGGCTCAGCAGCCAGACAGGCTGGTGTTCGAGGCGAATCGGGGGGGGGGCACAGAATAGCCCCTACTCATACCCCTATTAAAAGCATCAGGATTGTCAGAGACATTAAAAAGACAGGAAATCACTGTAAGAAATGAAGCTTCTTTTACCAATTACTGAATACCGAGTGCACACCTTGGAGCTCTTTGTCCTCTGTAGCACCAGTTCCCTGTCTCTCTACCCCTTTTCTCTCCCTTTTTCTTTCTTTTTTTCTTTCTTCCCGCCTCGCTCTCACTCTCGCTCTCTCTCTCGCTCTCGCTGGCTTACAGCCTTTGAGTCAGATGCATTAGCACCAAGGCCCGGAGAAGAGGCAGCGTTTTCAAAGCCCAGTTGGACTCACTTCTAGCCTGTCGTTGTGGCTCCTTTTCAGGCTTTTATTCGCAGACAGTAGGGGCAGGTCTGAAAGAGACGCCCTCAACCTCTCCACTCAAACATTTATCTCTCCCTTTTTGCCTTGCTACAGCAGAGATGATTAGCGAAGGGAGCCATTTACTGATCCGCAGTCCCTTTCCATACAGCGCGTTACAAAATAAAAAGGGAGCACATTCAGCTTGTCTGATTAACACACACCTACACAGTTGTGCACATTCAAACACGTACTCTCTAACAAACATGTAGTATAGCACTCAAATAGTCACAAAACTGTATCATTCAAATTGTGTTGCAGCTCTTTCTGTAGTTATGGGGGACAGCAGTATTTTTTTTAAATGAAGTCTCTTATATTTTATCAATAATTGATATGAGTGTGAGCCTTTAGTGGAGGATCTGTCAGGTCATTGAGTTTGGATAGATGGGCTCTGTGGTGCCCTCTCACCCCAGCCATGACTCTTGGGACCTATAAACACCTCGCAGACTGGCTCGCCATTCCACTTATTGAACCAGTCAGTTAATTACTTCCCACTTAAAACAATACCAAATAGCTAATGTAGTCAGTAGAGACAATTTAATGCCTGTGGTTGTGTGGGTTTGCAGCCTTTTCATGGGTGTAACGGCACAGCAGCTCTCCAATATGAGTCCATGGGAGCCGTCTTAATGTGTTTCACATTATGGGTTTTGTGAGGATTGTTGCTGTGGATGGGGTTATGGTGATAGCCACTGGTAATGGTATTGTTAAAGAAGATATAGCTGCCAAATTAGAGGTTCACAGAGCATATTTACCAGGGCAATAGCTGCCTTCACTATCCATAACGTTGTTAGTGAGTTTTCATAGACCATGCTGACGGATGCTGTCGCCTTGTTCGGGATTTGCTCTTATCAAGACACATGAGGATATTATTATGTAAGATTACTCATTTTCAAGAGATTTAACTCAGGGTCTGTTCCTTTGCAGCCGCTCCCTACACCCCAACCCCACCCCTGCTGCACACCAATCCCTTTACATCGTCCTCACCTCATCTGTCATCCCCACTAGCAGACAGTGGGGGACACTTTTCAAATCACCCAGTGTTTTGCCCACAAGCGCTGTTGTGATGCTAATAAGATTTTCATTTGTTTGAAAATATATTACTTCATTTTAGCTCCCTGCATGAGTACAGGTATTTTTAATGGTTTCAGCTTTTTAGCTTGGTGTTAATGTCAACCATCAGGAAGTTGCCAGAGTTGACAGCAAGGGTGTGTGTGTGTGTGTGTGTGTGTGTGTGTGTATGTGTATGTGTGTGGCGTGAGGCATCACTGCTCTCTGGCAGCCATTTGCAAGCTTAATGTTGTAGAAAACAACATCCATCTCTCTGCTCCCCCCCTCTCAAAACAGTTTCATTAGTCCTGGCGCTCTGACCCCTCTTCTTATAGTGTTGTCAAATGTGACATGCATCATATTATCAGCGAGTGATGTAATCAATAAAGTTTTTATGTCTGTGCTGCTGCCAAGTTGCCCAGCCTGGTGTTCACAGCGTGCATATTTTAAAACGCAGGGTCAAATTGGCATTGTATATGCTGCCTGACCGTCTCCCATTCATCCTCAGTTGGCTAATAAATAAGACAGGCTGAAGGCACTGACTATCAATAATAATAACAGAGTGAGTTTAGTTTGGGACCATATGATGAATGAAGCCTCCATGCTTTTGTACAGCTTTGTTTGGTGCTGACATATTGCTGTTCTGAACAAGTGAGTCTCAGACAAACACTTTGATTCAGGGGATTACATTAGTTAAACAAATATCCATCTGAATCAAGGCCATGGTGCTCCCTCTGGTAGTCCATCTGTACTGTTCAGTTTGCTCTGCATATTTAAACCATGTTGAAATGAAACATGTGGTCGTATTCTCTCACCCTTTGTGAAACAAAACTTCTTAGTTTTTAAGTCATTATAATTTGAAAAATGTAACCCTAATGATGAGATAATATAGCAAGATTTAGTTTATGTTATAACAAGATATGGTGGCATGTTGTTTTAAAAGATGCTTTCAAATATTTGATATCATAATGACAAAACGATCCAGGGAACTCCAAAGATACAGTAGCGACAAAAATGAACAATGGCAAATTAAAATATATGATTAGTTTTTATTTTATGCTTGTGATGAGAAAAGGTGACTTTCTGCTATTGAGAACAGTAGATTGTATTGTCTTTTGTGTGCATACACTAAGAAACACTTTAAAATGCATGGGGCTGTACAGTAAAAGAGGTAACATTATTTCTCTCTGATCTGTTGGTGGGACACAGAAGCTGCAAACTTACAAGTCTTCATCATGGATTAAATTACACCATCAATGGGGTTTCTACACTGAAGATTATTAGAATAGGATGCTCTGTGATCAGGAAACCCCATGGTTTAACTATAGAAATAATAATGTATTACAACAAATCATGACATCTTGCACAAACTCAAAGCTGTGTCAACACTGAAATACTCGCTGAAAAAATGTGAAAACTGTTTATTTTCCGTGTCAATGTAATCTGCCTCACATCACAATTTAGTCTATGATCAGTAAAACGTATTGATAGAAATAAAAATAAAAACATAGTAGAGCAAATACAGATTAGAGAACCCCCCAACGACACACAAACAGGCTTTGACTGAATGTTTTTCTCGTTACAACACAAATGTTCCTTGTACTAACAACATACCTTGAAGGTTATTACAAGATTGTTGTTACAAGAAAGAAATTCTTGTTAGACTAAACAAGTGTCTTGTTAAAAGAAAATTATATCCTTAAAATGTAGAATATCTCATTATCAAAGGGAATTATCTAATTTTCTGTGCTAGTTGTAGTGATAACTTGCCGTAAAGTAAGTAAAGTAGTCAAGTAGACTACAGCAAATAAGTAATTAAAAATAAATGTTAAAAAAAGTTTAAATAAGAAGATTTTATAAAATGCTGAAATAATATAAGACGTGCATAAACATACAGTAACTAGGGCTTTTTACAATAACAACCATATACTTAAATATTTAAGTGAGAGCTGACGGGCTTGAGCGTACTGCCAGCTGGTCATTGTTATTTCCATCATGGATGCTGTCAAAATATTGATGTTTTCTGTTTGTGTGTCAAATGTATTTTTAAAATGGACAAAATAATGTAGTGAAGGTCTCATGTTCAAACAAAGTTAGAGTCTGACACATTTATAAAATGACCTGTGGGTAATCACTAAGTAAAATATGCTTAAGCCTGAGCCAACAGAAATGGACAAAAAAGCACTGATAAATTGCTGTGCTCATTGTGGATTCTGTACTCAATTGTGGCATTTTCCAGGGTAAATGGAATTGTACATTAAAGTCTGAATATGCCTGACTTTGGGGGAGTGATACATTTTATTTTCCCTCTTTCTCCCACAGATGTGGCCTGTGGAAGCCACAGTATTGCAGTGCTTTCAGGGAAAAGGCCATCTTTAGGACCTCTTGATCAATCTGTGACCTTTAAGTACATAGCCATCTCGTAAATAGGAGGGTGCGCTTACAGAGACTTCAAAAGCAAGGGGACCCGATAATTTCAAAATGGAGCGGTGTGGAGTGGCGCTGGTGGGGAGTCCATAAAAGCCTGCCTTGTTCTCTACTCACCTCCTCTTTGCTCCACAACAGCCAGTTAGGGTAATAGCTCAAGGGAGAAAGGGGAAGAGAGAGAGAGAGGAGGGAGGGATGGCTGGATGGAGGGAGAGAAAAACAGGTAATTACTGGTAATCATTGGTCGAGGAAGAGCTGATGATCACTACAGTATAACAGATTGTACTGTTCCCTGTTGAAAAACACTGAGGAGACCGGATGTGGCGCTGTCGGCAGGTAACGACTGGGAAATTAGTCGGTAACCTTAAACCCCCCTCGCAATCATAGAGAAACTCTCTCCCTCTTTCTCTCCTTTTCTCTCTTTCTCTCTCATTGAGAGGAGTTATATAAATCTCAATGTTCCACTCAATAAGTACTGTATAAGTAGGGACTATGGGTCCTTTATTATATTACAATCTTTTTTATTTAGATTGGACATCAAGTAGAGGCAAGTAGCTGTGGTTCAACAAGGAGACGGGGTGATACAAACAGAAATATTAGAGTGAGAGACACCAGCACTTGTACCTCAGTCTTGATTTTAATCTGAAATATATTCATGAAATACTTCTGTCCAATACCTTTCCAAAATGTCTGTTTAGTTTAGACAATTCAGTTTTGCTTTGATTTAAACATAAAGTAAAATTCAAACTGTGTCCATAGGTAATAAAAGCCCTGAAATGTGATTTTATTATCTGTACACTGCAGTGAGATTCCCTTGCAATTCCCCTGCAAATAGCGTCAGTTTTCTAAGCCTGGCTGTCTAGCAACATTATAAATTTTCTGCTAAAACCGTGTACATTAAACAAAGACATAAAGCATTAATTAAATGACAGTGCCTCTAACTATTCGGTGGAATGCACTTCAACCTTTTCCAGAAATTACTCTGCATTGATTGCGACCACTAATACTTTTTTTTTTTACCCAAACAGCAAATTTGAGTCCCATATGATAATAGATGGGAGAATTGCGATGCAGTGTAGACAAGCCAAACAGCAGACATATTTGTGCAAAAGTAGGACCTTTGTTTGGTCACAAAAAAATAAATGTTCCATGCAAAGGAGTGAAAATCAAGCATATAGCCTGATCATTTTCACTAGGTCAGAATCAAATTATATTTGCTGCAGTTAGGTTTCAGATCTCTTAAAAACAACTTATGCAAATAAAATCATCAATGCAACTGTATTGTAGCACAGAGTATCGCTTCTACTTCAATGATTTCTTATATCACCTCTCACATTCACAGTGATGAGCTACTAGAAGTGTAGACTTTAGCAAAGCCAGTGTCACAGGAAGACTTATTGATTTTGAGCAGTGCCTTCCTTGGGCTCTGTGTGACTAGACAGTGGCCTCATCACGGTGGGAGTCTTTAGTGGATCAATTGGGAGCACTTGTGCCGCTTGTACCTGTTTGTAACTGATAAGACAACACTGCAGAGAACTCATAATGATTAGCGGAGGATAAACACAGCAAATCAACATACTGGGGAGGGAAAAGAGAATTAGCCTGAAACATTAATTGTCCATTGTCAATCAGTTATTAATCCAATTAGACATTAGTGTATATAACTGTAGACAAAGAATCCAACAAGAATCTAAATCCTGGAGCCAAAAAAAGTGCTTTAATCATCCCATAATAGTGACATGGGGAGCATATATCCTGATCCTGCCTCAGTTCAAAAGGAAGTTGTGAGAGATCATTCAGTCTTGACCTAGATGCTAAAGAACAGAGAGAGATGACCCACGGGAGATGACCCTGCCCAACACAAAGGTTATATTTAAAATGGAGGTACACAACTCTTGAATGAAGACAACCTTTTGTTCGTTGGAATAAAAAAACGTGTGTGTGTGAAGTGCCATAAACTATGACTGACATTTGAGGGAAGATGCCTCTTGTTGTTGACATGTGACAGCACCATCTGTTGTCATGGGGAGCCTGTCACTTAAAACAGGTAAGATCGAAATATGCCACTGGAAATTTATGTCTTCCGTCAGTGCTGTTAAACAATGCAAGACCAACGGAGGCTTAATTCTCACTCAAAATTACAGTATCACTAGCATGTTACCCACACCCATGTGGTACACTGTTTTTTGTTTTTTTTGTGATGTCCATTATAGCCAGTGTATAGTTTTTGTCATGACCGTTCAAAGGGAATTGCCAATAACACTGCTAATAATAAAAGGCTTGTAATGGAGCATACATAGGGGGTTTGTCATCTCGCTACAGTTTAATCTGGCTCAGGTACTCCGGCAGTGGAGAACAGGTAACGTGAGACTCAAAGATTCGCTGCATTAGTTCTGCTTAGCTAACCGTGAATGCTAATTGCAGGAAGAACAAACTGCTACTCTCCCCTCCTTTTCCTCTCTCCTCCCCCTTGGCCAACGGTAGAGCCCGCTGAGAAGCACAGAGAGTGTCATACAGCTTTGCTTGGAGCGGGAACAAAGAAGGTTGTTCTGCAACCGAGATTCAATATGTAGAGGGAAAACCCAGTTTAACATACAGTTGCTGATTTCCCCATAGCCATCATTTTCCATAAGTGTTACCAAAATAAGTGGAAATCTTTCCATTATTTAAGCTACGGCATCAGTTTCAACTCTACCATATCAGGTTAAATACTGTATTTTTTTATTGGCCTCCTTTTAAAACTGCAGCCTTTGAAAGCCATTTTCCCCCCAAGGTGCGAGTGGTATGCCCTCTCAAAGGAACAGAATAACTACATGTTTAGGATTTTAGGTGTAATTTGACCAAATATCTTCCAAGCACTTGACACTCCACAATTATCTATTGTGCAGATGAGATTGTCAGGTACACACATTTAAAAGTTCTGTTAGCTGAAATTCCAAAACCATCATCCAGCACTAGCATTGTGTGACCAAACAGCCTCTAATGCAAATTTCTCTTTGAAATAATAACTGAAGTATTACAGGATGAACAGAGATCAGAGTGCAAAATTATACCAACCACAAACATTCATAGCAGAGGGCTAAAATCTCAATTAAGAGACTGCGCTCCATTCAGAGGAAACCAACCGTGAACCACCTTTGTGAGAAAACAAGACAATGAAAGAAAGGGCTAAGCATGGAAGAGTTAAATCCTGTGCTAATACTGATACTGATACTAATCTGTGGGCAAGGTCAAAGACCCGGTTACACACCAGAGGCCATAAGGGCTCAGAGGTGCTGGTCAGCCTGAGCCGCCAAAGCTGTGATCTCTCTGAGGTTCTGACCTGGGCAAATGAGAGGCCACTACCCTAGTGGCAACCACTATCTCCTATCAGTCTTCTATCCAGACATCTATAGGCTACCTGCAGGGCCTCGGGCGAGAGCTATCATATAGCCACTGTACCAAGCACTCCTGTCTTTACCTTGCAGTGGAGATTTATTGTAATTGGAAGATTCCTTTACAAAAGCTTGGGATCAGCGTTTCTTCAAGGATCTCTGTGCGATCCCATGGGGGACACCCTTTGATCCTGACCTTCGAACCCTAAGGGTTAAGCCTTCCCTTTGCAAATGAGTTAGACATGATGGACCACTTCCTAATTGGCCAATTGCTCAGTGCCATTTTCTTGGTCCTGCTGGTTTAACAAGTGTATGTTTTCCTTCCCACTCTCCAATGTCTTACCACATCAGTACTGCTTTGGAGTGAGTCTTTTTCCACACAATATAGATTCATATGCTTTGCTAAAGAAGTCTACAGGGTCATCGTGCATGAAAAAGGTTCACATGGCAGAGCCCTTAATTCCCTTAAATATGTTTAATATCACCATTCTGTTGGGACTGTTTAAATCAGTGTTTGTGTATTCCATTGGGATCCCCGCATGTTTTCTCTCTTTTCTCTTTTGTCTCTTTCACTCTACCTCCCACTGTGTGTTAGCCTGATAATGCTGAAGGCTATAGTAGCTCTTAAACCATCAGAGACATTGGAAGAGAGGACTGGCGGTGTCGAGTCCCACCCTGCAGCATGTGGTTTGTAAGTTTCTGCCCCTCCCCACCTCCATCCTTTTCCCAATCAGATTAGTTTTTCTAATAGTGAGAGGAAAGGTTGTTGCCGGTGGGCCCTGCAGGCTTGGAAGAACAGGTGGCCAAGTGCTGAAATGGTTTCTCTGCATGGATCTGCAAAAGCAATGTGCAGGTCTGCATCTGTTTTAGACCAGATCACAAACATCTGAAAGTTACCAGAGCAATATAAGATCAGAGTATCCACAACTTTGGAGCAAACTTGAAAATATTCATTGAATCCATCATCACATAATTAAATGCTGTAGTATAGTGTATTTGGTAACCCTCATTCTGCAACAGTGTGAATAATTTGTCCTGTTGCAAATAGAGTTCGGTTCAACAATTACCTGTACCTGTGTTGTGAGACATCTTTCCAATCTACCTGCAGACCGTTACTCAGATGGATTACCCAGTAACCTTTCCCGATGACCTCTGTAGGGTTTGTTCACCTGCAGGACCATGGGAATCTCCCCTGCCGAAATACCTCCTCCCCAGTACACAGAGAACGTGCCTCACCAGCCGCCTAGCACCAAGATGGATTGTTTAGGGGTCCAGAATTAGTCAGGTCAGGGAATCCTTGGCCTCAGGCCTGGCTAATTACTTTCTAATGTGACGACGATTCTTTTGAAGAGCTATTTTCTCGCTGACCAAATCCCTTTAAAAGCATCTTGGGGCTGCAAAGGGGAACAAGAGGGAGTGCGCTGCGGCAGGCCACACCAGGGCCAGAGGGGGGGCTCAGGTTACACTCTGCCTGCTGTGATGCATTGTTGGTGGGACGCCTAGGCTCCAGTGCTCCCCCTCCCCCTCCTCAACCACCACCACCTCCATCCTCCTCTTCGCAGCACTGTCCCTCCAAAAGAGGCTGCCGCAGAGCCTCGCAGAAACTCTGACACCAGTCCAGAGGATGCACTCTGCACATGAAACCTTACACTCAACTAATGGTTACAAATGTGTTTTCAAAGAAATCCCAGGTCTCCCGTATAAACCATAGACTCACACTGCTGGATAGGCATATATGTACACACACTCATTGCACACAAATGTGGGCACACTGGAACACACAAGTGGGGACAATTGGTGTTGCTGAACTGGGAAATTTAAAAAAACACTGCATGACTGTTGAGATTTAAGGTTCCTTTTTTAGTTCACTTCTGTGGGAGACAAGACAGAAAAAAAATTCTATTTGAAATGATGTCAGGTCATTTGATTTTTACCACCATAATAATAGAACATTTTATAGCAAGTTGACTCTTCAAGGAATTGCCTTTAGAAATTGCAGGTGGTTTGTGGCTTTGACTGACACATCACACAGATTTCAGCAAACTCTTGCTTTCTTTCTCTCATTCCCTTAAAGAGAATGTATTCCCTTCCAGGGGAGTGATCCCTAATTAGCTGTCAGGTGATAGTGTGCTGCTTTCATTGTGCTCACTACTGCTGCTGCGCTGCAGGCTATGTGGTCAGCAGTCAGTCTGAGACTGAAGTGACAGATCATCTCTCTATATACTAGACCCCTGCAGCTGAAAGAGACCACTTGGTCCTTACAAAGAGATCCCAACTCTCCATATTAAGAAGAACTCAATATCAAATCATAACAAACAGATCTCTGACCCAGCAAAGACAGGAGGATCACTTGAGAATCTGTCTGTGTTGTCACAAATAAAAACAATAGCAGGTGATGTGTTTGTGTCCCACCAAGTAGACGACTGATGACTGGATTTGGATCTGAATTATTTAGTGGCCCTATGTGTTTGTCAGTTTAGTCAATGTAGGTGATTTTAATGGAGAAAAAATACTTCTTATATCATGTTCCAACATTCAGTGAAACTGACAACGGCTTTTGGAAAATTACAATCACATTTGCCATTTAAGTGTGAAAATAACTATCCTTTCCTGTATTTCCCAATAAAAGCCATATCTTCTAACTTTACAGGATATGGCAGACAGGTAATTCCTGATATAAAAGATATGATTTCTTCCTGTCTGTCTGTTAGTTTCACTGCAGGTCTCCTCCAGACAGTTCCAGTATCCACCCAGGCAGCAGAGGGACCTTGTTTGAAGGTCATGTCAGCACCGGGGCGTAAACGTTAGACCTTTTTGTGGTCAGGGTAAATGTACAAGGCCGCCCTGCGGGACCACTCCTTCCCTCTCTTTAATCGGCGTATAACAGGCCCTTGTAGAGCCAAACTGTCTGCGACACATCAGCACTTAGAAATAAAAACCCCTCAGCCAACCCTGCGACGGCTGTGGTCGGAGTACGGCAGCTGGATCATTTCAAAGGGACAACACAGACAGGTCTGCTGGTGAAAGGGAAAATCCATTCTAACAAGATACATCTTATTTCTGTATTTTAAAATCTTCCAAAATTGAACTTTTAAATATAAAAATATTTGTTATCCCTATGATTAAAAAAAGACTTGGAGGAAGATGATATCATAAATATTTAAATGATGAAACTGCTTCACTGACTTTGCTGACACAATGGCAGTGCGGGTGTTTATGGCACTATTGTCTGTTAGCACTACAATAAATCAACCTAATACATGCAAATACATCTTGAGGTTTGTCACAATGATAATAAATTACAGATTTAGCTCTCTGGTTTTAAGCTTTTGTCTTTAAAATAAACTATGTAAGATAAATTAAATATGTTTGCATCATGATCTAGAATACATTTCTCCAATAATTTCCAAACTGTTCCTGTAACAAATTTTTCTTATTGCTCTAAAATTCAGCTCCCCTAACATTTGCTGTACACTCCATAAATAAACAGTCTACAAAGTTAATAGGACAAAACACAGAATATACAGCCCTCTCTCCGTCAGTGAAGCCAATAATCTGAAGGAGCCGAGAAAGCAAACTTAACAGTTATAATGCTCCAGCCGAGAAACTTAATTTACCAATTTGCAGGAAGACAAGATGGCAGGAAACAAGCCAATTTGCCACGTGTGCAGCGCACAACAAACCCCAGCCTTGCTCCCCGGCCTCATGAGAGGTAATTATCCCTAAAAAAGAATGCCATGCTGTATTAAGATGTAGCCGCATCAAAACGAGGGAGACAGCCTCATTACAAGTAATTATGAGGGAATTAGAAACATCATTTAACTAAACGAGCAAATAATGTCCAGGATATTGAAGAAGCTGCCTGCACTTCTGCCGACCGCTGCAAGTCCCATTACAAAAATTGTAGGTCTTTAATAGAATAATGACATGCTTTATCTTCCCTCCCTCTCTTTGAGAGGGTCTTGGAGCAGGGGGTAGGGCTGAGGGAGAGAGGGGAGGATGTGAAAACAACTGTTGCAGAGCTCTCTGTCCTCAGTGTGGTCTCGCTCTTGAGCGTGTAGCGTGAGGCCTTCAAGATAATCCCCCTATTATCTTTACAAATACAAAATGGAGAGCAGAGAATTGTATCTCACATCCATTATTGTGTTAAAGGTAATGCTAATGGACTTATCTCTAGAGTAATATTCGAGTTCTCTACATGTACTGTAGCCTATAATAGTTTGATGCATATTGGACAGAGAATGGCACTTCAAAACAGGCAGTTCAAGAAATGGTTGGTAATTTAACAATGAAGCATAATGCATTTTGCCATTAAACTCCTAATCCAGATTTTTTGGTTAAATATTGTTCATGGGGAGTTTAACTTGGAGATGCAAAGGCTTTCACTGGTTCAAATAACAGAGCTGCTTGTACTTGACCTTGAGTTATAAACATCTCAAAATATGTCACCTCGATACTGTCAGTCACAGTATCATCATTTTAAGCATATTGATTGTAATACTAAAACCCATTCTTTGGGTTCGATTTAACCAAATGAAAAAAATATTACTATTTTAATTTAAATCCAGGTGTTTTTTCAGGCTGTGTCGGTAACCATTTGCTTTATGATTTTTGGTGTGTCTTTAACGTACCCTACATAATTTCCAAAGCAATGACTTTACCATATTTTACTTAATATACTTCATCCATATGTTGCCATTTCCCTTTGCCTGGTGTACAGTCGCATATTCCTCGCCTGTTAAGGAGAAGGGGTGGGGGCTGGGGAGGTGGGGGACAAACACAATTTCCCTTCAGCTCCTTCATTTCCAGTTGATATAAAACAGAATCATGAAAAATCACTTCTGGTCCAAGCTCTCCTTTTTAACCATTAACCCATAAATACAGATGCTGGTTAAAGCCAGCGGATGACAGGGCCTGCCTCAAAAACCTTGTTACACTCCCCTCAAATTCATTTAGGGAGCAAACAGGTCTTGAGAGTTGTCTGGCTTAATGCATTGCGATCGCTTTTAAAACTCTTGTCTTGAGGCAGACCCGAGGCTCTGCATCTGCTCGTGGTGTTATACTTCATAACCTTCCACTCTAATATGAAGCCGCACATACCCTCTTTAAATCAAATGGCTGTAAATATGTTGGGAGGTAGTTGAAAAGCCCTCATTCAAATAAATGATGAAGGGATGGATTATGTAAAAAAAATATATGTTCTTCAAATATTAGAAGAGAGCATTATAAATAAAAAAAGCAAAGTAATGTTGCTGCAGCCTGTTTAAATTTAATGGGGTCTCTATTAAGTTAGTTTTGATCTACATCGTTTTATCTCAAGACGTAAAGGAGGTGATATCCGGAGGTTTTAGTATAATTCATTATTATCCTGTAAATATCCTCTAAAAACTATCCTGAGTCAATTTGCCCTGTGCTCTCTGTCTTTGCCTCTCCATCTCCACACTGTGTGTAGCCCACAGTTTCCATTACCCCCATCGTAAATTAAACCACAGAGTGAATTACACTTGCTTTTCACCTTACCAGGCAAGTTTGATGAATCCTAAGGCACAACACATCATCTCAACAAATCTTCATCACCATGCCAGTCGCTGTCTCTTTGCAGTTTAAACCACTTCAAATCATTTTCATTGCCTTGCTATTAAAATTTGTAATTCACACCTGCCATTGCAGTGATACATAGTTACATCAAACCCCCTCCTCTGCCCCCACCTATTCCTCTCTTTCACTTTCTCTCTCTGGCTCTTGTTCTCTGCTTTGCTCCTCTCTGCATCTCTCTCTCTCTCTCTCTCTCTCTCTCTCTCTCTCCTCCTGTCTTGTAAATCAAACAACCTCAGGTGACAGGTCATGCAGATTTCCCACAAGTCAGTGGGGTGCAAACATCCATCCAAAAGAGCGGTGCATTGCCGTCACACCTGATGACATAATGACCACTTGGAAACTAATAAACAGCTTCAGTCAACCAAAGCTATTGCTCCTTTTCATAAGCGTTACGGTACCCCATCCCTCTCTCTGTCTCTCTTTTCTCCCCCTCTCCTATCTGTCACAAATTCATCCTCCTGCACCTCACCTCTTCGCTGCTGCTGGAGTTACCCATAAATCACTGCTGTTGTCTAACGCTATCCATTTTCCCAGAAACACAGGGCGGCTGTTGCAGAAATTGGGTCAGGCATAATCTGCAGGGCAGCAGAGCCTGGCTAGTCATGATTCTGCTAGGTAATGTAGCCATTAGCACACAGGGAGAGATTGGTGGGATGGGTAGAAGGGGTTGGGTGGATGGGTGGATGGGTGGGTGGTGGTGGCGGGGGTCCCTTGTACATGATGTGACACCCAAGAAAAGCTGGCAAATGACATGGTTTTATCGCTCCCCATCAACCACAGGACATTTGTGTGTGTGTGTGTGTGTGTGTGTGTGTGTGTGTGTGTGTGTATGCGTATGCGTGTGCGTGTGCTTGGGAGTGAGTAAGTGTGTGTGTTTCTGTTCAGGCTTGTGTTTAGTATTTGCATGTATATAACTGCTATGAAACTGGTGAAAAGCTGACTTGAAAATCTAAAGTAGCTTCTGAATGAACAAGACATACTGGATATGGTGTCCACCATTCAACATGTAACTGATGCAGTGATTCATTATGCAGATGGAGAAAAGAGAACAGCTTTGATTAATGAGAGTCTTGAACTTTGACAATATGCCTCTTTATTATGTTTCCCATTACAAGGCCTGATGCTAAGAGGCAGACTTCAAATGAGGGAAGAACCGGCCCAGAGGCATGATGAGCTTGTGACAGTGTGCATCTCTTTTCCACCCTGCAATGTGCTTTATCTACTTCTTAGTTTCCTCTGTATGTATTACCTTTATAAGGTGACTTGCTCAGTGCTCAGATCATCAACCTCTTGATTAACAGCAGAGTGTGGTGGTTCCTAGCAGTGTTTAGAAATTCAAAATCAATCTGAAAGTACGACTTTGCATAATGAAAACAACTGCAGTTCTGCTTGCAGACTAATCTGCTTAGGAATCAAACATACACTAGTTGGACCTTGCAGAAGGATAAATGCATGACATTTCACACTGTATCCCTACAAAGGCACTGTCCCTCCACATATACAAGCTTCAATTAAAATACACCTAAAATACACCTGTCAAGAAGCTCACAACGTAATATTTGATTAAATAATAGACGTATGGTAAGAAACCAACAGCGAAGTAAACTACAATATGAACGGCAATATATTAATTAGTGACTCATTCAATCGTTACTTTAGTCATGGTTAAAGTATATAATGATCCTTCAACATATAGAAATTATCACACTGGATCATTTCAATAGAATGCCTTGTAATAGTATTAGTTTGTATGTTCTTCAGGGGACAAGACGTGTCAAGACATCTAAGCTCTTCTATGTTAATAGTTATTGAACAGTTAAGTTTCCGAATGTAAGTACACAAAAACAGTAGCCTAGATAAAATAAAGCCAAGCAAGCCCAATTTTCACTGAAATAGAAAATTTATTGAATGAGGTTATTATTGAAGGTCTAAATTACAATAGAAACAATGATAGTTTTCCTTAAATGGAATAATTATGCTTTTCCTGTCAGGTGAAGTAAAATGACTGATGCTTTGTGACATATTTGACAAACCAATAATGAATAAAAAACAGTGTAAAAGCATTTCTTGTGGAAGCCATTTTTCTTGAATGGGATATGACTGCAAAACTCCATTATTTCTATAAGTCAAGGTTGTAGATGGAAAATAAAATAAAAAGTACAAAAAATATTACAATTAATTATACACATGGTGTATTTATACACGTAGGGAAGCTTGATTGCTTTCTTGCGAGACGTACAGTTGCTGCATAATAAGAATTTCCTCAACAAATAAAGTGATACAATTAATATACAGCGGTTATGTGGAGACACTTATGAGAATGTTGTATTGTAATGTGTGTTTTTACGTGGACCGCAGTGGTGAACATACAATAGAGTCAATCAGTACTCAATCTTGTTATACAGGTTGTATAAAGGTAACGCTGGCAGGTTGCTCCCCGGGTAGTACAGGGGCGTCGGAAAGGCGATAGACCGGGGAACTGGAACACGCAGTAAGGAATTATCTCTGAAAACCAGCGGCATCCCCACTAGTGTCTGTGCGGAGGCGTGGGCCATGTTGGCCGCCTCCAGTTCAGCTGATAGCTGCCGTTTCCATTTGTTCCTCCTGTTCTGAAACCACGTCTTGACCTGAGTCTCCGTCAGCTGCAGGCTGGAGGCTAAGCAGGCCCGCTCCGAGCTGCTCAGGTACCGCTTCATGTCGAAGGTGGACTCCAGCTGGTACACCTGACTGCGGGAGAAAACCGTGCGCGTCTTCTTCTTGGCTGAGTTGCCCTGCTTGTCCGCACCGTCTGTCTGTCTCTCCTCCGACAGAGGTGACATTTGATGGCACGGTCTCTCCCGCTCCTCCTTATAATCCTGCAGCAGAGGCTGAGGCAGGTGCGGCCGCCGTGCGAGCCCGTCATTTCCAGACAGAAGTCCTTTAGCTGGACCTAAACGCGAGCAGGAGGAGAAGGAGGCGATGAACATTACAACCGACAAATAGCCTGGTTTTTTTTACACAAGCGAATGAGAAAAATCATTTTACATGTTTTCGGCATACTCAGTTTGAGAGTTCGTCAAGTGTGAACTCTGACTTACTAAATCGACTGCTGAAAGCCGGTGACTTTTTAAATAAACAATTCAGCACGAGTATGCTCTGTGTACTGTAAGCTATTAATTAAATCCAGCTCAATTTAACGCTCAATTGACGACATGTAGTGCAGCCATTTTAGAAACATGTTTCATCAATTAGCGGGCTCAATTAAATTTGAAATGAGAGGAAAGACAGAGGGCTAATTATTCGACCTTCCACTTTTCCGCCGCCGCTGCTGCGTTGATAGTCTGCACACAACAAACAAGTGGAAGTGGATGAGCTGCATGTGCGTGTTACAGTCACACATACAAGCTAATGAAATGTGAGCTGAAGTGCAAACAAAAACATAAAACGGGAGGCCTGTTTTGTTTTTTA
This sequence comes from Micropterus salmoides, assembly GCF_014851395.1. Lineage (NCBI taxonomy): Eukaryota > Metazoa > Chordata > Actinopteri > Centrarchiformes > Centrarchidae > Micropterus > Micropterus salmoides. The sequence goes on from NW_024041373.1 coordinate 19,194,133, forward strand.
GGACCTACTTTCATGTAATTTTATATAGCCTAGTAAATAAAAAATATGAAAAGTGTAACTATGTGTAATACCACATTTTTAATTCTTCTTTTGTGCCACTTCAACAAGTTTCGTTCCCAATAATGATAATTATGATAATAATAATAGGCTAAAAAGCATAATAATAAATAATAAAAAATGTCCTCACCTAAACAGGAGAAATTATGGGTTTGGTGCTGGGTGCATGGCTCGCTGTGACCCGTGTCGGAGCAGAAGCAGTCTGCTGAGTCCTCCCCGCCGCTGCACTCCTCCTCGGAGGACACCGACAGTGAGCGCCTCCTCGGCGGAGGCGCCGGTCCCTTGGAGAGCTCTTTGGTTCCGGAGCGTGGCGCGTCGGACGGCGTCCCTAAAATAGACTGGATGGTAAAGCTGGAAATTGGGCCCGACGAGCACTTGCTCCCGCTGTCTTCTGCGCTACTCATGCTAGCTTCATAACAGTATCGAAGTATTGACTGAATCTGTCTGTCCCCTTGTATTCCGTTAATGGTCTCTACACGATGGGTGCGTAAAAATAACGAAAGCGGCTTTTGTCTTCTTTTTTTTACCCCCTAGCCTGTTTAATTGTGGGGTTTTAACATTGAAGGTGTTTTTTCTAGAGCTCGGGGAACATGAGTGTATTCCTGGTCCTCCTCCTCACGCTCTGGATCAGAGGCAGCAAGGTTGCGTTGCTTCATTTGCATGTAGGTAAGCTCCTCCTGGGCCAATCGCAGCCTCCAACATAAGCCCGGAAATTTCAAACTCCTGTCAAGGTTTTGAGATGGGATGAAGAGAGCGAGAGTCGAAGAAATCCAGTAGTACTCATTTCTGCACTTAGAACATTTACAGAAATTTTTACTTAGGCTAACTCCAAAAACAGTCAGCTGCAACCTTTGCTTTATTTTTTTTTTTATTAAAACAAATGCAATAGCCTATGGGTTGCTACGGGCTAATATAGTGTTGAGTAAATTAAAACCTAGTTATGTAATTGTTATTTGCACTATATTGCTATGTGTCATATCTTGAGCAAACATGTTAAGGTAGCCTATATGAAAAATATTTTAATATTATTTAGAAATCAACGGCTTTTGCAATATCTTTCCTATGGAGTGTGTTATGTGGCTTAAGTAGCCCATGCCTAGTTTATAAATACAATTTAATATCTTGTGTGATTCATGAAAAATAGGAAACGTGTCTATTATCCTACACGCAACATGTACAGTCAGGGAGAAGCTCAGTCAACTGAGGATGACCTCATGCAAGAAGTGGCATGTCGGCTTTTTTTTCTATTATCCTATGCATGCTAAATTGGCCGAGGTGACGGTAACACGCACACAGCCTTGGAACTAATACAGAGGCCTAACTCATTTTTCCTGAAAATAATAAACTCATTCCGCCTCCATTATCTGCGATTAAGAATTAATTTGATCATTACTGGGCTAATCTGCCTCGTGATGACCGCGCGTGGAGTGGAGGCTGGCTAATTGATTGACTAATTGATTGGAGGCGGTGGGGGCTGAGTGCGCGCACGCGTATGTGTGTGTGTGTGTGTGTGTGTGTGTGTGTGTGTGTGTGTGTGCGCGCGCGCAGTGTGTGCGCAGTGTGTGAGAGGAGGGGGGCGCGCTTCCCATGCTCTATCTTTGTGTGTGTGTGTGTGTGTGTGTGTGTGTGTGTGTGTGTGTGTGTGTGTGTTTCTGGTTGTGTCTGGCTACGGGACAGCTGCGGGGCTTGAGCTGGCGGTTCAGGCACATTATCCCTCTTTTACTGCTTTGAAAGGGAGCCCCAGACACATTACAAATGGTCAACTTTAATCATCAAGTCAGTCTTCCCGGTAGCCACACAACCGGCATTCGGTGTTAAGACAAGCTGGTAAAGGGAGAAGACGGCGTCTATGGACGCTGATGATGATGATGATGAGGATGATGGTGCTGACAGCAGCTTCTGTCGTCATCATCATAGCATCCAGACAGAAGCATCTGGATCCACGCGTAAATATCGTCAACTGGCAGCGGGGCCGGCAGCTGCTTAACGATCTTAACAAAACGCTTACGCAGGGGAGGCTTTACTGAACGGGGCAAATATATGAGGGCAGTCACGGCGGATGCTGGATTTATGGTGGTTACACATACGGCGTGAAATCTGCAATGACAGTTAAATGGGTTTATTTTATATGCCGCTCTTTTCAAACAAAGACCTTTTGTCAGTGCAGCCGCCTTCATCACTTTCAGACGACTTTTGCAAAGTGCGATTAGTTCATCATAGAGATAGGCTAGTGGACATAAGAGACCGCTATTGAGCTGCAGGGAATGAGTTACACACGCTGTTTTTATGTCAGAGGTGGCGTTTATAGGCCAGCGGTGCAGGCCGAGCAGTGTAGTTCCTTCTGTTAGTATGGAAATGCCCATCCCTTATCCACGTTCCTGCGTTTCGCCGAGGCCCAAACAGCAAGGAGCGAGCCTAAGTTCGTGCTCTATCACAATGATAGGTGGTGGTATGGCCGCCCTACCGCAATAACAGAACAAGATCTTTAGCAGGAGAGAAAGGTCTGAGAAAGACAGATGAAGTTATGAGGCGCTTTGATCTGGGAATCAAGCTTCGATAAATATTAAACAAAGACCCTTTACACGTGTGTATTATGATGTATGGCATGTCCAACTCTAGAATAAGGAAATTACCAGAGAAAATGATATCGATACATTTTCTAAGTATAAACGTTGATTATGTTTCGATTTTCATTCAAGAAAGCGGGGCCTGCTCTTTTTTCAAGAGGTGTGTGTGTGTGTGTGTGTGTGTGTGTGTGTGTGTGTGTGTGTGTGTGTGTGTGTGTGTGTGAGAGAGAGAGAGAGAGAGAGAGAGAGAGAGAGAGATAGAAAGTGTGTATATGTGTAAGGGAGAGGGAGAGAGAGTTGTAAACGCAAGCAGAGCGCCCGAGCCCTGGAGGTGTACAATTTATGTAATCTGAGTGTGGAAATGAACTGGGTAATTTATTGGAAAACACAAAGTCAGGAAGATTGGATCAGTACAGCCTATCCACAGGCTCCTATCCATCAAGTTCCAATTAACAACCTAACCATTGAGTTTTAATGGCTTTCCAATCTACTGCCCTGATAGACTCATCAATTCCTCGGGGAGAAATTAAGAAAATCGACCGCCCCCCGGCGTTTCAGTGTCATTCTTCACAGCAACTATATGTCAAATTAAAAACACAATTAAAATTTAAACTGTTCCAATCAGACGGTGCCCCGCAACCTATGTTTCACTTAATAGAACTTTGATGAAAATCGGATGCTCGCATTCAATCAGCAAAGCAAATGGGATGGGTTTAAAACAAGATTTCCTCTTCAGGAAGTGTCAAAAGAGTTGTTCAAACACGCGTCACACCAGGGACTGCTTGCCCTCTGATTATAGAAATTCACCAGTACTGTGTATCTATAACAGGAAGCGTTTGATGACGCACAGGGCCAACGTGAAAGGTCTTTTTAAGGGGGATTTACTAGAACTTTTCCATACACTTTCGGCCCATTTTGCCCAAGGAAGCAAAGAGGATCTTTGTTGTTTGGTATGATTTGTTAAAAAAATTGAAAACTTTATAAGGTGAGAATTAAACTTATTTATTATATCATTCCCTTACTGTTTCAATTGAAATATCATTGATTCCCATGGTTTCTTGGTAGGGAACCCTCTGCCACCCCCTGAAGGACCTCAGAGAACCTCATTTCATGAACCACTTGCCAGAAATAATTCTTCTTCTGCCATGACAGCACCTATTTTGGCTCTCTAAATAAATGCTTTAATCTCTGCATGCAGTCCCGCTATAACACACTTTATTATAGTACACCACCACACGTGTGAGCAGATGCCATTGGCTTCAGAGAAGAGGCCAGCGTTACGCAAGGTGGTCGGGCCACTTGTGTGTTTCCAAACTGGCACTAAAACCTATGATAGGGCTTAAAATTACCCATTGAGCTCTCCATTTTAATGTAATACACTGCGCGCAGTTCCCGGTCACGTTCGTTTGCCCCCGTTCCTGCAAATGTACTTTATCTGATTTTGGCCCCGCTCCCTTCTCTCCTTTACATAAAGATGTCGCACAAATGGAAATTATCGAGTGGTAATTTTTTCAATTTATGCGCGCAAATCAAGGTCATACGCTGAGTCGAAGCCGCGCGTGAACGTTGCTCTTACTTGACGCAATATGATGCAGACGTTTATGGATCGATATGTGCCAGAGGAATAATGCCATACTAATCTATTAATTTGCAGTAATGGGGCTGTGTTGAATGTGCATGGTAGGTGCGCGTCAATAACTGGGTGATTTGACGATATTTGAATGAACCCTTTGTCTCTTGATGAGGTCATCATATAGAGTTTATTGCTGACTGATTCATTTCCAATAACCGCATTAGCCTACAGAGAAAAACAAAAAATGACCTTTGAGGCAAATGCTGTTCTGACTACGTGTCATTTGTTACTCATAACCTCATCTGTTAAATTTTGAATTTTAAAAATGTTTTTTATGGTAATATTTCTCATGTTTGGGCAACCCAAGTGCAATATTGTGCAGGCTGTTATTATATATATCTATGCATTATACTGCAACAGACTGAACCTTCAGACAGCCTACAGCTAAAATTGTCCTCAAACTATGAAGCTATAGTTTTTCTACCTGCGCATCAAACACTCTACTAGGAAATTAAGCTCTGAGTGTTGGTGTTTTAATTAAAGGGACCAAGCAGAAGCAGGATGTAGTTTTCTCTGTAGAAGTATCCACCTGGACTCTGTCACCTGATTACACAGTTCACTCTCTGCTCTCGTAGCCTCCTCCCCTTGGATCGGCATTACTCCCTTGTAACTTTAGCATAATGAAAGATACTTTTGTGGGAAAAGTAAAATAATATAGGGCTAAAAATACTATGTGCAGTAATAGTACCATATATGTAGTAACTGTAAAAATGCCAGGTTCAGTCTCAGGCTCGGCGAGAGGTAGGCTATAACTTGGATCCTGTTAATAAATACCTCGGCCAATCGAAATTTGAGCCGCTTTCTTATAGCCTTATTAAAAAGCAACACCATCACCATGGGGTCGGTCAGCCAGTATCGTATTATTATTACACTTTTTATTTCATTTCCATTGATTTCCATTGACAAGTTGGAATTCCAATCTCTCCACATTCGCTCAGAAGTTATGCGTCCTTATTCACAAAAAATGTTAAAGCAGGATCATTTGCATGAAAACAACGATTAGCCTATGTCATCGTATTTTTTAAGCTTTTTTATAAGCCACCTTATCCATAGACTATTATATAGACCTATTATTTAATTAACTTACATGCAAACTTCTGCATGTCTTTGTTGAGATAGTCGTATCAAGTGTCCAGTGACACCTGTAGGATCATGTGTGTTACAAAGTACCAGTTTAATAATTTAGGCCCTATTTCTAATTTGAAATTTTACACTTATTTTTCTAACTGTAACACTTTTTTAAGATAAGCCTTTAATTTAGGCTACTATGTGCAATATATGCTTTAACTGTGGCTACATTGTACATGTATTAAAAAAAACCCATAAGAGTAAAAATAAGATTTTTAGAAAAACTGTTTTTATATCCTAAAACAAGTGTCCTACCTCACACTTAAATATAAGTGCCATCACAAGTGATCCTTGAGAGATGTGTCCGCAAAATTACGTTTAAACATAAAAAAGTGTTTAACATAAAAAATAAGACAAGAATGTCTTAACATTGATGCTCTTGCAGCAACACCAAAATAAGGTGAGGTAGCCTACTTGCCATAGATCCTAATATCCTTTCACCTCACACTAAACATACAATACACACACACACACACACACACACACACACACACACACACACAAAAGCTCATACTCAGGGAGTAATGTCCTCTTCTGAATACATTACCTATAATTTTGGCAAGATGGTGGCAATTACGCATGTAATTGACCAAGCCACTTTTTTATGTAAAATAACGTTTTTAAAGTGCATAACACTAAGATGATTACAGTAACCCACCTGCCTAAGCTACAAGTGTGTGTGTGTGTGTGTGTGTGTGTGTGTGTGTGTGTGTGTGTGTGTGTTGATGGAGGGATCGACGTGTATCTATTATCAGAAGATTTATTTGGCTCATCATCTACTTTTAATATTTTGTTTTCTTTTGGTGTCTCTTGTGCACAATATGTTAACAGTTTTATATTGCAGTGATTTAAAATATATATGTTAACCTCCCCTGGTAATTACTGAGATTTTCTAATCCATCACTGGATACAGAAGTCATACAAAAATATCCTAAAATGTAAGGAATATTCTCCATTTATTTCACAACATGGTTCAGCAATACAATATCAAAACGTTGTTTTTACTGTACAAAGGAGAAGCTGCAAGTGGCAGCCCTTCTCCCTGGGCCTCATTAAATACATACATTTACATATTTTTTACACCAGTGATATTTTTGTCGCTCCTGTTCAAAAACACAAAGTAGATTAAGAGACATTGGAGCTCACACTTGTGCTTGAAGGGCGTGTCCATGTGGAGAGAACAAGAGTGAGAATCACCAAAACTAAACATAAAGCTACATGGGTAGTTTACAGTTTGAGTGTCTTGATTGTCCCCCGTCAAGCGCTTCAAAAAACAAAACAAAAAAAGGGAAATTACAACCAAAGCCTCATCAATATTCCACCGTGAACAGATGACAAAAAACATGTAGGCCCTAGGCTATATTTCCCATTCACAGCACACCGTCAGTGTATTGCACATCATCATGTAATCAATTCTGGAAATGAAAATAAAATCATATAATTAGACTATGTCAGACGATTTCAGGCCCGCGCCTTTAAGCCGCCAATTTTTGTAAACATTATTATTATTATTTTTTTTTTTTTTACATCACACAGAGTTGGCCTGCCCAGCAACAGTCATGGTGGAAAAATAAGACACTCATCAGGCAGTGTAAGCAGATGGACTCCTGAGGTGATAATTACATAGGTTTATAATAATAATAATAATAATAATAATAATAATAATATAAATAATAATAATAATAATAATAATAATAAACAAAGTTTGAGTTGTTGGATTATGTGTAAACGGCACCCTTATGGAAAATGACACATGACAATATATTTGCCAAAGTAGGTCCATGTAGGCCTGACAGTGTGTCTCTATTCTTTTCTTTTTCCTTGTTTCTTCATTCAGTCAGTTGTACAAAAATATTAGGCTAAGTCTTTTTTTTTTTTTTTACTTTCGGATGAGTTGATTTGGAAAATAAACACCAACTTGTGCCGCAAAGACTCAAACCGGTCTGAGCAGCGGCACGGATGTGACGATGGGATGCGAGTAATAGACGCCCGGGTGCGGGAAGGTGAGCAGTGGCTGGCTGGCGGGCACGTTGGCACCGGCGCCTCCGTTCTCCGAGGCCGAGTTCTCGTGGTAGAGGATAGGCACCCGGACTATCCTCTGCGCTGCGGCGTGGCTCAGGTTGGCTGCCTCCAGCTCCGCGGCCAGCTGTCTTTTCCACTTGTTCCTCCTGTTCTGGAACCAGATTTTCACCTGAGTCTCCGTCAGGTGGAGGGACGCGGCCAGGCCGGCCCGCTCCGAGCTGCTCAGGTACCGCTTCATGTCGAAGGTGGACTCAAGCTGGAACACTTGGCTCCGGGAAAATACCGTGCGCGTCTTCTTCTTGCGGCACGGCTTCTTGTCGTCGTCCCTCTTCTTCCACTCCTCCAGCTCGTCTTTTTTGGCTTCTTCCGTGTCGCTCTCCTCCAGGATTATCTCGTCGCCGCTTTTGTTGTTGTGCTCATCGTCGTCGTCGTCGTCTTTGGCATCTGGTTCGGATTTGAGTACCAGTTCCGGCGAGTCTCTGTCTGTGCCTGAGGTTGGAGAGGAGTCTCTGGCTCCTGGTTTCTCGGTGACTGAAATGGGGACACAGAGAGATGTGGTCATAAACACTGGGGCCGGACCATGTGTTTGGGGTTTTATTAAATAAAGCCTGTTGATACTGGGCAGCCCATGGTGCTTTGGGAAATCTAAAATGGTTATAAGTAGTGCCAGAAACATATGGCTTGCGAGATAAACATAGAGCTAGACATGACTGACAACACCGTGGTCAAGTATATTCAAATAGCCAATTATTTTTACCCAGCTAAAAAAACTTTTAATAGATTAAAGAAATAGTGTTCAAAATATTTAGGCCTGATTTATTTATAGTTTTAGTAGAACAAATCAGGGTTGTACAGTCACTTTTAAGCTTTCGAAAATCTTTTCCTTTCTTTGCATAAACGTAAGATAGTGCCATTCATATCAGCATAAATCCCACATGAATAAATCACCGAAACAGGCAGGTAAAACGCTGTCAGTAACGGAGCCTCTGGGGTAAGATGTTCATAGTGAGCGCCAATAGACAAATCAAAAGCACGCTGCGCATCGTCACACTCATCCGATGATTTGATGATGTCTACTTCATTTTATGCTCAGTGTGTCACTTTATTGATCTATTATCCCGCGTTGTGGCATAACAAAATAGGCCTTGGTAGAGGACAAGGCGTCAAATCATTATGCAGTCTGTGGTGTGGTAAAATGAAGGCATGTATTATTATTTCCTATCATCAAAAACGCACAAAATCCTAGCCTACATATCTGAGTAGGAAGTGCAGTGAGCAGTTGATAAAAACATATTGCTGTGTCACAGAATGCACAGGGGACATCCTGAAAAAGTTTTCCCTCTCTAATATAAATACTGAACGCGAAAAACTCCAACATCAAGATGGAATTCAAAGGCTAAACATGTAACAGTTGCTTTCTCGTAAGTTATAATCTGTCTGTGTCCATAATATAGGCTATATAATAAATACAGTTGTGCTCTGTCTGTCGGTCTTACCTTCGTTTCTGTGTAGGTGGGCGGATGAGCTTAGGGCGTAGGGGTACCACCACGCCGAGGTGCGCTCCAAGTAGTGAGCCGGTAGACTGAACCTCTGTGCGGGCAGGTCAAAGCGTGGAAAGTTGAAGTCCCCGACCTGGGAAAGGGAAAATCCTCCCTCTAAGGCCGCCTTGGCGGCAGCCAGCACGGGCTTGGGTTTGGATGGTTTGCTATCACAGTTCAGCAGGTTCTTAATGAAGAAAGGAGAGTCCTTGGCCGGAGCGCACGTCTCTTGCGTTGTCTCTGGCATCGCTGTGGCTGTGGTCTGAACGCAGAGGACCACGGAAGCAGGAATTAAAATAGGGGGGGATAGCAAGGCTGACTTACAGATCGTCGATATCCTGGTTGCGGGGAGTCCCGGTTTTATTCTTCTCAGTGATTTTATGCGGAGACTCGATCTTCACCCGGAGTGCGCGTTAAAACACACGTCCTTCTAGGCAAGCAAAATAACAAAATAAAATGTTTGCGAGGTAGGCTAAACAAAACACATGTATAAACATGGAGATGTCTCCTTCCGGGCTCTTTCGTCAACACGCAAACTGTGTCCACCGTGTCAGTCAGTCTGGCGTCTGATGCTAATGATGAAATAAAAATGTCATCCAAGTTAAATGCGGAAAGTATAGGCGATTGGGCATGTACAATGGCAAATGGGATTAAGGGAGAGACGGTGAGGAGAGAGAGAGAGAGAGAGAGAGAGAGAGAGAGAGAGAGAGAGAGAGAGAGAGAGAGAGAGACCATCCTCCCCTTTCGGTGTGCTATAGCTGCAGGCTGTGTGTGCTCGCCTGTTATTGGTCTCATATAGTCCAATTAGGCAGCAAATGAACACAGGGCTGTTAGCGCCAAAAAGGAAGGTTTGGGATAAGCGCCGCGTCACATAACTAACATTACAGTCAGGCACAGACTGGCCGCACAAGGTTGCTCGTAATCCAGTGTTGTTGTTGTGTTTTTATATAGGCCCATATTTAACCACTTTCACTCAGGTTGTAGGATTTAAATTAGACCATTTATGAATAGATTTTAGGATAAAATGTTAGACTATATTTAACGTCTAAAATTATAATCAAAAGGTATTTGTTTTAAAGAAATCACTTTCTTAAAAATATAGCCTACTTAAAGCTTGCATTGATTATCCAAGGCCTACGTGTGATGCTTTTATATAGTCCCTTCAAACAGATTACAAACAGATACAAAGCAAATTAGACAAAGTACGTCCTGTGTGTGTGTGTGTGTGTGTGTGTGTGTGTGTGAGAGAGAGAGAGAGAGAGAGAGAGAGAGAGAGGTGAATAAGCCAGCCATCTAACAGCTTGGCCTATCCAACAGCAAACAATACTCTCACTACAATGCATACTCATAAAATAACTGTAATACCAATTTAAGTGGTGCAAATCGGAATCATGTGCTATTTTTTTTAATCAGTAGGCCTAGGTTAAAACGCCTCCTTTCTTGTGCAGAATCGTTCAACTTTGACAATACGAAATTAAGTAGGCTATATAACTAAACGTGTATGGTCACCATGCCGGCACTCTAATCGTCAATTAGTCCCCAAATGTTTTGTTTCACAGGCTCTCAGACACAATATGAGAAAGGCCTGGGATCAGGCTGCAGCTACTCAACGTGTCACCAAAGGGCGATTAGATTCATATTTCTAATTCATTGATTTTCAGCGAGAGCCACTTCCACAATGTCTGCGGGTCGCACAGTCATTTATTCCTCCCTAATCGATTTGGTTAATTCATCCCTCAGATTGCACTCTTTGTAAATGTGCTATGTATATTCACTCATTGATATTAATTGACTTGTTAAAAAGCAGTCCATTGGTTGGAAGCTGGAGTTGAGGAAGAACGAGGAGACAGCGCCCTCTGTGGGCCACAAGGAGGAAATGCAATTGTGTAGACAGCCTGAGAGAGAGAGAGAGAGAGAGAGAGTGTTGCTGCTTGTATTAATCCCGTTGTGGGGACAGGAGCCCTATCACACGGTCACATTGTGTGGACTCCCATCCTATTTGGGGACACAAAACAGGTCCCCACAAGGTAAACCACTAAATTATAGGCTATAGATTAGGACTGGAGACAGGCGTGTAGTGTTTATGATTAGTGTTAGAATATGAAACAGTTGGATCACATGTGTGACCTAACTGACATGTACTCATTTCATCATTATCATCATCACCCATTCCCTAAAGACACTCATTAGACATGTGATATGCAGCCATAATAAAGGGTGTCGGTGACACGGTAAAGCTTGCGTTGGGTGCCATGGTGCTTCTTTTCCCATCATGTAGAGTTCTTACATGCATGTCCATGTAATTAACACGTGTTATTCATTTAGTGAGCTGCTCAAGTGGAGATATCTGTTACTGTGATGCAATTACCACCTTTCTTAAACATCACAGGTATTTGATGGCACTCTCAGACTGAAGTGCAAAATGTGTATATGTGGCTGGGCGCTTCTATTTGTACAAAATCCAAATACTTCACATCCTTCTGATATGCTTCAGTTAGTATTTGTGAAAATGGACCGCTCATTAGAAACTGGATAAGCAGTTCTTGGTCTTTAATTTCTGGGACACAGACTATACATCTCTATATTACATGTTTTGACTTTTACATCATGCAGTCATATTTATTATTTTATTACAGCAGTACTACTGAATCAGGTGGATACCAGTTTTATTTATTTCCCAAAATACAATTTGGGTACTGTCACTGGGTCCACAAAAGCTCTATCCACACTGGGACAGCATTAATCTCTGGTTACAATTTCACCCATGTTTATTGCAGTATTTATATTGCTGATACACTTCACATCACTGAACACAAAGAAGTGATGCTAAAAAATATACAGACTTGTTGAAGATTATTGTGAAGCATTTTAAACATGTCATAATATTTCAATAAAGGAAAGAAGGTGTAAGGATGTAGGAAATGAAACACAAAAAGATGCTGATGCCTGATGAATGTATGTGTGACAAAATAAAATAAATAAATATATCATTTGGGAGCTGTTCAGTGTGCAGATATCATTCCTCCTTGTATTATTTTAACCCTTGGATAAAAGTGATTCTTGTAGGCATTTGTCATATTGGCCTGATTCCCAGGTTGTGTTTTTGAATAGTCCAATAGAGATTGTTGAAGGACCTAGTAATATTTACACCATAAATAATATTTTACTACTACTATAATGTCCAACACGCTTAACTGGGAATAAAAAGAACACAACCAATGCTAACCATGAAAATAAACAAACTAAGATCCTGCAGTCTGTACTACAGTTCATATTATGCATTGATTAGAAACATACAGTACTGCCCAGAGGCCATATAGGCCTCCTGAATGCTCCATAAGTCTATTTTTGTTGCTCCTCGGGTAGGTTACCATGACTTTTATATTATTTATTTCAAAGCACCCAGATATTGATTACTTCACAAGGAAAAATGACAAATGGCAGGAGGGAATGACACGGTCAGCAGGTTCTATTAGAGAAATGATAGTGTTGCTCGTGGTTTGTTAAAAGGTCCAGTTTAGATACTTTATAGGTTTACATCCATCATCGTCTAATGACCTATTTGATGAAAAACACGCGCTCTGGTGACAACGGCCCTGTGCAGCCAACTTCGCTTTGTAATTGCTCCCATATTAAATATAGATTTTTGTTTTGATATCTTGTGAGAATTCCTTTCTGTGGGTCAAAATTGTGATAAAAGAGAGGGATGCAACGGCAAGAGCTCAGAGGGAAAAAACTGAAAGGAAAATGGGGAAAAATAGGTGGGCACGAGATGTTGACGGTGGAACTGTGAGCTTGTGATTTTGAGTTCTGAGCAGCTGTGGAGGAAGTATTCAGATGCTTTACTTAATACTGCAATATGAAAATACTCCTTTAGAAATAAAAGTAAGTATTATTGTGTACTTGTAACTAATATAACTATATTAAAATGTACTTAAAGTATCAAAAATGAAAATACACTTAATGTAAAAAATCTGTTAATGTGAAAGTAGCATTTTATTGTCGTCACTGGTCAAGGTGGAGCTAATGTTAATATTTTAAACTGGTTTGTAGTTTAATCTACAGAAATGTATTATATTTAATAAACTGATGACAGTTTTATGTAAAATCTTAATCTTCAAAGTAACTAGTAGCTGAAGCTGTCAGACAAATGTGTTCAGTGGTGTAGGAATGACATAATTTATTGAAACCACATTGAAAAAATACTCCATTACAAGTAAAAGCCCTGCATTATTATATAAATGTATTAAACTATTAAAAAGGAAAGTACTCAATGCATAAAAACTGTCCCAGTGAGTGTTATCTTATTTTACAGTATAATATGAAGCATTAATGAGAAAGAAGAATTGTACTCTTGTAGCTAGTAAGATTAGGCTCATTTTAACTAACTTATTTACTGTTAGTGTAAGTTTCACTTTTCAACCTTCATCTAACAGTGCATCGTATTATGTAAAAATGTTTGTAGAAGCTTAATCTGTAAAGTAAGTAGAAGCTAAAGCTGAGTGAAAGATACAACATTTCGTTATTAAATGTATTGGAGAAGACGTATAAAGTGGCATGAAATGGAAATACTTAAAATTTTACTTAAGAACAGTACTTGAGTAAATGTACTTTGCTGCTTCCTACCATTGGTTCTGAGGTCCTGAGTCTTTGTACTTGTTTAGGAATCAGTGAAATTAAAGAAAAAAAGCTTTTTTCATTTTAGCCTATTTGAATAATTATATTGATCACATTCTGCTGTACAGCCAGCCTCTGTTATGACAGACTAAACACTATGCAATAGTACTAAGTGACTCTTAGGCTTTGGTAAACACGGATGTCAGTTGATGAAACACTATCCATTCATGTCGCCTTTCAGAACATATTGTTTTCAATTGGTATGAGGAACTCAAACAGAGAGTTTGCTCAGTATCCCATTAGACAACAAGATCTTGGTGTCACACTGCAGCCACACAAACAGCAGCATTTATCACTGTAACCTGTGTCCTTTCTGCACTTTTAAACTCCATTAAACCAATGAAGGCCACACTGAGATTGCTTAGTTTTAAGTATTGCTTTTAACTTGTAAGGGAATTGGTGGCCCTCCACTGACCCGGCAAGCTTTAATTGGGATTGTGCAAGTATTGATTGTAAGTGGCCGGGCGAATCTTGAATTACAGCCTGATTAGCTTTTACTCGGCCCTTGCACCAGCCAGTCGAAGGAGCTCAATGTCATCCAGGTTGGAACACTTCAGTGGCCGCTTGACTAGAGGGAGTCTTGTTACTTCCTGTGTAAACAGGAAACAACATTTATGTAAGGAGGGGAATGACAGTTCTTCTGACAAATGTACTTGAGTCACATAAGGCTCTAATATTCACTATCACTATGTTTTAGAAATAATATGAAAATGTCGCTTAGCATGTAGCCTTATGAGTACAGAGAAGGCGTATTCTCCTTTTTATCTCTCTTGCTCTCATTTTATCCACATTTTATCACTCTTTCTCATCCTTTATTGTTTCTCAGCAGAGATGATGACCTCTGTAAGGTTTGGATGGAAACAGTCATAGGAGCGATGTAGCCCTTTTTCTCTATTATGAGCAGCTTCATCCAAGCCCTCCAGGCACCCAGCCTCAATATCCACCTTCTGTACCTCCAAAAAACTCTGCCCTGGATCGTCAGCTTTTACCCAGCCTGCCTGTATGTGTCATTACAACTCGATAATCTAGAGAGGGCAACAGAAAAGTTCTCATCAGTGTCAGCCTGAGATATAGATATGGGCCGGGTAACAAATGGCCAAATGCACAGGCGGCAGAGCAGACCATCAATAAAGCAATTTCTTGTGTCATAACAGCCGCGCTTTTCCTAAAGCCAACCTTTCAAAACTTTTCCCTCTGCAAATCGCTGCAGCCCCACCATTAGAGTCCTGCCTTGTGAATTTAATGGATTCCGTACAAACAATATTCCACCATAATGGAAAAGGTTGAAGTCACTGAAGACAGATGAAGTCATAAACACGTATAATTGAGAATCAAAGACCGATAAATTTTAAACTGCTATCCATTTTCTCTTTTTAGATGATGATCTATGTCAGCACAGCTGCAGGAAAATGGAAGAGATTATGGGGGGAAATTATAACAATAAATTTTCTAAACATACACCTTGATTATGCTTCGATTTTTTGGAGTGGTAGAGGGCGAGGGAGGGGGTTAGAAAGAAGGCTGGGATCGCTGAAAGCTTGCTGGCTAAATGGCACCATAAAATAGGTTCCCTGCTCTTTTTCCTGCAGAGCGTAGGCATGCCTAGAGGTGTGATTTTCTCTCCTCTAAATGGGGGAAATGAATTGTGTAATTTATTGCAAACGTGCACACAGTGAGATTAGATCAGCATATCCCATCAAAGGAACAACAATCAATCAGCCTCTAGTTAACAGCTTGAAACACATAAACCAGGGCACCTAATGGCTTTCCAATTTAACAGATTGATAGACTTATCCGGTCCTAAGGGATGAATTAAGAAAACCGGGTACTTTCACACAGGCACTGGCACTTTTGACAGGACCTTTTCTCCCCTCTAGCTTACTTACCATCTTTACTCCTGAATATAGAGATAAGGTTAACCTAAAAATAAAGAGAAAGTCAGTTTTCTCTCTTTTCTTTTTTTCCCCTTTCTGTTTGAGAAAGCACTCCAGAGCTGATTTGTTATTCAGATGAGGCGGGAGTGGAAGTGTGTCAGATGTGGAGAATGGGCTCATTTTAATGACCTGATTATCGCGGGTCATTTGGAACTGTGAAATCAAGGGAGCTATTCAAAGCCACTTAACAATATCTAAATGTGACCCGGGCAACTCATTCAACCAAGAATGTAGTTTTGAAAAAGGAACTTGTTTGTTTCATATCTAATCATATCATTGATTCATGTAAACTCATATAAAAATATTAAAGGTATAATTTAACATTTTTGGTAAATACACTTATTCTTGCTGAGAGTTGATCAGCAAGAATGATATCAATCTCATGTCTGTATGGTATATACGCAGCTGGAGCGAGCAGTCGGTTAGCTTTCCTTAGCATAGCATAAGGATTGGAAACGCAGGATGTAGCTAGACTGGCGCTGTCCAAAGGCAGAAAATCTGTACCTTTTAAAGCTCACAAGCGAAAATTCAACATTTAAAGTGGGGTTATATACCAGACTACCAGCGGAAACTCCAGGAAGTTATTGGTCCTGGAATAGAAATATCCAGCACATAACCTGTAAAATGGCAAATTCTCATTTGTACACTTGGTTTTGGTACAGATTAAACAAAGATAGAATGTGTTAATTAGAGAGCCTTAGAGGTGCTGGTAGGTGGATTTTGTTACCTTTGGACAGAGCCAGACTAGCATTTTCCCTGTTTCCAGTCTTTATACTAAGCTACGCTGAACAGCTGCTAGCTCCAGCTACATATTTACAGTACTGAAATAAGGGTGGTATTGATCTTCTCATCCAACTCTCGGCACAAACACGGATAAACATATTTCACAAGTTGTTGTACTGTTCCTTTAAATACAATGTATTTAGGGTGATGCTGTATGGGGAAATTTACCAAACGATTGTAGCTTTAGCAACTTCCAAACATCCAAACCGGGTTGTAACATAAGTGGACTAGAGGTGTTCAGTACATATAAAAATGTATTTTTTAACACCAAGTCTTCAAACTAAACAGTCAACACAGAATCATCATTTTCACAGAACGAATCAGTAGCTTTTAGCATTGGAGCACAACCCACTGGTGCTCCTCACCACTCCTACACAGCTACAGATTTATGAGAGGCCACTGCCTACTATTTTGTGTCTGTGAACACAGCAAAAGAAACTGTTCTGCACAAGCTTAGTTTTGTGCTGAACAGAATGTAACATCTTAAACAGGCAAAATACTGAACTGAAGACTGAAGTGCACCAGCAATTTGACCACTTACCTTGGAAAACAAGTGAAAGAACTAGTCAGTTACTACAAATCTTTGAACTGAACAAAACAATTCAAATCAGCAAAGTGATCCGACATATCTACACCGAATACCAGCCTCAAAGAAACACATTAAAATAAGGTTAACTGGCTATACTGTCCTCTAAAGAGCTTGGCTATAAACCCAGAGCCTTGACCCAGAGAATTAGCGTAATGCACACTCGGTGTCACTATATTATCTTGTCCACATCCACAAAAGACAGCTGATCTCTCTCTGTGTCACTGCATAATTGAGGAGCTGTTGGTATCAAGGATGTGACCCTGAAAGGGCTGAGAAAGTGTTACCCTAGACCCCCGCAGGCAGACCAGAGGAACTGACTCGAGTGAGACCAGAACCACAGATGGGTGCATCTACAGGCCAGAGAAAGCAGACAGTCTCACCTCAGCTTCAATCTCTCAGACAGCCTCTGAAGCCAGATGGCCCATAACATATACATGTGACTGATGTGTGCACACTGTTATGTGACAAAACTCTACATTTAAGAGGAACCAGATCTTCTCGTCAGAATTTAATATGCGAAGGGCAGGGGTCAATTTTTATCTTGTCTCAGGCAATTCAAGAAATGGATTGAGATTCACCTCATGGGTTAGGAATGAGCCAAAATTGATTATTAATGAATCAATATATTGACTAATGAATAAAAGCCCATTACTGACCAATCAAAACAAATAGCACTTTAGCTGCCTCTTTGTTTCAGCTTTTTTTGCATCAACAGAAAACCTGCAGCTATCTAACACATAGAGGAATGAATGCTCCAAAATTGAAGAAGACAACAGAGGAAATACCTACACAAAATGGTGGTGTAAAGTATATTAGTAAATGTACTTCATTACTGTACTTTAGTATTTTTTGGGCAACTCTGTACTTTGACTGAGTATTATATATAATATTAGCAACCATCAATCTCGCCAAATTTTTTAAAAAGGTATGTATACTTTTTACTCCAATATATTTCCAACATACTAGTTACATTTTACACGCCACCTAAACTTTTTCTGCAGTGGCTCGTTTCTGTTACAGATGGTACAGATACATTGTTACAACCACTGACTGCTGGAGTTCAAGAAGAAGCAGCTTCATCATAGGTATGACGGGGCACTGGATTGACCCAGACAATATATAACGATGATCTGCAGCGCTTGCCTGTTGACAAAGAAAGGGGTCGCAAACGTTTGATGTTATGACAACTGCTATGCACAGCATACACTCTGAATTCAAGATCCATGAAAAAGTTGTCTCTACAACTAGACTACAGATCTAATGAGAACAGCAACAACCCCAGTTTTGCAGAAGGTGCAACCCCATTGTAGGATGAGGATGACTATGAC
The DNA here is from genome assembly GCF_014851395.1 of Micropterus salmoides. Taxonomy (NCBI): domain Eukaryota; kingdom Metazoa; phylum Chordata; class Actinopteri; order Centrarchiformes; family Centrarchidae; genus Micropterus; species Micropterus salmoides. Next base: position 19,212,389 of record NW_024041373.1, read on the forward strand.
ACCCAAGATAAGGAGGAGAAAAGTGAGGAGCTCTAATATGTTGAAGTTGTTGATATCCTGGTCAAGGAAGATCCTGAATTTTAGTTGCCCAAGCATTAACGTTTTGCTTGCCATTTTTTTTACTTGGTTTCCACGGTGAATGTCGAATCTCCCCACTCAGATGAAACATACAATAGGTTATCAATGCTGGTGGTAAAAAGGTTATAGCTTTTTACCACCAGCAAATGTTGTAACATTGGTATGACATCATAAGATGTAGTAGTAATAACATTTCTATCCTGATGGGAGTGGAGTCACACAAAGAGTCACTGACGAGTTTGATGAGTATAAAAAGTAACTAATTACTGCAAAATATAGATGCTATTGTTTTAATCAAAGGTTTGCTCTTTCATAGGTTCAAGCCTGCAGAAATGGCCTTTCTTGGAAAATACATCGCTGCTATGGCCCCTGTCACTAAAGCAATTAACGTCTTGCAGGGAGACCAATGTACACATGGGCTGGCTTGTACCAACACTCAGTGTCATGGTTTTCAAACTTCAACAAGTCAAGACATCCACAAAACTCTGCAAGTCCTTGCTTGATGCAATCTTGGTGGTGTGAACAAGTCCTTCAGGGACATGGTCAAAGATCCTGCGGCTGCAATCCTGCTTCCAAAGTTTAAAACTTACTGGACAACAGATGACGTAAACCTCAAACTCATTTGCATATCACACAATCGGGAAGCTCTGGGTCTCAAAAGGGAAACCATGCTGAAGTGCCTTAAACTTGCATTCTTTCTAATGGCCAGCAGGGGGAAATTCCACTGATTACAAAAAGAAATCTGATTGTATAGAAGTCTATGATAAAATGACCCTATTTCTCATTCATTTATTACTTCAGTAAACACTTTCCTAATGAGTTTATGGTCTCAGTTGCTAGCAAGCCTTTTTCAACACAGCATGATGTTCATTTTGTAAATTGTGGTCCCATTTAGAGTAAAATAGATGCTAAAGCAGGCTATGCTTAAGGGCAGAGCTACGTTGTTTTTGACAAGTTGCTACGAAGGCGACCTGTCATGTGTAACAATGCATATCCGTCCTCAGCTAGTCCAAAAATGGTCATTTCTGGTTCCAAAAAACCAAGATGGCGACGGCCAATATTTCAAACTCAAGGCTTCAAATGAAATGTCACACTCATAATTGCATGAACAACTTAAAATTCGCCAATAGCCACATTCATCAGTAATGTGTGCAGAAATTTTACTACAGAAATATACACTGTGTATTATATTGTAGATCTGGACTTTATAAAGGGAAATAAGGAGGAGACCTCACAGCTTCCACATGATTCCACCTCATCAGAGGAGGAGTTCACAAGAAGCCCCAAAAATTACTAGTAGGTAACTTACTAAGACATATCGCAGCACTTCAACCTCGTGTCTAAACTCAGCGTGAGGGGGACATCAAACTGCAGTAAACTCGGACCATTTACTTTCATTTATCAGTTTTAATGAAAAGACCTTCATGAAGGATACTGATTTGCTTTTCCAACACTTGAGTCTTTTGCCACCTAAGTCTGGTCCCGGTGTCACCATAATAATGCCAATAATGGCACTTGATAAAAGAAATAACATTGTTCTGTCAAAACTGATTTTAAAATATTTTTGAACAAAGAGGGTAAAGATTCCCAGTTGAGTATACCTTGCAACTCATTCCAAATGGGAAAAGGCAGATTTACCCAGCTCTGTGATGTGAAGTGCATGTATTGGAGAACTTAAGCACTACCTAGTGCATCTTTGAGCCTACATTCAATACAAGCTAAATACTTTTGATACTTAAGTACTGTTAAACTGTTACCGACCTCTTTACACCTCCACACAAAACAGGAAATCAGAGAACTAAAATTGTGTTTTTCTACTTGACACTAATACTCGTACCCTTCCAGTGGACACAACTCCAGTGACACTCTTATTTGATCTGAGAGTATAGCAAGGCGCACATATCACAGATCACAAAGAGCAACCTAACATGATTGCCACCCTGCTGGAGATGGACAGTAATTGGTGTTTGTTTGCTCTCTTTTCTCCCTCTCTTGTGTTGTGGGGTGGTAAAGAGTGCTATTACTGTCAGCTGATTAGTTAGGCTCCTCTGCCTCTTCCAGCAGCTGACAGGACTGCCTAATGAGAGGAAATTTGAGCAGGGACAAGAGAGGCCTGCGCGCACACTCAGACACACATACATGAATTTAAACATACACAGAGCGAGTTTGAGTTAGATTCTTTAGACTTTAGTGTATTTATTTCTTCCAGCATTATTCCAGCATTATGTATTTAGTCAAATAAATTAGGATAAAAGTACGTGTGTGTGGACACCCCTGTCTTTTGGTACACAACCAACTTTATGGCAGCAGTTTGGGGAAAATCCTTTTCACTGAGAGCTTGGTGTGGTAGAACTTGACTGGCCTGCATAGCGCCCTGATCTCAACTCCATCCAACACATTTGATGATGACCTGGAAATACCTCTGCAACAAAGTTTGTTGTCTACCAAAAGACAGGGGTGTCCACGAACTTTTATCTTTATTTATTCGACTGCAAGCCAGACCTTATTGCCCAACACCAGTGCCTGACCTCACTAATGTGAATCGAAGCAAATCCCTATAGGTACCAATATGATATTCTTCAAAAACACAAGTAAATAATGTTTTTTGTTAATTTTATTTGTGGGAAATTCCTAATATTTAGCAATTAACACGTAAAATGAACAACAATTAAATACCATGTATAATGTATAAATAGGGATAAAATAATAGAAAATCAGCTGAAATGGAAACAAAAACTGAACTTAAGCAGGAAAGAAATTCTGCTGCTGGTAGATGAGTCATAAGTATTTTTGAATTGTAAGGATTTCGATAAAAAGATTGGAAAGTTTGCAAGTAGGAGTACAAGTAAAAGAATTTTACTTTTGCTTTTTTACTAAAGTCCAAAACAAACCCCTTATTTATCACAGGCTGATAAATAAGGGGTTTGGTCATGTAGCTTTACAGTAGATAAATAAGCTATATTAAAATACTCCCCAAACGTAATATTCAATGAAAATAGTCTGAGTCAAATCTAAATTTTCCTTCTGTTTAAGTAAAAATGGTATACATACAAGGGAAAAGCACCAATTCTAAATGGATTTCTCAGAAGTGCTCTCCTAATATATCAGGCATTCACACCAATCCTTGACAACTCCATCTTCCTCACAACCCAAAGTCCTCAGGGCACCCAAGAAAATTAACCATTTAATAGCAATAAATAACAGATTCTGACTCAAGGGGAGTTCAAATCAGCCTCTCTATTTCACACACACAGAGTACACTTACAAAGCTGGATTAACACCAAACAGCCTAATCAAATGCTTTATGACGCCATTATGTAACACCATTTTTTTCCACATATATGTACACACCAGCCTTATAAGATGTGACAGCTTTATAGAAACTCAGATACAGCAATGTTACCTTCAGAGTTGGAATAACACTAACTACATTTTCTCTGTACTAATTTGAGGCATTTGTACTTTACTTGAGTATTCCCATTTCATGTTACTTTATACATATACTCCACTACATTTCAGAGGGAACAATTCTTTTTAAGCCACCACGGTTAATTTAAATGCTTTACTTTATTTACCGAGACATATAAAAATTAGGATGAGCTATAGATCGAACTACATAAATAGTATATCCATTAAAATTGTTCTAATTAGCTGGGCCAACTACATTAATAAATGCTACTTACGCATTTTTGCCTCAATAATAATAAAATGATTTAACATAAACTCACACCCACAGGGAAAATATCTTACATGGAGTACTTTGAAGTACATATGGTTGAGTCATAATTATTGTGTACTTTTACTTACGTGACATTTTGAAACCAGGACTTTATCATGAGTCTTTTTGTATTGCAATATCTGATCTGAATACTCATTTTTAGTAGAACTAAGATGATTGTGCATTTATTTAGACTTTTTAAAACCAAGCAGAACTGTTACATCCTGGCATTTATCTTTTCTGTCAATGGCATTCCCATTAATGGCTCTTCCATCTTTCCATGCTTCTCCCCTTTTGCCTCTCTGATGATGTATACTTGCACACACTTGTATTGTCAAAATGGAGCATTGATTATTTGTAATAACATAAGTGCAAATCAAATCACCATTGCACAGGGACAGATTAGAGCTGCCTACCTGTGCACACGCAGGAAAAGGGGGCAGTTATTGACCAATTGATATGATGTGAAAGAGGGGCATTCTTTTTCCTGCAGTAGAAAGACCTTGACTGTAAGGCTAGCAATCACTCCACCACCTTACCTCCAACTGCAACTACCTCTAACACCCAACTGTGTCCTCAATCTCCACTCCAACGGGCCCAAGTATGCAACTTTTCCGTCAGCACCGTTGTGTATTTGGCTTTCTATTTCACTTTAATAGAGGAGAAATTGGCAACATATTCTTTTACAGCCCCCTGGCACCATTAGAAAGCCTGCTGTCATTTGGATTATTTATGAAAAACTATTTCATGCTTACTTACATTTGCTGCTTATTTTCCCCCAGTGTGACCTGAAGCAGATTTAGTTCCATTTCGAAAGCCTTAAAGCCAATTCTTTATGTCTGCAGGTCAGCCTTCTCGATTGAGTCGAGATTGAAATACCAGTGTGTAGTGGGAAAGGTATGGCAAGAGGAAACCAATGATATTTTATTGTGTAGAGGGCTATAGTAAGGAGAGAAGATGCTGAAAGAGGAGAAACGATAGAGGGGTGAAGGCAGGGGAAAGGGGCTGATTTTTAGGTAGACGTTGAATTGTCGACACCAGCAGAAATAAGAGGCAATGGAAAGGCCGTAACAAAAGTTGAGGAATGAATGGGCCATAAGCGTCCAGCTGCTCGTGAGCAGCAAAGACAACAAAGACCAGCCAAGAACTGAGTCAGCAAATTGGCATAGAAAGTAAATACAGAAAAGATCCAAAAACATGTCAAATACCATTGCTTGTGAGGTGTTTACAAGTACTACAATGATGAACTCTGCTGGGGGTTTTGTTTGTGATCCCCCCCGTTTCTAGAATCTATACTCATATTCTTGACTGTATAAGAAAATTGGCAATCTTTGTCTTTTAACATATCAATAAATCAAAATAAACTTCCCCACTAAGGAGCTCGACAGGCCACGACAAAGCAGTCACACTCATGCATCTACACTCATAATCCCATACTGTATGAGATGGGGTCTTTCACTCCCCATTGCACAAGCACACACACATACTTTTGATCTGGGTTTGGCCTGGGCTTTATACAGTGACCCTAATAAACGATGGCGTGGCCGGGCATGTTTGTCACTGTCACAGGTAAATGATGTAATTAATGACTGTGTAGCGGAGTGGATGGGAGCCGGGGTGTTAGCTTTTAAACATCTCTCCAGCTGACTGGGTTTGGGGAGGCCCAGCTGGACACAGCCAACGGATCGATACAGGGTCAAGGGTCAGTCAACCCTCCCATTATGGCCTAGGTTGCTCCCCTCATTGTCTGGCTAACGATGCCTGCAGGAGGACCAGAGATGGAGCCACTGCAGGGAGAGGAAGCAGCTCCTGGAGCTTCAAACTGAAGCTACTGTAGTTTCTGCTATCTATAATGTTTGCTAATATTGTTAAAGTACATCTCTGTATGATGGAGTATCCAACCGGCTTTACTGCAGTTGGAAACTCTCCGTACTCTGTGATAATGCCAATAAAGGCGACAGTTCCAACACAGTGCACGATTCTGATTGGGAGTGACATGTTTTGTATTTACACACATAGAAATCAGTACAATTCTGGCAGTACCAGCAGATTGGATTAATGTCTTTTGCTCCAAGTGCAGTTTCCTTTGTGTTAAGAATTTGTTATGTTAAAGGGCAACTTTGGTATTTTTCAAGCTGGCGCCTATTTTACCATGTTTGTGTGTCTAAGTGACTAATGGGGAGAACAATTTTTGAAATTGCTCCAGTATTGAGCAAGCGAGCTGCAGTCGGCAGAAGCGAAACTGGGCAGTAATGTAATCTTTTTGGGCAATTGCATACCATCAAAGTACGTCCACTAAGCTCAGACTGTTATTATAAGTGTCTGACAACATTATGGAAAGGATCCCTTCAGAGATAAAAAAGTATCCTTTTTGTTTACCAGAAACAGCCACAATATTGCCCTGTTTAAAGCCACCAGACACCAATCATAGTTTTACATCTCTGGTCTTCAGTTGCCTTGATTGGTTAGTTTGTGTTTTATTGTGTGACTTTTGTGTTTAACCGTTTAAAACACCAAAGTAGCACAATAACACAAACAAACAAAAACACCAAAGTAACACATTAACTCATCAATCGTGGCAGAGGTAGACCCTGGGTAGACCAAGAACTCCCGTGTTCTGCGAGGGAAAATTTCTGTTTTTATCAAGGTAGTCTGGTGGCTTTGAAGAAACCAATATACAGTAGCTACTGCTTCTGGTTAAACAAAAAGGATCTTACAAAAAAGTCCATCTCTGTAGGGTTGTTGTCAGACACATATAAAAGCAACCTGCACCTGTCAGTGACAAAAACAAGCACTTTAGTGGATGCACTTTGACGGTGCGATTTTGCCCAGAAGGATTATGTTGCAACCTGATTTCACCTCAGCCGACTGCAGCGTGCTCACTCAATAGTGGAACAATTTAAAAATTTTTGTCCCCAGTAGTCACGTAGACACAAAAACATGGGAAAATAGGGTTGAAAAATACCTAAGTTACCCTTTAAAACAAGAATGATTATACACATATTGACAAGTATCATGAAAAGGATGCTCCAGAATGTTTATGAAATAAATAGATTTGGATTGGAAAGTAGCAAATTATTTAACCAATATTAAAACATGTTATTGTAGAACTAAAGAAGTTAAGACCTCTTTCAGTGCAGACTGCACAGTGCAGATCTCCAGCTGACAGACCAACAGTGCAGAGCTGAACACTACTGCGTGATGTGACAGTGTACTGCTGTCCATTATGTGCAAACTGCATCTTTTTAAAATATTTCACTCAACAAACTAAAATAATCCAACTGTATCTACAGTGATGGTCTCTGGCAATTTAATCAATAATTGTCTATTCATAGAGAGCTTTTGGTTTGGAAAAACAAAACTCATTATGTCACAAATTTTGCAGTGATGAACACTATCAGATATAGTGGCCTTGGTTTTAGAGTTCACTTCCCTGGATTACAAATTTAAAAAATGTGTTACACCCCCAGAGGTCTTTTGTTGATGTCCAGCTACAGTATAGCAAAATGACCCTTAAACTGGCTTCTCAAACTGATGCTTATGCTAATGCATATTTACTTTATTCTGAGATTTTCTGTTGAAATATTGTGATATTTTTGTCAATGCAATACCCCTATATCCCCAAATTAATTGTTATTTCATTCCCAAGGATTTTATATGTTAATTGGGGACATCACTAAATCTCCCATTCTACTTTTTCTATTTCTTTTTATGACACCTCAGTAGTAAACTATGTTTTGTTTTTTTGACCAAAGCCGGTAATATCTTTGGAAGCGTTTGTCTAAAATATTCAGTCAATATAAAAAAGGTTTAGACTGTCATTAGATAATTATAAGCAAATGTTTTGCGAATGTTTCAAACTTGTCCTTAGATTCTACCCAGCAAAATATTATTTGCTTCTGTTGCTCTTCATGAGGTTCCTGAGGTTTGCTGCTGCTGTTGTTTGGAAATTGTCTTTATAATGTTGTTTTCTGGTAGGATTTCTTCAGATTTATTTATCCTATCATTAAATGTGTTGTTTTTCCATTACTGCAGAAATTAGTTGTTGCATTTTCTGATGTCTGTAAATCAAAACAAGAACAATATTACCATAGCAAACCTTTGTCAAAAAAAATACAGCAAAATACCTGTTTCTCCTCTTGGTATTGATTTAAAGTTAAACTAAATGACACATTTCCATGTGTCATTTAGTAACTCCAAAATTACATTAACTGTTTGTTAGACTTTTATGTTTTTATTTTTCTGTAGTAGTTGACAGTGTAACTGTACAAGTCATGGTTTGTTTGTTTACACTAAAAGAAATTGACATATAAAAAACAATTTAGCAGTCTGTACTCAAAAGGACAGAAGCCTCATTAATCTAAAACTTCCCTCACATTAGCGAAGTTATCCATTTCAGACCGATCTTTACTCAGACTCAATAGTCATTCCAGCAGGTCCATACAGATATCAAAACTCAACAGCTAATTCTAAGTGTGTCTCACGTCTCTTGGAGCTTTGAGTTTTTTATCCTGCAGTTGCCCTGAGGAATACTGTGACCAGTTTTGTTCATGACGTTGATGCATTAGTAATATCACAGCAGGGGGTGGAGCAAATCATTCCTAGTCAGATTTGGTTTGATCAGTATCCTCATAGGGCAGAAGCCAAATCTAAAACTTCCTTCACATTAGCATAACTGTCTGATTTCGGACCCCTCTTTACTCAGACTCAATTGCCACTTCAGCAGATCCATACAGAGATCTAAACTCAACAGCTAATTCAGAGTGCGCTAGAGTTTGTTTTATGTTGTGAGCTCCCCAAGGCATACTGGGACCAGTTTTGTTCATGATGTTGATATATTAGTAATATCACAGCAGGGGAGCAAATCGTTCCTGGCCAGATTGCATTTGATCAATATCCTCAAAGGGCAGATGCCTCATTAATCTAAAACCCTCGCATTAGCGGGACTGTCCAATTCAGACCGCTCTTTACTCCAGCAGATCCATACAGAGATCAAAACTTAACCGCTAATTTGGGAGTTTGTAATGCAGTGTGCTCCCCAAGGAATATGGGGACAAGTTTTGTTCATGCGATTGATGCATTGTCACTATAAAAGGGATCTTAATTTGTAATGCATTACGTCAGGAAACACCATTGTCAAGTCTATTCACAACTTTCTGAAAGATTTTCATTTTCTTTAACATAAAGGGGTGGAGAACATTTTTATTACCTTTAGAGTACTGTTATTCTACAATTTCACAAGATTTATTTTTCCTTAATGAAACTGAAAATCTTTGTGTCAGAATTAGGGCAAGATAAAAGTTATGTTTATTTGTACAAAGAAGCACCTTTCAACAACAAGGCAAACTGCTTTACATAAAAAGGCATTAACACAAAATATAAAAGAAAGGCAGGTCAATAAAAAGGCCATAAATAAAAGAATAATATAAAACAAACTAAAATAGAAGAGTATTACTCTGTGTCATAACCGATTCAGAAATTTTTATTTACATTGATCATATTTTAGGTGACATCCAGCAAAAGTAAAAGAATTAAGTACATAGAAAGAGTAGAGATGAAAATTAGTCAATCAATCGATTAGCCAATCAACAGACAATTCAAATCAAAATCATTTTTGAAGCAAAAATGCCAAACATGCAGGATTTGCTGCATTTCTTATGTGATACTATACACTATATAGAGAGAAAGTTTTGGACTGTTGGACAGGAAAAGCTTGAAAATATCTCCTTGGGCTCTGGGATACTTTAATATACATTTTTCACTATTTTCAGACATTTCATAGTCCACACAATTAATCAATTAACCAATGAATCAAAATAGAATCTGCCGACTTACTGATACAAGTAATCATTAGATGCAGTTTTGTGTCCATCAGAACTAAGAAGATCATGGCTAAGATCAGTACTAAATGTGAGCAGTGTGGCAGACATGCTGAGAGTTGATAGTCTACCTGTGACCCATTGGTGTTTAAAGATGTGCCAGTGGATGTACTATATTATCTCCTATAGACAGGCTTATCCATTACCAGCCTTCTTGCGGTGCGAGTGAAATACTCGTATTAGGGCAACTGTGCATTCAGAGGCATCGTTCAGGACAATGAACTATAGCCAGAGAGTGACAAGCTAGAAAAATGTCCCCACTTTTCAGGCTGTACAAATGACGTTTGGCCACGATAACTCACAACTGGACACTTCATTTCAAGTCGGGAGCTGGCTGGCCAGTCAAAAGCTATTATACCATCTTCTTTATTTGTGGCCCATGGTTTTGGTAGTGGGACCATCAAATAAATACTGCTAAAATGCCACTTCAGTCAAAAATATTGGCCAATTCTTTCTCTGTCGTGACTGGGTCCGGATGGTAACCTGTTTCTGATGGTATAAACCTTTAAGAGTCTGGTGGTCGGACATCCATCAGGCCCAACAGGACCATGAGTGTCGGATATACATGCAAGTGAATAAGAGTGACCAATGCTGCTGATCCCTTGGAGCCACTCTCAAAGCATTATAGTCAAATGAATTGATTACCAATTTATCATTGGGGAATTGCTTGCTTAGAGGAATAATCTCTCACCGATAAAGAAGAAATGGCTATGAATAGATTTCAAGGATGACAATCTCTGAGGAGTAATAGTATAATTTGTCACTTGTGACAGTCTATTTGATTGTTCTCGATATTTCAGCCTGGTGGAATACTGGACAGAATCACACCGGGTTGTCAGAGCCAGGCTGAGGTGTGTGTGTGTGAATTTGTCGAGTGGTGCTTTAATACGGTAATAAGGCAGTCAGAAGAACACTTAGACTTCCTAAGGTGACAGCAGCTTTATCGTGCATCGCCTCATAAAGCCCCATCATATCTGTTTGCCACTATTATCAAATGGCTGTTTAGTGTGCTCTAGTGTGTCCATGTGTGGGTGTGTGAAAGAGACAAAAAGAGACTGGGTGAACAACCTGTGTGTGTGTGTGTGTGTGTGTGTGTGTGTGTTTTGAGGGTGATGACAAAAAGATCAGCATGAAAAGTGAGTTGATCCTTGCTGAGGGCAGAAACACTGTAAGGGCCACAAAGACTTTCAGCTTTTTATAAGAAAAATAAGCCCATCCTCCCACGCTGAAGTGAAACATTTCTCTTTTTGCTCCTATTCCCTCCTGAAGCCCAGGCAGCTGTGGTCAAACTTAGGTCAATAAAATGTCTGTCTGTCCATTGAGTTGCCGCATCTATCAAAAGATGAAAGTTTGTCTTTAAAGGAGAGATAGAATTCAGTGGGGAGAGAGTGGGTCCTTTCTGTGAGGCATGCAGGAAATTAATCAAGGAAATGGGGTTTTTGGTGTGCCTATATCACATCTAATCTATCCTTTGTCCACATGTAGCCGGCTCCAAGCCTCACCAATCAAGAGCGGCACGCTGGCTTTATGAAAAGCCACTTGTTCCCCGCATAATTGGGGGGTCTCGTTGCTGAGTTAAATGGGAGGTGGAGGTGGAGGGAGGGGCAGTCTTGTTTGCCCATGTAAAGTGTGATCCAGATAATAGCATTCTCATCAAAGGCAGCAATTACATTCATTACAACGGCGCAAGGCGCGCCTGCAAGGAAATTAAGTGGTGAGAGGAAAGAAAAGCTTAATATATACCTCCTTTATCCTATCCCCCACCTCTCAGTTCTTTTTCAAATGCTCCTCATAGAACGGGAGACCTCAAGAAAGAAACAGTCTCAGTAAGAGAAGAATAAATCTTGTCAAAGTCCCCCTTCACCTTTCTGCCTCCAAGAGGCTACCGTCTACCGTTACTATGGCTGCACTTGTCTAGGATTAAAAAGCTTTTCCAGGAGGGTAATCTCTAATGCAGCTTTTACACAAGCCCAACAAATGACACCAAGTCTTTAAAAACTGCTTAAGACCTTCTCTAAATTAAATTCCAATTTCTTTCAGGAAAGGAGGAGCAAATCAATTGTCTTGTGTGGCGTTAATCCACAAACAGCCTGTAAATCAAGCGGTTAAGAGGAGAAAATAACCTTTTCATTCAGTTCTTTTAAATGTGAATCAGAGCAAGTGGATAACACTGCAACCTTCTCCATGACAGGTGTTGTCCCACTGCCCATTCTACATGTGGCAATGTGTATATTTAAACTTGCGCATATAAATTGGGTTATCTTATAAAGGCTCAGAGTTCAAGTCAGGCCAATAGAAAATGTTAAGTATATGTGCAATTGTATCAATAGACACAAGTTTTGAATTAGCGAGTTTGATTTATATTACATTAGATCTTATGTAATTGTATACATGGCTAAAGGTAACTCATTCAACATCCAACACAATTTTTTTAAGTATGCTGTAGGAAGTAATTTCTATGCAAGCTTCCATCAGTGTGACCACAGCATTACTGGGTGTAAATGCCAGCCCTAATAGAGTATTACCTGCTCCCAGTCTCATTAATACATGCTCACTGCCCTTTAAAAGAACAGCTTAATATAATGTGCAGTGGACATGTCATTAATGAAAAATTAAGTTTGACCAATTATTCCCCTTAAGTATTTTTAGGCTTAATAAATCTGTCCTTCAAACTAAATTTCCCATTGGTTCTAACTGCAGGAAATACTTATTTGGAAATACAAAATAAGATTATTATTTTAATGATTTATATTATGGGAATTAAAAAACAAAACTATTGAAACAAATGAGAGCACTGAGAAGTGTGCACTTTGTCTTTTCGTGCCGACAAATCATTGTGGCTGTGTGTGAATTATTCAACAGGATCTGGCCCCAGTGGAAACCTGAGCATAATTAAATTGCAATAAAATAACATTAGTGTGGACAGGCTGTTAGAAGGTGATGTAATTGGCCGCTCCGCCAGTCATAGTTCAACTGATGAGGTCGACTGTCACGTCTTTCACTGGTCCTGTACATGCTGTCCCTGGGGACTGGCAGCTGACACAAACAAGACTCACTAGCCCACTGAGTTTTCCATGTATGTACTGTGACAGACATGATCGGTGTAACCCTGACAAATCAAGCCTTTTCTGTAAGGTTATGACTTTGAACAATACTAGCCTCAATGTCTTAGCTTTGTATATTGTGTCATGTGGAATACCTGTGTCTCAAAACAATGTGGTTCGAATGGGAAGTGCCTTTTCACCACTGGGACGTGTGCGCCATCTAGTGTACAGATGTAGAACTGTACTCACATGTGGACGGGCAACAGCAGGTGGACATGCAGGACCAAATGTAGGCTACCTGTCAAGAAATACTAATACTAAAATAATTCTCCAAAGTGACACACCAACACAGCATTCACAAACCCAGGTACTACACAGAATATAGTGTAAATAAGTAGATGCATTTTCAACACCAAACAAGTGACTCATGTTACAAAGTAAAGAATTCCCTGGTAGCAGGTTTACATTACTGCTGTAATTCTACTGCTCTGACAGTTGTAGTTGTAATGTGGTAAAAGGATACAGTAGCCTCACTCAGCTTGCTCGTTCATCATCTTCTCCTCAGTGGTTTTCCTACAACTTTGACACAAATGGGGCAATGTGATCTTCACCAAGCTACTGGTAAATTATTAATTGTGATAAAACATGAATGAGTCAATAGCTTTTGAAAGTAATGTGATTATTGTGCCTCATTTGCCACTTGCGCATAATTGCTAGCTGTACATCTGAAAGTGTGTCATGTCACGTATGTGAGTGGATATGCTATCAGTTAACTTCATTAGCTGCTGGCAAGAGATGGGTGTTTCAAATCCACGTCTGTACAAAAATGCCACTGTACTCTGATGAAAAAGTGCATTGTTGAAGGTGTAGCGTAGCCTAATATACACTTTTCTTAATTACTAGTACCGAAGTTGCTAAAAAGAGACTGTAGAAAACAGGTTTCTTCAAGTATAAGACAACACTTGAACATTTAGATAATGATACTAAGCTCACTTTTAGAAACAAGTTTGTTCTCTTAATATTAAAATTGTTGCATATTTTATCAGAAAACCAATAACACAATAACATCACTTTCAGGGCCGCTTAAATGCATCTGTGCGGGGAGAAATGTGTTTTTTTAGCTAAGTTAGTTGCATACAGTCTGTCTGTTTGTAAAGCACAGCTTCACACATGTATTTTTGGAAACATGCATTTTAAGTAAGTGACCTGCCCTTCCTGCGACGCTTACATATAGGTCATAAACTATAGTAGGCCTACTTATTTGCAAATAATACATTATTTAAGATAAACTGTACCTTACCCAGAACGTTGTTGGGCCTTCAAAACAATCAAAATTGATAACTTAGATCTTCCGGGACAGAAAGAAGGCAAGCTTTGTCGATTCATATTGTACTTTACAAATGCTGAATAATAATGTTTTTAATAATATGTGAGCAACTGTACAGCTTTTTATTTTGACCACAGTTGCAGCTTTAGTGTTGGGAACCTTTCTTCGCGGGTAAGTGGATCTCGCGGCGGGGAGGCTTTTACCGGTGCACACAAGGTGAACTTTCACCCCTCAGACTGGTTTATTGTTTTGATATAACAGGTTGCTGTTTTGTGTGAATTGTAGCAAGTGGGTCGACGGGAAGAACATTTCACAACTTGCAGTACCTGTTGAGGATTTACTCAAACGCGTACAGACAATGTAAATAATGACGGTGTTGACCAGATAACGGCGTTTCTGTTGACAAAGATGCTTCGTCCAAGATAAGCTAACGTTAGCTGTCTGGCTAATGTAGCGTACGTAGCTTTGGTAACAACATGACGATGGTGAGAAGCGGTTTGTAGAAGCGACCGACCAGACATCGGATCGCGCCGATTTCCTGCTTGTCAATCACATATTTTCAGGATTGTTCTGTCTGGAAAGCCACAAAACGGCGTTTCCAGCCAAACAAACAACACTGGTTTATTTAACGTTAGCCGACAAGTTATCTCCGGAGAGGTAGGTGTAAGCAGAGGTGTAAGTTAATGTTACGTTTACGTTAGCGTTACATCTCTGAAAAATCAGCCAACGTTAGCTAACGTTGACGATGGTGCTTCTTATATTTATATATTTATATATATTTCCTGACCCCATGCCGATTCATCTTTGCTCTTCAGGAATTGTGGTTGGTTGGACAATTACATCACTTTCTTTCAATGGGAGAGGAAAAGCCAGACACGCTTGACTTTGTGAAGGATTTCCAGGAGTATCTGAGCCAGCAGACTCAACATGTCAACATGATATCAGGCTCCGTCAGCGGCGTCAAGGAGGCTGACGAGCTGCCACCAGGTTACTGGCTATGTTTCATGTACTCTTTACAACCCTTTCATGTAAATTCATCAGTTTTTAAGAGTCTGGGGTTGGTGCAATTTGATTTAGGCAAACAGCTGACATAACGTTATTCATCATTAACAGAATTTGCATCGCATTCATTTGATGAATTGTCATAGAAAGTAACTGCTGAGTAATCAGGCAGGGTCATCCTTATTCACATGCTCCTTCAATAAGTCTGTGATAAATGTTATTGTATACAGTTAAGCACAACAAATGTAACTGAAGTGTTGGACTACATGTAGTCAGCAACAGTGTTCATGAAAATAATACACACTACACACAAACACTGCTGAATCATTGTTTATAATTAAAGTTTCTATGGTATGTCATTTCCTGCTAATGTTCGTGTTTTCAGATTGCAGTCAGAATGGACTGGATCACCCCTCAGTGGACATGTCACTGGAGGACAGCTCAGGGATCCTGGTGGACGGTTTTGAGAGGACGTATGACGGAAAGCTCAAGTGCCGCTACTGCAACTATGCCACGAGAGGCACAGCAAGACTCATTGAGCACATCCGAATTCACACAGGTAAGTGTTAATAGTTAATTTTCAGGGGATAGCACTGACTCTGTTTTGTTACTTAGCCTGTTTTCCTCAATTAAACAGGAGAGAAACCTCACCGTTGCCACCTCTGCCCATTTGCTTCAGCCTACGAGCGTCACCTGGAAGCCCACATGCGATCACATACAGGCGAGAAGCCTTATAAATGTGAGCTGTGCTCCTTCCGGTGCAGTGATCGTAGCAATTTGTCGCACCATCGCCGTCGACGCCACAAACTCCTGCCAATGAAAGGTGCTCGCTCACTTTCCCATAAGAAGATGCTGAGTGTTTTACAGAAGAAGGCCAGCTCACTGGGCTATGGCCGCCGACTCCTCATCAACTTCAGCCCCCCTTCTATGGTGGTGCACAAGGCTGACAATGTGAACGACTTCTCCCATGAGCTCCCCCACTTACGTCAGGAGACCTATGATAGTCAGAGTCGAGGAGTCGAGGACGGACACACAACAAATCAAAATCACCATCATCATGACATGGTTATGGATAACCCCCTGAACCAACTGTCCACCCTGGCAGGCCAGTTGGCCAGCCTCCCTTCAGAGTCCCAGGCCCAGACTCAACCTCCTATGTCTCCAGGAGCAGAGTCTATCGTTGATGAGAAGCCCTTCCTCATCCAGCAGCCCCACCCTGCCACAGCTCCTGTGGCTGTCACGGCCAGCATGGTCCATGCCTCCTCCTCCTCCCCAATCACTCCAGAGCCCCGGGCTCCTCCCCACAGCAATTGCAGCCCTGGAGGGGGACCCTGCAGCGAGCACAGTGGGCGTACCAGCACCCCTAGTATCTCCAACAGCCAACCCAGTACACCGGCCCCGGTCCTGTCCGCCCCACTCCAGGACCCCCACATGCTGCATCACTGTCAGCACTGTGACATCTTTTTTCCTGACAACATCCTCTACACCATTCACATGGGCTGCCACGGCTACGAGAACCCATTCCAGTGCAACATCTGTGGCCACAAGTGCAAGAGCAAGTATGACTTTGCCTGCCACTTTGCCCGTGGGCAGCACAAGTAATGTATGACAACTTTGAAAGAACTTTTAATGAACAGCTTTGTTTTATTAATACCATAGTAATTTTATTTATTGGTCTTTTACTTGGCTTTGATGTAGCCTAGCCTTTGAAAGTTGTACTTACACCAGTAAATGTCAACATTCAGATGGTTTTATTTTTTATGGTGCCCATTTGAGTGTATTATAAAGGGATGATCAGTGTTTTCAACAGGTTGAGAATTTATTTGTGGTGGTGCTGGGAGTTGGATACATGTGCTGTCATAAATCAGAATAAAACTTACAATATATATTAGAATATTCCTTGAATTTGGTTTGTCTTTTGGGTTTGGATTTTAATTAGCATAGTTAAAAATGTATTTCTGTTTTTATGTTGTTAAATACATGAACTTAACTCATTGGCAAACTTTTCAAATCTCTCTCTGTCAAAGGAAATACAAGGCCACGCTAAGTTAACTGACAGAAATTGCTTTCATTGTACCTATCTAAAGCAAGTAGATAGGTACTGTTTTATGCAGGTTAAATGGCCTCATATTGGACTGAGCTGAATGAAAGCCAGTGGCTATTGGAAGGAATTAATTTAGCAATCTAAACACAACTTATGAATAAAGCAGCCATGCTATGGGCAGAGTACATATTTTGGGGAGACCACACGCATGTAGTTGCGAGTGGGCAACCCAAATAAATTCTCAACACTCCTGGAGCTGTGTTTCACAGGAGTGAAACTGTTGGCCTAGAGTGATCTTACTTAAGCCTTATTGAAATTATTTCAGTGCTTGGTGCATTACTACTATTTCTTTGCAGTGCCTGACATAGTCACTTTCTTGTGTGTCCAAGATAGGACTGTTATTTTTAAGATTAATAGATATTATTACAATATCTTCATGTTACTGTACTGGATAGGCCCGGAACCTTAGAAAAGAAGTTTGGCCATTTAAGTTTTCTATGATCGCCATGATTTTCTGTTTTTTGCCAAAATTCTGCTCCATGACTGCTGCTAAGAAACTTTGGGATCAAAACTATATGGATGGCATCCACAGTAAAACTGGCCAAACTTTGTGTCAGTTGTTTTTGCTCAACTAGCTGAGTTGGTAAACTATATTTTGTAGAGATCGTGTTATTTTGAAGTCCCTCAACACAGTGCCCTTCTTTGACCGGCATCACGGTACCTTTTACTCATTTTGTTTACACTGTTTGCATATTCTTTTAATTACTTCATGTCACATTGTAATATTTTGAAATTGTATGAAGTCACTTTGAAATCCAGTGTCTCTATATTTGGGACAGAGTCACCAAGTCTTGTGTCTCATGTGAACACTTTCAGAATTGCCACGTAGCACTGGGGATGCCAATTTTTACAAACACTGAGATTCCCCATTTATCAGATGGATCCCTGTGCTTTTCCGAATATTTACTGAGTATTGTATTCTGAGTGGTTGGATAAATGTTCAGTGTCAAAAAAGCATAATCATGCTGCAGTAAGACTGCTACTTTAGCACAATTGTTCTTTGTCTTGGGTACTGTTGTCTGTTGCGTAGCAACATGCGTGGAGAACATAGTTACTGTTTATAGGACCACCTCCTTGTCACCATGCTTACCAGTAAGAGGGGCATCCAGCAATGACTGCCTTATGTTCTCTGTGTGTTGTAGGTTCATAGGTAATGGTGAATGTTGAAGCCTTTTGGCGATTACTCTCTCCCTCTTGGATGGCAAATCATTTTATTGTAACATGGATTAATCAAACTAATTTATAAGTAAAGTGTTTTCTAACTGACCTGCACCTTGTCTTTTGTTTTCCTTTTCTCCATCTTTGTATTCAGGAACTCAGTAACAGCAATGTTACTCTTATTATGAGGTGTTTATATTTAATGTTCATTTAAGAGTGTGACATAATGAAATACACAAACACAGATCGTTGATGCTTTTAATCAGGTAATGTGATAAAGAGAAAAGAAATGAGAATAATTCAGTGTCACAATGAACAGCATGGCAAGAGCTGTAATGATTGGTAAGTATGATTGTAGAAGCTCATTGCAGCATCAGGTTAGGCCTTGATCTGCTCCTGAGTCTCTTCTTCCTTTTTCTCAGGGTCTGGCAAAGAGAAACAGTGAAATGTCTTTAATTGTAATGTTTACTTGAGATCATTAGATCACAATGACGTTTCTTACTGCTAACCTAACCTTTGAGTTGGATGGGGCCCAGGACCAGAGTTTGGCTGTCGTGTTCTGACCCCAGGTCTCTGGCCATACGTTTTTGGCAGCCACGGCGGCAGCGGGAATTGTAGTCCGAGGCTGGGCATATCAGGACCTTGCACTGGACGTACACTGACTCTGTGGCTCGCAGAAACTGGAAGGCCTTAAATGTGAAACGGGCATAGGCACGGGTGCCAGTGATGTAGGCCTGGTAGGTGTTGTCCACGGGACATCTAAAGGTGAAACAGACAGTTTTACTGGACAATACCAGTACTATGCATGTGTAACATTAACCGAAGAGCAAGGTCCACCAAGTGCTTCATTTTTAAAAATATTTGGCAGTAGTAAAAAGAAGTATTCAGATCTCCTACTTAAGTAAAAGTCCACAAGGTAAAAATACTCATTAAATACATTAGAGGTTAACGTCCCACACTTAACTTAAATATCAAAAGTAAATGTACTAGTTCTGTAAAGAAATGCCCCTTCAATTACACAATATTACATTTTACATTATAAGATAATTCTGATGCATCAATGCATAAGCAGCATTTTACTGTTGCAGCTGGTCAAGGTGGAGCTACTTTTAACTACTTCATGTATGTGGGTAGTCTAGTCTAGTGCAACTATGAGGATCCGGCCTCCTCCAGAGTTACCAGATAAATCTGGGGTGTTGTGAGATGGTTATTGGGATAGGGGAGGAAGCAAGTTCTGTAACACAAAGTTGGGGTTTAATTACTTAATCCACACTGCTTGTGGGCAGCAATGAAGCAAGTCACACTCTTATCTTACCCGTTACGGACAAGGTAGTAAGCTCTGGACTGGAAATCATGGGGTGATGGTGAGGCCACACACGTGTCAAGATAGAGGACCAGGGTGTTGTCACCCCTCCTTAGGTCCACTTGGACATACAGGTTCTGGTTGAGTGTCACCTCGTATGGAACTTGAGTCACCTGAGAGTATATGCAAAACGTCAGAATGGTGTGCAAGAGAAACGTTCTGTACAAACAGTCACCCCTTTACTACCCAAACACACCTTATAGTAGAAGCTGCTGGATGTGTAGAAGTCCATGCTGGTATTGAATCTGCCTGTGCCTGTAATGCTGCTGTTATCACGATGATGGACAAGGTACATAATCTGGGCCACTGAGTCCTGCTCCATTCGACAGCCCACGTTCAGCTTCAAGTGAGACTGGCGTGTGATCTCTCCAGAGTTGGTGGTGTAGGCACGAACAGTGTTGGTGTACACAACTCTGCCATTCTGAAACTGGTCAAATTATAAGAAAAGTGTAAGATATTGAAAAATAGTCAGACTCAAGATTCCACTGACATCTGCATCCATGTCCTTGATAATACAGTAAGAGAAAATTATTAGGATATACTGTATATTGTTAATGTTTTCCAGAAGATGATGAGTTGACTACCTTCCGAACGTTGCCACAAGTGTTTATGGGGAAACTGAAGACCACCTGATAGCTGGAAACCTGGGGTCTGCAGAGCGGGTCATTCAGGTAGAGACTGTGGCCGTCGTAGCCGAGAGAATTCAGATAAGTCCTCTCAATCACAATGTTCATGTTGTCTGAGGAGCAGTCTACTCTACCTGTCGAAGGACCATGTTTACAAGTTATTTACAACAGCTTGAATTGCTTCTAGGATGATTTATGATCTAAGATTACTGTGTTTTAAGCCATGCTAGCGGTAAGGTTCTAAGCTATGTTGGTAATTGGTTTTGCTTTCCACAACTTTGTCCAAAAATCACCAGAGGATGAAATCCTACTGACTACTAATATTTCCCGTAGCATCACCATGAGGTTAACATTTGTGGTTTTGAATAAAATGCCTTGACATCTATTGAGTGGATTTCACTGAAATTTGGTACAGACATTCATGTCCCCACCAGAATGAACTGGTGATCCCTTCACTTTCCAGCGCATCAGTAGGTCAAAATTTATATTTGCCTAATGCTTTTATTTATGACCAAATACCTGCAAACTGAATGCCATTAACATCTGTCTCAGATGTATTTTATGTTACTTTGTGTTGTACTAAATTAAGATTGCAAACATTATGTGCTAAAACATTATATTTGTGAGGGAGTTCACATTCTGATGTTTGATTTACAGTATTATGGAGATTTTAGCATGTATCATTACAAGTGCTCGATCCTACATTACTCACAATGCAACCAATGGCATCTTTTTGTTAGACCCTCCCAGCATGATCTTACATCTTTCAATCTCCTTGCCCCCCTGTTTGTAATGCAGGATTTCTGTGATAAATTTGTTGTCTCCAGCATCATTTCCTATGACTTTAAAAAGTATTACAAGCACTGTAGATACTATACATTGTTTTCACAGGAGCTAAGTCAGTCCGCAAGAAATATTTAACACACATATAATAGACGTCTTATACACATTTTAAAGTTACAATAATTGTACCTGAACTTGATGGCAGAGAGCTTATGAAGTCTGCACTGAACCCTCGTCCTACCACAGAACCATCAGTCCGGAAGAGCACCGTCATGTAGTTGGAGGATGAGTAGAAAGAATTCAGACTTGTGTTGCACACTTTCCCCAGATATCGTGAGCTAACAGATGGCCCATCGTAGACTGAAATGTAGTCACAGGAGCAGCAGTTCTCCAATCTGTTTTTTAAAAGAGAGGATAAAGGCCATACATTAATTTACTAATTCTATTGGTAGGCATTTTTTAAAAGTTAATAATATTCTTGCTGTATATCATTTCTGTCACAATTTTTCCATTTTGTATTTCACATAATAATTAAGCTCATTTATACTTATGATCTATAAGATCCCCAGGTCTATTCATAACTCACTGCAGGTACGTGAACGACAGGAAGATTCTTTGGTCAAATGCAGCTCTCAGCTGCCAGACACAGTAGGCATTGTCGTAGTAATAGTAGGGGTGGTTCGGGCTGGAGAAGGTGCCAGAGCCAAAAAGAGAGCCTCCACACGGGCCTGCTGAAAGTGGACAAAATAACATGAGTATCATTGCAGTGAACTGTTTGCAGCAGGTTCATTTTGCACACCGTGAATCCTACCTGTGGTTGGCATGTCAGTCGTGACTTGGCAGTAGGCTGTTAAAAAACAGTCAACAAAAACATGAATTTCAGTATAATCTTTGGGTGGAAACTGTGATCAAAGTGTGCTGAGCTTTGAATGACATGAGACTTACAGTAGTAGTCATAACAACAATTTCCATTGTATTGACAAGAGCTTGAGCAGGAGCAGCTTCCCATATACCGGCCACAGTTGTACTGACACGAGGGCTGAGCTGAGAGACAAGAGAGAGTATTAAAACATTTCAGTAATTGATGATGCGTTTTATTCTGTCACATATAGGTTGTTGAAAGGTTTTCATACCTGTGTTGACAGGTATGTCAGTGGTTGACAGGCAGTAAGCTACATGACAGAGAAAAGAGAATAAAGTGACTGACCATTTCTATTAATTTCTGAAACTGACTCTTTTTGGACGTTTAGCATAAAAGAATATACAGAAGTGACCTGCCAAAACAGAATCAAACACAAAAACTCAAGTGAGATTTAAACCCCATGACGTGGACACTTTAAATGTCTATAGAACTGTGAATCTTTAGGCTTTTATCTTTTATTTATCCTTATGGTTACTGCTTTAAACAAAAAAATAAATACAAAAAAGTTTCTGCATTTGTATTAAATTTGTATCACTGCACCGTCAATTTCTATGGAAACTTTGAATGACATTGGAGTAGTGCATTTCAGTGTGATGCACAATGCTTTATGTAGAAACTGTGATCAGAGTGTGCAGTGGCTTTTGTGCTGTGCTTTGAGGAACATGAGACTTACAGTGGTAGTCATAACAACAGTTTCCATTGTATTGACAAGAGCTTGAGCAGGAGCAGCTTCCCATATACCGGCCACAGTTGTACTGACATGAGGGCTGAGCTGAGAGACAAGAGAGAGTATTAAAACATTTCAGTAATTGATGATGCGTTTTATTCTGTCACATATAGGTTGTTGAAAGGTTTTCATACCTGTGGTGACAGGTATGTCAGTGGTTGACAGGCAGTAAGCTACATGACAGAGAGAAGAAAATAAAGTGATTACAATCTTTAACACCTCATATTGCTTGGGGTTGAGGGGACTGTGTCCGACCATTACTTTCCGAAACTGACTCTTTTTGGACAATGTTTAGCATAAAAGAATATACAGAAGTGACCTGCCAAAACAGAATCAAACACAAAAACTCAAGTGAGATTTAAACCCCATGACGTGGACACTTTAAATGTCTATAGAACTGTGAATCTTTATGCTTTTATCTTTTATTTATCCTTATGGTTACTGCTTTAAACAAAAAAATAAATACAAAAAAGTTTCTGCATTTGTATTAAATTTGTATCACTGCACCGTCAATTTCTATGGAAACTTTGAATGACATTGGAGTAGTGCATTTCAGTGTGATGCACAATGCTTTATGTAGAAACTGTGATCAGAGTGTGCAGTGGCTTTTGTGCTGAGCTTTGAGGAACATGAGACTTACAGTGGTAGTCATAACAACAGTTTCCATTGTATTGGCAAGAGCTTGAGCAGGAGCAGCTTCCCATATACCAGCCACAGTTGTACTGACATGAGGGCTGAGCTGAGAGACAAGAGAGAGTATTTAAACATTTCAGTAATTGATGATGCGTTTTATTCTGTCACATATAGGTTGTTGAGAGATTTTCATACCTGTGGTGACAGGTATGTCAGTGGTTGACGGGCAGTAAGCTACATGACAGAGAGAAGAAAATAAAGTGATTACAATCTTTAACACCTCATATTGCTTGGGGTTGAGGGGACTGTGTCTGACCATTTCTATTACTTTCCGAAACTGACTCTTTTTGGACAATGTTTAGCATAAAAGAATATACAGAAGTGACGGGCAGTAAGCTACATGACAGAGAGAAGAAAATAAAGTGATTACAATCTTCAACACCTCGTCTTGCTGTAGAACACACATTCTGATACAGATGTTTGCTCTGCAACTGTAAACAAAAAATAGTATTCCACCATGTCCATATAAGCACTGAGGAAATTGACAGACTTGATTGTTTCAGCAAGAGAGGGATGCAGAACCTGAATACTGTTGATTCGTTCAGTTGGCACTTACAGTGGTAGTCATGGCAGCAGTTTCCATAGTATTCACAAGTGCTTGAGCAAGAGCAGCTTCCCATGTGCATGCCACAGTTGTAACGACATGACGGACCAGCTGAGAGAAGACATTCACTTTATAGCAAGATTACTTCAACTAAAATGTACTTTTTTCTTTTATGGAACTTTGATTTAGAGAAATTCAAGTACCTGTTACTGGTGCAGATGTGGATAAACAGTAATCTGTATAACAGAAATTACATTGGTTGATATATGAACCCAAATCACTATTTTGACCAACCACCAAGTCTTCAGATTTTTTGTTGCCTTTACCCGAGTAAAGTTAACAATACAAGAATGTAAAAATACTCTGTGACAAGTAAAAATCCTATATTGTAATATATTACATTATTTATTAATTAATACTGTTGCATCAATACATCAGCAGAATTGTACTTTTATAGTTGGTTGAGTTTGAGCTAGTTTTAACTTTTTTATTTAGTCCAATGGGACCTAGGGGTAGGACCCCTTCCAAAGGGTCACAATATATGTAATATATGTCAGAAAAGAAGAAAAAACCCAATTCTGCTACATAAGTTTATTTTCATATTTTTTACACTATTTTAATCTTTGCTTTGGTCCGGCAAGTCCGACACTTTCCAGCATTGCTTACCTTTATAGTCTGGACAACAGTTTCCTCTGTATTCACAGCTTGATGAGCAAGAACAGCCTGCAACCTGGTAGCCACAGTTGTATCTGCAGGATTCTTCAGTTGCAGAAAGAACAAAAAAACAAAACAATTCCCATCAGTGAAATCGCACAGTTTCAGTCCATCTCTACATGGTTGTAATGTGTAATTGTGTTTTAAGGCTATTGAAATATCATTAAAATGGGGACACTGCATATTGTGTAAAACGCATAAACATTTTGGTCGGCATAATCATTGTGACTTACCCACAACTCGGTATTCAGCAAGAAATCCTGAGTAGCTAATAATGCTGTCACTCCTGAAGCGCACAGTCAAATAAGCACCAGTAGAGTGGAATGTGGTAATGTTGGTGGTACTGGTACTGTTGCCACACACCTTCCCCAGAAACCTGCTACTGGTGCTTGAGCCATCGTAGACGTAAATGGCATCATATCCACAAGTTGGGTGATTCTCAATGCTTTGAAAAGAGCAAAAGAAGAACAAAGGTTTGGAAATAAAGAGACAATACAGCAACAGCAGTTAGTGATCAGTGGGGCCCCCTGCATATGCTTACTTTACATCAAGTAACTTCAGCTGCACGAATTGTCTGCCTGGATTGATGAACCATGTACAGTCTGCGTTTACCGGGTACTTGCTTGGATAGTTGGGGCTGGAAAAAGTGCCACTGCTTCCATACAGGTAGCCACCACAGCGTACACCTGAAGAAACACAGGATCAGGACAATTGAAGAAATTACTAATAAAGAACGGGTAAATAACAAATAAATGGCAAGATGAAAATTAAAATACAATAACATTAATGAGAAACATAGTAATAAATAATTACACAAATAATAAAACATTTTGTGCTGCAGAGAATTTTAACAACAATTTTTACAGAAAGCAAACTGTATTTGTTGAGATTATATTTTGACTTAATTTAGATCTGGAAAGAAACAACTGCTTATTTTTAATAAGTCATGTCAAATTCTTCAATTCTGAATGTGAAATACCTCAAATGTATTTATTCAAAAAATATTCATTGGTATCTATGCCAGTTACATCTGTCTGATTATCTCTACTGACATTAACTAAACCTTTTACAATGGTTCTGTGACGGTGAGCTTACAGTTTGTACAAGAATTCACAAGTCATTTCAGTGCTGACATGGATGGGTTATTAAAGATAAGTAAATCTTCTCAGGTACCAGTGGAATTGTTGTAGTGTGATTACTGTTCTATTCCTGCAAGTTAAAAAAAACTTTAAATACATATCCATATATATTCAGATATATATATTAGAAAAGAAACAGAACGATTATTATGCTTCTTATTTTGGTGGTATTTATCTTACCTGCTACAGCAGAACCAGTTACATCATCTGTGTATGTTGCATCAGGAACTGATGTTTCTTAAATGACAAAAAAATATTAAAAAACAGAGAGATATAACACTTAAAGGTAAGTATAAACACATTCTGTAACTCAGATCAAAGACACACTTTAGTTAGCCTGATAATCACATCTTTCCTCTTTTAATACACCAGATTTACTAACAACCCCAATAAAAAGTACTAAATTGCGTGTGCATTCTAAAATATTGCACCTGTTATGGGTGATTAACTAAGAATTATTGCATAGATGTGTCTGTAGCGCCACGCAACTTTCTAAATTCTTCCATCTCACAAAGAAAAGAAGTCAGGTCTAAACAAAATTTGCTTTATTAGCATGAATGTTAATACAACAGTGTTGCCAAAGCTTCAAGGAAAATACAAAAAAATAAATAAAATTAAATTAAATAATTTTATTTCTATATATTGGATGTGGAATAATATTATTTATATTATATTATAATATTTTTCTTTCATTACGGTTGTGTCTCCTTCTCACAGCGATAACAGCAGCCAGCAACACTTGGCGTTTGCACCTTCCTTTCAAACGTATTAAATACAGACGCTATTGCACTCACATGACATTGCTTTTAGGCTTGTTAGATCCCATTGCGTGTAGTAAATAAAGGTATTTTCATGTTACCCTCCCATTACTTTTCCAATAAAATTGAAACACCCCAAATTGCATATTCATTAAGGCAAAAGTAGTAAATGAACAACAGGTGCTATCTTGCACTTTTGGAAGATGTCGTTCTGCATGCACGCCGTTAGTAGATCAGCTTACATGTTAATTTGCTGGTGATATCACGTTTGCACACGTTTTTACTCATACAAGCCTTTAGTAAATCTGGCCCTCGGGTTAATAGCGCTGATTTAGCTGAAACTGTTGGCTAAAACCATGTGAAATCAACAACACATCAATCAAGCGATACAGTCGGGGCATTTTGGTTCTTTTTATTTTAGTGGTAGTTTTTTGTACCTGGAGATTCTGGTGTTTCTGAATTCATTCCATCAGTCGTTTGGAAGCGATCAGCACCTGATGTATTGTGAAAAAAACAAACAAATAGGACAAAAGGTCTGAGTACATAAGCCACTTAAAGACCAGTGACAGCCTAAAATCCTGTCATGGAAAGTAAATATACAAACGCATAGATACGGAATTACTAACAACTAAACCTAAAAATACAAAAGCAAGACTGAAAAAAACACTATCCAAAACCAAATAGACAAACATTACAATAAGAAAATAGTGGACAATACCTCGCACTCCATATGAGGTGATCACGCTGCAAAGAACCAAGAGAGTCCACATGATGAATTCTTTCTGCATCCAACTTGCTTCAGATGCTGAACACAGCAGCTTTTATAGCCAGCAGCCAAATTCGACACTTTAATAAAGTGCCCATAAAGTTTCTGATGCCACCAATAGTGATAGTGATAGATTACTCTGTAATAATTGTGCCTGAGAAACACACACTTGGTTAACTATCATAAAGAGTACACAAAGATTGTTAACCTCTAGATTCAGGATTTTAAAGTATGTGCTTAGGACATCCAGTATGTTAGAACTTGATGAGGGTTTTGGGGAACTTACAAAGGAGAAGATAATAAAATCTCCACTATAATGAGCTTACATAACTGGCATCTACTACAGTAATGTGACCCCATGACTCCTGCTGCATCCTTTTACAGTGAAATAGTATGAACATCAAACATTTGTACTAATATTGATGTAGTTTCATGTATTTTAAAGCCTGGAAAATTTTCAAAAAAAAGCTAGTTAAACCTCAGCAGCTTATATGCATCCAAAATGTTGTTTGTCCTGTAAACATGCCATATACAGTAAACAAATCAATGCTTTTAATAATTAAAAAAATGATGCAGCTGAAGACTTTTTCATAGATTCTTTCACATATTCTTAAAATACTTGTGTGTTGGGTGATCACATTTCTTGGCAAATAATCTTATGCTTATAGGCTCTAAAGATGGCCAGATCAATCGGTCAGTCCACCAATTTGGTCCAGACTGAAATACTTCCAACAACTGTTGAATTCATTACCAAGAAATCACAGACATTCATGGTGCCCAGATGGTGATTCCTACTGACTGATAACCTTGATACCCTAACTTTTCATGTAGTGCCACCAAGTCCAGGTATGCTTCAGTTTTATATTCTTCAAGCATTTCTTAAATCTCTAGCACTGCACCTTGTATTAGTTCTAAATAATCAAATAATTCATTAGTTACAAATAAAGATAGAATTTGGCTGTTTTAGGGGTTGATGGGCATAAAGATGTTCTTTAAAATGCTTGGAATCCACCAGCTATTTCCAGAAGAAACGCCTAAAATAAAATACCCAAAATGAATCAGGAATAACTCCTCAACCATTTGGCCTAGATCTAGGTCTAGGTCTCTGCATTATCTGGTCTCCTTTGAAAGGTCAGAAGCTAAAGAATATAAATCAATTGAAATATTAAATTAACATATTTATTTTACCATTACAGACTAAATTGAGATGCAATAAAGAAAAATATGAAATTTTCAGCTTCGCCTGGTAAAAAAAGCTATATTTTTAATGCAAAAAAACATCAAAACCAACACCTTTCATTTGATGTGGATGTCTATGTAACAACTACGAGTCGGCTACCGGACCGCGAAAAAGACTGTGTGTTCCAAAGCAGCACTTCTCCTCTCTGCAGAAAAAGTTGAGAAGTTGGGCACACAGCTCCCAGGTATTGCACAATAATCAAGATGCGCCCAGTGATATTTTTAGTAACAAATCAGTTGATTTTTGGACTGAAGAGACAAACAGCAACGGTTGTAAAAATCGCGTGCTGCCCCCGGTACTGGGGGTGTCGGTGCTCAGCATGTTTCCAAAAACGTTAGAAACTGTAGTTGATAAGAGACCAGAAAAGACGGATGTTGTTTTCAAATGAGTGACTTTTGGTTGAAACTGTCAGCGCTGCATGAAGGGATTTTCATTTTTTGCTTCATAGACTTAACATTCCTTTAGCAATTATTATCACTGACACTGTAACAATGTTTGTGAAAGATAAAACCTGTGCTGTAAAACCCTCAATGTGACACAATGTTTCTCTTTCTGGTGAGAAGATCTAGTGTACCCTGCCCTGTTGAATCAGGTGTGTGTGTGAAGGATTTTCCTCATTATGTTCACGGATGTCGCCTTTGCGTAATAGTACATTGGTTAATAAACTTGTTTGCCTGCCTATAAAGAACATTTCAAAGGTGTTTGCTCTTTTCCTAGGACATGCTGAGTTTGGTATCCTTCTAAATTCAATCGTAACATCCTTCAGCATCCAACAGTTTGATAGTGACAATGATAAAGTGAGGATAAGAGACGCAGTATTGGTTTATTCTATACATTTGCATTTATTAGACATTTTATTAGTTCTCACTTTTGAAGTGGTTCATTAAGTTAAAAATGCAAGTCAGAGATGCAGATTTTCTCACGATATCAGTTAACATAGTTTAAAGAGCATTATTGTAAATTTATAGTAAACTTGCACTAATGACTGAATAATGATTGACATGCATAATATTAGAAAGTGAAACTCGAGAGCAAGTAAATAAGTTAATAGAGATGAACATAGGATAAGGATAGTATTAGTAATCTTGTAATGTAATGTCCTCCCTCCCCTACTCTTTTTCTCTTCTTAGTTTTGCTTGTATAGACTTAAGTGAATCAGGTGTCAGACTTGTTTTCTTGATACTTGTTTGAGCCAGAGGTTGAGCAAAATTTCAAAGAACATGCGTAATTAATCAGGAGCACAATTCCCTGTTCACAAATAAACATCTCTACAGTATGGTGACATTTCAGTGAGTCACTCAGACAAACAAGCCTGACTGTCCTTCTGCTTCCCACTCCTCCTTTGTGGAAATTGAGCTCTCTTTTCGATACACTTGCATCATCCTCCCAAAGTCAACATGTAGAGGGACATTGTGTGGTCTCTTTCTTTTCTCTCTGTCAGACCTATTTATCTATAGCAGTAGCTCGTTAGTACAAAGTGGGCTGTGAGTCATGGCAGCAGTGCCCCCGACTGAATGCTGTTTTGGTTAATCAGTAACTAGAGTGGGCTGCATGCTGCTGGTTAAAGTGAGGGTGCAGAGGAGCCTGAAACTCACTCAGCACCTCACTCAGCAGCAGCAGCAGCAGCAGACACACACGGTAAGAGAAAGCTTTGACTTTTTCTTAGTAATTGCCATTTGATGGTGCAGTACAGTGAATGCACAAACTTCATCAGAGATGAGAGTCCTATAATTTATAGGATTGATCTAGTATGTTCTTCAAAAAATAAATAAATAAATAATGTGCGAAAATAAATGTGTGTAAAACTGGTGTGCAAAAAAGAACCTCTGTCAAACTGTCTCTTTGACCGACTTTAATTTGAGGGTTATCCATTTCAAGACAATAAATAGGACCACTAATTTCTGTAAAGTTAGTATCCAAAATTCTGAGATCTTGACAGAAAATATCAGTGATCAGCCGTGTTTTTGACCTCATTGAGTCGCTTGAGTGCACAGGTTTTATTGATAAGGGACCAAGGCCATGTCCTGTGGTACATTTCCAAATAGAGGAAAATCTAGTGTTTGCTCACCTCGTCCAATAGTCCATCAGGCCACATTTCTGCACGTTCAACTCAAAGGATAAAGTCCTATTTCTGGATAAGAGAACTCACCCAAGTTATTCTCCTTCACAGAAATCTAAGTTAATGCATGAAAGGTGTTCGTGGAGGAGTTGTCTGTTCAAATTCAACTCAGATGGCCAGTTGCAGCCCTTAAAACAGCGTTCATCAGGAGCTCCAGCAATACTCCAGTTGAGAATATGTGAAATATCTCAATGAACCTGTCAGTAATCACACAAAGAGCAATCAATATCCAATGTTCCTGCCAACCAAACTTGTTAGAGACGGAAAAAACAGATCCAGCCAGATTTCTGATGAAAGCCATGCTAATAGTGACTAGTGAGTAATTCACAGGCCACCCAATACTAAGTGCTCACAAAGACTCATGAGGCAGTTGATAGATTGATATACTTTAGTTAATTCACTGGATACTAAAGATATTGTCTCCCTCCACAGAAGGAATTGTTTTGAAGTGACTTCCAACAAAAGGTAAAATGCAGATTCCATGGTCGCCTCTTCTAGCTCTCCTACTCGGCTGCTACCTCTCAGGAAGCCAAGCCAACCGAGTCTACGTTCACCCCTTCCATCTTTTTGCCACCGAGAATGTCAGCTGTGAGACCCTGCAGACACAAACGTCCAAGCCTCTGCAGACACTCCCTGTGGCCCCCCTTGATATTGATGTCCTGACACCAGACAACAGAGACCCGTCAAAACTGGATGCCCAAAGGCAGAACATCACAGAGAGGACGGCAGTTCTGGCAGAGCTGTTGAACTCTCTGGGCCTGAGGATGTACCAGGCTCTCAGCAGCAAGCAGCTCAGCACCAACACCCTTCTCTCTCCAGTCAACACCTTCGGATCCCTTGTCACCTTCTACCTGGGAGCATCCAAGAAAACAGCGAGCTCGTTCCAGGTCTTTGCTTTTGATTTGTCCTCATTGTAGAGTCTGTTGATGCGGTCCTTACGATCTAACTGATTATCAAGTCTTGCACGTTCACTCAAATAAGTAAGTTTTTCTCAATTCACTCTTTTTCTTCCAGCTTCTACTGGGCCTGAGCAGCGGCACCGACCGAGAGGACTGTGTGTCCTTAGTGGACGGACACAAGGTTCTCAAGACTCTGCAGAGCATTAACTCTCTGGTGGACGATGGACCGAAAGATGAGATCACCACCCAGGTCTGGACCTTCACTCGCAAGGATGCTCAACTATCCGAGGACTTTATTCAAGGCACACAGGACTTCTCATACACATCGTTCATCCGCGGGGTGGACTTCTCCAAACCTCAGGAGGCCAAGCAGCTGGTGAACAGCTTTGTGGAGAAGACGTCAGACGGGAAGGTGAAGAGCGTCTTCAAAGATTTGAACTCCAGCAGCGACCTTCTGTTCATTACTTCCTTCAGCTTCCATGGTCTGTCCCTTCCTCTCTTTTGTTTTGATCTCTGTTAAGTGGATTTTACAGAATACACAGATTGTGATGCACAATTTAAAGTCAAAACTAACTTTGTATTTTAAGAGTTTTAATTCATTTTAATACTTCAATCTATCAAATCAACATCTCAATCCCGTGTGTGTGGCCCCAAAGATTGTATTTGGAATGGAAAACATATTGCAGATCTGTATTGTACTTTAAAAAGTTTTCTTTTTTGTGGTACAGATGAAATACTGGACTACTTATTACGATCAGATTTACAATGAATCACACTTAGACTTAGTAAATTCAGCTTAGCTTTGTGTTGTTGACTCAGATGCTGATATACCAAACTGAAATCCTTCAGATAACAATGTTTAGAGTGCTGTCAACTACTGCACCTTCCACCACCTGATTGTGTTCTTTGGTTGTGTCTGTTAAGGCAACTGGAGGACAGCCTTCAAACCAGAGCAAACCTCCATGCAGGAGTTTCATGTGGATGGAACAACCACAGTGATGGCTCCACTGATGACCCACACGGGTCAGTATCACTACCTGAATGATAAGGTAAATCTTAGTTCAGGATATTTGTTTTTTTTATGTTGATTTGTTGGTTCACATGTGCATTTCTGTTCACAACATACAGTATTAGCAGCTGTGAAATATGAAATGTACTTGGGTGAGTGAGTTTACTCACTTCTTAGTGTTAATCTGTAATATTTTGTGATGTTACCACTAAGGTACGGCGGTGCACAGTTGTGAAGCTGTCTCTGAGCAAGCGGACCTATATGTTGCTGGTCCTGCCTCATGAAGGGGCCAACCTCCATGATATAGAGTCTAAGCTGCGCACTGATATCATGTCTGACTGGCACCAGAGCCTCCAGGAAGGGTGAGTATTGTGCTTTTTTAAAACCCTAAATCTCACCTTTGATGCTTGATGTCCTTCACAATACCACAAGTTGACAGACTAAAAATCAGGAGCATCTTTTATCGTCATGTTGTCGGCAGTTTGTGAACCTATTTTTGATTTCATCAATGTCATGTGACTTATCGTTCACTTATAGCAAGAATATGTATTACTGTTCAAATGTCGCTTTTATATTGAATAGCTCATTCCAAAATTCCTATTTTGTGTAATTATTTATTGAAAGATTGTTTTAAATTGTTACAATTGCAGTTTGAATTATCATTCATATGTAATTAAACCTACATTCATCATAATATCTTGCCAGCAAGTTACAAATATCTATTCAAATATCTATTCTTTTTCAAAACCTTATTGGACTGTACTAGTATCATTTTCCCAAAACAACACTTAATTTTCATCACTTTTGGTTTTTGAGATATAAAAATAAATATAAATTCCATAACTGTAGAAACACAGTTCCTGGTTTTACAGTATATGCCACTTCAACTGTTTATCAGTCAATTCATAATGTGTCATCATATCAGTGTAAAGCAAATGAAGCTATGTTGCATTTTGAGAGTAGAAAGAGTCTGTTCCGAAACTTAAAATCAGTCTCCCCTTGTGTCCATCCACCCAGTCTGTTGGAGCTGTCACTCCCAAAGTTCTCCATGTCTTCGGTGACTGATCTGCCTGACCTGCTGACCAACATGGATCCAGAAATTGAGGCCAAACTGTTGGGCTCCCAGGCTGAGTTCAGCCAACTCAGCAACGTCAAACCCTTCACTATAGATAAGGTGAAGTAGATGATCTTGTCATATTATAACAAACACTCACTGTGTGTGTCTGCATCATTAACAGATGTCTCTGTCTCCTCTCAGGTGGTCAACAAGGTTGTGTTTGAGATGTCAGATGAAGGAGCAGAACCTCAGGACAAGATCCAGGAAGCGGGCGTCCCGCTGAAACTGTCCATCAACCGGCCGTTCTTCTTTTCAGTCATAGAAGGAGATTCTAACGCCATCCTCATGCTGGGCAAGATCACCAACCCTACACTCTAAAGTTATAGTACCTATAGTAACCAACAAACTCCTCTGACATGAAAAATGTCCTACAAACCAGGCCCGTTTCTTTACAACGTACTTCACCACATACAACTTAAGTTTTTTAAGGTGCTGAAATCAGTCGTTCAACAGACATCTCATTTAGATCATACCCTTGTTTTTTTTAACTGAAATAATGGCCCCATTCTGTACATGAGAGTGAAGCACAACCTCGCTCAAGAAGGATCAATATTCAACAGTGTTGTAGTATCTTTTACCACCTAGCTGATCTCTCCACAAACTCAGGAGTCACTGGGGATCCCTGTCTCAGTATTTATGAAAACATGTTACTTTAAGCAAAGTTGTTTTCAAGCAGCCTGTTAAAATCCTAATTTTCTTTTCTGTAGAATTTATTATAGCACTGTTCTGTACAGTATTTTTCAGTAGAGTAGGTACAGTAACCACGATTCTCTATGATGACCATGACTAATGATATTGTATATTGTAACTAAGAGTTTATTTTTGTTTTGTTACGATTTGTGATTGCTGCAATAAAACTGTATCCCAATTTAGTTCAAATGTTATTGTTTTTCATCAGGATTTCAGACAAAGTAATTATTATTTCAAATCTTTAAATTAGTTTTATATTAATATTCGTCACCAACTAAACTTTTCTGGTTAGGAATTATGCTAAATGTATTGCTGACAGTTATTTTGGCAATGATCTTGTCAACTACTGCACATCAACCAATTTTTTAGACAGCAAAACATAAAATTTTTATTTCTCAGATAATAAATCACATTTTTCTTGTCCTGTTTCCAAAATCTTGCCTCTCTGCTTACTTCCATATATTCTGTGCATAAAAACAATATTAATGACAAATAATGCAGTGTCCTTCTCCCACCATCAACTTTGCAACTAAACCAAAGAATTAACAGATAACTCATTTCAAATAAATGACTAATAACAGAACTGACCATCACTGATTGACATAAAACAATTTAGTCAGTGGTAGAAGAAGTATTTACATCCAAGTACTACTACCACACTGTGAAAATAATTCACTACAAGTCCTGCATTCAAAACCTTACTTAAATATAAGTATGTAAGTATTATCAGAAAAATGTACTCATTGTGCAGTAAGATGGTCTCTGTCAGTATTTTATCATTACTGTGTTTATACAATGTTTTTGGAAAAATTTAATGCGTATGTGCATTATGTTTTACTGCTGTAGATGTTTACTGTTGGGTAGTTTAACCTACAGCAATCATCATATTCTATAAGATCATACCTTTGTAGCATTGCTGTCCTGCAAGAACCACAGATCTCTAAAAAGTAAACTTTCCATGAGCTCAGAAAAACAGCCCTGTTTTCAGCTTTGTCACAATGCATATTTATATCAGCTAATTGAAACGCTTTTTGTAATTCTGAAAAGAAACTTGTAACTAAAGCTTTCAGACAAATGTAGTGGAGAAGTACAGCATTATAGTAGTATGAAGTTGCATAAAAAGTAATGTACAAGTACCTTGAATTTGAGTAAATGTACTTCGTTACATTCCACCACTGAATTAGTGTGTACTGAATGTTGAGTAGATATTAAAATCAATGTACTACCTTTAACAAAAATCCAAATCTGTCTTTTTTGTAATGTAGCCATCTGCAAATCCAAAAAATAAAGATTTTATCATGCCTGGTTTAAAATGTGGTCATTGTAGCAACTATAGTGTATATTACATCTTACTCAGAAAATATGTGAATAAAAACATGTTAAATAATATGGAAATATGCATATCAGCATTCCAGAATGGTGACATGTCAGCAGCCTCTTGCTCTTAAGGCAAAATCCATCTTGATCCTGGCTAAATTTCAGTTTTCACAACACCACAGGTTGACTTTGACTTTCAGGTGTATATGTGGTTTATCAATGTCTAGAATTGTGTTCAGAGTAACGTCATGAGTAATAATAACTTGTTGGCATGTACACAGAGTCCTGTGGGAAAAAGATGTGTGCAGTGAAAACATGTTACTAATATACAACCACTTGTAGCTAGCTAATGACCTCTGTATTAAATCACACTCTATCCAAAGCTTTTAAATTTATTCCAAAATTATGTTATATTAACATATATTATACAACTTTGATTTGAACAAAAATGAACATGGATCCTTCACCAAGTAGCAGAAATGAAACAAATATTGTTTGAATGACATTCTCCCTTTACAACTTAGATTCTTGTTATGGACAATTGTGTCCCAACATATGATCAGTCCAATCATTTTCTATAGAGTTGGGCCTATCACAAGCACACGGCGTCATTTTGTGATAAATATTTCATGAACACATTACAATGCAGTCCCTTTTATTCACATTGTCTCACTCAGACAGTAGTTTCTCCGCTGTTCCCAACAACAATTTACAGCTCAATCAGACGCAATTCAGACAGGTTCCTGCTGTTGAAACGTTTGTGCATTAAAGTATAAAAGTATGCATTAAATGGAGATATTTCTGAACAAAAAGGAGTTCAGTAGTGTCGGTTGTTGCCCTACATTCTTCCTGGTCTGATCATCCTAAATGTTTTTTTTCCCCTTCACAAGTCTTCAGGTAATGCAGGAATGAGTGCAGCATGTTAATGGATTTCAGTTACTAGGAAGTCAACTTTTTACTGGTTATGTTCAGCGAGCTCTCGGGCCTCTCTCACAAGGTCCATCAGAGTGGAGAACATGGAGATGTCACTTGGCTGAAGGCCCATCTTCTGGATCTGAGAGACAACAGTACAGAGCAGTTTAAGAGAGAATAATCAAAAGTATTTCAGATGACACTGAAGTTTGTAACAGAACTTAGTAGCAGTTTGTAACTTGAGAAATATTTGTCATCTGTTTGCCAGAGGAACGTGCATTGTGTGTCTCAAACGCCACCTACCTGTTCCCCCAGATATTCCACATCCAGTGCCAGCTGAAGTCGGATCTTGCTGTCGTCCGTGGGTCCACCGTTTGCTCCTGCCGTTGTAGTCGCGCTCGCACCCTTTCTGGCTTGCTTCAGTCGCTTCAGACTCTCCTCCATCTTTCGCACTGAGCTCAGCACCTCTGAGATGGTCTCATAGTACCTGAACACGTGAAAGATGGAAAATGAAAGTGGGAAACACTTGGGTTGCAGCTGGAGAGATATCTTTAGAACATTAAAGAAATACAGTATTTCAATTATATTAAATGGAACAGCTCATTGTAAACATCATAGGCACAGGTCATACGTTTTAATTCTTCAACTCTGGTACTGTATCTGATCTGGGTCTATTTATGTTTGCAGAGTTCATTTGCGTGCGTGCGTGCGTGCGTGTGTGTGTGTGTGTGTGTGTGTGTGTGTGTGTGTGTGTGTGTGTGTGTGTGTGATAGAGAGTGTGAGTGAGTGAGTGAGTGAGTGAGTGAGAGTGAGTGAGTGAGTGTGAGAGTGAGAGTGAGAGAGTTATTTTACCTCTGTGTGCAGTCAGATAGTGCAACTCGCAGCCACTCTTGTGCCGTAGAGGGCGTGACTAGCCCCGTTGAGTCAGTCAGTAACTGATGTAACGGTCGTAAGGCGTTGTCCATGTAGGCTGATGCACGTGCCGGCAGATCCTGTTCGGGGAGGAAGTAGAATGTTGTTTGCACAGGGAGTTTTTTTACAAACATGTTGGCAGAAGAAGATATACATTTCAATAATGGCTTGTGTTAAGGGGGTCAGCTGGTAGAAAACAGAATTTGTTCAGCATTTTGTTCCTGTTGACAATGGAGAGGCGGTTGATATTCTGTCACAACAGCTCCAGACTAACAATAGGCTATATTCATCTCTATTCAACTATTTAAGTAAAACTGTAGCTACAGTTTCTTAATGTAGAGCTATGCAGTTGTCAGTCATATCAAAATGATGTGTAAAGTATTCATTTTGCAGGTCTATAATGCAGGAAAATATCAGACTCAGTATCAGCTGATACTAAAGGACTAAGAGCCAAATTTACTACATTACATTTATTCATTTAGCTGACGCTTTTATCCAGAGCGACTAACAATTGCTATATATCAGAGTTCGCACGCCTCTGGAGCAACTAGGGGTTAAGTGTCTTGCTAAGGGACACATCGCTCCCGTCCTCCATCACAAGAGTGATAGTCCATGTCGGAACAAATGACACAGCTCTTCGGCAGTCTGAGCTGACAAAATCAGATTTTAACCGTCTTTTTAACTTTTTAAAGCAGTGTGGAAAGTCCGTTTTTATCTCTGGTCCCATTCCCACAGTTGGTCGCGGTGCTGGCTGCTTCAGTAGACTCCTTGGCCTCCACGACTGGCTCCAGTCCGCCTGCAGGGCTCATCGTGTGTGTTATGTGGATAATTTTAATATTTTCTGGCAAAGAATGTCTCTTTTTAAGACAGACGGACTTCACCCAAACAAACGGGGCTCAGAAATGTTAGCTGCGCACATACAGCATGTGGTGCGGTCCACACATGACTTACGTGAATGACTAATCATTCATGCAGCACACCTGGACACACCACCGGTCACTGAACAGATCTCTGGCTCACTGCCACAAACAACTGTCTCCACCTGCTGGCATGTAAAGCCGTCTGCTCCCAGCGCTGTTCCACAGACTTCTATTCCTGTCATCATCACGCATAGACCAGTAAACCAAAACGTGCACATCCCACACAGAAATATTAGTAATCTCTTAAGGATTAGGACAACTGCACCAACTCCAGCACCCAGAACAAACTCATTTAAAATGGCTCTCTTCAATGTGAGATCACTTTCAAGTAAGACTTTTATCTTAAATGATTTTATCTTGTCTGCAAATCTAGATTTTATGTTTTTAACTGAATCCTGGTTGCAGATGAATGACTATAGCCAGCTAGCTGAACTGTGTCCGCCTCAATATGATTGTTTTAGTCAACCGAGGGTCAGTGGTCGTGGTGGTGGGCTAGTGAGCCTGTATAGGAAAAATTTTAAGTACGCTGTGATGAACTCCTTTGAAGTTCTCACTCTTAAAGTTGGAGGGCTGCAACCTATCATATTTGTTATAATTTATCGCCCCCAAAAACCGCCTGGAGGATTTTTATCAGAACTTCCTGAGTTTTTATCTACTCTGGTTTTAAATTATGACAGAATTGTTCTTTGTGGCGATTTTAATATTCATGTTGATGACCCCACCAATGTTAATGCAACTGACTTTTTAAATATGGCCACTTCTTTTAACTTCAAACAACATGTCAAAGGGCAAACACATAACCGTGGTCATACACTGGTTTTTACCCTGGGTGTCAACATTTCCTCTGTGGAATTAGTGGACATGACCATATCTGACCACAGATGTATTGTTTTTAGCTGCGATTCGCCTGTTACTCATGCCGCCTCACCAAGCTCCGTGTGTTCTCGCATTTTTAATGAACGAAGTGTTTCAAAGTTTTGCGCATTCTTCCAGAGCCAAAGCCAACACCTGTCTGATTCCAACACCAACAATCTGGTCGATCACTTCAATCATATCTGCTTGTCGTCACTAAATATTACTGCTCCTCTAAAGGTTAGGCCTACGTCTAAATCTAGTAAGCAACCCTGGATAAATGACAGCATTCACAGCCTAAAAAGGGAATGCAGGAAAGCAGAGCGCAGATGGAAAAAATCCAGTCTCCAAGTCCATTACATCAGTCTGAAGGATTTATTAATTAACTACAATAACATGGTTAAGGATCATTACTACACATAAACACAATCCCAGGTTTCTGTTTAAGACTGTGGATCAGCTGGAAGTAATGATGACTGTGAATTGTTTTTATCTTATTTTACCAATAAGGTGGTGTCAATCAGAGCCTCTATTACCCCCGTGGCCTCTTACTCAGAGGTTCCTCACCAGCAACAAGAGAGTTTTAACCAGTTTTATCCCATCTACTTGTCGGAGCTTTTAAAAACAGTATCACAAATGAGTGTGTCCTCCAGCCCACTTGATGTAATACCTACAAAATTTTTACTGAAAGTAATAGATTCTGTTGGCCCCCATTTGATCTCTGTTTTCAGCACTGAGACTGCCCTGCTTAAAGTCACCAATGACCTTTTAATGTCTGCTGATGAAGGCATGTGCTCAGTCCTTGTACTCCTGGACCTTAGCGCTGCTTTTGACACCATTGATCACAACATCATGTTAGACAGACTGAGGCACTGGGTGGGGATCTCTGGTACTGCCCTAGAATGGTTTTCATCCTACCTGTCAAATAGGAAGTTTTGTGTGTCTGTAAACAACTATGTCTCCTCATTCTGTCCAGTTAAATATGGTGTGCCTCAGGGGTCGGTCTTAGGACCCATTTTGTTTTCCTTGTATCTGCTTCCCCTTGGACATATTATCCATAAACATGGCATTTCTTTTCATATTTATGCTGATGACACACAAATATACTTGCCCGTCAGATCCACAGACCCTGGAATGCTGAGTTCACTTAACAACTGCCTTTGTGAAGTTAAAAAATGGATTTCAAATAATTTCCTCCAGCTGAACTCAGACAAAACAGAAATCCTGGTCATCGGCTCCCAGCAGATGTCAAAACAAATACTGCAGAGGTCTGTTGTCTGTTCCAGAGTCTCGACTGAAAACTAAAGGGGACAGAGCGTTTGCTGTCAGGGCCCCGAGGCTCTGGAACAGCCTGCCTGAGGAAATCAGGTCGGCTGAATCAGTGAACTCTTTTAAGTCCCTTCTTAAAACATACTTTTATAGGAGAGCCTTTCCCAATCTTATTTGACTTTATTTTATCCCTTTTATTTTATTGTATTTTACAAATTTTATATTAATTTTTCATGCTCTTATCTTGTTTTTTTGTATTATTCTTTACACTTGTTAAAGCACTTTGTAACTTGTTTTTGAAAAGTGCTCTACAAATAAGGATTATTATAATTATTATTGGTGGATGTGTCACAGTAGGGAATTGACCCCGGGTCTCTCACACCAAAGTCATGTGTCTTATCCATTGTGCCATCGCCACCTCTTTACTAACATCCCGATTAAAGAGTACTAAATTGCGTGTGCATTCTAAAATATTGCACGTGCAATTGCAGTACCTGTTATGGGTGATCAACTAAGAATTATTACATAGATGACAACACGTGCGAACACAGTAGAGGTGGCAGTATTAAAATGAGGGTTTTGCGTGTTTTAATGGTTTCCGGAGAATCGGGAGGGAAAGTGGCCACTGTGCAAAAACCTCGGCTTGTTCTTCATTCAGTGTGTCCCAAGTATGTGGAAATCGTATGTACCAGCCCTTCCTGCGTAAGATTGCACTAAATACTAAGTACTCGGGACAGCACACCTGAAAAACTGCTTTGGGAAGCCCCAGCAGAAACGGATACAGTATGCTGGAATGACCCAGACACGAGGAAATGCCTGCAAATCGTGCTTCATCCAGCCAGAGAGAACAATCACCGACCGTCTACACCATGCCTGGATGCTCCACTATGTCCTGTCCCTGGCCCTGTACGCCTCAACGCCCCATTCCCTCTCCAATACCTACAATTTGCCGGTGATATCAAGTTTGCACACGTTTTTACTCACACAAACCTTTAGTTAATCTGGCCCTTAGATCACATTCAGGGGCATTAAATCCTGATCCGGACATCCTTATTGAAAGGTTACTGGTTTGTCTGAAGTGCTGTATGCTATAAAAAATTTTGGCACAAAGTCAGCTAACTGGAAATTAAGTCCAGTAAGTGGACCTTGAAGTTTTTGTCAAACTGCCACTTCCAACATAAATTATGAATATTAAATCATCTTTTTAGAACTTTGGTGTGTTTCTCATCACGATTGCAGCTGTATACCGGTTTCATGGTACAGCATTGTATGAAAATGGACCCAGCCCTCGGCTCCCAAATGCCCTTTCTTCAGCACTGAGAACCAAGGTCCAGCGAGACCTTCAACTTAGAGGGCTGCGCCTATACTCACAGAATCCGGGTTACAGTACGTAACCCCCATTCTATTTCATATAGGGGGTGGGAGAACACAGTCCTGTCCGCGAAGCCCTCCTTACAGGATGAAATGGCGGCAGTGTAGGTTTAACCGTACTGAACGGCAGCTACCCCTGTCCATGAGCAACTGGAGGAACGAGAGCACCGCAGGCAGCGGACAGGCGACGGGTCCGTCCCCTGATTCTCCTGCCCGGGAGGAACCCTGGAGATGACCTGCTTGTTTCTCCAGGAGCTCCCGGAGCGCCGCTTGAAAGGCCAGACCCAGCAGCTGCACCAGTGTTAGTGAAGAGTGTTCTGTCCACACGAAGCGCCTGCTCTCATGTGGCTCATACACAATTTCTGTGAGGAGGGGTGTGTGAGGGGACCTCTGACCGTGAACAGAGAGTGTATAGTGCTTTTTGCTTTGAGCTCACACAGAGTGGGAAATGTGTGCTTGGTGTGGCTGATTCGGCTGAGGCAGTCACAGAGTGTCTTTTCAACAACTTCCACAAAAGGAGCAACAAGGTAAAAGTCCCGACCCATAGCTTACAAGTCGTCTGCTCTGAGTGACGAGGGTCGGCCAGCACCAAGCAATCCGGTTGCTAGATGTCATAAGCCACAGCTAATGTGAAGCAACGTGGGCACACGGGGTCTCCCTGGTCGGCTGATCCAGGCAGACCGCATTTGAGCATTAGATTAGCTATTCATTACCTCAATGTTAGCTCCATGTTAGCTCAATGTTAGCTTGCCTCGCCGCGGCAACCTAGTAGCGTCGAGGCCGGCGTCATCAGAGGTCGGAACGGGAGAAGCGAGGAGCCACTCGGAGACCCATGAATGGGAAGAGTGGAGCCTGTCAACAGCAGAGTGAGGGCTTCGTCCAGACAGCGGGACAGACGCCGAACACCCTTCCGGTTGTAGCGGCGTCTCGGCCCATTCTGGCCGGCTTGCTGGAAGACATCGTCCTTCTTGTTTTCCAGCTGGAAATTCTTTAGCTTTTTAGACAAATCTTCTGCTCTTTAGACAGCTCAGTGCTGAAGAAAAATGGGAGCCGAAGGCCGCTGTCCTCACCGTTGTATATATACACAAGGTGCGGACGTCGGAGAGGCCCACGCTGTGGGTGGGCGTAGACTAAAATTCTCAGTGCCGCGCAGGTGCGTGGAAGGGGTAAACCCAATAGCGATAGCCTTAGAGGGCGAAGCCTATACGAAATACAACCTAGCAGATGGTATAAGTTACTCACAAGTCCACAACCACACAACATCATTGTTACACATCTTACAAACAGAGTCCGAGTTGCATCCTCTTTTAGGACTAAATGTTGAACTGTCGCCGGTGTTCTGACAATCTATGCTGCCTTGC
The DNA here is from genome assembly GCF_014851395.1 of Micropterus salmoides. Classification (NCBI taxonomy): domain Eukaryota; kingdom Metazoa; phylum Chordata; class Actinopteri; order Centrarchiformes; family Centrarchidae; genus Micropterus; species Micropterus salmoides. The sequence continues at coordinate 19,255,722 of NW_024041373.1, forward strand.
CGAAAAATGCTACCATAGTGCAAATCGATACATTCGACTGTACTCGGCCCTGCTCCGTTTTCCATTCCAGATAGTACCCAGAGATGGTACGTAGCTTGTTTTCATAGTGACGACACACACAACTACCGCGGTGTAATGTTCAATGCGACACACACACCAGCGATCCACACAGCTTTCTAGTTAAAACCTTTCAACCTTACTCAGAATGTAAAGACAGATAAGCGGTATGAAAACCTTCCAGCTGTGTTTTCCTCAGCTGTTGTTGCTGCAGCGGTCTGTGTGATGGCGGGAGCAGAGGGCTCTGTGAGCGGGCAGCTGGCCGGCCTCGCCAGCTCATCCCACGGGTTGGCACAGGCTTCCCCCGCAGCCTCTTGCGGAGCTCCTCAACTCCAAAAATATTCAAGCACATTTTTGTTCCGCCATCACTTCTCGTAAAACTGTCAATATTCGAAATCTACACAGTTGATTTCTCACCTCAAAACTTCTCAGAAGTGGATTTAGTGATGAAATACCATACGAAAACTGTAAAATATAAAAGTTTCTGTTGCTGGCCTCTGTTTGGTGCACGCATTTATGATGCAGTGAATATTCTCTCTGACCAATCAGCAGTCTGTGGTGTTTTCAGTAGGTACACCTCAACGGAGTTGAGCTGATATGAAAAAAAGTACAGTGGGGAGAAGTATTTGATACACTTCTGATTTTGCAGGTTTTCAGACTTACAAAGCATGTAACGTTAGAGGTCTGTAATTTTTATCATAGGTACACTTCAACTGTCAGAGATCTAAAATGAAAATCACATTGTATGATTTTTAAATAATTAATTTGTATTTTATTGCAGAATCTAACCAGTCAATGCTTTTCAAAAGCTGAAATTCTGACCTTTAAATTATAGCATTTCCATTCAAAAAATACATCACAACACAGTTCCAAGTGCATTAGCCCTGTTTGCTCCAAGATATGTTAGCAGACAATGTTATATGATGAAATCTAGGACAAACATGTACGTGTGCGTGTTTGCCGCTTCACTGACCTTATTAGTCCTGCGGTAGAGTCGTGGAACCTCAGAGGCACTCTTCAGGAAGCGGCAACAGCGTTCAGTCAGATGCTGGGTCATCCTGGTGTTCACAGTGGGAATGCTACTTGACAGGCAAGCCTTGGAGTCTGATAGAGCATCTGACATAGAAGAGAACAATAGTAAGAGTCGAGGAATGATTAGATTGTGATTTTGTGAGATATTGTCTTTGAAGATGTCATGTTCAAAAGCCTGTTGGGGATTGAACGGTCGCATGTCAGTGAACACTAGATTTATATTTGCATTGATTGCATTGTGTCTTGGCATGTTTTCCATTAAAAACAAGACCAGAGCAGATATAGTGCAATTATCCTTATAAATAATCCTCCACTAGTATTACAGTTTCTATTCAGAGAAACATCCAAAGCTTCTCAAAAGGTGTTCAAGTAAGATCAAGCAATGTACGTAAAAAGCTAAAATGACTTCCATATGTACTGTATGGGTAGCTTACCTTCCACAATTGCAAAGTTTTTGAATCCAATGGCTTCTAACCGCTTTCTGACCATCTCTGACAACTCTGGTATCTAAGAGAAAGACGAGCAAACTATCAGTGTGGAAATAGTTAAGTGGAAACCATTTTAAAAAATCTCACAATGGAACACTGATGTACACTTCTGACTGAAATTAAACACTTACAGTGAGGAAAATAAGTTTTTGAACACCCTGCTATTTTGCAAGTTCTCCCACTTAGAAATCATGGAGGGGTCTGAAATTGTCATCGTAGGTGCATGTCCACTGTGAGAGACATAATCTAAAAAAAAAAATCCAGAAATCCCAATGTATGATTTTTTAACTATTTATTTGTATGATACAGCTGCAAATAAGTATTTGAACACCTGTCTATCAGCTAGAATTCTGACTCTCAAAGACCTGTTAGTCTGGCTTCAAAATGTCCACCTCCACTCCATTTATTATCCTAAATTAGATGCACCTGTTTGAGGTCGTTAGCTGCATAAAGACACCTGTCCACCCCATACAATCAGTAAGAATCCAACTACTAACATGGCCAAGACCAAAGAGCTGTCCAAAGACACTAGAGACAAAATTGTACACCTCCACAAGGCTGGAAAGGGCTACGGGGAAATTGCCAAGCAGCTTGGTGAAAAAAGGTCCACTGTTGGAGCAATCATTAGAAAATGGAAGAAGCTAAACATGACTGTCAATCTCCTCGGACTGGGGCTCCATGCAAGATCTCACCTCGTGGGGTCTCAATGATCCTAAGAAAGGTGAGAAATCAGCCCAGAACTACACGGGAGGAGCTGGTCAATGACCTGAAAAGAGCTGGGACCACCGTTTCCAAGGTTACTGTTGGTAATACACTTAGACGTCATGGTTTGAAATCACGCATGGCACGGAAGGTTCCCCTGCTTAAACCAGCACATGTCAAGGCCCGTCTTCAGTTTACCAATGACCATTTGGATGATCCAGAGGAGTCATGGGAGAAAGTCATGTGGTCAGATGAGACCAAAATAGAACTTTTTGGTCATAATTCCACTAAGAAGAATGATGAGCACCATCCCAAGAACACCATCCCTACTGTGAAGCATGGGGGTGGTAGCATCATGCTTTGGGGGGTGACAGGGCGACTGCACTGTATTAAGGAGAGGATGACCGGGGCCATGTATTGCGAGATTTTGGGGAACAACCTCCTTCCCTCAGTTAGAGCATTGAAGATAGGTCGAGGCCGGGTCTTCCAACATGACAATGACCCGAAGCACACAGCCAGGATAACCAAGGAGTGGCTCTGTAAGAAGCATATCAAGGTTCTGGCGTGGCCTAGCCAGTCTCCAGAACTAAACCCAATAGAGAATCTTTGGAGGGAGCTCAAACTCCGTGTTTCTCAGCGACAGCCTAGAAACCTGAATGATCTAGAGAAGATCTGTGTGGAGGAGTGGGCCAAAATCCCTCCTGCAGTGTGTGCAAACCTGGTGAAAAACTACAGGAAACGTTTGACCTCTGTAATTGCAAACAAAGGCTACTGTACCAAATATTAACACTGATTTTCTCAGGTGTTCAAATACTTATTTGCAGCTGTATCATACAAATAAATAGTTAAAAAATCATACATTGTGATTTCTGGATTTTTTTTTTGTAGATTATGTCTCTCACAGTGGACATGCACCTACGATGACAATTTCAGACCCCTCCATGATTTCTAAGTGGGAGAACTTGCAAAATAGCAGGGTGTTCAAAAACTTATTTTCCTCACTGTAAGTCTAAACTGTAAGTAAATTGGAACTATACACGTATTTAGGTTGTGCACCTGCTCCTGCAGCTTTTGGATGTCCGCTGCAATGTAGACCAGCTTTTTGGTGGACAGGGAGGCAGGACTCCCACTTTCACTGCCGCCCTCGTCCATTGACGTTCGGCTGGAGGTGGAAGAGGCTGAGCTCGGCAGAGGCCTGGTTGGCTCTTTAGTCACCTCGGTGGGTGGAGTCTTAGTCAATACCTGTGTGGACACCGATCAAGATGAGGAACAAGAGCAAGTAACAGCAATGTTTTTTTTTTTTTATTGGAATTACTGCTCATTTTAGTCTTCCTCTGATTTATTTACATTTACCTCATCAAGAAACTTGGCATATCGTGCGTAAAGCTGCAATGTGAGCTTCCAGAAGCGATGGGCCAGAGGTGACAGGTAGACTTTATCTGACCAGCATCTCACTAGGCAGGACCACAACACCTCAGATACCTGCAGGTGGTATGAACTGCCAGCTGGACAAGAACAGACACAAATACACAGTCACTTCAGGTAAACTATTAGGTCCACACTGCCATTCATGATAGAGAATAAATTTCTACCTGGTGCTGCCTCTAGTCCATCGCTTATGCTGTTCTCCAGACTTCCTGCTATTTCCTTGTACCTGGAAAAACAGACACATGGAGAGGCGAAGGACAAAACAATCAATGTGTTATCAGCTTATCTGTTACATCAGCTCCAATATGCAGGTGTTTATGACGTGAAACAACACTGTGTGCGCTAGAAATGACAGACTTTCCAGACAAGCTGGACTGTGCAGGTTTGTATTGTGAAATAAGGACACAAGCCCTAAGCTTTACAGTGTGCGTCTGTGTTTGTGGGGGCTGGAGGAGGTTGAATGAACAGTAGACAACTGCTTTACTTTTTCACACAGATCAATGGTCATTCAGTCAGGTACAGTGTCATGTTTACGGGCTACGTTTAGTAATACGCTGACACTCATCCTCAGCTTACATTTTGCTTCTTGTCATCATTCTGCATGAAACTCACACCCATAAGCAGTTTTCCAGATTCCTATAAAAATGGGCTTTGTTCAACTTCTGAACATCTGCCAACTTGAAGTGCTGACAGTCTGCAGTTTTAATCAAATCTTGTCTCTTGAGTCCTTACAGCAAGACCAGGCAATTCTTCAAAATACATGCTGAGCAGAAATTCCACTTTCACCGACACCTGACCATATTCATTTAAGCAGAGGTCTAAATTCAAAAGATTACAACACATATTTGAACTTCTCTCGCTAGCTCTATGAATGCCTTCCAGGAAAGACTGTCTGAAAATGTGTGGCATTACCCCCATCTGAGCTAAGCTAACCCCCTCCAGGACATGAGACCTCAAACTATTCCCTAAATGAAGTACATTTTTGTATTTTCAACAAATAAGTAATGAACATCTTTAAAAAATGCATAATTTTCCGACTAAGTTTTCCAAAGGATATATAGTATTTTGAAGTCACACTTCCAAAATAATTATGGTTGAATGATTTACAAAACGTATAATGGGATCTGAAAAGAGCCATGGGTGGGTACTATACATAGCGTAATCTATAGGCTACAGTATGTAGTATAGATCGTATTGGAGGTAATATGCACCGTAGTTGGAAGTATACAGGCAGGTTCCATTTGTTGTGGAAGCTTGTATATGAGGGGTGTACCCTCAGTCTCTTCACACTGGCCTGCGAGCTGCACTGACGCTCAAACCTCCGCACAAACTCCATGCTCTCAGTGTAACGCTAGAAAAGAAGATAAAGAGTCAACAGAAAACACACACACACTCACACTGGTGAAAGGACTCAATCTAACAATTAAACTTTTGTCACAGCAAATATTGTGGGACATTTAAGCAGCAAAACTAAAAACTGTAGTTATAAAGTTGACAGGATGGATATGACTGCTATCTTTGCATCACTGGCATACACACACGAACTGTGTTACTGTGGCTGTACCTCATAGAATATGTCGGGGTTTCCAGGGTTAAAAAGGTAGGCCAACCTCTCCTCCATCCCTTTGATAATCTCTGGCCACACAGAGTTCACCAGGAAATCATAACCTGGCACTATGTCAGCTTTGTCACTGAGGAAAGAGGGAACATCAGCACATAAAAAATATGTTATCATCTACATTTCTTCGAAGTCCACTAGTCCAGATGTGTTGAATAAATTATGCATGGTAACCGCATTCATATATAAATACAGCACAATGAATAAATTAAGTGTGTGGTCAATATGCTGAATGCAACAGCTCTACAGACGAAAGCAAACATTTTGCTTCTCTAGCAGAGGCTAGATACAACTACTTGATTTATGCATGCTTGGAATGAATTTGGCTCCATGACAACATCAGTACCTGGATACGGCTCCTCCAGTGACCTCTCTAAGCAATCTACAATGATGAGGAACAAACTCCAACAGTCTAGAGTACATCAACTGGAGACCATTCGGAGTGGACTTCACCACCTCTTCTACTATCACCTAAAAGAAAGAGAGGGAAGTAGAGGATGTTCTGGCAGTTATCAATTAATATATTTAAAAAAGCAGGAACTCTTGGATCTCATGTTTACCTGGTCCATGTATGGTTTGACCAGCACCTGTCCTACCAGGGCCTCAGCATCTCGAGTCTTGTCTATGGTGGCGTATGTCCTCAGACAGTGACGCACTATGACCACATTGGATGTTTGGAGACCCTCGATCAGCAGGCCCTCTAGAGATTGCTGCAGCATGGAGGTGATCCCTGCGATACGCTGGCAGAGGACAGAACCTTGGTCATATACACAGTTAAAGAACGAGCATCAAGAAAATATTCTGAGCATATTCCAGCAGACACAGAGACCAAGTGAATCATGAATCAATGTGGTAACTTGGATCAAATGTTACTACTGCTACTCCGTGCAGATGGTGGCATTGATGATTTTCCTGTAAGAGAAAAGCCCTCAGCACCACCAACCCAACTGAGTGTCTATTTATTGGTTTATCAGCTGTCTGCATGACCTGTTAACACTTACAGGTCTGACTTTGTCCAACAGGGGCATGCCTTTGCTCTGTACAGCGTGGAACTGCAGCTGGTTGAATTCTGTAGCAATCCTCTCCAGGATCTGACCTGCTAACAAGGGACTATGCAGAGACAGACAGACATGAAGTCAGACACAAAAGCATAGAACTACATCCCTGCAGTGATCAAACTCAAACAATGTGAACTTCTGGTGTGCTCAAGTGTTTTTTCTAATGTTTTTGCCGTTCTTTGCGTCTGCAATTTTGAGTTTTGTTGAAAAAAATGGAACGCGTTGCTCAAGAGCACAAAATAGAAACACAACAACTGCAAATGCTGAAAATGCCATTACTTGGTTAAAAACCTGTAAACATTCAACACCAGTATAAATACCAAGTGATGCCAGTGGGTTTGTTAGCATGTCAGTTTCCCACCTGCTGCTTTCCAGAGAGCTGGATTCCTTGGAGTTCTGTGAGTGAAGGATCTTCTCAATCTTCTCCACTGACCGCACCACCTGAATTAACCTCAATACATACACCTGATGGACAGCATAATAATAGAAAGATGAGATTGACAACTGTCTACTATTGCACAATCTAGATTAAAAGCAGGAAAACTAGCATTGCTGTTACCTAAAAAAAACAGGTTAATCTAGGTCTGGGCAACAAAACAATAATTATCGCGATATAATTTTCCTCAATAACAAAATAACAAATGTTTAATAAAGGTTTGATTTAATTAATTTGAATCACGAACAAATTATAAATTATTTCTATGAAGATATTTATTCTGTTGAGGGAAAGGGTCACTGAAAGAAGATATCACTTAATATTACTCATGCATATCATAATTGTTTTGAATGTTCTACTTTTTTTTTTTTTTTTTTTTTAAGTGATCCACTGTTTGGCAAGCATCATGTTCTGACCATAAAGAATAGTTAAAACCATAATCCACAAAACCATCTGGTTTTTTTTCTTCAATTTTACTCAGGAGCAAAAATCAGCCTTTAAACCTTTAAAAAAGAAATAATGATTTGACATTTATCGTGATAATTATCAATATCAAACAATGTAAATTTTGTTATCGTGATAACATTTTTGGCCATATTGCCTAGCCGTACGTTGGCACCAAAAATCTTGTTGAAACAACATTAAGTTCACAATTTGGCATGGGCATGCCAAACCAGTCACAGAGCCATGTTAAGGTGATCATAAAATAAATTTAATGATGAATACAAAATATGATCAAGTGATGAAGTCAGACAGGAAGACGAGGAGCCAAACCTTTTTTTTCTGCAGATCATCGTGTTTGGACAGCTGGCTGTCTATAGCCTGAATCACCTCACTCACGCAGGACCGCAGACTCTGTAATGAATAACAGCCAGAACCATGCATGAACACTCTGTGGCCGGAATCAATCAAAGCTTACAGTACACTTAGTCAGAACACATACCATAACCTCTTCTCGTAACTGCCCCAACGGCACTGAAAGCTGATTGAGGGCCTTGTCCATCCCCACCTGAGACAAGGAAGCAGAGGCCAAAAGTTAACAAGAGTCTACCCTCACACTATCAGAAATGAAAACATGAATGGTGGTCTGCCTTTTATTTTTTGGGAGCATATCTACAGCCTAACTTTGACATAACATTAGGGCTGCAACTAACGATTATTTTCTTTATCAATTAATCTGTCGATCATTTTTACAGTTTATCGATCAGTTGTTTGGCCTATAAAATGTCATAAAATGGTGAAAAATGTCGATCATTGTTTCCCAAAGCCCAAGATGACTTCCTCAAATGTCCACAACCCAAAGATATTCAGTTTCTGTCATAGAGGACTAAAGAAACCAGAATATATTCACATTTAAGAAGCTGAAATCAGAGAAATTGGAAATTTTTTCTAAGAGAAAATAAAAGTTGACTAAGACCAGAAAGAGAACACACATTACCCCTATCCTAAAGTCTCTGCATTGGCTTCCAGTTAATTTTAGAATTGATTTTAAAATCCTTTTACTACTTTATAAGTCATTTAATAGATTTGGACCAGAATACTAAGCAGATTTGCTTTTACCTTATGAACCTACTAGAGGTCCTCAGGTCCTCTGGTAGTGGCTTTCTAATTATTCCTAAAGCCTCAACTACAACCTACGGTGAGGCATCCTTTCAATGTTATGGCCCGGGTTTGTAGAACACCCTTCCTATTGAGCTGAGAGCAGCAGGAAATCTGGACATGTTTAAAGGCAAACTAAAGACATACCTATTTAACCAAGCTTTTAACTGAGCTGTATTTTGGGTGGGGCGGGGATTGATTGTTGGTCTTGACCTGCTTTTTTTTTTTTTAGTATTTTAACTATTTTAAATGGTTCTATAGTGTGAAGCACTTTGTGTTACATGTATTTGTATGAAAAGTGCTATATAAATAAAGATTGATTGATTGATGAATTTAATAGTTGACTAACTAACTGACTAATTGACTAATCATCGCAGCTCTACATAACATTAACAAATATTTTGTGATAGAAGACATTTTACAGTAGAATAATCAATATGCTATCAAAAATAATAGTAAGACAAAAAAGTAAGTATTGCTTTAGTTTACCACTCTCCAATTTCTTTTTGCCTATTTGCCAACATAATCACCAATAATAAAAAATATCTGTGATAATATCTACTAAAAGCAAAGGCTTGTCAATTTATAGGTATAAGAATATTTTAGCTGATATTCATCAATACAGTTTAAATGAAGGTCAAGCTTGTCTTAGACATTTTAGGAGAATATTTATCAATAGACGTGGACAGTGATTTCTAGATAACCTCCCTGTCTCCTGTGGACTACAAGGCTGTAAGGTTCAAAATGTCCAAACAAAGTGGCTAATGAGCAACATCAGTAACAACTTACCAAGTTGGTGGAGAGGTTAACAAAATCGGCATAGTCCTTGTTGATAAGCTCCACCATGGCCGTTTTCAGCAGCTTATAGTAGAGCTCCAGGTCCTCTCTCATCTCCTCCAGCTGGACCTGCTTCCGACACTCCGACACAAACTGGTCAACGTCAAAGTCATCCTGCAGACAGAGGCGACAGACAGCAAGATCAGAAGCATACATCCAGCATCCCTAACACATCGACAGACAAGCTTTACCAGAAAATGGAGAGAGAAAAGCGACTTGGCTACAAACTGACACATCATACAGAATGAACACATGCACAGAAAAGTTTCACGTTATATCAATATAAACAACAACATTAATAATTACCGTTATTTAACTTTAAACGCATATTAACTGTACTAATTAAACAGGAAAGGTTGAAAAAACAGGAGTATCCAGTAAAGACTTAACTAGCTAATGCTAGCTAGTTTAACTGTACGGCACAAGCTATCGTTGGCACTTTACCAAACATAACGTTAACGGATTCTTACCTTCATAAAAACGTCCTTGTCGAAGCACAAAGAATCCGGTCCCTTCGGTAGATTCATGTTGGATTATAAAACACAGCTACAACATACACAGAAAAGTCACAAGCCTCCTTCTCCAGTTAGCTGCTTTTACCATGCTTCCGCAAACATGGCAAGCGCACCAACGAGCAAGCAAAGGAGGACCACTAGAGGTTTCAATAATGTAACAGCGCCCTCTGGAGACAGCAAGCGGTAAAGTCATTGTGGCAAGGCGAGGTTTCTCAATTCACAACACCAAAACAACAATCTTTAAAAATGTTAAATAGACAAATAGTAAACTAGCAGCACCGTAGATATAAAAGTATAATGAACTTTAAATTGCATGTGATTTCATTGCATGGATGAGGGGTGGCAGGGGCGCAATGGCTAAGACAGACCGGGGTCCAATCCCCCACTGTGACCCATCCACCATTGTGTCCCTGAGCAAGACACTTAACCCCTAGTTGCTCCAGAGGCGTGTGATCTCTGACATGTATAGCAATTGTAAGTCGCTTTGGATAAAAGCGTCAGCTAAATGTAAACCTTGGATGAGCTCATAGCTTCAAATTCAAATCACCTTTATTGGCATGAATGTATAACTGTATTGCCAAAGCTACATATAAATTACATAAGAACAATTAATTTCATTAAATAAGTAAATAAAACAGTAAAAGTTGTGTTTGTGTGTGTTAATAAAAATAAAATAATAATAATAAATATATAAAATATTATAATTCCCGAAAAAATAGATATTAAAAATAAAAAAAACAGTAAGTGTGTGTGTGTGTGTGTGTGTGTGTGTGTGTGTGTGTGTGTGTGTGTGTGTGTGTGTGTATTAATAGACAAAAAACAAGTAATTAATAAATTAATTCAACAGCATAGCTGTCATCTGGTATTATTTGGAACAGGGTAAAATATTTAGGTCCATCTCCGACCTTCAGTGCAAAAAACAAAACAAAAAAACAATCTGAATGAACCAAAAAAAAGAAAGAAAAACATGTCAGTGCCCTTCGTGACAAAGATGACCTCTGTCTTGACACTAACAAGAGCTCATTTGATGACATGATAATGTTTATGGTCAGCAGTCAGCTACAGAAAGTGAAATAAATGTGGGCACACTAATGCCCCCACAGCAAGGCAGCAATGCTCCTTTGCAAATTATTTGGTCCAATGGGTTTTTTGCTCAAATTAACTGATGCTGCATTAAATTTCAAACCTGGAAATGCAGTAAACCTGCTGGTGCAGTACCGCTCTGAACATCCAAGTGAGTCATTCGGACTCCCTTTTAGGGGATATTTTTAGTTGTTGTTTGCTCTAATAGGCTATATTGTCTGCTTTGTTTTGGGGTACAGAGGGGTTAAGGGTTATTTAGGGCCTCCAAAATGCATGTCAATCCCTCTACACTAAATATAAACTATCAAAACAATATTATATATATTATTTATTCATGCTTGACTTTGGAAAATGTAATCGGCAATCCAATCTTATCAAAGAGTCCAAAAAAATTGATCTAAAAGTGTAAACATTTGCAATTCCATGAGAAATCAGCAAACTCCATCTGCTGAGGAAGCTCTTGTGGTGTAGAATTTAACATATAGGGCTTTTACTAAGTGTACCTTGCTTTGTTTAGGTGTTTGTGATGATGTGCAAATGTTATGGGGTATAGGTGGTAGGGGCATAGACATGACAACATCCTGAAAAAAAACATAGGCTAATATTATAATCATATTTTTTATATCAATTTAGTTGTTTGGTTTTTTTGGGGGGGGGGGGGGGCACGTGATACCATTACATTTTATTTTCATTACTTCCTGCTATGCTATCATTTTTTTGTGTCCAACATTTTATCGTAACGTTATCATCATAATTATTTCCACATTTTGCCTCCAGCAGCTCCCATCAGCCTCTCCTCTCTAAATTTGGATGAGTAAAAGCATCTTATTGGCTGACAGGGAAGGGCTGTGGTGTCAGGTGACTCTCTCTGTTCTGTCTGTGTAAGAAATCGCTGGTCTCTCAACCCGGATGCTGCTGTACATCCTGCTATCGATAATTTTGCCCAGTGCGCAGGGCTGTAGACATAGACAGAGCAAGGGGGCGGAAATCTTTCGGTACCCTTGAGGCTTGGCAGCTCACCCCGGATACACACGCTTCTGAGTGACCGCCGGGCTCCGCATCCGAGCCTGGAGGGCAGGGGGGGGGGATCATAATTCATACCTAAGATAGGGGAGGGTGTAGCCGCAACACTAAAGGCAAACACCTCCCTGATCTTGCAAGATCGTGACAACTTGCTCGCCGCTGAAGCCGTAGTGGAAGGTGTGAGAGAGAGGGAGAGAGAGGGAGAAAGAGAAAGGGGGAGCAGAGCAGCATCACTACAGCGAGAGATGGCGGAGTGCGGGCGGAAGGCGCTGTCTCTCCTGGAAGCGGCCCGCTCCCGGTATGAGAGCCTGCAGATATCCGACGACGTGTTCGGCGAGTCCGGGGACGACAGCAGCGACAATCCCTTTTACAGCACCTCCGGAGACTCCGACTCTGACAACTGCATAGCCGAGGTAGGCGAGGAGGAGCAGCGGAAGCACCAACACCAAAAGCGGGGCGATAAGGACAGCGGGCACAGCTGGGGAGCAGGAGGCGGCAGCAGTGGGAGCAGCGGAGCCGGTCCCCCGGGCTCTCTGTCCCGTAGTCAGGCGGAGGAGGAGGGCTGGACGGAGACTCTGCAGGATGTCACGGTGCCGACGTACAAAGAGACATATGGTGAGACGTGATGCACGACAAGATGAATAAGGTCGTTTGCGCAACGGGGAAGATATTGGGTGGGTGAAGTGAATGGAGACAGGCAGAAAGAGTGCAGTCTACCTTCATGCTTTTTAGGTCAGGCAGGCCATTTCTGTGGCTCTCGATCTGGTGCCAAAAGATCACACAAAAGGCTATTGCTTTGGAACAACTGGATGCTTGTTTCATTTTAGTTTGTGTGCGTGCGTGCACCCTCCTTGTGTGTATGCGCGCGAGTGCGTGTGTGTAGTGAGAGAAGCATGACATTGCATCGTTAATTGCTGTATTAAGTTAATGGCAAACGCTTAGCCTTTGATACTTCACCCCTTGGTGCTTTGGTACACATGCTGTCCTGTGCATGTGTGAATCATGTTTCAGGGCAGTGCAGGGAGACATGCTGTTTAATTTAGAGAAACAGCATGTTGTCCCTCCAGGTTCTACACACACATCCACACACATTACATAAAGCTAGTGTAGGCCTATGTATGCAGGTACATGCACACATGCTGGCCTTTCTTCTCCTGCCCCAAGTTAATTAACAGAACTTTATTAGCATGAGACACAAGCTTGAGTCAAAGCGACCTCAAACAGAGAAACAGCACCGTGCACCCACAGCTGCTTTGTCTTTCTTTGTCTCAGTCTGTCTCTGTAATAAATGGCCAAAGGCATCACCTCACAAATTGTTCTCATGCTGTTTAAAACCCACTGCTAGCCAACAAGTACCTACAGTCACCTTCTGTCAGGCTTAGTTTTGGAGTTGTCTTCCTTTCCCATCTCTTCTGCCGAAGCTGAAGCAAAGGCAATTGGTGTAAAATGCAACCTGAATCCACTGTGACATGTTGCATGTTGCACTGGATTTGGCTCTAGCAGATATGGAAGTGCCAGTCTGCTCACACAGTGACAACATACATCGGGGCATTCATATACAAATGTAGAAAAGCACAAACGTGACAGGAAACCACTGGAAATTAAGTGAACTGCAGTGGTTGTATGCAAAGAAGATTTGTATTGCAAAATGTTCCAGTGCCAACAGAAAAATGACTACTTCAGAATTCAAAATAAAAGACCAAATATTATTGTGAGATAAAAGTTTTTAACTATTGTGTTTTCTGTTGAAGCTATATGGGGCCCAATTTAGTGGCACTGACCTACCAGTCAGAAGAAGCAGGATTACTGAGCAGCAAACAAAACCCGAAACCACTCTGTTTACTTCCGTCCTTGTTCCAGATTTAAGGGGTTTCCACTCGGCTCAATTATCCAGCTAACTTCAGTAATCCTGCCTATGAGAGATGGCATAGATATGGAGTGCAGCCTATTTCACATATCCAAAATAATCTGAACCCAACTGAGCTAATGCCATAAGAGGTTCTTTGGTGAGACAAAGGTTACAAGAAGTTATGTACGCCCACGCACATCCAGCTCTGTCCTGCTCTATTGGACTGTTTTTGCTCTGTTGACTGAAGCTGGGGAGGCAGCAGGTGTGTCTGTCTGCTTTGTGTGGCCTGGTTTGTTTTGTAAAGATACAGTTAGTGATTGTTTGCACAAGCAGTGCCAGTGTGGGTGTGGTCCCGCCATCCTGCATCAGGGTTGAGATGATTAAGAGCTGCCTGACTGGAAGGATGCAGGACTGCCATGGAGCAGAATCACACTTCAGACTTCGAGTAGCCAAGAGTGTACTTTGATTTAATCGGACTAAACAGTAAAGATTGACTGCATCCTGAGCTGCAGCATACATAAATGTGTTTCTCCACCGATTTTAATGGCATGGAATGGGAAGATGCTTAAGCTAGATTTCCACTAAGTCAACCATGGTGGAAATATAATCAGTGATATTTTTATCATGTGGATTTCACTGTGTAGCCATCAGCCCACTTGTCTTCCTGTCCATTTCTCTGTCTGTCTATGTGTCTTACTGTCTAGCAGTGACAGTGCTGACACAGACACAGTGTTGATGTGACAGCCTCAGTCCTTGGAGACTGTGCACCGCGTACATAAATCATCAGCCTCTGTCAAAAAGCACAGAGTTAACCTCACACAAACTTCTTCCAATGGTTTGTGTTTTGGCTTTGTTTACAGTTACAGCGGCAACTCATACTTGGTTTTGTTGTTGTTTCCCATGCAGTGTGAGGGGCAAAGAAATAGCAAAGCAATAAACCAGGGATTATGAAGCATACATCCATACATACATGATAACCACCTTATCATAATGTTGAAGGGAATTAAAGAGATATTTATTCATTCACCTTGCTGAGCTTGTCTGATAGATTACTTGCACTCTCCATACGTCAGTTTGTCTCCCTGAACCTGTATTTCTGACTGTCTGCAGTCAAGCAGTGCATGTTACCTATTACCTTTGCAGAACTATTTGGAAAAAGGGCATACACACAAAGTGATATTTTATTTTTATTTTTATCATTTTAGCATGCATATGTATATATATACAAAATATGAGATACATAAAGAAATGAAATTATATAAACTATAAATAGCATATAAAACAAATGACACATGACACAGGAAAACACACAAATAATTTGATGTAGTCCCATTGTGGTCTGTTGACATTCAGTGAAAGTGTACTGCAATGATATGAATGCATGACGGCACAAAGTCAGATGCAGAATGCTATATACATTATTAACCATACTACAAAAAGTCCAAAAATAAAGGAAACTAATTTTCACAATCACATTTTCAGTTTTTCATTGTCTGTAACAAAATTTGTATCACTGGAAAAAACATGTACCACTGGAAGATTCAGAATAAATGCTTATTAAATAAGCTATCATTCCTTCTTTTCCAGGCTCTTAAGACAAAGTTAGCTAACTTCAATCAAAAATTGATAGTCATTTACATTTTTATCATCTGTACACCAGTATATTTCAGGGTTTTATCGAGTTACTGCTTGGAAAATAGACGCTCTTAAATCCTCATAGTACTGAATGTACAATACATAAGAACATTGGGCTGATACGATCACATTGTGTGACTATCTCACACAAGCCTGTTCTCAAACAAACTATAATTTAAAAATCATAATGAGTAGTCTTTGTTTTACACATGTGAAGAGGTTTTCCTGATGCAATGCATAGCAGCAGAACACAATTCATTTTCTATGTGATTTGGCCTATTATTTACTATTCTAAACATATACAGTATATTGACATCAGAAAAAATATTCTTTTTCATATTGTAGTATTAATTTCAAAATATTGCCCAGACATAGCTGGCATTTGTCTGAGAAAATCAAATCTGAGAAATCGCACTCAAGCTTATGTGTTTTTTATGTAATTTCCGCTAAAAACTGAGCTTAAAGCATGTTTTGTCTACACATAATCTCTCATTCTTAAATCCATGGATATAAAAGCTCCATCATCCACCAGGCAGATGTTTGTCCCTCTACAACAGCAATACTACAACAGCTGGGGATCATGAGGGATTATACTTACTGTCTGTATGTGCAACGTAGGTGGAGATTGGAAAGAGCACTGTGGGAAATTGATATTTCACAACTTCCCTTGTAGATGAACATTAGCTAATATTAGTAGTCTGAAATGAGAATGTAAATGTCTGATCTAGTTTTATCAGTGATGTAGGCTGGACTGAAGATCTACTGGTATGGATGTCTAAAGAAAATGCTATTGAGGTACTCAATGATACAGAAACAATTCCATTATCCATAAAAGTGATGAATTCCCCCTCAGGTTGTATTTTTGGCTTTCTCCTGAGATGAGCTGAGGTGAGTCATTTTGCCTCGGTGGACCTTCCATCTGAATGTCTGATGTTTTTATAGAGGAGTGGCTCGCTCCGAGGAAGTCACGCTGGATTTTACATCCAGCTTTCAAGTCTAATGGAATGCAAATGAGTGGATTTTTTTGAGCCACACCCTGGCTACTCCTGCTGTCTTTACCGCAAGCATCAGCTTTGTGAGTTTTTCCTCTTCCTGTGCTCCTCCACATGTTGCTTAAGCAGTCATTCATTTAGGTTCAAGTCTTGTGCTTGTTATCTTTAACTCTAACACTAAGACTGAAGCAAAAATCTTTCATTATTTTGGAAGCAGCACACCACCCAGGACTAGAGAAGAGAGATAGAGAGAGAGTGAAAACCTTGTTCTACGCTGTTCAGAGATAATGGGATTGTGCTGTTCAATTTAGCCTGCAGTTGTTCAGCTCGATGTCCAAATTCCTACTCACGATCAAATAACCTCTGAGAAAACCTCTAATTTACTAGAGAAAACACATCAAGCCACTCATTGCACTCAGTGCATTGTGTATTGACTGTATGACTTCAATGCAACACCTAAAACTTACAGAGCTTTTTACTATGAGGTGAAATGACACTTGCCCCTCAGTAAACTAGTGAATGACAATATATGAAAGAGGGAAAACAGGGGAAAATAGCTTCATAGGAAAAGAAGACACACAGGCTGACAGTCGGAAGCCCTTACATAAAAACCACATGATTTGTGATGTGTGTGTGTGTGTGTGTGTGTGTTTGCGCGCGTGTGTAAAATGAATACTGTTGCGTACACCACAAGGTAGCATATGCTTGTTACAAATATAATAGAGCAAATCACAAGTTGACATATGAAAATTTTAAAGGGATATTAGTTTCATGGTAGAGTGTGGCATTTTAACTAGTACAGTATTTTAGCTTATTGTAAGTTACTAAACTGTACCACAAATATTTAAAGTCCAGACAGAGATATGTTTTGTAAAATATTTCTAAAATATTTCAATATTTTCCAAAATATTTAAATATTTAAAATGATAGCTAAACTATGATTCAGTAGGCATACTTTTGGCAACTGGGGAAGAGCTTTAACTGTTAATTACTTTTAAGCAAACTAACCTTTTTAATGGTTAATTATTTTAAGCAAACAATTTGCTGTTTATTTATACTTTTAGCTGTGTATTTCAACCAATCCATCACATTCGCACTTGGTGTTCAGGTGTTCGAGCTGACTCAATGTGAGGATTTCTTTTTTTCATTTAAATTGTAATTTCTATTTTTCCAAATTAGTTAAGCCACTCCACAATCGTTCCATGTGTGTTAACCCCTAGCAACTGCCAACTACCAAGTACTCCTGGTTGGGAATTACTGGAGTTTACCAGATCTGTTATGTTACGTTATGTGTGTAAAGTAACAGACCTGTAACTATGTGTGTATTGCAAATCCACTGGTTTAGGTGTGTCCATTTTTGGTTAAAAAAGAAAATGCTGTTTAAACAACATCTTTTCATACATGGCTTCCTCCTGACGACGATCAGATCAGAACATGATTTTGAGTCATTGCCTGCCATAACACTAAAGCAACAAGACACTGAAAACCTTCTGCAAGCGCAGAAACGCCACGCCGTGACGAGTGTGATGGCTGTCATGTTGTGTAAACTTTCCAAATGCTGCCCTGGGCTGTGGCGCTGTGGCTCATACATGAAAAAGCACAATGATTATAATGTGTGTGTCTCTCTGTTACTGTTTCCTCACTTCTTTTGAAATAATACTGTAGTTTATGCAACCAAGAGACAGTTTGCATGCATCCCACACAGCCTTGACAGCTCAACAAAATCTAATTTTATCATGTCTTACAGTGTCAAAAGAGAAATCTTTTCAGCAAAGTCAATCAAATTGAAGGCCTGGTGCCAAAGTTAAAAAACTTGGATTAAGTGACAGTTGCGTGCGTCTGTGAGCTGGCCCATATGGGACTTTGTCTGTCAATCTGTCCGTTTTCCTCTGTCATAACATTTCACACTTTTTTTCTCCTTCCTGTCTTGATCCAGGCCCTGCTCAGAAGATGCCAGCCACTGCCACTGCCTTGGACTTCTTTCAGCTCTTTGTCCCGGACAATTGCATCCAAAACATGGTCACCCAGACGAACATGTATGCCAAGAAGTTCCAGGAGCGCTTCGGCTCAGAAGAAGGCTGGTGTCCTGTCACAGCCCAGGAGATAAAGGCCTTCCTGGGCTTTGTCACCTCCACCAGTGTGCACCGCTGTGAGTCGGTGCTCAGCATCTGGAGCTCGGGCTTCTTCAGCAACCGGAGCATCGCCTTGAAGATGAGCCAGGCACGCTTTGAGAAGATCCTCAAGTACTTCCACATCGTCGCTTTCCGGCCATCGCAGGGAAGCAACCAAGGCCTGTACAAGATCCAACCCTTCTTGGACTCGCTGCAGCAGTCATTCAGCTGCACCTTTAGACCTTCACAGACACAGGTGTGTGCACTCTACTCCCTAAAGCATCTTATAATATATTTGGACAGTTAGGTACTACATTCTGCATGGATATACATTTGTAATGCCAGACTGGCATAGTAGCTGCAACATCAGGGGTGTTAATGTTTCAGCCAGTATCCTTTTTATTAGCTGACACTCACAACTCTTTCAGGGGTCAGCAAGATTTAGCAGCACAGTTGACCATTTTCAACCATTTTACCTTTTATTATCTATTCCAATAAATGTGAAAATTATGAAACAGCTTCTGGAGTTGATCAATACATGACATGTTAAGTTTGAATATATGCAACATTCAACATTTGTTGAATCACTGTTTTCTCTGTTATCTGGTTAGCAGTGTTACTTTAAAGTACATTTACATTTATATACAGTACATATGCACTTTTAATGCAGTAGCTAAGCTAGCTATTCACTCTTGAAGTAGGGCGAATCAACTAAATAGCTCCCACAAGGAGTCCCAGGTTGAAAACTGCCTACACAGCAAGTATTTTGGTAAAGTACTTTAACAGACTTCCCCTCCAGAGGACTTGCTTTAACTTGCTTCCAGTTGCACTGTATGCATTATATCTACATTTATGCAATTGGGGCAGTGGAGCGCCAGCCTTGCTACCCTATTTTGGGTGGCAGTGGGTTTATTCAACTCCTACTTTACTTTATTCTGTAGATGAACAGCAGCACTGCAGATTTTTTAAAAAGACAATGAATAAAGAACCTGATTGAAGTAGAATATGTTAAAGCATATAAGCACTCCCATATCATTGTTTGCTCTTGTCCAACTTGATTACCATATTATATCAGGTGATGGCAAAAAAAGAAAAAAACACAAGAAATGTGCTCTTCTTGAGCAAAGAGAGACAGCAGCAATCACTCACCCTTGTTCAACCTGATGAAAACCAAGCATTTGTCTCATTAATAGCAGAGAGAAAAGAAATCATAGCATGTCATGTGCTCCTGATTGTCCATATTCTACTAAGTTTATTTTTTACCTAACAACTAACTAATGAAAGTCAAAGAAAAATAACAAACTGTTTGGTTTCTTATTGGAGGACATAGCGTTGCTTCCACTTCATTTAAAGGCTTTTCTCATTCATCCACATGTTCCATAATAATAAAATCATACATATTTAGAATCTGGTTAGGAGGAGGGCACTGTCTTGCAGAATGAGTGCTATAACATCAACTTCACTGTGAAAGATGATGTCAGTGCTGTGATGCATTTGGGAAAACAGCCTCCTACAGCAACTCCCTCCTCATATCACGTCCACATCTCATTCATCTCATGTCATTTTACTGACAAAACAGTTTGAATGTGAACGTCAGAGTTAATTTCATTGTAAAGTAACAAAGAGTTTGGTGAACTGCGGTTTCACATCAGTGCTCTCTATCCTCTTAGATAATGACTAAACTATAACAATGAGGGCAGACTTTCAGACAGCATGCGCATGTGTGTCATTAGCACGGGGTACATGTGTATCTAGGCCAGTTTGTGTTAGTTTTCTGTGCCATGGGCAGAGAGGGGGCCCAGATAGAGAGAGTGGCACGGACTAAAACTGTTGCTCCACAGGCAATGGAAAAGTCATCTACCCATTAATGCCTGGGACCAAAAAAAATACTATTTCAATTATCAAAATAGTGGCGTATTAATTTCTTCTAATCAATCAATTAATCGACAAATCATTTCAGCTCTATTTTTAAATGTCAAGAAATGAACAAAGGAAGTCTTTGTCGTCAAATGTAAAATACAAGATATTTCTCTACATGTGGGTCTGTGTGACCTGGATTTATCTGCCACTTAGCATTATTCAGCATGTGTGTGAGTGTGCTTGTGTGAATATGAGCATGTTATGTCAGCTCCTGCTGACAGCGATGCTTCACATTTTCTGTGTCACACTGGCAGTTTTGCAGTCGCTACAAAGATCTGTTGACACTGCTTTGTATTGATTTGCAAGTGAAAAATCTTTGAGAGCATTTGTCGCAGTCTTCATCTAACGTCCACTGCAAGACAGCAAGTGAGTGGATTTTCTTCCTCCCTTTGTCCAGTACAGTATTAGTGAACCCATGCAAATGATTTACTTGAAGCATTCATGTGGAGATGTAACCACCTTGTTTTCAGCTGTTAGGATAAGGTGTATCTGGTCAGAGAGAAGAGAAGTGTACTGCAGTAACTACCGCTGTGCTAATATGACAGTTACAGGATGAGATATGATGAGATATAAAAGGCCTTTGTGGTTTGGATGATGTCATCCATCCAAAGGCTAGATAGCCTCATTCATTTTCCACTAGTATAATCCATAATTCCATATTTGACTTGGAAATTACTTGTTGCTCTCAGTGGCTAGAGCAGGAGAGATCTGTTGCTCACTTCAGCTTTAGTCAAATCACAATGGAGCGGGATGAGGAGGCGGGGAGACACCAGAGGAAGGGAAAGCCAAGAGAAAAATGAAATGCAAATATTTGGTGTGTGGTTGAAAGCATCTCTGGGAAATATTTGGCCAGGTTTTAGTTATATTGCATTGGTCTAAACGTCCAAGAAAGGGTTTGAAAAGCTTTGGTTTTGTGTGTGTTCTGTTAATGCCCCTGTTTGCGTGTGTTTGGATTTGTGAATGTGTGCCAGTTGTTAATACTTTCTTTAATTACTGTTGGGAAATTTATCCACCGTATCTGATCTGACCCATCTTAACTATTTAGAGACTTCTGAAAATTCTAAATATGCAGCATCACACTCACATACAAGACTTGTGAGGATCTTCAATTGGCTGCCTTCTGTCTCCAACCCTTAGCTGTAATGTTACTTCATACACAAATCACTCTTATCCCTCACACAAAATCCCTCTCCTTTCTTAAGGCCAGCTATTTTTCCAGTAACACATGCGACATGGTTACATAAAAATCCGCTAAGGCAAACTCATGTGTACAGTAACGTTTGTGTTTCCAGGTTCTTCACGAACCCTTGATAGACGAGGATCCAGTGTTCATCACCACCTGTACGGAAAGAGAGCTGAGGAAGAGGAAGAAGAGGAAGTTCAGCCTCTGGGTTCGACAATGCACCTCCACCGGATTTATCTGTCAGGTAGCAATACTCAGTGAAAAGAAGCTAGAGAGAGAAAAGAGTAGATGTTTTTTTTGTTTGCTTTGAGGGTATTTTAATTTGCTTTTAAACTTCATGGCAGAAATCTAATATTTTACATCATAAATGCAAGAAAAAGTCTTCAGTCTGCCTGGAGTCAAAAAAGCCTTGCTTTGATCTTCATCAAATTTCAAATCTCATTCTGAGGTTGCCGATGTTGCCTCATTCTGCATTCAGCCAATTACTGTCGACACAACAGAGAGTATAATCACTTTTCATAAATTCACGCACAGAACTCAAGTTTGATTTAAAAAAAAGAAATTATCAAAACTCTTCTTGGAAAGAAATATACCTCCTGGAGCAAAAGTACTGGTTGTCAGATTTGTCTTTTGATGTTGTGTTAGAGTGGAATAGCTACTAACTCAGAATTAGATCTGTGTTGTCATATCTCAGGCAGAGCTGCTCTGCTCACTAACAACCTTGCCCTTACAGCAACCTTCCACTCCTACGTTGTTTGCTTATGTAACACCACCATTTAACTGGGGCCTGGCACTGCAGGAGGATTGACAGACCTGTCCAACTCTGACCATTGCAGGACAGGGGACAGAGGAGAAAACATTAGAAATGGGGTTGCATTTTTATTTTGTATTGTTAAATTGGTGACAAGTGATTGAGGCAGCCTCCTCCTCACTACTACCCAGTATCTAGCAGACCGGATGCCCAGCTACACTGTGAGTGAACGCTCTCATTTTTAAACCAAAATGCAGGTTGTTAAATTTTGCAAGACTTCCATTCAGGCACCCACACACAGGCAGGCACACTCACAAACGTTTGCACTGATATACTCAAGAGGACCTTTACTGACATAATGCATTTACCACGTGGTTTCAGCAGCTAGAATTTTTGACAATGCTTTTATTTGTTGCAATGGTTTTATTTGTCAGTGATTTGAGATATCTGCATCTGAGATTTCTACCTCTACCCCAGTACAATGGAGGTGAATAAAACTGTGTTTGTGGTGCTTGCAATAAGTTAGATTTAAAAAAGTACATTTAGTATTACAAATCCCTGTATGTGTTTCCCAGGACATGGTTCTGTGTTGAGTTGCATTGAAGGGATAGTAACACAAAGTAGGATTTTTGTGCTAAATAGTCTAAGTTAGACTGTTCAAGATAACCATTAGTCTAGCCTAGACTGCTGAAGTCTCATTTAACTTCAAATAGACCTTTTAATACATTTTACATTACAGACTGTGGAATGTGGGTTAGGCGATATAAAGGGATTGTTTAATGGCCAGTATGAAGAGGAGGAATGATTACAGCAAACGAAAACTATTTAATGTCCATGTGGACAACAGACCATTGTTTAAAGACATACATTTACAATTGTGAACCTATCCTTTAACCTAAACATAATTAAAAACTCAACCAGTGAGAACTGGCCAAAATGCCTTTCTTTCCAAAAATGTCCACCATCACTTAAATTAGTTAAATTGGTCCTCACAAAGATAAAAGTACAGGAGGATGCGCAAACACACAAACACACACACACAAGTATTGTAGCGTCCCTCAAGAGGATGCAACAAGACATTTACTGGCTTCACTGACAATTCATTAGCGAACAGTGCAATGAATACTGTGGGCCCTAGCCAACACCAGAAACACCAAAACAGTTCACTCTTGTTAGCTCTAAACAAGCATCTTACTTAGACTTCTGCAAATAGTTTTACTTCTGCTTCTGAACTAGCAGAAAAACAAAACCCATTCCCTCTAATTGTCACACTCACAGGTATGTTATCTCACACAAATCCAGTCATCGGTAGCTATAGAGGGGTTCAGTACACATACAAAGGAATCTTTGTCTGTTGCAAAAAAGTGGCTGCTGAGCTATCCATTTATAAACAGTGCTTGTATAGGGTAGTTTTGTACTGAGTTGAACGTGACAGCTTGAACCAGAAACAGAAGTGTACAACTGAACTGAAGGCAGTCAGGATCAACACTGAACATCATGGTTGTTGGTGATGTGTTCACTTCACTGTTGCTGCTGAAGTGCATTTGAACGGAGATGCGATCGCTTAGCTTGGTATTAAATAGGATAAATATATAATAGGATCTTAAATATGCAGTGATTATGAATCTTTTAACTGAACAAAACTGAACTTTGAATCATCAAAGTGATTTAAACTTAAACAGTCCTTTTTATCTTTAGCTCTCTAAGTGAAGGAGCATCTCTGAACACTGACACTCATAATATAACAGTAACATCTCACCCAGTTTATTACAATTTATAATGCTGGCATGACATCAGAAACAGAAAAAACAAATAATATCAGTAAAGCAGGCTAACATTTTCTTGTTCAGGTTTGAGAGTGGCCTGCCAAATGACCAACTTCACCAGGCTCTCGGATAAATTGATACAGCCATAATAAAGCATTGTAAAGAAAGGACATTTCACTGCACAGAACCCATAAAAGATCAATTTCAGGCATAAGACTACACTGCAGGGGAAATGTTTCCTTCTTTAGCCTGGATGTAGTCCAGAATTACATTAGTGGAGAGAGAAACAACCACAATCAGAATTCTAATGTGCATATTTTCTTTCTTTTTGTCATCATTGATGCGCAAGTTCTGTGTAACAAACAGCACAGACATTTGAGGCCATATCACATTATCCCATCCATTTAACAAATACACATTATCTTTCACACTGACTGCGGCCATTTGGCAGTCACTCAGTGTTTACCAGTTCACTGTACGCTGATGTGTGTCTGCACTGAGATCTTTTCTCTCTAAATGAATTGTGTCGAGGGAGAGAAAAAAAATCTAAGAAATAAAACAAGTTAATGGAGTGAATCAATGAGATTCCATTAGCCAGCACACCACACAGGGATACACAAACACACACACAGAGGCATGGGCTGACCACTTAGTGTAATAGCTGAAGGTTGTGATTTGACTAAAGCTGAAGTGAGCAACAGATCTCTCCTGCTCTAGCCACTGAGAGCAACAAGTAATTTCCAAGTCAAATATGGAATTATGGATTATACTAGTGGAAAATGAATGAGGCTATCTAGCCTTTGGATGGATGACATCATCCAAACCACAAAGGCCTGGGCAGGTTGCCATGAAATATACTGAGCACATTCATGTTCTCCAGAGGATGAAGTCATCTCTTGGACACCTCACCTTTCTCCTTGCACCAACATGAGGTCAGAAAGTAATTTTTAGCCTGTTTTTTGTGGCATTTTATGCCGTTGTGAGAGCATCAGCAGCAGAGAAATGACTTGACAATGTGGTCAGTGCCTTAACATTCTGGTATGTCTCAACCTGGAGGATTTACCATAAATGTGGCAATTGTGACTCTATGGGTCATGCTAAATTTGCATTCACCACTTACTTTGTGGTAAATCACAGGAAACAAGGGGTGGCGCAAAATGCATTAATAAATAAATAGCATTATGCCAGGTTGAAAAATACAACTTTACTTTAAGCCACTGGGACCCCCAAAACATCATCTTTATAATCCTGATACTTCATACTCTAATCAGCATATTACTATGAAATCTCACAAACCTATGCTTGAGTTCAACTAGATTTTAGCAACTTCATGGCCTTTTCTCTAGCACTATCTCAAACGTGAATTTTTAGCCTCTTCTGGTAAAACTTTAAGAAAAGCCTCAACATGCCGTATGTTTTTGTAAAATAAACAATGCAGCCTCGAGGGTTTAGACCTATACTGTAGCTGCACCATTTTCTAAGCTAGAGAACAATACATTGGTAATTTATGGAGAACGGAAATAATAAAGCTTGCTAGTTCTACATCTGTCTGATCTACATGTCCTGTCTTTTTCATCCCACCCTGCAGATCTCAGTCCATCTGAAGGAGGGCCAGGGTACGGACGGTCTGGCCACCTTGAAGAACAAGCCTCAGCTTCACAGCCTCGTGGCCAAGCAGCTTTGCCAGAATATCTCCGGCAAGAACACCATCATCTTCACTGGGCCATCCATCACAAGCCTTAGCCTCTTTACCGAATTCAGCAAACAAGGTACACAGCAAACAAGATACAACAGCAGATATTGTATCTCCATGCTGCCTAATTAAAGCATTGTTTCTTTTTTCCTGTCTCTTGTCCTCTCCCTCTTCCTTCCTCATACTCTGTCATCTCTCTTCTCATCTCATCTCCCATCTTGCGTTTTTCTATTTGTTTATTTATTTTTTATTATACTGTGATGATAGTGTCCCCAGGATAAACAGCACTGAGATGAAAACAGTCTGTTGCATGTCACCTTCAAATAAGACTTCACAACTCTACAGTGTGCAATTACAATGATGAATTTTCTTTTTTTTATCCTTGCTTGGGAACATGGGAATGTGTAAAAGCACAAGCAGGCCTCTGTCATACCTCACTTATATGTAATAACTTTTTTTCTTGGCTAAGAACTTAAACATTTCTAAAACAAGAGAAACTGTCTCAAAGAAGAAAGCTTGACAGTGCAAAAAACTGCCATTTTGTCTATATGTAATTCCTAAAAACAAGTCAAACAAATTTGCCACTGGTGTGTCATCTCTTCCTGGTACAAACCAATTTGTTTTGAGATTGCATGCATACTAAATTTTAAATATATTAAATATTTATAAATATTCACTTTCTTAACAAAAAATTCCCTAAGGAGAAATTGCACTGAAACTAAGCTGAATTACATCACTAAATGTTTCCATCTTTAAGAAAAATGCATCTTGACGACTTGAATCTCATACCAAGTGACTTGTTGAGATGGATGTTTTTATTGTAACTCAACCAACATCAACCATAACAGCCTCTGGGATTGCACTGCAGTAGACTGTTGCACAATAAATCATGGAGGATTTGGTAGGGAGTGTTAAGCCTTGTCACCGCTCAAAAAATCAATAGGTAAAGTGAACACTTTCATGGAAACTTAGGTGAAACACCACGTAACATTTGACAACTATAAATTCTGAATCCAAACAGGGTTTTTGTCTTACTGTTAATGGCTTACAGATACCCCCCAGACTCATTATGCGTTATTTTATCAGAATGTTTTGCAAAAGGTCAGCTGGAAATTGTTTTGGTGGAAATTGTGATATTTTATGCTGATAACCCATCTTTGAAGTAGTTTTCCACAGAGCTCTGATTTTAATGCTCATTATACCTCATTAAGGCATCTTTTATTATGAAATCCTATTGTGGTGGCAGGGTGTCACATTTAAGTTCTCTTCAGTGACCTTTCGTAATGGTAATAGCACATGTGGGACAATGTCATGCCATGAAAGGTTACAAGTGAGAACAAATATTCAGCAAAACAGATCAGGCTTCTTTTGACGATATCATCAGCGCAATTTGGAAATTGAAAAGTTTTTACGTTCCCGTATTCACAAACGTGCTTTCACTAAACAGTAACAGAAGAGCACTGTCGAACTCAACCGGGAAGAGCTGTAGTACGCCAAGTAAAGAAAAACTAGTTCAGAGATATAATCAATATTTTGTCATCCTAATTGGGTGAAGTTTCCACAAGGCATTCAGCCGAGGAAAAATTCAGTTCTGAGCTTGTGAAAGCATTGTTCAACTTTTTTTTTTCAAATTTATCATGCTGGTTTAATTAACTGGAGTTAATTGCCCTGCATTACTCTGCAGCACTTATTCTGGACACACACATACATACACACACGTGATACAAAGATAGAACTCATTCTCCAAATTGAGAACATTAACAAATCAGCAGCAGTCAGCCGCATGATTGTTTCATGCTGCTCATCCATGCAAGAAACAAAGAGATGAAATGGGTGGAAAGACAGAAAAATCGAAAGACAGAGATGGCATATGAAGAAGAAAAGAAGGGTACAGTTGTGAGAGAGATAAATAGTTTTGTTTCACATCAGAAGCAGAATGCATGAAAAGCACAATAAATGCACAGGAAGTACTGCAGGCGTGGTTGAAGGTAGGGCTGCTGATTAATCGTTTGTTTTATAAAAGGTCAAAACACAATGAAAAATCCCATCACAGTTTCCAAAAGCCCATGGTGATATCATCAAATTGCTTTATCAACATTACCCAGAACCCAAATACATTCATATAAGATGAAGAAAATCAACAAATACTCACACTTGAGAAGCTGGAACCAGAGAATTTTTGGAATTTTTGCTTAAAAATTACTAACAGATCATTTTTTTTGTATATCAACTAATCAGTTAATCTACTAATTGTTTCAGCTCTAGTTAAAAAACTTTTATTTATTTGATTAATGTGTTGTTTATTTTCTCAATCAATGCATTAAGAGTTTGGTCTATAAAATATATATAATAAGTAGTAAAAACATTCAAATGTCTTGTTTTGTCCGACCAACAGCGCAAAAAATATTCAATTTTAATAAGAAGACAGCAAATATTCATATTTGAGAAGCTGCAACAAGGAAATAATTGCAATTATTACTTAAAAAATTATGTGAATGATTAACCAATTATTAATATGAATAAATTGGCAACAAAAATAGTTGCCAGTTAATTTAATGTGTATCGACAAATCAGTTAATCTACTAATTATTTCATCTGTTGTTAGTAATGTTTGGTAATCTATCTATAATAATTGCCTATATTTCTCACATCTGTATATATACTAGTCCAGTGTTTCTCTGTTGCAGAGTTATTTATACAAATGTTAACATTTGCTTGGTGTTTATCCTTCTCCAGATATCTATTGTTGTGGTCTGCTGAGCACCAGGAAGAGCGATTGTACAGGATTGCCACAAAGCATGCTGGTCTGCGGCTCCACACCAGCGCAGCGCGGCCAATCACGAGTGATGATGAAAGGCAGCATGTCGTTGATCAGCTGGTACAACAAGGGACACTTCAGGTTCCTCACCAACAGTTATTCCCCAACAAAACAAGGTAATGGTGCACCCACTGAACTCTAAAGGTCGTTGAATTATCAATATTTTAGCAATGACGGGAGACGGTACACAAGATGCATTAGTGCACAGAATGTATTGTGCATGTATGTAGAACCGTACAGAACATTTAAAAAGTCTTTGGGCTGAGAGTTTTTCAGTGAAAATAAGATTAGCTGTATTGTCGTTTCTGGATGAATTTCAGGTGAAATTGGCACATGGTTAAGCATTCGTGTCAGGGAAAATCAATGAGAGCCTCTAATCCATGGTAATCCATTTCCAGGAGGTGGCAGGATAGTGATATTCCCCTCATTTTATAGCATAATCCACTCTCCATTTAACAGTTTTGTTATATTTTAAATCTAATTGAAGGGCTCCAGCTTGTATGAGCTCTTTGAACGAAGAGAGCGGAAGCAAAGCCCCAGATCAGTTAAACTGTTATTATCCAATATTGATTTTTCTTTCCCTCTGTGTGTGCGTAGGTGGGTGTGTGTTTGTGGTTTTCACTCTGTACAAAAAGGAGAAAAAAAGTAGTTCCATCCATAACCACAACATTTTGTTCTTATTATGACGCATATAATAAAACCAGGTCAAGATCAGTGACTGAAATAAACATGATGATAAAAGAAAAATAAGTTATATGTATAAACAACTTGATGACAACTGCATCATTATTGAGATGTTTTCATTTAATTTTTAATTTTTTTCTGCTACCATGAACCATGAGTAGAAATATTGCTATTAATAAAAATCTGTAGTTTTGATTTGGCACACGTGTAACTGCTAACATTAATAATGGCTGCATTCCATTTATATGGATATATATGTACAAGTTAAAATCCCTGATGTTGTGCATGCTGGCTCACTGTCATTGCATACCGTGACTTAAATGGAACAGAGCCATCGTTAATGTTATTTGTTACATCTGTGCATTTCCTGCTCTGACAAGTCTGAATGTATGCTGTGAAAAAGAACCATTAAACAAAGCAGCTCACCAGGGACCAAAGAATAAACATAAATTGTAACGAGGCGCACCTGGACAACCTCCCTCGTGTATAAAAGAGCGATTCTTTTCCTTTCCCCTGTCTGGTTGTTGGCCAGGTGACCACAGAGTCTGGATAAGAGGAGTCTCTTCAGTGGGATCTCGTTTCTCTGCTGTATGTCTCTCACTTTCAGTGTATGGTATATGTGTTTGTGACAGGTATGATCATTAAGAGGAAAAGCGGGGAGATCCCATGTCCCTTGGCTGTTGAGGCCTTTGCGGCGCACCTCAGCTACATTTGCAAATACGACGACAAGTACAGCAAGTATGTATAACATTTTTCAAAATAATAATCTGTAATATTTGACTGCAATCTTGCAGTGGGTTTGTGGTGTCTTATTTTAGATAAACTCTGCCCTTACAATGAGACTGTGTAACGTTTGCAATAAGACAGTGAAATTAAATGTCCTGTATTGATCTGGTATGACCACTGGCATAAGAAGACTAATGTTTAGACACTCAATGTAGAGAAATATCCTGTGTTTGAACAAAAACTGTGGATACCATGTCCTCCCTTTGACCATTTCTTGACCAATCAAACTACAGCTGAAATGATTAGTCAATTAAAAGATTAGCTTACTGACTTAATTGACAACTATTTTGAAAATCAATTATAGTTATATTTCACACAAATATACTATGAGGATTTGTTGCTTTTCTCTGTTTCTCTTTTGGACTTTTGGTTAGACAAAATGTATTTCAAGACATCAACTTGAGCTGTAGGAAATTGTGATTTTTCACTATTTTCTTGCATTTTACAGCCCCAATGCTAACTGTTAGTTAATGTTAGCAAACTAAAGATACATATTGCTGTATAATAATATATAAAAAAATAATAATAATAATAATAATAATAATAATAATAATAATAATAATAATAATAATACATTTTATTTGTGGGCGCCTTTCATAGCAAGGACACCTTACAGATTAAAACAGTTAAAATACATTTCAAGGAGGCAAATACAATAAAGAAAATAAAAACAAGGCACAATTTAAAGATTAAGAGAAAATAGAATAGAGAAAAGCAATTTAAAAAATAAAAGAAAGTAGTTCATCATGAAGCCGGTGGGTTTTGAGCAAGGTTTTAAAGGAGGATAGGGACTCTGTCGTACGGATGAATAGAGGGAGGGAGTACCAAAGGTGAGGTGCACAATAGCTGAAGGCTCTGAACCCCATTGTAACTGGCATTACTCAGTTGCTTAAATAATAAATGTCACAGATAAATAGATTTCCTACTTGTGGTCCCATTAAAGTCCAAAGAGGAATTCTTTAAACTAACTCATGAGAATTTGGGAAAATTAAGTTGTGTGCCAATATCCTGTTTTTGACACCTGTTGCCAGCATGACTGTTACATAGTCTTGCTTTAAGGCCTATTACTTATAGTGGAGCATTATCTTGGAGTAAGAAGCTTTTTTTCCTCTTAGGTACTTTATCTTCCATAAGCCCAACAAGACCTGGCAGCAAGTGTTCTGGTTGAGCATCAGCATCGCCATCAACAACGCGTACATCCTCTACAAGATGTCTGACGCCTACACGGTTAAACGCTACAGCCGAGCACAGTTTGGAGAGAGACTGGTCAGAGAACTGCTGGATCTAGATGACTGCTCCCCCACACAGTGAGGAGGAAGACGAGGACAGCAGGAGCGCACAACAAAAACACACACTCACTTGGACACACACAAACACAATCCCCGCACTTACATTCACACTCTTCATTACGGTTGTACAGATTCTGCAGTCTGTGTCTATGTGATGATACTGAAGCAGTGCCAAGCCTGTCTCTCTTCCTCGAGTTGTTTTCTGTGGTAGTGTAAATATTCATTAAAACACGACTGCACACTACACAGTAGAGAATCATGAGCCATGGGACAGTTCACATGCCTCAACTGCAACTTTTAACCACACAGATTTACTAAGGATTTGCAGCAGGAGCTATTTCACAAGCAGAAATGCAGGCGGGAACAACAACAACACCGGGATGAATTCAAGTTAAATTATGTCAGCTTCAAATTTTAGCTCTTATAAAAGAGTGAAATTATTGATGAGCCTGAATCTCCTGTGTAAGTGTTCAAATGTATACCTGTCAGGCTAAAAGCTACGTGTAGCTTGAAATTTACACTCTGCAAAAACACCTGTGACCCCGTAACAAAAGCTTAGTAAACCAGGACTATGACGTGTTTACACGCTGCATGCATAAAGAATTTGGATTGTGATGTTCTCTTGTTCAGTATGAAAATGATTTTTGTTCCAGGTGGGTTTTGAAATTATTTTTGTGTGTGTGTTTGTGTGTGTGTATGTATTTAGCAAGTGGAACAGCCATTTGTTTGCACGTTGAGCCTGAGGATGTAAATGTACGGCTATTGTGACCCAGATGTGTTGTGTTGCTGCACACTTACTTGCTAGAGAAAGACATAAAGCCACACCCAGCAGTGTGCAACCAATTCACAGCCTACAATTTCAAAAGAGCCAAGAAAAGATTTTTCATAAAAGCTTGGTTTCAGATGTCTGAAAGCCCCTGAAAGCATGGTTTCCAATTTCAAGTACTCTCTGCAACAGTAAATATTCATAACTTAAAAGACAAAAATAACAACTACCAACAGATTCTACTTCAGATATTGCTAAATCCCACGTTTTCTCCAAAAGAGCGCCGCTTACCACCAGTGACAAGAGTACAAACAAAAACATAAATATATATACATTTCTCATGTAATGTAACCAAAGCTGTTCCAACTTTGGAAGAAAATGTTGTGCTCATGTAGGGTCACATCACTCATAGTAAGACGTGGATTGAGAAAATAACTGTTTTTTGTCTAACAAAGAAATCAAACAATTTATGCCATCAAATGTGCAGCCTACTTTTGTGCCAACGACACGTTTAACATCAGATAAACTAATCTTATTTGTCTTTTTTTTAATACTCATGTAAGTTAGCTATATTTTATTTTTGCAGGGCAGAACACATTCAAAAGCTCCTTGATTGAATGTTCAGTAAGCCAGTGTTGCTAAGCAACGAGTACAATCTTGGCCACTGCACGGGGGCTTGGATAATATTGCTTGGCAAGATTTAGGTCCAGGAAGTAAAAATGGACTCACTGGTGGCTTATAAAAATGTCCCAGAAAACCAAATGTTGCAACAAATCTTAATGTAGATAAGAGGCTTTGGGGCTGTGACTTGCTTTCTCACGCACGTCTGGTCTCAAATTGTCAAATCTCGTCAGGAACTCCAGAAGTTTTGAAACTATTTGACAATTTAAAAAACATGGAACGTTCTAGCAAGTAATAATAACTATGGACATACTATCTATTATATATTTCTATAGAAAGATCAATTTCATCTAATACCTTCTAATCTGAAATGGAAGCATGGATACATTTCCCAATTCACACTTAATGTGAATGTTGCTTTCTTCAAGTGGCACATTTCTTGCCAAGAAACAGATTTAAACCTGCCACCTTGCATCCAGCCAACAGAAGTGTGAGAGGAGAGGCGAGCGTTTATCTGATTAAAATACACTTACTGTCTTCAGACCGTATAATTACACCACACTGCTGTCTGTAGCTTTAATGAGGACTAAACAATCCACTTTCCTTTGCTTAACATGTTACACAGTCAACATGTTATTGCCATGCTGGGATCATGTTATGAATATTTTAAGGTTTTGTCGTGTGCTTACTCAATCAGCATGGTTTGATGTGTGAATACATATTACAGGAAGATGACGCCAGTAGACCAGATTTGTAGAGTGATTCGCTGGCAGGAGTCATGCACTTTCCCCCATCACAGTCTTGCACTTTGAATTGTAAAGTTAGCAACATGTTTATTAGATTATTCTTTAAGCTTTGATTTGAACCTAATGATAGTATACACTGCTCTCAAAAAAATATGGAAAATATGAATAGAAAATTTCTGTAAATACACGTAGATAAATGAAATGGATTATATAAAAAAAAAAACCAATGAAATGTAAGTGTATATTTTGTTTACAAAAGTATGTCCATAATCACTCTCTCACTGAGACTTAAGATTGTGATTTTCTTTTTTACTTTTTCACTACTCCAAAGCATTGCTGTTGTCATTGTTGCTCTTGTGTGTGTGTGATTCACTGAATGTTGTTGTCATGTGTCTAATCGCTGTTCACCTTGAATAACACTGGTAATTTTTGCCATGTAATTGTCAACTGAATGAAAAAATGAAACTGAAAGCCATCCTGCCCATTACACTGTATATGTCCTACTGTATATTGTTTTTTAAAGGGAAAATCCACACTACTAAAAACTTTTCAGTTTAAAGAGTCACTTTTCTTATTAATAATTGGCTAAATGTGGATAATGTGATGATGCATCTTTATTTATTAAAATATTTCCAATGCAACTTTAGGGATATTTGATATAAGAATTGTTTTAGCTTTCTAAAATATTAGTTATAATTTTGGAAAAATATGACAATCCCTGAATCAAAATAAACAAACAATCCACCAATTTATATCATACAAGTAGAAAAAATCATGGTAGGAAGGGCAGAGAAACCAATTTTTTGATTTGTCACATGACTGTAGTCTGAGTAAGGGCATGGACACAGTTATGAAGCAGAAATAGACGAGGCAGTGAGGCAGCTTGAGAGCGAGTTAATATACCAGAAAAAGGAAAATCCAGCTCTTCAAAGCCAAATAAACCCTGCACTGCATCGCAAAATGGTGAAGAACATACTGTTAAGAGTATCCTAGTGTGAATTTTTCTTTTACACGCGTGCCTAAAAATGAGCCTCTATGACGGCTGCGTTTGTAAGTGGGCATCTGTAGCTGATGGTGGTCTGAGTCATGGGTCACACACACACCTTTAGATGGCACTCACCAAGAATGTGTGTGACATTTGCAGAGGTTTTCTGTAGTTCTTATATCTCTCAGGCCATGGTTACTCGGCAACACATTAGTATTTAAGTAATTTTTCTGCCCATATGGTAATATTGTTATCACCCCTGTTGCAGACGGAGAGCTGAGCGGCTTTGTGTCGTCTCCTTTTAATCATCTATCAGAAGAGAAGGGCAGGGGATTTTCCCTTATGATGCTTTTGTTCATTTAGTTCAGAGGCTTCATTTTAAGTTCTCAGGTTGGTCTGTCTACAATTATCCTGTCCAGACGGCTCTATTGATCAGCCATGAATCAGATATTTCTATAGTGCCTTTTCCAGCTTGTTTTTCCCTCTCATTGCTGTGGTTTAGTGTTGTTGATGTCCTGAAATGGAGTTGATGTGAATGACTAGAACATATTAGATTTTAAAAGATAGGTTCTAACAAAATGAATATAGTGAAATCCTGTCCTGATGGTGTGAATAATAGAAACTAGAGAAATAAATCTGTCGCCTCCGCAGTAGAGTTTTTGATGCTGAACGTGTTTTATGCATCCGTATGGCCTTGTACCATTGCTGGAATGACTCACCTCAAGTAGTATTTCAGATTTTCACAGAAGCA
Organism: Micropterus salmoides; assembly: GCF_014851395.1. Taxonomy (NCBI): domain Eukaryota; kingdom Metazoa; phylum Chordata; class Actinopteri; order Centrarchiformes; family Centrarchidae; genus Micropterus; species Micropterus salmoides. The sequence goes on from NW_024041373.1 coordinate 19,290,944, forward strand.
CTGGCGTCAACAATACAATATAAGTTTTTAACTCATCTAAAAATAAATAAAACCTAAATATATGTATTTCATTTTACCTGGAAAAGAAATGACAGCAGGTCCCAGTGATGGATGTTAGTTTAGTTTTTGTAAACTAAACTAACTGCTCTGTAGGAACCGAGTTTGTATGTTGGAGGAAATAGGGATGAGTGAGCCCCTCTAAAGTCAGAAAGCTTAACATCCATAGCCATAAAACAAGTTATAACCACCAATATGAAAACGCCCACCCCAAGAGAAATGTCACTTTGATGGGTCTAACTACAACAGTGAGGATGTTTTTCTTTCCATTTTCTACCTTGTCTCCTTTTACAAATAGCAGAGGCATCTGATACCTTTAATTTATGCTCATTCATTAATGTCAGGGGTGCAAACAAAGGCAGATGGTACTGTGCAAGACTGTCTTTCATCCAGTTTTGTCAGACAAATGATTATCCCTAAATCGCTTGTCAAAAGCTTTGAATTGTTGCAAAAAGTTGCCATGAAATAATTACCCATTTAATTACCCATTGATAATGATGTCCATGTATGTGGTGTGTTGTATGTGTTGTTGTTGTTGTTGTTGTTGTTGTTGTTTATGTCCGGTGAGGGAGACAGTTGTCAAATGAATGATTAGCTGTGGATGTGATAAAGAATTCAATTGGCTGACCTCAGGGCTTCATAACTAACTGCTATACAATATATTCACTTAGTTAAATAATATACATACTCTAAATGGACTTCTATAACCTTATCAGGTGCTATCAAACCACTGTACAAGTAATAGTAGAATTAGATTTTGTTGTTGTTGTTATTGTTGGGAGCTCAGCAACCAAATAGTGAACACCAGGGTCATGTAGTTCACGTTTTTCCGGATAAAATGTCAGAAATGTTAATGTTACCAGGCACCAAAACTTTAACTGTCCAAGTGGTAGAACTATTTCACATGATTTGATTCTGGTTTGTAATGGTGGCTGCAGGGTGTTGAATAAACTCTACTGTGGGCTAAAGTGTTATCTAGTTTCACAGATGGGCCAGACGGATGTGTGTATGTGCATGTAATGTTAACGAGGGGTGGAATAATAAGTGTAAAAAAAAAACTGGTGTATGCTGGACCAAATAACTTTCTAAATGCGTGTGGTGACGAGTTGTGCAAGGCTGTCGTGTAAATGGGTCTTCATTAAAGCTCGCCGCATGTGGGTGCTTCCAAATGATTGGAAATCGTGAGGAAGGCACAGATCTGTCAAATGTGCATCATTGTACTTTTCATGATTTGAGTGCAGAGCCTGTCTTTACTAAGCATCTTTGATTAGAAGTTTATTTGCAGAACATAATCTTGCCACATTAGCTTACCCCCTAGTCATTTTCGTACTGTTTTCACTGTGTACACATCTTGTACACACACAAGAGGCAAAACTACTGTGTGAAATTTAGTATTCTGTATTCACTGCTATTAAAAAGTTGCCCAAACAAAACAATTAACAGGTTTAAGTATTTACAAAGTGTGTGTTTGTACTGCTATGTGCTGGTTGCCTCTGTACTGCAAAGATTGTTTGTTGTTTAACCTGGAGAACAGTTTTACGATGGCCTGGCAAAAAGCCCATCTGATGTTTTCCAAGCATCTGAGATTTTGCCTTCAGCAATCAAGGAACCAAACCTGTAAGTGAACTTACAAAGCCAACCTGCTACACTGAGTATTTAGGTTGCTAGGTTATGATGGGGCTGGTCTTCATGCCATTTCTCACCTTGTTTGACCTGTGAACTGAATTATAAAAGACTGACTCTGCTGTGTACAACTCCCTCTGTCACTTGAGCACTTACCCCAGCTCCTACTCAGTCCTAGCATGGACTGATGTTGTGAAGTCTGTGTGTCCACTCTCTACTTGCCTGTAAGTGTTTTTATTTTGTTTTGAAAAGCTGTCACGGCTTCAACTGAGCTCAACAATCACCATAATTCAATTTAATATGATTTTCAATGAAAATGAGAATAATGTCGCAATTGCAGTGTCAGTCAAAATAATCGCAATTAGATGTTTTTTCAAAATTTTTCAGCCGTAATTGTTCAGGCTGAAAAAACGTTATGTGTACTGGACATCTTGAAAGCTTTTCACCGGCTAACACTCATTGGGTTCTGTCTGGCCTCTCAGCCACCTCTACTTAAAGCTCTGTAGATTTGCCAACATTTTGCACACACAGTATCTAATAAATGTTCCTGGTTTTATATACCTATTGTGATTATGGAGAATATTTCATGTGTTGGACTTGCTTTGATGGAGAAACAGCATTGGGGAAATACCATTGTTGATGCAAACATGGGTGGTACTATATAAATCACATACAGTACCTAGAGAGTCTGAACTAAATGGGTGTTTGAGGGTGGTGATGGGGCAGTGGATAAGACACATGCCTTTGGTGTGAGAGACCTGGGTTCAATTCCCCACTGTGACACTCACTAATGTGTCCCTGAGCAAGACACTTAGCCCCTAGTTGCTCCAGAGGTGTGTGACCTCTGACATAAAATTGCAATTGTAAGTTGCTTTGAACAAAAGTGTCAGCTAAATGAGAGAATCACACAGACAGGCCTCACATATCATGGAAATGTTGTTTTTTTTCTTAATTCTTTCTTAGATTTAACGTTAATAGCATGAGTATTATACTGAAATCCTTCAGTTAAATGCCATGACGGTCAAGTATGAAATGATATATTGCTGTTCCTAAAAAAGAGTTTTCAAAACTCACCATATTCTTTAAGAAACATTTTGATACGAAAAAATAACCCTGTATTTAAAAAATAAACTGAATATCAGCACTCAGACTTTCAAAAATATTTAAGCAGACTCAGGCATTTCACCTTCCTGCTTCACTCTGCACAGAAGGTGACAACACCAGACATGAATTCATGCATAAAATGATCAGAGGAGGTTACAGAGTGGTATTTGCTCATAAACAGTTTCTGAAACCAGAGCTACATGCATTTTCCTTATGATACTTATTTTAATGTTTAAAGGGACAATAAGTATTTTAGTGATTAGGGTGTTCACTTTCATCAGCAACTTCATGGACATATTTGTGACTCAGCTTACAGAAAACAAATAGTGTTATAATCAAGATCAAGATATGTTTTATTTTGCTTATGGGGAAATTTGTTTTAGACTCCGCACTGTAGTTCCATAATAAATTAACAGCACACAGTAAAAAACACAATAAGAACACAGATGGCATAAAACCATTAGCACATATCAGAAAAACCACCAATCATAAAAAAAGATAAAATATAAGACAAGCATCATAAAAACCCACGAATAATAAAACTAGTTAAACACCTAATTATTTTTATCCTTGACTGGAAGGACTGGAACAATGCATTGCAGGAGCTCACTGCACCTTTAAGATACATTTCACTTAGTCACTCTAGGTTTATTCACTTAGTATTTTGGGCTTATTCACTTGGGGCTCATAAGGAGTTTGACTTGAAGATGAAAAGAATAGAATAGACAACAAAAATGGCTTTGGAAATACATTCCCATAAACCTGCTGTGCAGCTTTTACCATCATTTTCTTGATTACTTTAAAAATGAGCTAATAAGTGTTTGAGATAATATAATCACTTAGGGAAAATATTACTCAAAGCCATTAGTGAGGGCAATAATGTTGTAACTGATGGCCATATCATAGAAAAGGGCTGGTCTGGATAGATTGCAATATTTAAGCAATAAATTGAAATATCGATGTAATGTGAGACAAAAGCAGCAGAGGGCAGCAAATCACAATTCTCTCCAACACTGTCACTGGCTATCAGTTTATTGATCATGGTAAATGGATTGTAATCGGTCAGAGCACCAACATGAGACTGTATAATTGAGTTATTGTCGTGCCTTATGATGACTTGCTCCATAACGCACTGACTGGCTGAACTCCTGAAAATGGGGGTAACTTAAACAGCAACCTTCAGGAAGAGGCGGTTTGGCAAACATAGTGGCATGTTATCCCATCTGCAGAGTTCAAGAAGCTTTCAATGAAAATATTATTTCTGCCTCTGACTGTGTGGTGGAGCATGTGCTGTGTGTGTGTGTGTGTGTGTGTGTGTGTGTATTTGTGAGTGAGAGGTTGGATGAGCAAGTGATGGAGAATGAAGCAGGCCTGACAAGCTGAAAGCTGCAGCTCTGCTTGCTCCTATGCCTGAAGGTAAAATTTAAACTGATTTCTGCAGAACAGAGAGACCTGTGGAGAAGTTAAACAATAAAGAAGATCAGTTGAGCTCAACACTGAGCTGCAGACATATTGAGTGTCACAGAGAAAATGGGCAGCAGTACCAGCCAACATTGTAAATAGTTAATTAGTTCTCATTTGATTGTTATAGTCTGTAGTGAGTGGAAATGATTTTGTCACCTCCTGCCTTTGCGCCACTGCATCCTGCCAATAAAGCAGCTGCTCAACTCAATGGGAATATACAAAGAAAGAAACAGACAGAAAGATGAACAGCAAAATAAATACATTTCATATGGTGTCATAACAAATATTTATTTGATTGATGTTTGTTATTTAAACAATAAATCTGCGTGTTCACAATACAAATAAACAGTAAAAGTAGACGTACATGAGTATAAGCATGAAAATATATTCAAATTACCAAAAGTAAAAATAGACATTATGCAGAATGGCCCATTTCAGAATAATTTATATTATGTAATTGGATTATAACTATGGATGCATTATGCATCACTTTAATGTTACGGCTGGTAATGGTGGGGCTAATTGTAACTACATTAAATACTGCTGGGTAGCTTAATCTATGATATTACATCATAATTTATTAGTCAATTTTATTTTGTATTAATAGCTTGTTTCTGAAAAGTAGTAACTAAAGCTGTCAGATAAATATAGTAAAGTAAAAAAGTACAGTTTGCCACAAAAATGTAGCGGGATGGAAGTATAAAGTACTAAAGTGCTTCAGTAAATGTTACTTTCCATCACTGCAAATAAACTAAGGAATTTAAGGAATTACTGTAATGCATCTAGAAACAAAGCAATTTTTTATACTTATGCAGCAATCTCTTCGTATTGTTTCAAGGTTCTGACAATTAGCAACTCGTTTTCTTCTTTAACTGTAAGAAAAAGATTTTGTTCACAAGTAGAGTTACTGTACAGTTTGAGTTTGATAGAAACAATAGATGCATTTCATTATTAGAGAGTATACATATTTTCCACTTATTTTAGGAGAGAAATAGAACTTTTGTTTCATTATGAAGCACAGCTTCCCTACTTCCAAGGCTCCTTGGAAATAGGGAAATATACTCACTCTGAAGGGCCAAAACTCCACTTCATTATGAAGAACAACTTTATTGCATTGTGAGACCAACTTGTTTCAGCTTGTAGCTTTGATCAAGCTCATTTATTATCCCAATATGGGATTGGAGACAAAAGAAAACTTTAAATGGCTGTTTAGTCAACCAGTCAACTAAAATATTCAAAAATAGAAATCTGAGCTTATCTGAGCACTTCAAACAATTAAAGCCTGTTTGAAAATGAAGAACTGCTATGTTCACTTCCTCATAACTTGCATAAGCAGACCACGTTGTACACGTATATTTTGTCGGAGTGATATTGTAAAACTTTAGTCATCTGAAATATAAAAGTGGACTAACAAAGGTGTTTCTGAGGTATTTCCCAAGTTTATAACCTCTGTCTCCACAATGTCTGGAGTCTCCACCCATCCTATGTGTGCAAGGTTATGACTTTCTCAGCCCACACTCTTTCAATCAAGCTCTTTACCCTGCACACTCACACCTTTACTGTATGTTGTTATGTTGTAATCAGTGGTCTCTGCAAGACCGGGGTAATGATTATATTTATGGTTTTCTCTTGATATCTTTCCTTCGGAGGTCAGTGTTGTGTCATGAGGCGTCACCTGTGGGAGGATGCACAGTTGTACTCGTACATTCGTGGGGGGGGGGGGACTATGTATTTATTTGTGAAAGAAAGGAGCAGATTCTAGATGATACACAATGATTAATCTGTCTTTTCCCCCATGCTGGCTGCTGCCCTGTTGTTACATTATTGCACGTGCCTGCAGAGAAATTGTTTGGAAAATGGCATCATTTTAACATAAATTATGATTTCACAAACACAGACTTTTGACACAGTCATGGATAACGCTAATTATTCCCTCTCTAATAATTTGTTCTTCTTTACACAAAGGTGTTGAGAAACTCTGCAGACTGCATGTGGTCTTTTTCCAGTCAGATGGCGTGTGTGTGTGTGTGTGTGTGTGTGTGTGTGTGTGTGTGTGTGTGTGTGTGTGAGGGGATCTAACAACTCCCTGTCATGTTTCCTGGTGGCTGCTCACTCATGACTCACCATTTTGTCTCTGCATGAGTCAGTTTATGTTAGATAGATAGATAGATAGATAGATACAGTAGATAGATAGATAGATACAGTAGATAGATAGATAGATAGATAGATAGATAGATAGATAGATAGATAGATACAGTAGATAGATAGATAATTGCTGGATGTCTACTAGAAGTCAGTCTGACTTTTGCTTTCTCATGGAGACAATAGCTCCCAGCTGTTTGTGTGTGTGTGTGTGTGTGTGTGTGTGTGTGTGTGTGTGTGTGTGTGTGTGTGTGCGTGTGTGCGTGTGTGTGTGTGTTTGTGCTGAGGGAGCCTCTTTTCTCCCACTCAGGTCACATCTAAACAAGAGGACAGGGTCAAGACCATACAGATTAAACTATTACCATTATGATGTTAGTAGGACTCGAGGGTGGAATCATGACCAGCAGTTATGAATACCAGGTTTCATAGAGAACAGTTAAAATGACGTGCAGCTGCCAAAGAAGAAAGGAGAGAGAAAAGAACGGAGGAGGGGGCTGAGAGGTAGGGGATGTGTGATTATTTGCCTCCTTACGTGTGTGTGTGTGTGTGTGTGTGTGTGTGTGTGTGTGTGTGTGTGTGTGTGTGTGTATGCCTAAGCCATGTGTTGAGTGCCTGTGTGTAGGTGTTAGGGGATATTTTGGCTGCAGCAGGGGGATTCAGGCATGAGAGAGGCCTTCGTCATATAATAGGATAATGTTTTATCTCATCGGAAGAAGGGGGAGGGGGGGGTGTTGAGAAGGCGAAGTGAAGGTCTGATTATTTTCATAAAGCAGATCTTGCATGGTTGTCCACCCACAAAACTGTCCAGCCTGTTTGACACTCTCACATATTATGTACACAGCGCAGTATCTGGTCAGACATGTTAAGACAAGCAGTAGGAACTTCTTTTCAATATGTAACATCTATTCACAAAGAGAATTATGTGCTTTTCCTTACAAGAGAAGGCATGTCATGTCAGTGTGTGTAATGTATGTGTGTGTGCATGCTGCTGTTAGATAGTTTTTGTCATAGTGTTTTTAATGCAAGTTAGTATAATTTTAGCATTTAACTGCCTTCATGAAACGTTGAATTGAACATTGGCCACCCATTTGTTCCAGTACAGTGTCTCACTGGACAAAGTAGCAATGCTGTGATAATATAGTATACTGGACAGGCCTTGGATAACAATGTGTGAATATGTGAATCTCCACTGCAAATACTCCACCAGGCCACAGCTTTATTGCTATCACAACTACTGGACATATTGTAGTAAAGATGAGTATCTCAAACAGCATTTTTACACTAGTTTACTTATTAAGTGTCTGTATGGGTAGGGGTAAAGATATATATGAAGTTCACAGATAAATGAAATACTCATCATACATCATCCCAGCTCAAAATCAATACAGTTAACTCTATAGGCACGTAGCAGAAGAACTACTTGTATTCAATAGCAGAATAAACACAAGTAAAACAGTTATTGTCCACAAGAAGAGTGGCTACAGCAGCTGTAGTGTTAATAAAAAACCTGTAAAAAAAAAAAAATAAACCTGCAGTGAACAAACAAGAGAGCTTCATATTCTGAATGTTCACTGTAATGATATGAGATGTCACAGGAAAGATAGGTAGCGGTTCAGTGAAAAATATTATTCCTTTATAAAGGTGAGGTAAGCAATTCTAATCCAGTACACGTCTTTTTGTCAAAAATGCTAACCCACAACTTAGCTAACGTCAGTTAGATCAGCTACTTGATGTGTCACTGTTCGCTCTATATATGCGCTCCACTGCAGGCAGAAAACAAAACAAATTGTGGGGGATCCTTCACATCCCGTGTTTGCTGAAATTGACAAGCTCCCCTCAGGAAGGCGTTATAGGGTACCCAGGGAAACAAAAAACCTTTTTAAAAATTCTTTTATCCCTCCCGCAATTGCTTTGATAAATTCATAAGAGATAAGCAGTCTACTTGAAGCTCCTATTGGTTTCTGTGTTTAAATGTATTGGTGTATGGTGGTATGTGTCCTATGTTATGTGTATTTGATGTTTCTAATGTTTTCAATGAACCTGGTGAAGCCAAAAACATATTTCCAGAAATGGATAATAAAGACTTATCTTATCTTATGGAATAGCAATTCTAATCCAATACACATCTTTTAGTCAAAAATGCTAACCCACAACTTAGCTAACGTTAGTTACATTAGCTACATGATGTGTCATTGTTCGCTCTACATCATGGGATAGTGATGCAGTTGGATTTCTCTAGAACATAGACAGGAAAAGAAGGCATCAAAGGTTCTTGGCCAGACTCCAGCCCGAGACGTTGCCATTACATGCTCAGAATCTTAAACACAACAAGTGTGATAAATGTGAGAGAAAAGTAAATGCTTCAGATGTAGGACCATCATCAACACATCACTGACTGAAACACTTACTTTTCTTGGCATTTTTCCTTGTGTTATATGCTTGTTTGCCTTGGCTATACACACCTGACAGTACGCGCCAAGAAGCCTGGATTCAACAGCACAAACCCTTTCATAATGCTTATCATGGGGCTAACACACAGATAAACACATAAAATTTTAACAAGTAGTTTAGTCTCTAATCCATGCAACCTGCATGTCTTGTGGGACAAACCTGGAGGAAACAGAAACTGGGTGGAAATGCAAAAACCTGTCATGACTCTTGCTGAAATGATGTGTTCATAAACCCGAGTGACCAGTTTGAGGTGGTAATGACTTCTAAACTCCTTCATGTAGATTTCACATTAAACGGAAATTGATTAGTTAAAATCACAATACAATGAGAAGAATTTTTAGCTCACCTTACATATAATAAGAAACACATGTGTATTTGTTGATAAATGCCTCCACATTTCTTTGTGTTTTTGTTCATTTAAAATCATTACTTTCTACTTCCTGGGAAACAATAGACCATTTCTGGTGAGAATTAAAAACTCCCCGCAATAAAACCATCAGTTACTCTCCATCTCTCCCACAACATGTAACTACCTCAATTTTCCCACTGACATCTCTTTGATGCATAATTGTGAACAAATGTCTGGTTTATATCCTGCCTGAACATAATGTTTCAACAGAAATACATCAAATTATGAATGTCAGATAGTCTCAACAGTGCTGTGTCCTTGGGACTTTATTAGATATTGGAGTTTTGTCGTAACACTATTGTGTTGTAAAAGTGTCTGTTCTAAGGGCTTTTGTTATGACATGAAGTAAATGTTTTACCCATGAAGATTTACACCGGAACAGAACAAATTAATACCTTGAAACAATAACACTAGACAGCACAATCAGGTGCTTAAGCCCCAGGTTTAAATCATCAGTATCATACTGAATGACAAGTCAGTCACCTTCTACTGCAAATCATTTCCTTCAGTCAACAGAAAATCTTTTTGACCCTCACACCCTCCCATTCATAAATATTTGATGCTTAACACATTGCAATGTCTGATGACCTGTTTCTGATTAATGAAATAAGGAGCTGAAGTGGGTGTAATGTTGCATTATGGGGTGGGAATTAAGCAGAGCCACAGGCACTGTGTCTGAAAATTTGACTATTTAACACTTTTAAATCAAAACAGCTTGTACTTGTTATATATATTCCTCAACTGTGAATTTCGGCTTTTTTGGTTGACTGCAGTGTTTTTCAGTTAGTATGCTTGATGGGACGATGCCATGCTCAAAGATGGACATGTAAGATGACTATCCAGGTCTTCTTTAATCTCTACTGGAACTCACTGATGTAATTTAGGGTGGACTAAGGTGGAAGTAAGGAATAGGAGAGAATATCATTTAACCATACCAACCATACACATTCCTTTGTGAAGCGAAGGAAGAAAATGTGATACCCATCTCTGTTTCATGACCAAATGCAACTATTTACTGAGGCTCAACACACAATCCGAAGCCAGAAATAAATAAAGAGGTGGTTCATACAATACTAAATTACCAATACCATATGTTCTAATACAACTTTTCCCATGCATATGTTGCTTGTTTTCATTATCAGAAGACATGAAATCTTCCAAAAAAACAGGGTGAAATATTCCCATACCCTCTAAACAAACAATACATTTCAGTAACAGGTGATTTGAGTGATTGAGTGAAGGCCTCATATATACAACTCATGTTACACTGAACTCGTAAGCTTCCAGCTAAAAGACTGACCAAATGGTGACCGCATGTGCTTCATTGCCTCTTATCTATGAAACAATAAAACATGTGAGTAGTCAAGAGGAAACTATTAGCTGTTTGGTCAGGGAGGCCCTCAGTACAGTGCGATAGTCTAGGAGTTAACAGTGAGCAAACAGCTTTGATTAAGTGCATGTATGTATACAGACGGTATATAGCCTGGAGACCCTTTACTATTTTCACAAATCCCGATAACTCACAGAAAGGTCTCTACTTCTACACTTCAAGTGTGAAAGCAAAAGGGTTTTGTTGTATCCTCTGAAGGACCACTTAGGGTGTCACTCTGAGTGTTTAGCAGGTGCAAAGATATTTGCCTGATATCGGGGAAAGCCTAATGGGTTTGTCCTTTGAACTCATTTCACATGTAGAGGAACCTACCCAGCAAATAGCTATGCTGTAGCTCAGGGTGGCTCAAGGCTATCAAAAAAGATTTATGCAGGAGTTGGACAAAATAGTTCAATTGTTACCAGAATGTTTCTCTGAAAAGTGCTTTATCTGAGACTTAGATTGGTTTATGGTTTGTAGGGTTTGTCATCTTTTTATTGGTCATTGCAGTGTGATGTTAAACGTCCTTGACAACTGATAGTGTGTTGTTATGTTACACATATTGAGGCAGTGACAAAGAATTTGAACTTGAGAAACTAAATTAATAAAACAACGTGTGATTGTGAATAACACAAGACGTCACCCTTTAGAGCAGCAGCTAAGACTGCTTAGGGTTATTTTTTGCTGTCCGTGTAATTTTTCAAGTATTTAATTTCAAAATGAAAAATTATTAAATCACTACAGCCATAACAAAACAAAGTATGCTTTCCCAAAAGCCGAGAGCTTTCCCCTTTTGTTTCCCCCTTACTATAATGTAGAAAATATCACCTTATTCCACCCTGTGTGACTATATCATATATATTACACTGAGTAAAATATTTAAGGCCAAGATTCATCAGAAAATTCATCCTGACATGTTTGGTATCTATGAAAAGTTTGGGATGTCCACTAGAAATTCTGTGGGTTTGAAATCACACACATCATCAGTTTGTAGTGACCCGTCCAGTGACTGTAGCTGGCCGCTACTTGTAAAGGGGTTACAGTGAAACTAGATTTTGACACAGGGGTCAAGGACAAAGGATTGTGATTGAGTAAAAACTCAGGAGCCACCTTAAGGCCTTTGTCATTTTACTATGTATTTGGTGTAGTGGTGCACACTGCCAAGCAAATTTGCAATTAATCAAACAACCAACTAAGTGATCCTGCATTTTATCCACCTGAGGCAACATTCTAAAAACTGAAGGTAATGTCTAAGAATGAAAACCTCCTTTCTGATAATATCTTTAACTTTGTGATAGCATGTCAGCTGTTCTGCTATCTCTGCGATCTCTGATAACAACATGTTCTATTCTGAGAATATTGGGAAGGGTTGACTTTGGAGGGAGTTGCATGTGTGTGTGCGTCTGTGTCTATCTGTGCTCCCTGTGGTCCTTCTATTGGTCTTCTGAGTGGGTGGTCTGTTCCAAGAGAGGAGCACTGGAAACATTATACCTACATACACGTGCACACAAACATACACACTGAAACACACATACACACACAAAGGGAAACTGGGAATCACACCAACGCAGCACAGCAGAGGGTGGAGCAGGCAGGAGCCTTCTTCCAGATGTGTGACATTAATTTAGTTGATCCAAAACATGAACCGGTAGCTCCCACTCACTCATCACCACAGTGTGTGTGAAACATTCATCCCAACGTTTTAATATTCACACACTCAGAAATACACCTGCAAGCCTACATTTCATTACATTTGGAAGAGAAGGAATCAAGATAAGAAAAGAACGAAGAGAGCGCCTGAAATAAAAGTTCTCTTGAGTTTAAGGTGGAGGAAAAAGACCGAGCAGGGAGGACTGAAGGGAGACGAGGTGCTTTATTAAAAAAGATGAGGAGCGGAGCAGGTTATGAGAACGGTCTCCACTCTGACCCATGGAGCAGCGCCCCTGGACTTTCATACAATACTTTCCACTGGGGAGGAGAGGGGGATATGGTGCATGGAAAGACAAAGAAAGAGAGAGAAATGAAATTAAATAAGAAGAGCGGAGGAGGAGAACGAGAGGAGATGTAGGAGGACGGAAGTGGTTGATTGGGTCTCCCCAGAGATTCTTTTGTTTAGATTGTTCTACATTTCACTTCTTTCACTCTCTCCCCTCCACCTCCCTCTTTTCTGACATCTGAGGTAGATTACAACAGAGACCCTGGGTCACATTTATGACTTAAATCAAGAACATATGGTGTGTGTGCGTGTTTGTACGTCCATTTCAATGCAGTGGGATTCCCCTCTGGTCCCCGAGTGGTGGTCAAATTTATTTTCTTGTCCATTGTCTCTCGCTGGGACATCAAAGGGCTATTGTTTGTTGATCAGCAAGGGTGCTACAGGTTACTTGCAGGTCCTGGACGAGTGCGCTTCGCTTCTCCTCCACATCTACCCTTCTTATATCCTTTCTCTAGAACTGAACTTTTAAGCATGTGGGATCGTCACAGAAAATGCCACACACAGGATCAGCACATCCACAGAAACCATGTTTATGTTTTAAAAGATTAGGTGTGGTTATGCATCATTTAGAGTCTGAAGAGGCATGTTTAATGTCCCACAGACACCTCACTATCTGCACAGCACAGCTTATACTTCTATATAAAATAAAAACAAAATATACCACAAACTTTGAACACTTCTGTACCTGAAAATTAGTCATTGTTAGCAGGTAAAAGAAAAAATGTCCCCATAAATTTCAGCACAAAAGCACATCTGTAAAAGTGTCAGTTGACTTTATTAGGATCGGCTTCACTGAGTTGAAGAAAAACAACTTTTGTCTTTGGAACGTTTACCTAGAAAGAAAACAAATCTACAAAATAATTTGCTGGAAGGACAATATATAAAACAATGGCATCAAAATATCTTTGACAAGAAAACAAAACCAAAAGAAAAAAAAAGGCTCAAATGTTTTTAGATGCAGGGCATTTTCTTCTTTTTGCCCTTTTGTTTACAAAATAATAACAAGAGGAGAAAAAAAACAATAGTTATTTACAGTGCATATATTTACATTAAGGCATTTTTGATGGGGAGACTGTTGATGTGATACAAACCCCCACTTCTACACAATCAAATAAATAGTCTGATTTACCATGATACATTACAGTGCTATATTATCTTTATGCTACCAGCAGTGAATGAACAAATACACTTATAGGCGCGGGCTAAATCACACCATCAAAATGGACATTCAAGTGTATATTAAAGGATAGGATCACAATTTTTAGTGCTCTCATGTGTATATGTACATTAAAAGAGATTTTTTGGTTGATGCACATGTTCCTCTTGTCTATACTGACTGTGATTCAGGGACTGTCAAACAAATCTAGGACATTATCCTATCTCTCATATTGTGTCACAACTTGGTCTCAGGCAAGCAACACAACCACTCCATATACTCTATAAGCAAACACTGAAGGTACTGGATTAAAAAAAATCAAATTAATCTAATAGCTGTCCTCTTTTCAAAACAACAACACTGTGTGTGTGTGTGTGTGCGCGCATGCACACGGCACTGCACGCAGTTACGTTAAATGTTAGCCTATGCATCTAATATCTATATAGATAATGTCATATATCTGGGTTGCATTGCAGCCAATACTTCTTAGTGAAATTCCGCATTACCGCTCAACAAGGACCAACAACACTGTCTGCTTAAGCACAAAGAGGGAATTCTACACTGATAAGACTAACTTTAGAAGATGCCCATATCACATTATATGGACAAGAGAAACACTTGCAGCGACCAATAACTCAATGCAATGCACATGTAGGCATGTGAGTATTGTTTTACAAGACTTAAAAACAAATAGGGACCTATCCTTTAACAAAATGGGTGTTCATGTTCGACTGACTGATAGAGCCCAATTGTAAGTTAGTTGTGTACAGAGTCAGAGAGTGAGACACCTCAGAGGAAGGACTGTAACAAACAAAACAAAAAAAGTTCCACATTATGTCAGGATGTCCGTGAAGTGGCCTGAGCCCAGCTGTTAAATTACAATGAGTGATGGGTAACCTTGTAATTTAAAAGAAATGTACCTTTCGTCCAAGCCAAGTCTAGAGATTCAACAGATTACGAAATAAAAACAGCACCATGTGTGTTTAAAAGGACTGTCTACATTGATCACAGCTCTGCTACCACAGAACAAACACACATAAGCCAGAGGAGGAGGCACTTAAGAAGGTGTTGACAAATGAAGATGATACTTTGGTTAAAACATTTTAAAGAAGTAAAATGCTGGATAAGATAGATGTAAGAAGACGCTTAATACAAGCTTGTGCATTAAAATACAGTCACTTCTGTATAAACTGAACGAATTCTAGTTTATGGTTCTAGGGTTCTGATACTTTCCTCTGGCTGGAAATCCACTGAATGACAACATGAATAATTCATCACCTAATTGCTGCTCTTTAGCAACCATCCACCTCCCTCTGCTTCTCAGTCGTCCCCAGATCTCCTCTCTCTAAAATCTCTCTACCCCTCCATCTCCATCCCTCCCCCATTTTTTTCCTCTGCACTATCTTCCCTCTCTCCAGAGTATAAATGCCTTCAATTTTTAATATCTCAACAGCAATGATTTGTGTGGCGTTCACACAGAGATTCAGTCCAGTAGTGATAATGATCAGTCCAGTGGTGAATGAGATGCATGGGACAAAAAGGCTTAGACTTAGATTACCAATTCTAGTGCAAACTGAAGGATTTGGTAACAAACAAAATCTAATCTGGAAATTCCAGTTTTATAAACAAACTACCAAACCAAGGAGTAAACAAATATTTGGCTTGACTTGTTTTGCAAACAAAAGCTTCTCCTTTATAAAAACAATTGTGAAGCCATTTTTTATGTTAGACAAAAGATGTACAAGTTCTGAGTGGTAAGTGCTTTCATTCCAGTCACACGAAAGAGTGCAAATGGGCTGGAGTCACATTTCTGAGCTACCATTTTCTTTTTTTTTGTTAATATTTTTCTTCTTTGTATTTGTCCACAGAAATCTATACCAAGTATATCTGAAGGTTAAGGGACCAGGAACTTCATCTGGTCATTATCTTTCTAATTTACAACCTCCAAACCTTTCCCTCTCTGGGTTTAAGAGCAACACATCTGTTAGGCTACCGTACTGTTTCTTTTAGGACACGGTAGCAGCAAAAGGAGGAGCTGCGGTGTCTGTGAAAGTCACTCTGCATCAGGCAGCTTGTAACATTGTACTTGTGTGTGATGGAGTGAGCGTTTCATGTGTGTCAAAGATAGTGCTTGTGTGTTTTTAGCGTGTGTGTGTGTGTGTGTGTGTGTGTGTGTGTGTGTACAAATGCTGTTAGTTCTGGTGTCTCTTCATGTGCAGGGCGAGGTGGTCGGATCGGGAAAAGGAGCGTGAGCAGACGGCGCACTGGAAGGGTTTGGCGCCCGTGTGCTTCCGGAAATGACGTGTCAGCTCATCCGAACGAGCAAAGCGCCAGTCGCAGCTGTCCCACGTACACCTGTACGGTTTCTCACCTGCGGGACGGGAGAAAAAAAAAGAGATAGTCTGAATGAGTGCAGCTTTCCACTAAAGAAACCGAGCTAATGGCAGAACTGAGCTGCATTTCTTGCTCAATAACATGCTCTCCAGCACTCTATGACTCTATCAAGAGATGTGTCAAAATGTGATAATAAGTACTCATTATACATTGATTAACATAAAAACAGACGCTAATTCCCTGAGTTACATGACTCAGTTGGGTGGAGGAACTGGGAAAACAGGCTTTACTAAAAAGTTGTCTAACACTACAGTCATAACGTCGTCATTCATCAAGCACCCAAGCTGCACAAGTTTCCCACGGGTGACTGGTCTGTTTTGCCTGTTTGTGCGTTTCTTTTAGATAGGTGTAGGTTGTTTCTCTGTCACTCTGCCATTCCAATAATCTTCGGATGCAGCCTCAGGCACTTGAAAAACTAGTGTGACCTGTCTACAGCTCCAGCACCATTATAGGTCTACAACTCAACCCTCCGCCCTGTGATCCACGGGCCCAAAGGTGGGCTTAAATGGTTTGTTCACCTATATTACAAAATAACAAATTTAGAAGCTGAAACAGCACATGGCTGGTATTGTTTCCACCTTATGAGTCTGAGTGTGTGCATCATCATAGCAAAATGTTGTCCTGGAGACACCTGCTATATAGAACTTCCACAGAGGAGGTTTTGAGTTCTTTGCCAGGGCTTTAATATGTCTGTCTGTAGACAGTATTTGTCAACACAACAGCACCTCAATCATGCAAGATGCAGTCACAAAACTTTGCAGGTGTGCAGAGATCAAATTGAAGGCTGACATGTTTATGGGCATCGCGGCTGGTGTGATCCCATTGCAAAATGGTCTCTAGTTTCTCTAGTGGTATCTATCCGTGCAGATTGTTTGGTTTTATTGGTTCTGGTTTTGAGAGGTCTGCCTCTGACATGTTTGCTAGCACCAAAATACAAAGGTGGCGGATGGAAAAAACAGAAATAGAAGTCTCGCTCTCACGAGAGGTGATTGTTGCAGGAAGATGACGGTGGAGTCAGTAAGTCATTGTATAAAAAGGTCTATTTCTGTAGGGATCATTTCCATAATGCTGTCAAACACTTAGAATAACTATTTGAGTCTACTGGGCCAATTCTAAAAAGTTTTTCTACCTATGAGTCATTAAGACCCAAAAATATGTTAAAATACAAAACAAAAAACAACAACAAAAACAAACAGGGCACAGGTTTAAAAATACTGGAACTGTCCTTCAAGTTGACACATATTTTTTGCTTTTCCATGTAACTGATTAACTATTGCCTTAAATAGGAGCCACAGCACTGTAAGAGCAAATTATAATGGAATCTCCTCCTCGTTGTTTTTAACATCTATTTCCGTATTAAATATTGATCAAAGACAGGGCTAGAAATGTGTAGACTATTTGTAAATTTCTCTGCAAATCTCTAATAATTCAACAGCAGTGTGTATTTCCAGAAACAATGTCCCCATTACTCTGGAAAGACCACAGATCACTATGAACAGTTTCCATTAGAATTACTTCTATCGAACAAATTGTTGACAGTGTGTTCTGTGCCTTGTTTAGCCCAATAAGGAAATGGGTCTGGAAAACACTGTTTTCAAAGCTCTATACACCTTTAACATAAGTCCATCCACCTCTATTAAATAGGGGTGGAAGCAGAAATATGCATGCTGGATACCACTTGTGGTAAGTAAGAATGTTGTTTTTTTGTGTGAACCAACCCTTTAAAAACAAGCACATCAAGCTCTGCAGCATTGCTAAAACAAACAGTTAAAAATGCAATTAACCAGAGCGTCACCAAACTTAGAAACACACGCCTGAACCTGAACACAATGAGGAGAGACAAGGAAAACTGAGAAGAATATTTTCAATATACACGCAAGCTCATGCACTCATCCACGCGCACACGCGCACACACACACACACACACACACACACACAATCAGGGTAATGGATGGTGATGGAGATTAGAGTGGGAACTCCCACAGGGACACAAACGCATTAGGAATCATCTCATACAGATTACTGACAGGTGTGTGTAGACGTGTGCGTGTAAGTGTGCATTCAAGCAGCTGAATAAGAGAAGTAGAACGAGTAACGACAAAGATAGAAGTGGGGGCGGGGGTTGAAGGTGGGAGGATGGCACAAAGCAGAGAAGAGGATGATTAGATGAATGAAAGCGGTAGAAAACAGGGGTTAAAATAACAAAGTAAGACTGACAAAGACAGAGAGGATATGGAAGTTGCTGCTACATCCCTCTTTTCGTGTCATGCTCTCATCTCGTAGTCTGTAATAACTGCAATAACCACACTTGCCTGCAGCAAGAATGACGCCAGATTTAATTGTGGCGTCATGTTCCCAATAATGAAATGCAAGGCACGCACACCCACAACGACGCTAAGTCAAATAGATTCTGGATTGCAAAAGTGTTAACCGTGAGTTTTGTTTGTGTGTGTTGTGTGTGTGTGTGTGTGTGTGTGTGAATCCAGATGAGTGAGGAATGCTTGGATATCAACAGAAGCTTTGTTTTGTTAGCTGGAGCGAGGTGGTGCCCAACACCTAAGTGCTTGTTTGTTGACTTTGCTCATGTAAAACTAATAGTTCAAATCTACATGTGAAAGGAGACAGATTGAAAGGATGAAGATAAATTAAAAAGGGAAAGTGAAGCAGAGATCTCAGCATCAAGATTATCTCAGATATTTTTGTATCTGCACACACAGATCTTGTATATATTTATAGTGGTGAATAAGTGCAAAAAGTTCCAGAAAAGCGTATTAAAGCCTTTAAACGTTGATGTCTGAACAGGCTCTGGGATCCTAAGAGAGATGGCACCATGCGTCTAGCACTGACCACATAGTCTGAGAGTCATCGCTCTGGCAGAAGTGTGTCACTTCCACCTGTTTTGATGGAATAGTATATTGGGCAGAGGATGGGAATGGGGTAGGATACATTTACACACACATGCCAGGAACACAACACTCTGCCTAGCAACATAGTGCCAGGGCAGATACCGAAATACGATTCTGGCGGGCAGCGTCACTTTTTGACGGGCCCCGTTTAAAAAAGTTGCATTAATGAGAGGAATGTCTTACCCGTGTGAGTCCTGAGGTGAGCTTTCAGATGGGACGACTTGGTGTAGACCTTCTTGCAGCCTGACGACAGACAGGGAGATAAACACAAACAGAAGGCTTCATCCAAATCCAAATAATTTCATGTGTCAGAATGCATTTACCCAATAAACCGAGCTGTGGTATGCTAGATATTTGTACTAATGAAGAACAGGAGCTATTTGGAATGAGATACAGTGAACATTTGATTTTGTTATTCTGTTTTTCAAAAAGCACATGCGACTGTGTTAAATAGCAGCCTTATTTGGTATTAACAAAGAAATTTATTGAACTGCATGCCACTAATCGCACAGAATTCTGCTTTGTTGAAAACTTCTCCTCATTACACCTGTTTGTTTGACGTCAAAGTTGAGATATTTTAAGTTCAGGGTTACAAAACCTTGTGCACATGATGTTACATGCAGTATGCGGATTACAATGTCTAAAAGGTCATTATGATAGTGAATGATTTATTAAGATATTCCTTACTCTTCCTCTCTTTAAATGAGGAAATGATAACATTTCATGTATTGCAAAGATTAAACAGTGAGCAGCTGCAGCAGTGTGACTAATATACACTTGGGTAAAGCGTGGATCTGTCCTTGTGTGGATATGATGGATCTGCTTCATCTGACTTTAAAGAACTTAGACATGTGCTAACATGCTGCAGGAGGCTCCGCTTAAGCCTATTTTACACGCTGCCAAAGGGTAGTTGATATTACATGTCCTACGAGTAGCTGCACATTGTACAGCTACAGTGTGTGTTTGTGTGCGTGCACACGAGAGCCAGTTTTTTTTTTTTTTCATGTTAATCTGCGTAAGCAATCAAAAGTGACTATATGCAAATGTTTGTGGGGAAAAAAGAGCTAAAGACTTAAGGAGAACATCTATGTAAGTAACACACTCACTCACACACACTTCATTCCACAATCATACCAGTGATGACTTTTAAGCCACAACAATGTGTGAGAGCTCACGGCTGAGAGTGCCCAAGCCGTTTGAGGTGCGATAATAAATGCTAAGTCGTTTTTAAACCAGACAGTTAATTAAAAGGCAGTGACTGATGGTCTCCTTTGCCAAAATATTTTAATTCCAGTGCAGCATGAGCTCTGCTGTGGCTGTAGTATATAACGTGACTCATAGGCCTGGGAGAGTCATTCAAAACACAACATATAATTTGTTAAAAATGCAAGGGTGTCTTAAAATGAAGCTGGTTTTCCTAAAGCTGACCTTCTGTGAGTGACCAGATGTTCACCTGACCATGATGTAAAAATAAACACTCACACACACACACACACAGTGACAAGAATCAGCATGCATCCACATTGGTGGACCTGTGTTGTTGTTCTAACCTGGGTAATCACAGTGGTGGATCCGTCGTTTCTCCAAGTCCGGGTTGTTCCTCCGGTTGTAGCGGGCAGGCACGGTGGTCTGAGCTGGGGTTGGGGCTGGGGCTGGGGTTGTTGCGGGGGCTTGTGGAAGGCCTGTATTTTGGCCTGGGACGGGCGAAGGGCCTGTAGTGAGGGGGAGGGCTAAGCTGCCTGATCCTGGGCCGGGCGCAAGTCCAGGGGTGCTACCTGCCAACTTGGAGGCGATGGTGGCTGCATATGAGGGAGGAGGGGACATGGTGTGGAGCAGCTCCTTCTGCCTGTCAGGGCTTCCGGGCTCTGAGCTCGGAGGAGAGGGTGGCAGGTAGGGCACCTGCTGCTGGAGGAAATGGGTGTGCGCCTGAGCATGAGGATGTGTATATGCCCCGCCGCCCAGGCCGCAGTAGGCAGGCTTGGCAGTCTGCTCTTGTTGAGATGCAGAAGAAGCTACCGGCAAATCATGGAAAGGCGTGTGGATTGTGGAAGTGTGTTGTATCTGCTGCTGCTGCTGCTGCTGCTGCTGCTGATGATGATGATGATGCTGCTGCTGCTGAGCCTCCATACCATTGCCATGGAGATGGTCCAAGCCGGAGTTTAGTAGTTGAAACAGCGAGCCACTGTTGTCATGGTGGTGGAGAGCATGTTGCTCGAACTGAGATGACATTTCCTGTTTCACAAACACTCCTGGTACTGAATCGCCACCGCTGCCGCCTCCCGACTGGTTGAACACACTGGTGAAGTCTGGTAACCCCGTTAACGTCATGTTTATGGCTGAGGCTTCCATGGCAATACTGCCGGGGCCATGCCCAGATGTGCTGCAGCTACCAGCAGACGTGGAGTTGGGGCAGTGCAGCTGTAGGTTGGGGGAGAAACACGCGGGGGCAGATTCTGTTTTGATTTGGGTGAGACCTGTGTGGTTCTGGTGCTGAGGGGGCCGCGCCTGCTGACACAAGCCCATCCTCAGGTAGGCGGCGTCATGGAGGTAAAGATTCATGTTGAGGGTGTAGGGAGCCCCGGCGTGATCGTCAGTGAAGAAGTGATCCGCTGCAGATGCACTGTCTCTCTGTGACTTCTGCTGGCTGTCTGCAGGAGGTGGAAGGGGAAGAGACTGAGGGGAGAGATACCTGTCCATCTCAAACTTTGCCTGTTGACAAAAAAAGACAAACACAAATCTGGTTCAGAAACATCTCCTTTCTTATTAAGTAAACTCTGGTCAAATGAAAATGTGCCCAGCTCTGACTTCAGCAAGTGCTTCTCATGAGTCACCATGAAACTATTTTGAGGTGCTATTTTCAGAAGACAAAAGGTTCGATAGGACAGTCACCGCTAAAACATTTATCAAGTAGTCATCAATAGGCAGTTGCCACATTCCCTCTCTGCCTGCAAGGCTGAACTCAAAAACCCACCAGCTGTGAGACCAACAGTTGAGGATCAGGCCATGCTCAGGTGGAAATACAGAATCAGATCTTATACCCTTCATATAAAACATTAGGATATTTTCAGACTTTCAGTTACTATAATTGTCTAAAGGAGCAGTCTATCACTGATCAAACTGGCACCACAAGTGACCAACTTTATGCCAAACAATGCCTCATGCATATTGTGCTTTGTGGTCTAATTCCTGTGAATCTGAAGGAAAAGTTAGAGGAGCTCTGCAGCAGAGGATGAAACAGCAACATGAAAGGGAATGGGGAAACACCCATGCCTCCCTGTCCGCTGCAGCAGCAGCAGCAGCAGAAGCAGTAGTCTGGGGATGGGCTGCTATTTCTAGGCTCCTGATCCCCACCAGCTGTTATACAACTCTTTCCTCTGCTGCACAAGTTTCCTTCTAACTGAGGGACAGAGTTGCCGGGACCTTTCTGTCCGAAGCTGGAGTCAGTTGTTGTCAGCGCGGTATGATGGGGACGCCAAGAAGAGACCAACAACTGGTGACCAACTGGCTGGCATAGAAAACATGCGGTGAATGCGTTTGCGGGCGGAGCGGCTTGGCTTCACGTCCAGCTGGTCGTAGCCTGCTCGCTTATTACCGCTAATAGTGCACAACAAACTGATGATCGGAGCAATGCCGATTATTTAAATTTGGAGTCCAGCAAAAAAACAACAACACAGACACAAAAAACAACAACCTGGGTCTACAGCCAATCTGCCACGCCCATTCAATGAAATACATCACTAATGTGTAAAGTCGCCTTGATTTCTGTCCGGTTTACCTGAGTGTAGTCGTTTTGCCCAGTCTTGTCTGCATCTGTGATCTTGCAATCCAAGCCGAACAACGCCGACTCCTCCAGAGAGAATCCAGCGGGCAGGGTCGCCTTCTGCAGCGGATAGAAGGGATCCTCCTGCCCGCCGCCGCTCATCGTGAGTGCCGCGGCCATGAAGCTCCCGATGCAGCACCGCAAAGGACGTTCGCCCTGTTACGCTAAAAGGAGGATGCTACGGCGGACTGGGAAAAGGAGCAGAGCCGACGAGGTGTAGTGCGCGTGGTGGAGTTATAAATGCGTGCCAGTCTGCTACATCTCCTTCCACTTGTTTCATCCCTCCACCGGCCCACAGACAGTTTTCTATCTCCTGTCGTAGGGCGGAGCGGCCCAGTGTAAATACAGCACATGCACCGCCCACCAAACCTTTAAAAAGGCTTTGATCATTCATTCACTGGCCACCGCCCTACGCTCCATCTAAATACATTAACAGTGTCGTAAAGTGTACACAGAACCAGCCAGACCACATCGACATCCATAAAGGTAGTGAAGGTTAGACTCACCTTTCTTTCCCCTTTTTTCTTTTTTAACCAGCCTTTTTATTCATTTGCTCCAGTGTTTAAGCTTACATCAAAATATATTAAAACATATTCAATAACAAATAAAATTAAAATTAAATTCTAAAAAATTTTATATTTGCCACAATGCCCTTGCATATGTAAATACCTCCTTGTCTACTGTAAACCCTTAAAGGCATATTCCAGAGATTTCCTCACTTTCATTAAATTGGGGGTGACAAACGAGCCACATTAAAACAAGAATTTGCAAAATCAAAGCACCAGAAGCAAGATATCCTGATTTTTTAAATTGCTAATGTGGCTCAAGATCCAAAAACACTTACTCCTACAGTTCCCATAATGCAAGCAAGAATGATTATATTATTGTGTGTATATTCATGAAGATGATTAGTATTATTCAACAAAGGTTAGGTAATACCTTTAGTGACAAGTAAACTGAACTTCATATGCAAAATTGGTGGTGTGCCACTTTAATATGTGATAGTAAGGGATTTAAAATCATTTAAGTTAACATTATGACATGGCACTATGAAGTCTTGTCAAGTCAATATTATTTATTGTATTACACTGCACACAAAATCACATTGTATCATACAGTATTATGGAAAATACTTTGTGCTGTGGCAAATGAGAAATATTAGGGGCCTGAAAATATCTGACAACACTGAAAGCTGTAGCTATTTCATTTAACAGGTAAAGAAGGTGGTGTGTTGTGAGGTACTGTAAGTTCACTTAGAAAACGCATTAGAGAGGGAAAAAAACGGATGAAAGGGCCAAACCAGCTTTAAGCAGTCCTTTGGCAGAGTTTAATATGACACCGATAAGAACATGGTCTGAAATGATAAAGGTATGCCTACTATGTCTATATTTAAAGCCAAAGGACTGGGCTCGTGCAAATAAGAGGCTACAGTTCCTGCAATGCTGTTTGTCTGTAGCCACCAGTATCTGCAAACCTGGAAAAGATGAGGAAATAATGATAGACAGACCTAATAAAAGAGACCACTGCCAAGAATGAGGAATTTTTGGGCAGTCAGTTAGCTAAGAATGTGTACCCAGTGGAAGGTAATTCCTCTGGTTCTGGACCAGTATAAGGGAATTTATCCTCTCTGAACAATATGTAACCAAGTATGAGAACAACAAACCACTCGCACACCAGTTTCAGTTTCTGCTTTTGTATTTCAAAAGTCATTGAAATTTCAAAAGAAGTGTAATTTACAAGTCTAAACACTAAGTGTTAAAACCCTGAGTGACAATATTAATAGCATCAGTAGTAACACAAACTACTCATCAACACGACTGTTCATTTAGGTTTCTGCTTCAACTTTTGGTGCCAATCAGGAACTTCTTTATTGGTCTGCAAAGAAAAGAGACAGAGAGAAAAATGATTAGAAGAAGTATGAAGAGCCTGACAGGAGGACCCCCTGTTTGGATTCTTAAGATATTCTCACCTCTAAGACTTTCTCATGAATCAAGGATACAGACTACAGCATACGCTTAGCCGACTGCAGTGAAAAGCTCAGATGAAACTAAATTACAAAAAGCAATTCATCATTTCCAGTCAACCTGTAATTCTCCTTTGTCTGAACTTCAGTCCAGGCAGGTTAATGCTGGTGACTCACACAAGGGTGTTGCGAAGAAACTTACAAACACAGTTGGTTTGGGTTTGTTTGGCGACTCTTCTTCTGTGGTCCTGTTGATTCGTTTGGACTGGTGTTTTCCTGCACCAGAGGTCGTGATTCCAGTTTTATCAGCTTCCAACAGGTTTAGAGTGTCTCCCTGTCTGGACTGCATGCTGATGAGGACCTGCTTCATCACTGCTAACTCCTGGAGAATTGTTCATAAAAATAGGGATGTGGGGGAGAAAAGGGTAAAATAATAAACAGGGAGTGTAGTGTCCAAAAAAATCAGAAATGTCAACTAAATCACCAGGTTATTTTTGACAGAAATTCGGGGATGTATAAATGTACAATATCTTATAATACTTCAATAACATTCTGTGACACATTTGCTTTAAAATGTATGTTTTCAAGAATTTTTATTCCCGCTTTCTGATGACATGTTTTTCCTGAAACACAGGCCAACACAGCTGAAGTCCTCAAGTCCAACTATGGGACTACTTGCAATAAGCTCAACAAGCTCAAGGGTCTGCGGGGGTGGCAGCAAGGCAGCGGGGAGGACTCTGGGCCATTTCACGGTTCTATTTATCACCCCTGAGGACATGAGCCCTGGCATGTCACACACACGCACAAGCACACACATATACACACACACACGCACAAGCACACACATATACACACAAACACACGCACACCCTGGTGGCATCCCAAACAGCCAAGTTGAGGAACAGCTGTCTATGACAGGGCACATACTTCATACAGCAAACGGATGGCTTGGGTGGACACACTCATGCACACACGCACATACGAGCATCTTGAAGGAAGCGTTGCAACACCATGCAATAACTTTTCTGGTGTGACTATCAAAAGCCTGTATAAGAAGTAGAGCTACAACTGTTAGTCGATTTATCGATTAGTTGATCAACAGAAAATGAATCAACAACTATTTTAATAATCAATCAATAGTGTCATTTTTCAAGAAAAAAAACATTTAATGGTTCCAAGTTCTCAAATGTGAGGATAAGTAGCTTTTCATTGTCTGTAATTAAATATTTTAAGTTTTGTTGATTTGATGACATCACTGTGAGCTCAAGGAAATTGTGATGTTTTATATACAAAACAGTGTATTGAAAAATTCATTAATGATGATAAAAAAAATTCTTCATGAAAAGTTCATGTTTGCTACAGTTTTCAGAAGAGGCATAATTTCTGAATTTGTCTGTTTCTACAGAACACAGGTTAACACCCAGGTTGGCAGATGCAGCATGAATGGCAGCACTCCATGTCAAACACAGACAATGGCCATGTGCAGCAACATGGTGGTTTTACTAATAAATCTTCAGTTATTAGCCAAAACAAGACATTTCCTGTTTCTCACCATTTTGAAACAGCCCAATACACTGGGATGGAATGGGAGACTTCATAACATCACAGGGAAAACATCAAATATCTAACTACTGACATCCAACAGTGAACATAATCATCGTGTGTACCTCTCGATGGTTGAGAAGTCTCTCCAGATCGGCGGCCATGTTGTTTTTCACCTGTTGCAGAGCAGTCCGCTCTTTCCTCAGAGAACTGGGGTTACGCCCAAAAACAGGCAGAGAGATCAGAGCTTGAGATAAGCATTACTATTTTTAGTAATATAGTTATGAACTCAATATTCAATATTCTAATTGCTTATGGGGTCATGTGAAACAGCCAAACAATAAATTAAACACATGAGTCATGAATTTCTAAAAAAAAAACCAAAATAAATAATCATTTGCTTTTTTACAAGTTAGGCTTATATCTTGTGAGAAAAGCTCCTGCTCTCTACAGTACTGTCCAAGTGTTGTTTCCTGGGGCTGTGAAACATACATGCAGGAGCTTGTAATGGGGGTGCTTTAAAGGCAAATCATCTTGCAAATCTTGAAACAACAGCTTGGTACCTTTATGTGTTCACTGAGAACTATGGAATAGAAATTTAAACTTGTGGGTCTTATAGTCTTTGGTCTGCCCCTGCTTAGATACTGTTATTAGCCAATTTGAGTACATAAATCTTCTGTGAGCCTCTGCTTTTAAACAGGTAGCACTGTATAGCCACAGGAAAAATTCAATATGTCTGTCAGATGGGGAGGTTTGAAAAGCCCCAGGTGAGCGCTCAATGTGCGTGAGCAGCAAGAGAAAACCTGCAGTCTGTCAATTTGCATATTTTACAAGGGGGACAAGGGGGATGTAGGTCAGCGCCAGGTAGCTTTAGGTGTGCTGATGGTACACACTCAGTCATTGGGCATAGACAAACTCATGCACACATGCAGGTTTGCACAAAGACAGAATGAGCTAGGTGTGAGAGGGACAGAGGAAGACAAAAGGAAATAAAGCAAAGACACCCAAGGGCGGGGAGGTATGGTCTGCTGCCATGATGTAAATTACAAGGTACAAAATGTACCAAATGAAATCAACACAGAAAGTTTGGCAAGTGATACAGAAGTCCTAACTGCCTTCAATGAAGAAATATGGTCATGTATGTCGATTTTCTGTTTAAGTTCAGTTCCTTCTTTGTGGACATACCTGACATCGTCCTCAAGTGAGGTGAGACGCTCCTTCAGCGTGCTGATCTGTGCATCCCTTTGTCTCACTGTCTCAATCAGGTAGCTATAGGGCTGCTGTGTCTGCTGTAACAGCTGGTTGGCTGCCAACAGCTGAGGAACAACACATAGATGTGCATAGTTGAGCAATTATAGGAAAAATCAGCAAGCAGTCATAATCTCAGAGTCTCAAATACCAATGCTTTGAGAAAGCCTGATAAAGCGTCGGTATTTGACGCACGCCCTAACCAAGTAGTTTGGTGCCTTAATCTAACCAAACCACGATCTTTCCCTAAACCTAACGGCGTTCCATATGGACGCTGAAGTGTACCTTTTGTGTGTCAAATACAGACACTTTGTCAGGCTTTCTCAAAGTGTCAGTATTTGATGCCCTGGGATTAACATGTGTTGAAATAATTACTGTATCTACACAAATTTGTGAAAGTGTGAAATGTAAAGACGCTTTTAGCCGGATTGTGAAGCACTGCAGCAAGGTTATAGGAATCAGACAGTCAGGTCTGCCCGAATTATTCAAGAGACAAGCCCTGCAGAAAGCCCATTACCTCCTTCTTGATGTCGATCACCTACTAAAGACAGAGTTCCAGTCTCTACCCTCAGGTACCAGTTTTAAGGTACAGAGGAGTAAATGAAATAGAAACAAACACTCATTCACGAACTGACTGCATTTGGTTTGTTAAATTGAGAGACTCGCACTTTGCCGTAGTAATGCTTTACCGCAAATGCACTTTATTTTACCGCAAAGACTACAACCCACTGCAATATCTGTTTGACTAGGTCTTTTTAACCTTTGTATTGTCCTGTGTGCGGTCTATGGCTGTGTTGCTCTCTGGGATCATAATAAAGTTTGAACTTGAACAATGTCAGGGTCAACTTGGGCTATTTTTTTCCCTCCAATTGATAAGTTCACCTGAGACTTGGGTCAACATTTTTTCACATGTGCACAACTCCACGAACTTTGGAGAGTCATGTATGATGCAACAACAAGAGCTTAACATCTGTTTATTGTACTGGACATAACATTCACTTGTAGAAGCTTATGTTAGCAGTTATGGAATATTTCTCCTTAACTTTACATTCGGTAAATAGTGTCATAAAATAGTGCAATTCTGTCTATATTTGTGAATGAACCACAGACAAGATTTTCTGTGCCCATAGATGTCAGTTGTATGAAGGGTGACGTTTGATCCATTTTATTTATAGTAGCAGTACACCAGATTTAAAGATGAAGAAATAAAGTGGGAATCCAACGAAAATTCACAATCCTAAAATCTTGCAATTACTGTCAAAAAAAGCACCTTTTTAGTGTCTTGATGATCCCTCATATAGGAGTCTGCATGGGCTGTACCTAATGCAGTATCGCTCAGCCAGTATCATGTTTAAATCCTCAGAACATAAGATAAAGTTAGGGTGTTACACATTAAACCACTTTTACAGCCAGCCAGTAGTGAGTAAATCTGTGTGGGAGAGTAGAGACAATAGTTGGTTAGTCAGGGCATCTGTGTGGGTGGTTAAGTGGTTAACACCCTGGCCCTTTCAAGTGAATAAAAGTAAGAATATTTCACCCTGTCATTTCATACTTGATGACTTCTGAGGTATTCCAGGTGAGAGCCAGTCAATCACAGTTGACAGTTGAATGGCTGGCTTATTTAGTCTCCAGCCTGCCCAGCCTCTCTATTCTAGCTCACGCAATCTCTCCTCTCCAGAAAAGTCTTTCTCATATTTTAAACATTTTTAGCATCAGTGCACGAGTAGTAGACATGTGACTTCACAAAAAGTCATGCACAGACGAAACACACACACCCAAAATTAAAGTCTCAGTGTTGTACACACATGCACATTGTGTGTCAAACTCAACAAAAGCCTTAATGATTGGTGTGGTGAGTCGTTGGGAGTGAAGAGCGTGGCCGTCACGGTTTTTGGCACTGTTTCCCACTGTGTCAACAACTGTGACAGGTACTAAGACTCTTAACTTCTCGGTCTTCTCATATAAGGTCTGCGGTATTTTCTGTCTGCTCTCAAACAACCTGCCATTTTCCAGGCACAGCCTTAAAAGGTAGATTTGGAGCAACAACTGTTAAACTTGGGCAAACGTTTCAGGAGTTAAAAAAACAGGAGAGGCTCTCATCCATGAGTCCTGAAGCGTGTTCGATAATATAGGTGGAGCCTCACAAGCTGCTTAGTTCCTGGTTTTGTTGGTCATTTTTTCTATCAGACAGAAAAGCGACCCGAAATGTGGTTTAATGTCACGACTGCAAAGTTTGACCTTAAAGATAGCGATCAGGTTTCGCTATTGACTTTCACAGCAGTGTTGTGATGGTGTGAGAAGGTACGTGGTGGGTGATGACAGAGGAGCCATCAAGCTTGGCTCTGTGATAATGACTCAGTTATGTCATCAGTGAGAGTAGATGCCAGCTAAAATAAATCCTTATGTCTTTGACAGAAGCTGTGGAATAACTATAATCTGAGTAGTTGTGTGTTGCAGGTACTGACTTGCAGCCGAGTTTTAGGATTTATTTTTTAAAAACATTAAATTAAACTTTTTCCCCATTATTGATGTCCCCCAGGCAGGCACACACCTGAATGCTGTGTGTGTGTGTGTGTGTGTGTGTGTGTGTGTGTGTGTGGGCGTCTGCGTGTGTACCTCTTCAGATATCTGTCCTGTCTGTGACTTGTGCCTCTCCAGCTCTCTCCTCAGTGACGTGTTCTGCCTCTCGAGCTGCAGCACCCTGCGGGCCAGGTGAACGCTGCACGACAGCCACACAAACACAAACACAGTTTTGGAAATTCCAAAACATGAAAACACCAACAAGTTTATACAAGTATGTACTTCCACGTTATTTACCCTACACTTTGTGTAACAGTTGAGATCAATTTGAAGCATGCATGCCAAAAGTTGGCATGTTTAGTGCAGTTTAATACTACAGTAAACACTTGTTGAGCAGCTACTCTGCAACTCTTCATCTAACTGTGGTTGTGTTTGTTCAGACTTCCAGTCTTCCATTACTCCCTTGCAAAAATGTGTAATAATCCTGACAAACAAAATGACTGATGTTGTGTTTTGTAGAGGCCCTTGATGAACTATCGCGGTCAGCACTAACCTCAGTGACAAATACATAACATGAAGCAGCTCTGATATGGTGTAAAGAAATCTAACAGTAAGCAGTGATGCCATCACCAGAAAGATAAAACTGAGGTTTGATTTCATAAAAGGATTATAACTTCAACAATGCAGGTTTCAAAACCTTCAAATAAATGTGTGGCAAATGTTTGATGAGGTAGAACATGCTTTCATAATGTTTGTTACGCCTTATAGATAAAGAAATAGAAACATTGAATGGATTTTTTTAGACATATAATGTATGTAGCTGTGGTCAAGAAGGATCTGAAATTTTTCATCCTATATCTGCCTGATAAATCAGCATACCAACATAGAATAGAATACACTTCTGTCCCCAAGAGGAACTTTGTCTTGGGCACATTGCTACAATCTGTTGCTTCCTAACGCAAACATGTACTAAAGAAACCATTATAAAAACAACTATAAAATTAATCTAAAAATCAGCTAAAGATCAACATAATACATCTTAAAACATGAGAGACGTATTAGACTGTACAGATAATACAACATCTTAAAAGTTGACTGAAAGAATTAAAGTGCTAGATGCAAAAGTGCTGGTGTATTTATTGCACTTTGCCCCATTTAGTATTATATGATATGGCTGGGCAATATGGCCAAAAATTTCATATCAGTTAATATTGATAATTATCAGGATTTTGCTCCTGAGTGAAATTGGAAGAAACCACACTGTTAGTTGGGATTTTAAACTATTCTTTATGGTCAGAACATGACAAACACTTGCCAAACAGTGGACCATTTCATAAATCTGAGGCAGAACATTCTAAACCTATTTTCTTAAGTAAAACTAAGTAAAATCTTTTTTCAGTCCTTTTTCCTCAACAAAATAAATACCTTTATAGAAAAATTAAGTTCTGATTCATTTGTGATTCAAATTAATTATCAAACATTAATGAACATTTGTTATATTTATATTGTGGAAAATTATATTGCAATAATTATTATCATTTCATTGCCCAGCCCTAGTTCAGCAGCTTTATAGACGTTGGGATGAACCATAACTTAAGTTTGTTTGATTTACATCTTGGCAGGTGGAATCTTCTTCATGTTGGCAGAAGGAAAGAGAGGATGTTGAGGGTCCGCAGTCATTTTTCTGCCCGTTTGCAAACCGCTTGCTCATACAGGCTCTGTAAGGGCTTGTATTCTTTCCTCCTATTATGCGCTTAGCTACCTTATGTGTGCTGGCCAGCCTGCTTTTCAGCTGCACTGTTAAATTGCCAAACCCTGCTCTGATTCCATATCTGATGATGCTCTCCAGGATCGCCCGGTAGAACATCAGCATGATCTGGCAGCTCACTCCATACAGTCTCAGTCGTATTACAAAGTATAGTCTCTGCTGCAGCCTGTTGCACAGGTGGTCAAAGTCTGTTTTCCAGCAGAGAAGATATGTCTATGTGGACACCCAGGCATTTGTAAGAGGACACCTGGGTGATTTTGTTTCTTTTTTTGATGACCACTGGCTGATGGTCAATAAACTGCCTCAAGTCAAGGACCATCTCCTGTGTTTTTGTGACATTTAAATAAAGATGGTGGGTGTCACACCACTTGATATAGATGTCTCAAGTGTATCACGCACTGTACCTCTGTTTTAGTCTTCTCTTGGCTGTTGTGGGGACATTGGCTCCGTAGCCATATGAGAACAGAACTCGCTCTGCCTCTTCATCATTCTCAACTGGCAACAGACAGAAACACAAATACTGTCTTTACATTTCCAGGAGCATTAAGATAAAAAAGTGACAGAGTGTGTTTGTTTTTTTAATTTACCCTGCTCCTGTCTTAGGATAATGTAAAACTACCATATAAGCGTGTAGTACAATTCTGTTGTTTTGCACATTTTCCTAAACTTCTGCTCCATCCGTGGTCACAAGGCTCAACAACTGTTACAGCTCAACAATACTGATTTTTCCATTATTGTTCCCAGCATCTTAATCCAATACAATGCTATCTGACAATTTTATTACACACATTCTCTGATGCCAGACCAAGGCATGTGAAGGAATCCGTTTGTTTGTGCTTCTATCTCTCGGACTTCACAGTAATGTGAGTAATGTAATGGGCACTACAGGCCTAATGCTATGTTCTTACTTTCGGCAGCCTGCATGGTGACTTGGTCCAGCTCTTGCTCAAGCTTTTCATACGTCTCCAGCCGAGACGCCTGCTCGGCATTCTGAGCTTGCAGCTCCGCCAACCGCTTCTCTGATGATGTCTGCAGCCTGTAAAACTCCTGGGTCAGGAGCTGAGGCAGAGGAGGAGAGAAGAGACAGAGAGAAAACAAAGAAATTATCTACCAGAAGAATAATGTCAATGTAAATGTTACATTCTGTCAATGTAATAAAATAATAAAGCATAACAAATTCATAGC
This sequence comes from Micropterus salmoides, assembly GCF_014851395.1. NCBI lineage: Eukaryota > Metazoa > Chordata > Actinopteri > Centrarchiformes > Centrarchidae > Micropterus > Micropterus salmoides. Next base: position 19,324,061 of record NW_024041373.1, read on the forward strand.
TTCAGACTGGAGTTGTATTTCTTCCAGAATATCCAATATATTTTTACATGAACCATTTATTTTTTCAGCAATAGGGCTGTAACATATTTTCTACAAATGACAACAAACTATTTTTTGTTGTCAATTCTTTTATTTTTAAACTGTTCTTGCACGTTATAAGCTTTAAATTGTGTTGTATTGGGATTTTTTATTTTGTTTAACCAAACAACTTGCACTATTTATCAGTTTTTATTAACATTAAATAAATGTGTTCTTACGTTTTACTGCAATTTGTATGATTAAAATGTACAGTATGACAGCATGTCATGCTCTTCACACTAAAACTCAACAAAACTCCTGTTGTTAGTCCTTCAGAGTAGCTGTCATGGAGAAAGTGAAAGTTAAATGTGTGTTACTAAAAGATGTTTACCTTTAACATTCACCATTCCTAATTTTCTCACATTTACCAAAATACATTTACAAGCATAAACAAAAACATTCACAAGGAAAGAGAAGTAAAAGAAGAAAAACAAATCCAAATGAAAGGACTTTTATCCCAAAATGTTTTTAAACCCCACTATTATAAGAACTGGAACAAAAGCAAAGCTCAACTACAAACTCCAGTGCCAAAACCTCAACTAGCTCATTGTGTTTTTAAAAAAGAGAACAGATCTTCCTTCCACGATCATATGCAATGCATGATTACACCACACATGTGCCTCCAGCAAGCGGATGAAGAGGTGGTGCATTTAGACATCAAGAACAATCTGCACTCAATTAACTTCTTGTACAAATGGGTGTGCTGCAGTGAACAGAGATAAGAATGGAGCCACCGGACTGGATAGACATATTCCTGAGAGTGGAACATTAATTAAGTACTGCGGATGGACCCCTCCCTAAATTAACAGAACAATGATTTAAGTATCAGTTGTGTATTTTTGGGGTGTTAACCCCTGTGACGTTTGCAAGTAAGCAACTTTACTGTCTTTCCTCTAGCTTACACAGTGTTAATGAGAAGTAGTGTAGAATCTTGAGACTCTCATTTAAGAAACACTCAAACTCAAAGTTTCAAGTGGGTATTATCCTCTGTGATGAATGAACCCCAATCTTCCACAGCAGGCACTGAGCCCGATTAAAAAATGCTGGGAAGAATAAGTAAGTGACTATAATCATTCACACAAATGTCCTTCGCAAAACACGTAAAAAGAAATTGCTATTCACAATATTGCATCACTATGTCTAACAAAATAAATGGGCCGTGACTGAAGACCTATATTAAATGCAAATGTTGAAACTGAATGGTTTTCCAGTTATTTGATTATTGCTTACTGTTAAAAATGTTGATAATGAAACAAATCTATCTGAATCTGTTAATGGCATATGCACCTAAATTGTTTTTGTTCGCAAGTGTTTTTTTTATTATTTAAGAACTCTGAAACCAACTACCTTTGATTGTCTAAACTTCAAATAAAGAAGTAACTTTAATTGGCTGAAATCAAACCTGCAGAAACAGCACAGCAGAAACACGACAGCAGAAACTTTCACTGCACTATGATAGACTAGTCACTGGGTACATTCCTGTATTGCCTACTTTTTGTCTTTATGTTTACAGTACCTCCAGTTTCTTCTGCTGTTTCTCGCACTCCACCTGGCACTGGGCCAGGGCCTTAGCCGTCTCTTCCTTGACCATCTGAGCGCGCTCAGCTTCGAAGGAGTGCAGCTTGGTTTGGTTGGACAGTTCTGCTACCCGGCTCTCAGTGCCAAGTTGGAGCTGACGAAACCTGCATAGAGGGAGACACACAGGGCAGATCATAGACTCGTAAATATGATGTGTTTTGGTGGAGACAGATTATGTGGACATGTGTAGATAATGAAGCAGCTGCATCACAGACAGAGGGTAAATTGTGTTAAGCTCAGACATGCCTAGAGGTTTCATACAAATGTTGCAATGTCTTCCTCTATATAGACACAATTACATTTGTTAATTATTGTGCAATACTTTGCACGATAACATTTTTTGAAAATTGTGAAGGAAGTAGCTATTTGGTGTGCTTTACACAACGAACAATTTGTACATTGCGTTGTTGTGTTCAAACTGTTCTGTGGCACCTAACAGCTTGGCAACTACTCCACAGTATTATGCTAAGTCACCAAGCAGGAAAGCCAAGTCTTTAATTATTTGATTCAAGTATTTCTCAATGGCTCTCGCAGCAATGTTTGGTCTTGTTTGATCTTAGTAGTTGGCAGCTAGAGAAAGGTGTTCAGTAATTAGGAAAGAAGAACAGCACAAATTCTTCAGTTTTCAGATGACACAACTCTGCATAAAGGCAGAGGTTTTGAAAGATATATATTGTATATATAAGAAAATTAAAATAATCATTTGCTGTATTTGTTGTATTGTATAAATAAAACAAGGACAGGGAAAAGGTTTCCGAGCCCAGTGCGCCTTCAAGCATGCACACACAGACTCTATCAAACCATGGACGTTGGCTGGATAATATTAATAACTCTCGATTACAGCTGACCTGATAGGATTTCATCATCCATAGAGCGCAGGCCTGAGCTGTGTGCTCACAGTGACAGACATGTACACTTGGTCGACATTTTATGCCTTCTTTAATTAATGGCGGCTGCAATCTAGAAGGGAAGAAGCAAAATGTTACTTAAAATATGTAATTTACTTTTCCAGAGGAGTGCGTTCAGTCATGGTATTTCTCTATCTTTTCAAATGCCAATTTAAATAGCAATATTTACAGCTGGAGACATTAAGAGCACCTGACTTTGGGGATCCCTCAGGAAATTTTGTCATAAGAAGTTTAGGTCTGCTAGAGAGGTGAAAATGGAAAACTGTACTCAATACTTTGTCTTTGATTTGGACAAGTTAACTGGCCTATTAGCCAGCATGAAATAGAGTGCTGAGATCCAAGCTGGCCCCCCTATACAACAATCATCTGACGCCATTTCAAGTTGGTCCACTTCATTCTTTGCCCCAAAAATAGGGGCATGCGTGGGGTTAGGGGTTAAGGGCTTGTGGCTAGCATCTGTCGTCGCTGGCTTGCATTGCGATGCAGAGAGGGAATGTGATCGCAGTAGAGAGAGAGAGAGAGTGCAAGGGAGAGGGAAGTATGCGTGTGTGAGTGTGTATGGAAAGACCAACAGCTGGTGGTTTGGATCTGAAGAAATGACTGGCATGTAGTAGTAACCCAGGACAGGGACACTGCCGCTGCTGCCGCCGCTGCAGCCGCCGCTGCAGCCGCTGCCGCTGCTGCTGCGTGTGTCTTGGTCAGCCTTTTGCAGATACAATATTGTAAAACTAAGTTTAAAATAACAAAATCTTACATTTACATGAATGTAAATTAAGACATGTTTCTCTCCATAATTCCTTTCCTTTCAATACTTAAAAACATGAATCAAAAATGTGTGTGTGACCAAAATCTCTAGTTCATACAAGACAGACATGTATATAATTATGTTTGTATGCAGCAGAAATATAGCACAAAAACAAAGATTGGCTATTTAGGAGGCAGACTGAAAAACCTCCTACAAAATGAAAAAACTCAGGCTTAAAGTATGTGCGTTCGTGCAGCAGGGCTCACAATATATCTGTTGCAATTCTATGCATTTGAAAACTTCCTCCAAAGCCATGACCCGGAGGCACCTTTTGAGGCTATACTGAGATGGGCATTGTTGTCTGGAGCAGAGATGGGGACTAGCAACTTGGACACAAATCACAAAGAGTACGTTTGGAAATGGGAAATTACTAAAAAAGCAACAACTAAAGGGGAAAAAAAGGCCAAACATTAGATTCCACAAAAAACTTTAGCTCACTTTGGAAATGCAAAAGCTTTGTCAGGAAAAAAAGAAAAACATTGAATAAAGTCTAAAGAAGCTATTTAAAATCATTAGCCACAGTTTAAGGAGATTTTCTGTCTTCAGTACTATATAGTATCCTGTCTTTCACTTTGCGCAACCTGCACTGAATATATTTCACCCTTGACACCAGTTGGTACTAAACTGACCTTCAGTGAACTCTTCCATGTGACGTTCTGACCCTTCAAGTTATAGCAAAGCATTCATGTGATCTTTAGTAAGACAGACCACAGCCACCAAAGTCTTGCCGCACCCACAACATGTGCTAATGACAGACTGGCTCACACATCAGATCAAGAACCAGCTCAGAGCTTTCAGGGAAATGCCGAGAAATTCAGATTATCTTGTAATAATAAACAAATTTAGGTCTAAGTCACTAATAAGCACAGCAGAGATACCTGCTTTATAAATCACACTAGTCTAGGCTTTGGCCACCTACACACAACGAGCCTAAAACACGAGGAATTACTTCGAAATATGATGTGGTTAACCTCGATAACATAAACTGCAGCATCTGGCCCGAGTTTACTTGACAGTTTAACAGTTGTCCTAAGGGGAAGTTCCAAATCAAACTATCTGCATGGCTATATAGCGCTAGACGTGAGTGAGAAAGTGTGTCTTGTAGTCATAGATGAAAAAGCAGAAAAAGAAATAAATAAAACATAAAACAATGTACTTATCTGTCGATGTTATAGATGTATATTATATCAAAAAAGGACTGTATGGACACCTGTATCAAATCTTCATGTGTGTGATGGATGATAAAACTCACTGTTCCAGCAGTTGGTCATATCTGGACTGAGTGTCTCTCTCAGCAGTCACTGCTCTGTCCTTCTCCAGTACCGCATTGTCTCTGGCCTCACGCAAGTTCCTGTTCTCACACACACACACACACACACACACACACACACACACACACACACACACACACTTCCTTTTACTTTAATGCTACTGTGAAGTATCTGTGGTGATAGCTCTTCCTCTCTTTACGATTCACTGACAGTGAAGCACAACAGCATGTAAAGCCAGGACAACATCACAGGCTACACTTGTGCTTGATGAGTGAGAGTGAATGTCATGAAATTACTTCGGCTCTTTAGACTAACAACACCAGTGTAAATAATACATGACATGATAATAAAATGTATAACTTCCTCTGGTTAGAACAGCACCCCTGATATTTGCCTGTAGTTTTTTAACCAACATACAGTTTCTCAAGAGTTACATGAAAAAGACTGATACCTGTTCTCCCTCTCATACATCTCCCTGGAGGTTCTCTGCAGGTTGTCTATCTCCTGACTGGTTTTCAGCCTGATGTTCTCCAACTCCTCTCTCAACTTGGTCTCGTACTCTGACTTATAGCGGTCTCTGTAGCGGGAAGAAGATGAAAGAAGAATATGAACAGAATAAATTATTGAAACATCGTTTTCCATAGAGGCTTTCTTCATGGTGAGGTGGACTGGATAATAATACTGCTTGCAGATGAAACCCTCAATGTCAAAATGCTTACTGGCCACTGTTTGGTGAGAGACTGATATTCTTTGGCAAAGTGTTCGTCCTCTATATTAAAAACACTAGAATATTGGCTGCTGGTGGTTGGTGTGAAACGGCAGAGCCTAACCTGGATGCTACATATTTTTCATAGGCGTCCTCTCGTGCCTTTTTAGTGTCTTCTAATTGTACCTGAAACACAGAAGCAAGAAGTGATTAGTGAATGCTTTTAGTATTCAAAGAGCCTCCTAGTAACTGTATGGACCTGCAGCCTCTCCAGGCGGTCTTCTTCATGTGCACAGCGGACACTAAGCTCCATGTTCTGCCTGTATAGGTACTCCTTGTCCTTCTGAAGGAGAGTCACTGACTGTTGCAATGTCGCCACCTGGGGGGCAATAACGGAACAATGAAAACTGTTAAAGAACACAGTATACCAAAAGAGGCTTCAATAAGTATTATAAATACAAAATACAGTGTGTGCGTAGGTATTTGGGAAGCACCTCTTTGCTGAGTGTGTTCCTTTCTCTGGTCAGCGCAGTGTGAGTCAGGTCTAGTGTCTCAAATCTCTTCGTTAACTCCTTCAGTTCTGCTTCAAAGTGGTCACGCTCACTAGAAACCACAGCGTAAAAGGTTAATATAGATTTGATTTCAATTATAATAGGGGAAAACTAGAATTAATTACATTCCATTTGTTGTTTTCATAAAAAATAAAACTGCAAATCCCAATCCCTAAACAATATACCTTAGTAAAACACTGCTCCCCAAAACATTAAAATAATACTCAAGGCGGCTGATAGCCAATATATAATGTCAATATCAAAACAAAGAAAAGTCATGTATAATGCTATGCAATATAATGCAGTACAGTTTAATATACATGTTTATCTTAGCCAGTAATGTGTTTTTTAGATGGAATTTAATAAAACAGAAAAATACATTGGGTTATGCTGTAGATTTCAGAACATGACTGTTTAAGGGAAAGTAGGGTGCAGTTTGTCAGACGTAAGGTCTGTCAACTGCATTCATTTCTACAGTATAACATTATATTTCTGGAGATGTTAGCTGGGTCCCATTTCAAGCCCGGCCTCCTTCAAAGCACACAGCCTACGAAACTGTACCGTAGCCTTCAAAGGAGTCAAAGGTAGTTGGATGACCCCTCTGCATCAAATGAGCAGATCTATTGAGGAGTCACCTCTCTCGTTCTGTCACACACACACACACACACACACCGTTTGATGTTTGGGTAGTTGTCCCTGCGATAGTCTCCTTCTTGGATCAGCTGCTTGGTATCGGCAAGTTCCAGGGTCAGTCTCTGGCTCCTCAACTCCAGCTCAGTACGTAGCCGCCGCTCCTCTTCGTAGCTCTGTGGATACACAAAGCAGACAGCATTTACATTACATGGTAGGGGAGTATTAATATTATTTAAGACACCGGATTTTACGTCCCTAATGCCCTACATTTTCTTCTAGACAGGAATTTAGCAAAAGTCAAAAAAAACGTCTATCAGCATCTTGCTCCATGCTGTGTAAGTGTGGCATTCAAACAATGCTCAGCTAGTCTCAAAGGCTACGTTCAGACTGCAGGCCTTAATGCTCAATTCCCAGATTCGATTTTTTTCTTTTGACAGTTCACATTATTGCTTAAATGTGTCCCATATCAGACTCCAGTGTGAACTGTCCGCGGCCTGAACGTCACACGCAGCACGCTGTTGCAGGCTACAGAAGTTAACAAGGAGCAACAGAGGTTAGCTCCGTTAGCTCACGGGAGACGTTTTTTATTGTCCTCTCATGGGTCACATTTCTCCCGAATTATGACAAGTGTTCACAACTTTCTGTTCTTTTCATTACGGTTTCTGGCGCTGTCCAACGCAACTGCCCCACAACTCACTACCTCCCCTCTCTCTCTGCTCTCCCCACTGTGTCCGCTCGGGTAAAAAGCATGCACATAACTCAGAAGAGAGCTCGCGGTCGGGTGGATTGCAGGTGTGAGAAAGGGAAGTTGTGAGCAGATGAAAGCAAGGTAGAGAAGAAAGAGAGTGAGTCTGAGTGTCCAGACTCAGGTCGAATTTAAAAAGATGAGTTGGTCTGTTCACACTGTCATAAAAAGTGCAGATCTGAGTGACATACGGGCAAAAAGAAATCACATTGGCCTGCAGTCTGAACGTAGCTAAAGTGTCTCATGATTGCTAAGAAAACATTCTCCATGCTATAACACCACCGGCCGCCTGCTCATGGATTTTTTCCCCAAATTCTAACCCCTCCCTCAGCATGTTGCACCGTTATCTCATCGCTGTGCGGTTTATGCCTGCTCAATTAACCGTATGGTTCAAGTTTTTTGCAAAACCCAACACACTCATTTTGAACACCACCATGCTGTGAAAACTACCATTTCGAGGACGCTGTAACTGACACGTCTAACATCATGGCGACACGTTCACACATGTAGGCGTGAAGCTGCCCTAAGCAGGTAACTGAACCTCTAGACCCTTCCTGCATTCTTCGTGTCATGCTTTCTAAGAATGTGACTCAAAGATTTAGTGTTAGTCTAAAGGGAGCTTGTTCCTTAAAATTCTAAGAAAGAAAATAAAAACGCAAAAAATGCAGCTGAACATGTATTACACTATATGTGCTCACAAACACATGAAAAGGTTACATAAAATAGTTCCTTGTTGATATGCTACACAAACCAGGGACCTGTTCTTCAAACGAGACTAATTCAGGCTAACGTGCTATTATCAGGCTTAAATAATCCTGTTTATTCTCATCAGGTTTATTTGTTTCTTTGAACACAGTTTGATTTGTTAAACCTGGATGAATGTATCTTGAATAAGAGCGTGCTCTTATTTTGAAATGATTGCAAAATGAGTAGAGAGCATGATTACCATTTATACCACTGGCTGTATGCTGATCATGTAATTGCAGATACTGTGTTCGGAACACTCCCAGCATGCACCGGGGCAATAGATTCATGGACATGGAAGTCTCTTTTTATGTGTGTTTCTGTACTACAGGGGTTATTTTGTTCTGCATTGTGCTCTACATTTGTTTTCCAGAGTTTACACATTTTCATTACTGTTAAAGATCAGATATCACCGGTGAATATCTACTAGGAGTGATGTTGGCTGTGTGACTGACGAGGGCTGCCAATGGACGTGTAAGAGACTTCTGAGCGATAGTCACAAGTCTGCTATGAAAATAAAACCTTACTAAAGCCTCTTCAAAAGCAGCTTTAACTGAATGAATAATGTTCAGCAAAGTGAGTTATGCAGTTCATCATTCCATTTAAAGTTTTATTGTTCAAATGACAAATTCCCATTTTAATGTCAAATGAAACGCCTTCTGGCTTCACTGGTGTTTTGACAGTCAGAATATTTTAGTATAGTTTGTTTCTTTTTGCATATTAAATTTGGGTTGGTTCTTTTTTTTTTTTATTTAATTGTTTTGTATCGTGTAATTGAACCAACAAATAGTGATTTTACAATAACCTGCATGTTCTTTTCTAAAATCATAATTATATCAACACTCTTTCATAATAAATCTAAGACAGCGAGCCATTTGTATTTCAAAATGATTTAATGTATGGGGTTCACCCTAAAACCTCTCCATCTAAAAGGAGTAGATAAGTAAAGATAAGCTTGCACTTATGCAGGTTTGGGCTTGTTGCTCTGACAAGAGCTTCGAAGAACCGAAAGGTCCGGACTCGTGTCAAATCGCCAACATTCTAATCTGGATAACTCAGTTACCAAGAACTTCACACTGTACAGTCTACGATTTGAATAGAGATGAAACATAAATAAACTAAACATGAAAAAAGGGAGAACAGAATTAAAGCATAGAGGAGATAAAATGCTGAAGGAATAGCCTACAACTTCAAAATTTTTAATTCACTTTAGCTCCTACAGACACATGAGACAATGCAACATAGAGATGTAGCACACGCTTGTGTATGCGTGGGGGTACCTCCATCAAAGACTTCATCTGGGTTCTGTGTGCATCCAGGTCTTCAGTTAGATTGCCTCTCTTCACACTGAGCTCAGCCAGTTGAGCCCGCAGAGGAGTCACCACCTCATAGAAACGCATCTAAACACACAGCACAAAGAAAAGGTTGCTATGTCCCAATCAGCAACAAGGGTGGTGTGGAGATCAGGGAGAACTCCCTCATACTTACAGCGACGTACTCCTGTATGGAGATTTTGTCGTCAGGGAGGTCGCGCAGCTCCTGGTATCTGTCCCGGGAGATGTCCAGATCCCTCAGAGATCTCCGCAGCTCTCCAGCCTTCTCACACAGCTGGCGGTTGGTTTCCTCTAGTTGCTGCTGCCTGAGCAGGATGGCCTCCATCTCTTGTTTACGCAGAGCCTGCTGCTTCCTGGTGGTGATAATCAATTTATTAAGCCCAGTGCACATTTGTGCTTACCAACTAAATGATGGGATAGATCACACAGGTAGCGTTATCCCTGTCAAAACTTTTTTTATGCTTCCAATACATATCCGATTTTCATCATTTCTAGCTCTGCCTTCCTGTGTGTGTGTGTGTGCGCGTGTGTGCGTGTGTGTGTACTTCATCAGGTTTTACTTGGTATTCAGTAAGATTTGTGTTAATTGTGGCTGGGCAAGATGACTGTCAAACATGACTATATGGCTGGAGAAAATTCTTCCAAACAGTGGTGTGTGGTAGATGATGACTTTTCTGTTTTCAATTTTTATATATATTTAAAAACAATTCATGGCAGTTTTGCCTACACTACATTTCACTAGGTCTGCAACTAACAATTATTTCATTATTAATCTGCCGATTATTGTTACGATTAATCACTTAATCACATTAACATGCTCATCACAATTCCCCAGAGCCCAAAATGCCTTCTTCAAATTAGGACTGGGTAATCCAACAATAATAATTATCGCAATATAATTTTTCTCAATAACAAACTTTGTTAAGTGGTCCACTGTTTGTCATGTTCTGACCATAAAGAATAGTTTAAAACCACAATAAACCATCTGGTTTCTTCAAATTCTATTCAAAAATCAGACTTTAAACTTGAAAGAAATAATGATTTGACATTTATCGTGATAAATATCAATAATGAATGATAGGACATTTTTTATCATGATAAAATTTTTTCCATATCGCCCCAGCCCTACATCAAACACCTTCTTCTGTCTTACCAACAGTCCAAAATCCAAAGTTTTTTGATTTACTATCGTAAATGATAAAAAAAAGCAGTAAGTCCTGACACTCCTGGTCCCCAAAAAACCCTCCATCTCTGGACTAAATGACTACAGGCCCGTCGCCCTGACATCTGTAGTCATCAAGTCCTTTGAAAGACTGGTGTTGGCCCAGCTGAAGGACATTACAAGATTCATTTCAGCCCGGACACAACCTGTTCCAGCTCCTCCCCTCTGGTAGGCGCTACAGAGCACTGTACGCCAAAACCAACAGACACAGAAGCAGTTTCTTCCCACAAGCCATCACTCTGATGAACAGCTGATTTCTGACTCACAGTGTCAGGAACAATTCCTGTGCAATAACCCAGTAACTCTGCCTGTAATGCTCTGCCACCTGTTTACTGGCTAACACTTATTATTTATTCACCATTCTCTATTTCAGTGCTGTCCATACTGTTATATTGTCATATTGTAGATACTGTATACCAAATCCACCTACCTCAAGTCATTACTCCTGCACAAAATACTTATTTATTCCAACATCCTTTGCACTATGCTTCATTGCACTGTGTACATGTACCTGTATATCACATCCACCTCCGACATGTACATACTCCTGCATCCTTTGCACTCTGCTCACTGCACTATTTGTCAATTTGTCTATATTGTTTTTGTTCATAGTGTGTATATTTGTGTTGTCTACACTGAAGTCTGTGTATGATTTTATTTTATTACTGTGATTTTGTATTTTTGTATGAGTAAGCACATTGCGATGCAATGTACAATCCAGAATCAAATTCCTCGTATGTGTACACATACCTGGCAATAAAGCTGATTCTAATTCTGATTCAAGAAGCTCCATATGGTTGATATGTGTGCTTAGAAAATGACTGAAAGATTAATTGATTATCAGAACAGTTGGCAATTCATTTTCTTTATCGACTAATTATTGCAGTAATACATTTCGCTGTCCACCACTGCCTACACTCTCCTCACCTGTTCTCCTCTTGAGCTAGTTTCAGCTGGCTGTCCAGTCTCAGGGCGAACACTTGTTTCTGATGTAGAGCGTCATTCAGCCTCTCCTCCAGCTCCTCAATCTGACATACAAAAAAACATCACAGGACTATTAATGCAAAAGAAGTAGTAGTAGTCAGTTCAGTTCAATATGCTTTATTGGCATGAATGTTTAAGCCAAACAACATTGTTAAAGCAGTTTGCAACAAAATCAAAAAGAATTTTAACAAGTTACAAAAATAACAAATACAGAGATGTAAACTACAAACAGGAATACAGAAGATTTAACACGGCGTGCAGCGAACAGTTCGCTGTCCCTCAGGTTGTGACACCTGGACACATACTTGGCAGCAAGGTTTGCCATATGTCCTTCTCATAGAATTACTCTTAGTTTATTTTTATCTAATAAGTTCTCTGAAATCTGGTATTAACAGATGGAATTTCTCAACATATTGCTCTTTTACGCATTAACATTTATGACATTTCAGGAGAAAATGTGTCTCAACCTCACCTGTCATAGTGCTATCATAGTCTGTATTCTTTTTGTTTTTTGTTTGTCTCCCTGTTTCAATTGCAAGGGTGTGGTCACCGAGTCTGTACTTGGTAAGAAGCTGCCTCTGCTTAGTATCTCTGAAAGTAGAGAGATATCCAGCCATTTCATAATCTGTGTTTAGGGCCAGATAGCAATCTAGTTTGTGTTGCGTTTTTGTCTCTTCCTCTCAATGTTCTAAATAAGTATGTTTGCTTTGAGTAATGATTTGGTTTACTCTAATTGGTGTTTGTAAAGCCATACTGGTTTAAAGTGTGTGTGACAGGTTGCAGGATTTGTTAGTCTCTGCCTATCTCTGTCTCTCCCAGGAGGACATAAGTTACTGTATTACCTCTCATATTTGTTACTTTATAGAGTGAGGCACAACCTGGGGATAAGCTACACCCACACATACAGACAAACGATGTGCATCTTTTCTCTGGCTCAGACCTCACAGCATTCCTTCCTTCTACCTTGGACATGTGGTCGGCCTTCATGTTGTCTATGATGAGGTTTTTCTGAGAGAGCTCGATTTTCAGCAGCTGCACGTTGTGCAGCAGCTCCTTCCTCTCGATCAGCTGGCGGGTCACCTTCTGGGAGCCGTCCCGGTGCTCGTCAGACGAGGAGACATCCTCTGTGGTAGGCACGGTTGTCTCCAGGCTGATGTCCTCCGACTCCAGGTCCAGGGAGCTGGACACGTTGGCTGCTGTCGGCTTCAGCTGTTGCTTCTTGGGAGGCATTGTGTAACGTAACGTTATTGTTTTTGGTCCTGGCTTTGTGTCCTCTTCTTTTGCTAGCTAACGTTAACTACCAAGGCGAGTGAGCCAGTTCCCGTGGCGGCAGAGATTACGTGAGATTAGAAAGTTAATTATGGTTAATCAAGAGTTCATCGCGATATGTGATGAAGTTAACGTTAGTTTGCAGCAATGATAACGTTAACCTAAAGCGAATCCCGACCAGCACCAGTTAGCTAACGTTATATCGTTTAAAACAGACTAACAGTTACAGATGTAACGTTACTCACACTCAAAATAACATATAAATCCTAATACAGCGTTACTGTGCCATCGCGGAGCTCACAAGAGCACACAGTGAGTTGTTTTTATTTTCAAGGGTCCCGCTCCGAGCTGCCTGCTAACCGCCAACAGTCTAATAGTAGCGGTGGTGTTGGGTGGTCTGGACTACAGCGCCCTTTGTGGTCATGACCGTGCAGTACAATAAAAGTCCGCTCGTCTATAATGCGTTACAATGAACATAACGTGCAGTACCTTCTCTTAACCGTGGGGGCGCAATAAAATTAACTAACCCTTCACCAGTCTCTCTTCTGCCTTTTTGTCTTTGTTTTCATTGAAGAAGCATTAGATGGCCAACCAAAATTTATCACGGAGTTTAAAATTAGTTTACACAAAAACTGTAGATTGTCATTCCGTCTTTATGCATAACTTGTTTTTTATTTTCCGACATTGTTTCCAAATAGAGATGAACAAATAAGAGAAACGCACTATTTAAAAACGAACACCGAAAATCCGACTTTTCGTGTTAATCAAAACCATGGGAAGGTTTTGTCGGACCACTGAGGTAGTTTACACATGGGCAGATGACTGCTTGGTTGTCGTCAAATTATAGGACAAAACATCGGGATTTAACATTTTCAGGCTTTTATTGTCATCATGTTGAAATCTAAAACCTTCGTTAAGAAGACCCGGTCGGGTGGGGTGATGAAGATAGTGCGCGAGCATTATCTGAGAGATGATATTTGGTGCGGAAGCGAAGTTTGCACTGAATGCAAACAGGAGTCCACGGTGCTGCTGAGAGACGCGTGCATTGAGAGTAACCTCTGCTCTTATCCACACTATCTGATCCCTGACACGAATGTTGTGCTGCATCAGGTAAATAAAGTAGTTTCCTACTTCCCATGATATGTAATTTTACACGTGTAACGTTACTCAAACGAAAAGGGTTTTAGGATGAACAAGTAGTCTAATATGCTTTCTAGACTTCTTGGCATGCAGATTTCTATACAGATTTGTAGTTTGTGCCTCTCATTTAGTATCTTATGTATAACTCGGGCTAACTGACTTCATGATAATTATTTATGAATGTATAGCAGGTCTTATGATTATTACATTTAATTACCTTTTCACACAGCTTTATATTCGGCTTTGTGTGTCTTTTCATAACTATATTAGCATTTTAACTAATTGCAATGGAGGTGTAACATAAATATAGGTTATTCCTTAATTCTAGGCAAATATAATATCCCATTTTTATTAGCACCCACCCCAGCATCTGATTCTCTTTATCCTCATGTTTATAATTTCTTTGTCCTGCAGATTGACGTGTTGGAGGATCCTGTGATTCGTAATGTGATCATCCTGCAGACTGTACTGCAGGAGGTTCGCCACCGCAGTGCACCGGTCTATAAACGCCTGAAAGACATCCTACATGAGAAAGAGAAATACTTCTACACCTTTACCAACGAACACCACAAGTACAAATATACCATTGAGTTGTTTTAACTGCGTCAGATCACAACATTTTTATTGAACGACAGTAATATGTAAAAAGTGTTACTGTATCATGTAAAAGTAATCACAGACAAAATACATTGTCCCTTTGCACATGAATTTACTACACATATTCCCCATCACACAAAAACTCCTTTATGACATACATTTGCTTGTGAAAAGCATGGTATAATTTTTACCCTTACACGTTCATCCTTTTAATTTCTATTTTTCCAGAGAGACATTCATTGAACGTGAACCGGGGGAGAGTGCCAATGACCGTAACGACCGTGCAATCCGTGTGGCTGCAAAATGGTACTGCCGGCACCTGAAGATGTTCGAGTCTGACGCAGATGGGCTAAAGGTGGTCCTCCTTACCAATGACCAAGGGAACAAGCAGAAGGCAGAAGAGAGCGGCCTGCTGGTATACAAATGTAAGTGGTGTGTCAGGGAAGGAAAATATCATGGGACATATAAACAATTTTTTACAGTTAAATTTAAAAAGCCCTGAATATCAAGAACACAGCTACTGATTCAATCATCATCCATTTTTGAGCAAGTAGAAGCCTCCTAAGCCCCTCTCAGTAAGCTGGATACAAGCATCATTTCAAATTGCATCAGCTGTATGTACTACTTTGTCACAACCATTTATTCACTAACATTCTAGGTGAAGAGTACATCAAGAGTCTGATAGCGAACCCTGAGCTTATGGATCGCCTGGCTTTGTCCAGTGATGACAAGGTAAACGCATGCCTTTTCTTTGTGCCAAACATTGTGCCAAACACTATAGGACATCATTCACTCTTCTTTCTCCTTCCATTGATTTTTTTCTTCTTTTCTTTCCTTGCTCAGAATGAGATCAGTAGCAGTAAGGTGTTATTCCCCGAGCACCTCCCTCTGTCCAGGATCCAAGCAGGAATTAAGAGTGGCTCCTTCCTGCAGGGCACCTTTAGGGCCAGCAGGGACAACTACCTGGAGGCCACAGTCTTTATTCAAGGAGAGGGGGAAGAAAGCACAGAGGTGCGTGCACGTTTGCATTTGTGACATAGTTAAATGCCTGCAGATGTTAAAAGATCTGTTCTCTCTCTTTGGCTTGCTGTCAGGTTCTCATCCAGGGTCTTCACAATCTCAACAGAGCAGTGCACCAGGATGTGGTTGCTGTGCAGCTGTTGCCGCGGGATCAGTGGGTGGCGCCCTCCTCTGTCGTGCTGCAGGATGAAGGTGCAGCAAAGGACGATAATGCTGAAGAAGAGGAAGAGGAGAAAGCGGTGATTTTAGATTTTTATTAGACTTATTTTATCTCTTGCTTACAATTGGAGGAGGTCTATGTTATTTCCCCTCTTATAATTTATAGGTGTGGATCGACAGCATCTGGGTGCTGTGCTAGACAAAGAGAGAATCTTTTTACTTTGCAGTTGACAACCCTGATTTGGCCTTTGTAACCACAGCATCTTAATGATTTCCATGTTCCTTTGTGTCTGAGCAGTTGAGGATATCGGCAGCTGAAGTGGCCAGGAAACCCACAGGTAGAGTCGTGGGTATCATCAAGAGGAGCTGGAGGCCATTCTGTGGCATGCTCAATGTCTCCCAGATTAAAGAGGTAAGTCTACACTGTTCTAAAATACCATATATTATACACAGTTTAATTTGGCTTGGTTTCAAAAATTTAAGTCTCAGTATACTGTACAATGTGCCTAGCATTTCCTTGTCTAACCTCAGCACTGAGCATCCATTTTCCTGTTTCTTTTTTTGTTCAGTCAACCCGCCATCTCTTCACCCCAGCAGACCGCCGAATCCCTCGCATCCGCATTGAAACACGCCAGGCATCCACACTGGCGGGCCAGAGGATCATGGTTGCCATCGATGGCTGGCCCAAACACTCCAGATATCCAAATGTGAGTTGGGACTTCTTCAGACATTCAAATCTTTGGAACTTAGATATCCCACTGTGAGTGGTTACAGTTTGACAGAAAATTTAATTGTTTATGTTTTCTACACTTATATGAAGCCACACTTCTCTAACATGATACGTAATAATATGCGCAAAAATACCAAATCTGTCTATCAAGATAAATCCATTTTGTCTTCTTTCTTTTTGTTAGGGTCACTTTGTGCGCAGTCTGGGACATGCAGGGGAGAAGGACACAGAGCAGGAGGTGCTGCTACTGGAGCATGATGTCCCCCACCAGGACTTCTCTCAGGCTGTGCTTGGTTTCCTTCCAAAGATGCCGTGGTCCATCACACCAGAGGTAATATCGGCTTTTCTTGAGATACACTGAGCAGTATTCTAGTGATACTTTTGTTGACCATTTATCAGCGGGTCTATGACCTTTATAATTTGAAAGCATATATGTATAGGTCTGGTATGCATATATTTATGTGGATGTGTGTGGTAAAGGACATGGCGAAGAGAGAGGATCTGAGGCACCTGACGGTGTGCAGTGTGGATCCTCCAGGATGTACAGACATTGACGATGCCCTGCACTGTAGGGAGTTGGACAATGGAAACCTTGAGGTACACATACACTATAAAGTAACTGTAGTGAGTTATTTGTGTCTATATTTCCATGTGAGCCCACTGTAAGTTATTTGTTTGCTGTAGGTTGGCGTCCACATTGCCGATGTCAGTCACTTTATCAGACCTGGAAACGCTTTGGACAAAGAGGCTGCGAACCGTGGCACCACTGTCTACTTGTGTGGGAAAGTAAGAAAAAACACACACACACACACTTACTTCATTAGCCTGTTTACAATGTAGTAGACAATTTGACACAGAATTTGTTTTTGTTTTTTGCATGTTGGCACAGTCCACCATTATGATTGCAGCTTAATTACAGGACACTCTCTTTTCTCTATTGTAATCTTTTTTTAAATCTCTGAATATATGCCATCTGAAGGTGCAAAACACATTTGGTGACTGTATTGAATGTTTCTAAAAATCTATTTATGAATTCCGTCCAATTTATTTCAGTAGAGATATTTGGGTTGTATTGAAATTTTGGATATTTTGACAACTGTTTTTCTTGACCAATAAATAGTTCAGTTTAGAATTTAATTGATTCATGAAAAGATATTGTGACTCCTAAAAGCTGTGTTCTGTAATTTTGTTTCAATCAGAGGATAGATATGGTTCCTGAACTGCTCAGCTCCAATCTTTGTTCTCTACGCTCCAATGTGGAGAGGTGAGGACTAGAGATAAATACACACACTTGCACTCGCGCAATAATCAAAGTTGCTTCTTTACCCAATCATAGATTTTGGCCATTCCAGCTGATGCAAACTGAATGTAGTTAAAATGTTTGTTTCTGATTCTCGCTCTTTCTTTCCTTTTGTTTTTTTTTTTTTTACCAGGCTGGCGTTTTCATGTATCTGGGAGATGAACCACGAGGCTGAAATTATAAAGACGCGGTTCACAAAAAGTGTCATTGACTCCAAGGTATGGTTGCAACACATGATGTACAGTGACAGAAAGTTTACATTATCCTTAATGTTTTTGTAGTGATGTGTGACTCAAATGCCCTGTAACTGATGCTACTAAAACATTTCATAATCTATTTGTAAGACTTGTGTCTTACAATTTATTTAGGTTAGTTAGGTCAAGTTATTTTCAAGCCTGATTTTTATTATTTACATTTCCTCGTTTTCCCCTCTAACATTCGATCTGGTACAGGCCTCCTTGACCTATGCCGAGGCCCAAATGAGGATTGATGACACCACCATGAATGATGATATCACCAAGAGCCTAAGAGGTCTCAACAAACTAGCCAAAATCCTCAAGAGGCATAGGATAGCTAAAGGGTAAGGACTGAGAGTTAGGACTAGTAGAGGCAGATCTACGAGGAGATTAGAAAACTATGAGGAAAACATTTGTTTTTATTGGTGTAATCGTTGCTCAATTGCTTTCCAGATGATTGACAACTAAGAATACAAACAAAAAGCATGTAGTAAAGCAATTAGTAGATACGAGGAATCCAGAACACAGAGTTTACTTCATCCTAACTCCCACTACTGCTATATATCTGAACTGGCTGTACTTAACATGAATTGTGTTTTGTATTTTATTTGATATCCCTCAGGGCGTTGACGCTGTCATCCTTAGAGGTCCGATTCCACATTGATAGTGAAACCCACGACCCCATTGACCTCCAGACCAAAGAACTCATGTAGGTAACTTCATAAAGGAGCATTCTGCAGAATCCTTTTTGAAACCTTTTTCTCCACAAAAGCATGCTTTGCGTTTGTTTTTCAGTGTGTTCAGTCTATGTGTGTCATGCTGTGTTTTTTGGACACATGTCAATAAACCCATCTCTTGGTTAATAGGGAAACAAACTCCATGGTAGAGGAGTTCATGTTGCTGGCCAACATTTCAGTTGCCCAGAAGATCTACGATGAATTTCCAGACTGTGCTATGCTGAGGAAACATCCAGCACCGCCTCCATCTAACTACGACATCTTGCTCAAAGCTGCAAAGTCCAAAGTGAGTGGAGACCAATGGTCGTGCAGAAATGTCTTTGGTTTTCAAGTTGTGTGCTTGTTTCTTGAGCTAACTTTATTAAAGGACAATTTTGGTATTTTTAAACCTGGGCCCTCTTTTTACATATTTGTGGTAAAATTAATAGCATATACAAAAAGTTTTGGAAGCCGTGCAGTAGATGGCTTCAGCCGGCAGCCGCAATGTATTCCTTCGATGAAATTTTGCCTGTCAAAATTACGTCCACAAAAAGTGCTTCTTTTTGTCACTGACAGGCTCAGAATCCCTGCCCACATCTCAGATTTATTCAATGATTCAAACAGAAGTGAATAAAAATAGCAATTTAGTCTGCTGATCAACCTACAATTAAGGAGGATTTTTATTTTATGCTTTACAACATGTGTTCCTCTAGCCAAGGCCAAAATGCTATCAACAGACTAGTTGCTATATAGCTGGACAAAACTTAGACACGAGCAAACATCACAATAGTCCAGTGGTCCCCAACCTTTTTTGTCAGACATACCCCCACGTCAGATTAACTGAAGTACCCCTTTATCATCATGGCCATTTATCATGGCCATTTAACCATTAATATTAACTAACACTTTCAATCATTTATCCATTACCTTTAGCTATTTCAGTTATTTCAATTTCACCTTATTTAACTTACTTACTTTTAATGAACTATTTTAACAGTTTACTCATTACTTTTAGCTATTTGTTTTAAACATTTATTCAGTACTTTAGCTAATTGTTTCAACTTCTCTGCGCTTTCTAACTAGGTTTCTAGCACCCTCAAATCGTAAATTCTATGTAACTAATAACTAACTAATTGAGCTACTCCACAATCTGTCCACATACCCCCAAGGGTACAAGATCATGATTTCTTCTATAAATATATTTTAAGTTGTCAAATTTTTTTCTTTTTTTATTAGGATGTGGAGATACACACAGATTCAGCCAAAGCACTGGCTGACTCCCTTGACGTGGCTAAAGTGGATGGCTTTCCGTACTTTAACACACTGCTGCGCATCTTGGCCACTCGCTGCATGATGCAGGCTGTCTATTTTTGTTCCGGCATGGACAGTGATTTCCACCACTACGGCCTTGCATCACCCATTTATACACACTTCACGTCACCTATTAGGAGGTATGAAAACAGATATTCTACATGTCTTGACAAAAATATGTGGGATCGGGCCTTTATAACAAAATAAAATCGCACAATTGATAAACTACCACAGCACAGTTCGTTTCTTCCCTATTTCTTTTTATCTAAACCTCTGCTTCCTTTCTTCCTCACCCTCCACCCTTTTCATTTGCTGTCTTACACAGGTACGCAGATATTATAGTACACCGCCTGCTGGCAGTGGCCATAGGAGCAGACAGCACCTACCCAGATTTGATGGACAAACATAAGCAGTCAGCCCTTTCCAACAACCTCAACTACAGACATAAAATGTCTCAGTACGCACAGAGGGCATCTGTGGCCTTCCACACACAGGTGAACACATATGAACACACTGGTCTGATTTCTATGAACTTGTATACTGCCCTGAACCATCATGTTGCCAGCCAACCAAACCAAATTTTCACTGACTTCACTGCAGATTAATTTTTAATGAATCTCAATTTTCATACAAATGATCTCTTTCCAGCTGTTCTTCAAGAGCCGAGGCATACTGAACGAAGAGGGATTTGTTCTGTTTGTGAGGAAGAATGCAATCATTGTACTCATCCCAAAGTTTGGCTTGGAGGGAACAGTCTTCTTTGACACCAAAGACAAGGCTGCTCCAAACCTTGTTTTTGATGAAGAGGTATGAATAGATTTAACCTTGTTTCCTAGGTTAGATCAACTCTGATAAACTAAAACCTATCAGAGGACTGTGCTTTAAAATATCTGTTCTTTGTGTGTTAAGGGTCCCACTCTGAAGGTAGAGCAGCACACTTTCTGCATATTTGACAAGGTGAAGGTCACCATCAGCCTGGACGACTCAAATATTCAGCACCAGAAGATCCGCATGTCTCTGATTGACCCTGTGGTAAGGACTGACTAAACTGAACATGGGTTTCAAACAACCAGTGGTACATAATTATTATTATTAGCTACTTTTACATGTTTAATTTTAGCCTGAGAAAGTTTCTTCTCCCATTTCAGCTAACAACTTGCAGCCTTTAGGTTTGATTAAGGATGTTGAAAATGTAGAAGAATCCAACTTACTTAAAATGAAAACCAGCATTTTGTAAGTTAATTTTCTTTATTTCAGATACCTGGTGTGAGTGTTCCAGCCCCAGATGTTGAACCACAGGCCAAGAAACCAAAACTGGACCGCTGACACAGAAAGCAGCATAGCAATTTACCCGCTGATCTTCCACATCAAGAAATTGTAACAATCTGTAAAAGAATCAGTGTTGACTCTTTTATGCATTGACACAATTAACTGTTATACCTTGTACTCATCCCAAATGTTAAAATGAGCAAGTGTGCCCACTTTAATAATCTACCACAGTGAAGCTACACTGCTCCAACCTCATATGCACCCCTCTGCTCATGTACTCATTTTAAACAATCATTAAAGTGTTTTTCTTTTTACCTATTTGGTTCCATGTGTTGTGTTGTGTTGACCCAGCATGAAAAACTTGAAGACCTAGACGTTATTGTCTACAGTCCTGTTTGCCAACCCAAATTAAGAATTATGTACAAAATTAATATCATAGCATTCTGTATTAAAACCCTACATTAAAAAAATAATTTTGCCCTATTACATAAAAATCCTACAATTTTGGAAAAATTAGATACTGTATATTCTGAACTATTCAAATCTCACATTGACATTTTGGCCAAATGAAATTTGAATAGATCTGTAATCCAAAATGAGAATTGTGATAATGTAAATACATGGCGTGATAATAAATGTTAGAGAATTCTTATTTCTAAACCATGCCATTAAGTCAAAAGACAGTACTTTGTGCAACATTGTAGAAAGACCCAATCACATAACAGTTTTCTCAAACCGGAAAAAAAATTCAAGTTAATTTAATGTGACGATCCAGCCCATAAGTACATGAAAGAATGGTAAACACGTGGCTCAGTCAGCTTTTAATTTGCTGGTGGCATTCAGTGTCCCTTATTCAGCAATAAATAGTATCCCAACAATCCAAAGAAGATTCATGGGTAACCTGAACTTGAAACATTCATACACATAATAAAAGAAAAAAGCTCTCATAAAAACTTCATGATAAAAACATAAATACAGTACAAATCTGCTGTCATCTGAAAGTCAGGATCAGGTCAATCATATCAGCACCACATAAAATTGAAATGAAGGCATTAGCATCAATAAAGCATTCAAGGAGGTTACCGTGCACGTCTGATACAGAACTGGTGTTTTTTGTGTTTTTTTTGGACCAGTATACTGAGTCCAAAACTGTTTATTTAGAATTATAGTTTTTCAGTGTGTTACAGAGGGACTAAGATCAGCCATGGATTAGTCTTCTCCCTTCTGTGATAAAACATACTATGGAAGAGCATTTGCTTCCATTGAAGCAATTTTAACTTTAAACCTTAAAAGAACCAATAACCACTTGTGAAACCCCTCAGTTCTGTTCATAGTTCATTTAACAGTTGACACCATTCACACTAACAAAATTAATCAAGATAAATGCTTCAAACATAGTGTACACCTTTTGATTGCAAAATAATCATCTTCAGTTTCCACTGGAAGAGGCATCCCTTTAAATGCATCAACCAGACGGCTCAGTGGTGATGATAATATACCTGGAAAACAAGAAATCTACTTTTAGTAAGATGAAAAGGAAGAGGAAAAGTATAAAAGAAGCGAATGAAGCCTTACAGCATGCACAATACTATTAATTAAAAAACTGACCTGTATCCACAAACCTGTGTACATAAAGGGTTAACAGTACCTTTACTTTAGTGTGTCGAGTGACTTGGAAGGCTTCTTCTGCCTGGTTTGAAGTGAAGGACTCTCTGCTTTGACAGTCTGAGCTGAGGCCATCTATAAGACTGGTGGTGCCTACTGAGGTAGTGTTGTACCCACTGTCCACCTGAACACACACACAAACGGCAGTCCATTATAAATATTCCATTAGACAGGCATATCAACAAGAAGTTACCAACAAGAATTAAGAGCAAGTTAAATATAAAGTGAAATACAAAAAGATAAAAGTAGCTTTTATGTCTGCCTAAATTAAAAATTGTTCACACCAACCTGCATGCTGGAATCGTAGGGTATGCTGCTTCCCTCTGCCAGAAGAGATAGAAACATCTGTGAGCTTTCTATTGCTGACACATTGCCCATGCGAGAGCTGGTCAGCTGCTCTGAAGGCCCTCCACCTTCCTCCTCTTCATCCCCCTCGTCCGCCAACCCCCCTTCTATCCCCGTGTCCTTTTCCTCCTCCATTTTCACAGGTTCCATAGGATCCAGGCTAACTCTCTCAGTGTCAACAGGGTGAGCGTCACGGGCCATAGGTGAAGATGGATCTAGCTCCATAGGGGGAAGAGAAGTGGAAGAGGAGGACGACGACGACAACGTGGGAAGTTTTTCCTCATCCTCCTGATTGTCTTGGAGCTTAGGGTTGAGGATCGGGGAGATGAGGGGAGGGGAGGCCCAGCAACGGACTCTGGGCCGTGGCTTGGGTCTGGCAATACTCTGTGGCTCATTGTGGCAGTGGAGCTGGTGTGGAGAGCAGCTACGTATCGGAGAGCAGCCTTCGACAAATGGGCTCTCATTGCAGGAAGTGACAGCATCCAGGGGAACACAGTGTGGCGTCAAATTGCTCGGCTGCTTTCTCTCAGCTAAAGAAAGAACATGAGGAGAAAAATCTTATATAGCAAAACCAAATGATAATTTTTTTCCCCCTACTTTACATAACAAATAGCCTACCTGAGCCTATGGGTGTGCGTGCTGCATGTGCAACAATAGGAGAAACTGTGGGGGAGACGAGGCCAGCAGGAGACGACCTGTCAGGGAAGAGAGGACTGGAGATGCTGCCAAGGCTGCAGTCCCGGAAGCAGCCATGCTGGATCGGACTAGACGAGAACTGACCCTATAGTTAAGACAATGCAAATACATTATTGTTTAACAGTGCAAGTGTTAATTTAACTTAAAGTGATTTTTAGCAAGGAGGTACCTTTTTCGTATTTGGATCACACTGTTTAAGCAAAAATGTTTTTGAAAATGATCAAAATCTACAGTAGTCTAGTACTGAAAAGATTAGTTAACCGGAAATGGATTTGCTGAGGTTCAGATAGACAGATATCAGGAGCTGTTTGCTGTTTTTCACTTTCACAATTATAAATAAATCTGCTGCTAATTTAAAAGTGGTATTAAATGAAAAAAAGAAAAATGCAAATTCCACAAAATCAAACCTAAAGATATATCTGTACAGATATTGTGCTTTAAAATTGACATACAGAATTATCTTCATTTGCATCCCTACACTTCTCCACTCACCGTAGAGGGAGTCGGAGCTGAAACGCCACAGGACAAAGGGGAGCAAAAGGTAGGTGACACAGCATCAACCTCTCCTACAGTGCCTTGTACCATGTTAAGAGAAGGCCTCTCCTTGCAAAGATGACTTCTCTCTGGGCTTGGTGGACTGGAGCTGTCAGAGCCGCTGTAACTGCCCTGGCCATCGAGGAAGAGTTTTCGTCTTAAGGAGGAGGAACTGAGACTCTCCTGCACAGCATCACACACTTCCTCATGGCGGTAATAATCCCCTGAGGAGAGGGAAGAAACAAGCAAACATGGTGACTTCATAATGTTGCAATACTCTGATTTGATTGTGCTGGATTTTATTAGAGGCTTACCTAGTACTTTCTCCAAATCAAAAGCCAAAGGTAACGACAGAGTTGTCTGACAAGCAACTGTAAAACAAACACAATTAAAGAATGATCAAAAACAAGTTAGTAGATTGTGACAGAAAGAGAAATAGATGGGGCACTGCTTGTAGAAAGTCATTTCAGCCCACCAACCTGAGATTTTTTCTGGCTCCTCTGCAATCATTGCAGACATACAACCTACAAGTACCAAGAAACAATACAGTAACATGAACATGAAATAATGTACAAAACCAAAATACAACATAGGCAAATATAGGGAGGAGTTCAAAAGTAATAAACAATAAGATAACTTACTTTTCATATAGATCTGAGGGCCTTTACGGGTGTCTGGTGCTGCCCAGGGGGAAGGCACGATGGCTCCTTTGGTGAAAAACTTTAATAGGAGACAGACAAATAATTACAAAATGAATCTATAAATCATCAATATATTAACTTATCATTTTACAATATGATTAGATTGAAATAGAATCCCATACCTGCTCAATAGCATTCTGACGCTTCTCCTCAATGTCAGAATCCATTCTAGGTGTTGGGAAAGAAAAAGGTTTTGTCACCTAGATTTCCTGCTATATAAAATTTACTCTCTGGATTTGATACATTAGGATGGGCTTAATTAAGTCAAACAACACTTTTACTTTGTTAGGCACCATTTCTTCTTTCATATCTACTATGGTTCAGTAAAGTTACATACCTTGTCTGGCTGAGGTAAAAAGATTGTCGCTGGATTTCCTCTGGGTCTATGTGTACTGGATGAAGACTGGCCATTTCATCAATAGACCAGTTGAACTTGGGAGGAGTCTTGGGGAAAAGACAGATGACGACGTGAATAAAACACTACATTCATCCTTCAGTTGAGCAAAACTGGACATAACACAGTATTTTGATATTTGCAGTAGGATATGTAGGATATGTGTCTGTGCATGTGTCACATAGCAGGTAGGTCTAAAAGATTTGAGGTGTGGTCAAGCTTACAGATTTGCAAGCCTTAGACTTGAAGACAGATGGACTTGGCACCAGGGCTTCACGGAGGTGGTGGTAGTCATTGGGACTTTCAAAGGGGTTTCTGATGGAAGGCCTGCCTGGAGTCTCTGGAGTGATCTGTACCTCAACATGATCCCCCATCTTAACTGGCAACAACAAATATTCAAGTCAGCATAAAGGAAAATAACATTTCATAAATATAGATTTTTTTTTGGTTTGGTAACGTTTCGTTAGCTACAAGACTTACGTTACCCTGTTTCTACAGCGTAGAAGGTAACTTAGCACTTCATTTAGTGTTGCGAACAGAAGAAATACAGCGTTTAACCTTCGACTTCCTTCTGTCCTCTTTCTTAACACACCCCGTTAATTAAAAAACGAAAGGTACATTTAAACATTAGCTGCATACGTTTTAATGTTAGTACTTACAACGGTTAATGAGTCAGGACTTTGAACACACTTTAAAACAATCTTCATTGAGGAGTCCCCAAACAATCAGCAGAGAGGGTTCAAACGTTTATTTCAATTTTGCCTACAAGGCCCGCTAGCCAATAGAAATATTGCAGGAAGTTCTTGGGAACCAATCAATGAACGAAATCATGTCGTCACTTCCTCCTCCGGTTTTGACGTTAGCGGGCAAGGTAGCTAGCTGCTAATATTGTCCCTCAATGATTGTGCAATTCTAATTTTTGGAGATCTTATTAAAAATGAATACAAAACGCTTAAAGTCTGCCTGAACTATTATAGTAACTCTTGCGTCGCATCAGATAACTATTTAAGTCTTATGTAAGCCACCTGCTAGCAAGTGTTGGCTAATTATATTATTTGTAAACTATGGCAAGTGCAGCAAATGCAAACCTAAACGCAGTCCGGGAGACAATGGATGGTAAATATATGTTTAATCTACAGCAGCAGTTTATTTATGTGTAAAATTACTTTAAATTCAGTTGCAAATAACTGGCTTTTTTGCTAACCTCCATCTTGTTTGTAATTGTATTGCTAGCAGTAAAGTTTTGCCCCGTTGTCACTAGAAAATGAATCTAACTTTGGTCAATTGGCACCTTCTTCCTCCCAACAGTGTTGTTGGAGATCTCCAGGTTGCTGAACACTGGTTTGGACATGGAGTCTCTGTCTATATGTGTGAGACTGTGTGAGCAGGGCATCAACCCAGAAGCTTTGTCTGCAGTCATTAAAGAACTGCGTAAAGCTTCTGAATCCCTCAAGGTACAGAAACAGGCTCCCAAAAAGCTAACCTTTTATATTAACGAGGAAACTTGTTTTTTGAGGTGGGTATTGACGGAGCTCAGTTAAGTCCAGTGTTAAAGTGAAATTACAAGACCTCCGTGTGGTGTCTTTAACCTCTCCATTCCAAAGACAGGGTCTTTCATTTGCACTGATATAACTGGGAGAACAGCAGAAAACCCTCACATTTTGGAAGCTGTAATCAGGGTGTTGTCAAGTGTTTGGCATTTGTATTGGAGAAATGAGTTACATACATCAACCGATAGTTTCAGCACATATTCAGATGTTAATGTTAGTTCAACAGCCTACACCAGCACTGAAAACTAGTGTAGTGTCAGACTGAGAGTTGAGATGCCTGAAGCTGCAATCTATATCGTGGTTTTGGTATCACAACCTAAAATCTTCTGAAATTGAAAACATAACAAATTAACAAAGCTCTTAGATGTTAATGTTTCTAGTGACATGGTATAAGGTAAGGTGATATGACAATATATAAAATGAGACAATAAAAAATGTCAGCTGTCAGAGAATTTGCCATGCTATTTATGCTGAGGTGTACCTCCCTTGAATATCTCTGGGCGTATTAGGCCATTGTGAGCAATGTTGCATATTCACGAGCATGGCTGTTAACAGCAGTATTGTTAATGATTTTTGCACAAATGTGATAAGGTATATTAATTTGTAAGGTATCTGGTTGATTATCCAAAGAACAGACAATCCTGTCTGGTTATTTTATTCATAAAGAGTTAGATTTTTCCAGAAAAGTTTTTGTAACCATAACGTCATCTATCTATATTTCCCTCTCCTAACATAGTATCATATTCCTAGAGTTTTGTTCTGTATGGACTGTTGAATTTGGTTACCTCTTTTACATCACCATCTGTCATATGTTTTCGATGACCATAATATCTCATGAACCAAAATATCTGTTTTTGTGCCAAACAAAATGGCAAGATAATATTTGTAAAAGGGGGCTGACATATGAGTGTCAATCATGAAGGCAACATTTCAATCACTATTGAGGAAAACTGGTGGAGAAATATATCTTGTCATCCAGGCAAGAAGGGAAAGCCTGAAAACAAATATATGCAAAATGTGAGTTCCTAATATTCATTTTGGTGTAGCTTTTGTAACTAACTCTCAATTTTGAAAACACATTTTTGAATTTATTCCTGTGCAGTTGTAACCTGTCCATAAAGCAGGTGTAATTTGATTACAAGAAAAAACACTGTATAATCTGATAATTAATCATTGTGATGCATCATTGCTGAATATTTATTTTCTCTTTCAGGCTTCCGAAAACTGCACCAACTGAAGTTGCACCCTGATCAACTCAGATGGGGAACTTTGATGGGATCATGCCCCATTGCTGGATCTGTACCTACCATGGACTCGCCAATCAGATTTGTCTGAGTGTTGGCACACTGTCCCCTCACTTTGTGACTAACTGCTCCTGTTTTTTGCTTTTACTTGTGTCTCAGTTTTTTTTTTTTTTTAAAGGTATGAACCTCCAGTCCTCTTCCTAAACAATATTCTTCTCCTTACATAAGCGTGAGCTCATACATTCTGCCTCAAATTTGGGTTTGCTCCAAGTCCCTCCTGCTATTTGTAAAGTGTAAACTGAGAGTGGCGTTAGCATTGACATCCTGCCTTAATTTAAAAGCATACCTCTCATTTCTCTCAGTCAACTTGTGTTGCACTTTTCATAAGAAAATGGTTTTTTTATGTGAATTGTATATAATTAGTTATGAATTGTTTTTATTTTACAACTTAATCCTTTTGTCATTTCCATTGTCCATGTAACCATCAATGAGGGACCTACATCTAAATTTAAATGTTACAGTTGACGGCCACAAGGTGGTGTTGTGCCATACTTATTCTAGTCTGAGGTATAGGTATTCATTGAGTGTTAGGTTTTAACTGCAAGTTTCCTATCTCGTGAGTTTTCCTGATGTTTAAGAGAAATGAAATTCTGTGATCTTATCAGGTTCTCTGTGAATCAGATATACCGTATTTATTTACCAGGACAGTGCTGTTTTTTTCTGTGTTGTCTTGATCCTGTTATAAAATGTTGCAAAGCATTTTTCCACAGTGAATCATAAAGGTTTCAGATTTTTACAATGGAAATGCTCTTTCCTGTCACACTAGGTGAAAGAGACATAGATTGAGGTAGAACATTTCACAATAATACAGACGGAGACCATGCATGGGTGATCACATCAACGTGTATTAAAGAGAAGACATTAACAAGGGTCATTCTTTACAGCAGGACGTCCTGTTGAACTGAAATCCTTGCCCCCTTTATGTTTGTACTCTATCCAGAAAAGTATTTGATATATTGCAAACTTTACAGAAAAAAAACATGTCTTTGATCAACCAAAAATAAAGCCCCTACATCATGTGTCTAACCACACAGAGCAATGTTGTTTCGCCGCTGTCTGTAAAATAGCTCTATTCATCTTCGAGACGAGGGCAAAATGCTGAGAGCACAGAACACAATAGACAGGCTAGAGGCGACCTCTCATCCGCAAGGGCTTGAATCACTAGCTTTTGAATGTGTGTGTGTGTGTGCATTTGTGTCCCTCCTGTGTGTGTGAGTTTAGGTGTTCATGCAGTGCGGTAGATGTCTACAAATGAGTAGCCCCTAAGCCATCTGACAGTAACGCCTCACCCCTCACAGGCACACCATGGAGAACTCGACGGAGAAAGCTGGCGAGTGAGAAGGAGAGCATGTGTGTATGTGTGTGTAAGCATTTCTGTCTTCCTCTGCTTTGTCTCGCCATCTTGACTGACGGGATGTGAGAGTAAATCTCTGTACTGCTGCTTTGATCTCTAAACACAGTATCTCCCTGTTCCCCAATACCAGCATCATGTTAGCCAAGTATGAGAGGCATAAAGACAATGCAGTGGTTCTTCTTGATAACCCATATGCCTGAACAACCCCTGGTCTCTCTGGGGGGTGAGTTGCACAAAGTGTCGACGGAGGGAGACCCACATTGAGAATCCTTTACTTTTACAAAAGAAAATAGTTATGCATGGCTTGATTGGCTACTGTGGGCGTGGGATTCAGGATGCATTGCTCTCTGTTTGATGTGTTTGAAGGGTTTCTCCTGATCCTAGCCAGCTACTTTGATCTCTGTAAAACAAAATATTCACAAATCCCATAGTCCTGACTGAGAGATTAGCGTCCATATATACATAAACATCTGAGAGGTGTTCAACTAGGGCACTGGTCAGGTCACATGACTGTTGAGGCAAGCAGGTCCTCACATCAGAACTTCTAAAGGTGTTTATGTTTGTATGTCTGATAATTATCCAGGCTGAGGATTATTTTTCTGATAAATGAGGGCAGTCTCATTTAAAAATGAAAGAACTATGTTTTGCAATTATGGTTCAAGTGTGTGCACTGGATATTATAAAAATAATTAGACCGGACTGATTAGGAGTTCCTTATGGAAAGATGGTCTGTTGATGTTTGTCCAAACATAAAATACAAACATATTGTCTCAGTGTAAGGAAGCAGAGTTTAACCAAAAGTCAAAGATCTCTGTGCAGAGTTATGTTTAGGTTACTAATTACCAGAAGCCATAAACAGGTAGGTTTAATAGTCTCCCTTCAGAGACAAGGCTTTGTTTGTTATGTCCATTTTATGTTTAATTGATTATTTCAGGGCTAGAATTTTTAGTTAAAAGACCCCCTGTTTCTGATGAGCTCTTGATTATTAGTTGGATGATTATTAGTAAGTTGTTTGTGGCAGATTTAATTTATGGAGCTTAGGGCAGGAGACAAAGTTATATTCTTGTATGACAAATGTTTGACCTCTTCAACAAAATTTATGGTGTCTTATAAATCAATGTGGGCTGGGCACTCAAGTATTAAGTAGGCCTACATTTCAGAGGTACTTGTACTTTACTTCAGTATCTTAATTGCATGCTACTTTATACTACTAGAATATACATATAAAATACAATGCATTGTTATATGCTAGATTTAACCATCTAACAGTAAATAAAAGCAAGCCCTTTAAGTTTAATTTGATGCTTTAAGGACATTTTTCTAGTAATATTAACATACGTTTACTTAAATCAAGACATTGTGTTATTTCTACTTTCTCTTAAGTAAAGAATCTGAATACTTGTTCCATAAC
Source organism: Micropterus salmoides (assembly GCF_014851395.1). Lineage (NCBI taxonomy): Eukaryota > Metazoa > Chordata > Actinopteri > Centrarchiformes > Centrarchidae > Micropterus > Micropterus salmoides. The sequence continues at coordinate 19,355,321 of NW_024041373.1, forward strand.
TGACAATAAATTACATAACTAATTAAGCAGAGAGCAGAATATTCTGAATGCCCTGAAACTTGGTGACACCTTAGAGCAGTGTTTATCCTGAAGAGACCACAATAGATCTGTATTCTGGCATCAAAGTGACTGCTTTATTAATAGTTCTGTAACTGATCCAGCCTGCCTGACTCTCATCCTTCTACTACGTGGAAGCTTCACCGACTGTATTTGCCCTGAGAGGAGTTCTGTGACCTTGTTACAGCTTTCTCCAATACACCACCCATGATTAAATACAGGCCACACTTTTACACCGTAAGATTATACTGTTTAGATCCCAATTAAATTCACAGCAAGGAAATTGGATCATAAACTCTTTAAAGGATCGTTAACAATCATTAGACAGGATAATGGCATGGCAATCAAAATATGTAAAAAAAAAAAAAAAACAAAAACAAAAAAAAACTTCCAAAGTCTTTTAGTGACTTTGTTATTTTTGGACATTTTCCAAGCTGATTAATGTAGAATTGATTGATTTACAGTTGTAATTAGCTGTCTTCTGCATAGATGCATAATAATTGTATATGTGCCTGCTTGTTTTAAAGTATTAATTGATTTCATTAACAAAAGCAGTTAATTGAATAACAATTAACAAAGTTGGTGATGGCATCAGCGCAGCACGTGCAAACTCCCTTGTGTTTTCACTATGATGATAATGAAACCACCTTTTTATCAGATTGGAATTTTGTGTGTTGGACTATGTAATGACTAATATGATATTGGGCTTATTAGTTTATTCAAGTGGCTCACTGAGGCGTTAAGCTGGTATTGAACGCGCTGTGTTTAACAGGTAGGCACCATATGCTGCCTTAATCAGACATTGGAATCACATTTGTTTGTTAAATTGTCTTCTAATAAAAGCAGGTAGTAAAACAACTTGAGCTAATTCAATTTCAGGCGAGTTTGGGTGAAGTGAACAGCTGTTCATATTTGTTGAATTGTTTTAACATTCCCTCTCTTGTGTTTTTTCATGTCTTTCTTTTTTTAAAGGTTTAACTCCAACAGCCTGTTTGTTCTTCAACTTTTCTTGTAAAAAATAGAGATGGAGGGTGGACTAGCTGTCCACTCTCCTTAAAAGAAGACAATACCAGGCATATTGTAGTGACAGCTTGCATTGTGTGTGTGAGTGTGTGTGTGAGTGTGTGTGTGTGTGTAAGAAAAAGAGGGAGAGAAAGGAGACAGGAGATAGAGCATGTGTGTTACGAAAACAGAAAAATTGTGTGTGTGCGTGTGTGCGTGTGTGCGTGCGTGTGTGTGTGCGCATGTGTGTGTACAGTGACAGCTTGTATTCTCCGTGATTAATGATGTGCTGTGTGACTTGATAAGTGCTTCGGAGGACCAACGCTTGTTTCAATTAGACCTTGTGAAGGTCGCGACGCCGCGCCGGCCTCTCATTATCATATCCATAATCAATCCACATTATCATAGGGGAATGTGGAATGGATGTGTGATATCTTGGTCATACACACACACACACAAACATAGACAGATGAGCACACACACACAGACACCTAATCACATACCAAAACACAATGACATACTCTCTCATTCACAAGAGCACACACACACACCCTTCACTCCAAGTTGATTTGAATCATAACAGTGGCTGTCGGAACGGATTGTCTGTTCAGATTAAGTGTGTGTTTCTGAGAATTAAGCAGCGCTGATGGTGGTGGCATTTCAGATCCCCTCTGCAGACACAAATGCCAAAACATCATTCTGTCTCCCCCTCCTTCTCTCTCACACAACCACATATACAACCAAATGCACAAACACACACTTAACCAGGACCCTGGGGCATTTTTAATAGAGGCGAAGTGATTCGTATGTTTTTACTCCTCTAATGAGAACAGATTGAGTGGTATTTACACTTCATCGGCTGATCTAACCACCTACACATTTCCCTCATGCTTCTGCTGCTCACTGGCCAAAACAGACATGTGGAAAGGACCAAAGCTTGGCTTTCAAACAGCGACACAACATGAACATTATCTTTGTCTCTTTGGCTCATGATGACACTACGGAAAGATACATATGAATTATTAAAGCAGAAAATCTGCAGCCAGATTTAATTTCTTTAAGGAAGCAGTGAAAATTTTCATGAAAAGGTGTCTAATTGGTTGGGGGAGTGGACTAAACTTGGGATCTTAATGATGTTTCCCTTTAATTTAATCAGTAAGTCTACCTGACATCGAAACATGCAAAACATGACAAACACTCATCACCTATTTCTTCCAAAAACATTCAAAAAAACAAACTAATGAAGACTACACGAAACAATAAAGGCAAATGTTGGAGGTTAAAACTTAGGAATCAAACTGTACAGGGGCAATTTATCAAAGAAGATATAAAAAATGCAGTCATGATAAAGGAACTTAAAGCACCTAAAAGAGAATTCTGCCGATTTAGCATTGCACACCTATAACATTGTCAATTGAGTCACAGTGGACATTTTAAAAATGATTAAAATCAATACAGCAGAACTTTTTTATTCCATGCATTCTCCTTCCTTATCAAAACCTGGCCCCTAAGTTACCCACAATGCAACTTGACTGGCAACAGTTTGGTGGGAGATTCAGGTGTATTACGCTGCAAGCAGCTAATGTAGCCACAAGCCTCTATCAAGCTGAGATGATGCGCGGGCTAGAGGTCTGAACTCCACACAGCCAGATATTTGTTTTTTTTTTAACTTTTATTCTTCAACCCCAACCAGCATCGGATTTCCATGCAGCTCCCTCTGGAGCTGCAAGAGGCTTTATACAACCTTCTCCACATAATGTTACTCCCAAGACATGTAAATAGACACAAAATTGGAGGAGTTCCCCTTTTATATTACACAGATAAAGTATGACTTTGTTGCTTTCTTCTCCTCTGTATGGTTCAATGTATTTTTATACTTCAGTAACTGGAGAGATTTTGCACTAAGTATCGGTTCATTGTTTCATTTCATGGGAGTTTAAGCACAATAGCTGCTGTAGGAATTAAACCTATGACCTTCCTGTTGTGAGACAAAGTCACTTCCCACCAGGGCATCCTGCAGCATACTGGTAAAAGGGCTTTCTTAAACACTGTGGTTGCTTACCAGACCATGGGTGGATTAACTAAAATTAAAAATTAAACAAAACATCTAAGGTTATAATCAAGTCTTGTATATTCTGGTATATTATCAGCCACCTTTTGTGGACTAACAGGGTTCATTAGTGCATCAGTAAACCTATTATCAGATGATGCCACAAGCCAAAAAGTTGCAAAGCGCTGGCCTGGGAGGTTAAAACTGAACGTTTCACCACTTATTAAACACTTTAAGGTGGGAATTTACTACATGAATCAGCTCTGCTTAACACTGATGGCTTTATCAGTGTATTTTCTACAGATGGAGAAAGAGAGTCGTGACATTTCTTTTTGGCAAGGAAAAGGCCATACTCAGCAGGAGTTATCAAAGGCAAAAAGTAAAAAGTTCGAGTTAGCTATCTCTCTCTCTCTCTCCCTCTCTCTCTCTCTTCCCCTGGAGATACTCATGTTAAGCATAATTAAGCAGATTTGATTAGCATCAAGCCTGGCTTCCTCTCTTGACTTTTAATGAATGTAAATCTACCATCTACATCCTAAAGATTAATTTCTGCCAATTAAAAAACACAAGAGGGCTTATTGGAGAGAGGGGGCGGGGGGTTGTGAGGAAAAGAGTGTTAAAGTCCTTTGAGTTGGAGTACAGTCGGAGTTTTATCCTCTTCCCCCTTGTCTTATGGTGAGATGGTCTCTGGAGATCTGTGTCTCTCTCTCCCTCACGACCAAGATCATTATCAGCACAATGTTCCGTGAAAGCCACTTTGAAAGGACTGCGAGCTCCATATGTAAATGATGGGAGTGTGTGTGTGTGTGTGTGTGTGTGTGTGTGTGTGTGGATGGATGGGGAAGCAGCACAAGGAACAGGTAAAGGGGTCAATTTGTCAAGCCAAGGTTAGTGCCCCCCCCCCCCCCTTTATTAGCTTTGGATAGTGTCTCATCTCTCTGGTTTGACTCTTTCTGAAACCTTTTCATTCAAATTCAGATTCAGATTTTTTGTTAATTTAAGACCATGATGGTATGTAGTATTTTTAACCATGGTTGCATTCTTGACTTCAAAAAAATGTTTGAAATAAAAAGGGCAAACTGATATACTGATATAAATTGATATCCATGTCAATGTATGCCCCATTTTAACTCTTGTCTGAATTTAAACTCATACAGTTCACATATTCAGTTTCAATTCTGTATATCCTGATATAATTGGATATTTGGGAACCGGAAACAAACACTGAAATGCGCAGTATCGGGTTTTTCCTACTGACTATAATAAACAAGCTTGGTTCAAGACTCTTCTCAAGTCCCTGTTTTTGTATTTTATTCAAATTACTCTGCTATAATCAATTATAAAATGGTCTCTCTGATGATATCCATATTAACTAGTATTTAGATGTGGAGAATGTTTGCTCTCAAGACAAATAACTGCAGTAATCAGATCATAACATTTTCAAGGATAATACAATTATACAACTATTAGTCCCAAGCAGTAATGTGGGAAGATTACAGTGGTGCCATCATTTAAAATTGTTATTAAGAAGACAGATTGAGTGCCACAAACACACTAAATCCCATCAGAAGCATTAATATTAAAGTGTCTTTTCGTTAGGCGTTCATAAATAGGCTTATCCAAACTTTATGTAGGCTAATCTTTGCTCTCGCTCCTCTCCTCTCTCTCCCTCTCTGTGAATGTCTCTCTCTCTCTCTAAGAATATGCCCATGCTCCTCCTCTTTATGATAATGTGACAGTAGCATCTCCAGCTCGGAGACAAGCCTCCTCTCATTCTGACTCAACTATGTGATCTGTTTTTCTACACACGGACCCTGTCTCCTCTCCTCTCCTTCTTATCACCCCCCTTCTCCTCCTCGCCACGCTCAATACGCAGTTCCCTCTCGCAAAGCAACTGCATTTGTTCGGGCAAAGTTACTTTATAAAATTCTTGACTTTGAAGTTTACTTTTGTTTTAATTCTCGGACATGACTACCATGGCAACTCCGGCTGCCCCGGCTCTGCTCCCCGCCGCTCCTCTCGGACACCACCCGGCGCCGAGTTCCGTCTCTCCGGCCACCAACTCTCCGCCACCTGCGGCCACCTCCGCCGCTTCTTCCCCGGCTCCTCCGGTGGCGCACCCGGCGCTGCTTCACCAGTTCAGGGCGGAGCTCTTACTACCGAACGGGACCCCGTTAAAGACCGGAGGGGCTCCGGTGTCCAGCAGCGCTAAGCCCGTGTACGCCACCCCGTCGCCCGTGGAGAGCACGCCGCAGAACAATGAGTGCAAACTGGTGGAGGTGAAAGGTGCCAAGCTGGCTTCGTTCACCGTGAAAGACACGGAGCTCATCTGCCTCCCGCAGGCTTTCGACGTGTTTCTCAAGCACCTGGTCGGCGGGCTCCACACCGTCTACACCAAGCTGAAACGGCTGGACATTGCCCCGGTGGTGTGCAACGTGGAGCAGGTCCGGGTGCTGCGGGGGCTCGGGGCCATCCAGCCCGGGGTGAACCGGTGCAAACTCATCTCCAGGCAGGACTTCGAGACGCTCTACAACGACTGTACTAACGCAAGGTGAGTCGGCTGTGGGGGGATAGGAGAGGGGATGCGGGGGTGTCACTGTGACTGTGCTTGATGTAGGGTTACCCAGTTTATGTTTGAGGGGGGCGGGTGCAGCAGGTGGGATTATCTAAAATCAAGTTATTTGGTTTTAGAAACTTCTACTCACTCTCCTTTATAAACTACTGTCTATCTGATATCAGTCTGCAGGTCATGACAAAACTTCCCGGATGCATTACAAAAATCTAAACAATATTGCAAGGTAGCCTACTTGTCCGTGATAGTTAATGATTAGTTTGCAAAGGATTCATGGTATTATGTTATATATATAGGCTATCTATATAGATATAGATATAGATATAGATATATAGATTAGATATAGATATCTATATAGATAGATATAGATATATATTCAGCTATAATAATATTTTAGGACTTGGCTACAGCTTTACTGTTATATCTGCATGATATTCTAAATTAAAGGTTAATAATATTCTACAAGTCACTGTTAAACAAGTAAAGTATATGAAGGAAAGCAGTATTCCATACATTATATTTTCTCATAATACGTTTTGTTTTTGTTTGTACTGGAGGTTGTATACCATTAGATGATATCTGACTGGAGGTCCATTTAACCCCTTTTTATTTACTGTTGCTAGGCCTGTCACTAATTACCATTTTAATGGATGATGAAAGCTGTGATGGTGATGATGGTGTTGATGGTGTAGACGATAATGAATTTTAGTAATCTCAGTAAAGAAAAACACTCTTAAAAGTTTGTCATGTTATCATAGGCTATGATCACTCGCTCTCTCTGACATGCACACACACACACACACACACACACACACGCACACAGTCTCTCTTTCTCTCTGACACACACACAAAGACACGCACACATTGAATCTGACACTGTCATTCTGAGAAATTGATTCTTCACAGAAATTAATTAATTTTCATTTGGCCCCAAGCGGCAGCTTAAATCAGGACAAGCTCACTCACTCACTCACTCACTGATCCCTTTGCTCTCTCTGCTTCTCTCTTCCTCCCTCTCTCTCCTTCCTTAATAACTCGCTGTCTTATCATATCAACACTCTTTAGCCCTGAGCATCAGAACAGAGGAGATGATTAAATGAATTCTCGGTATTTATGATGCGATTATGTAAATTAGCTGTTTTGCAGAACTCAGATGGTGACCAACTACATGGGTCATCAATCCAATGCACCACAGAGATGTTTGGATAAAGGGGCTAAATTGGCAAGGATTTGTGGTTTCCTGGTGCCTCAGTCTGTCATTGTGCAAACCACATGCTCATAACAGCATGGGTTTGAATCCAGAGGAGTCTGGATTAGCCTTAGTTTGGGGAATTTATATTGTTTGATAGTTAATCCCTGCTCCTTGGAGCATGAATGATCCAATTTACACCTGCCATTAAATGCGGATGGAGGATGTGTCAAGATGTTTATAGACACCAAAAACTGGATTTTGCAATGTATAAACTACATTGCCCCGGTTTCTTTATGTTTCCTGGCTGTAGGTCAGACAATGCAGGTGCTCTATTTTTATCCTTGAGCTGCATTTTGATTTTGATACCAGGTGTTAGCTTTTGATACAAGCTTTAACTTGTTGAGCAAAGCCAGAGACACTCTAAAAAGAAACAAACTATTATCAGAATCAGCTTCCGGCTCCATGTGTGTTGATTAACACCTGCGCTTAAGCATTTGAGACCCTCCAACCTAGACAAAATCCAGATGCATCTTCTGGCTGCTTTGGGATTTCTTCTGTGTCAGGTGTTAATGGGAACGTTGTTCTACAACCGCTGAAAATACACAAAGTCCGCTGTCTCTAATTATCCACACAACACTCAAACACCCTTCAGATAATGAGAACTGAAAACATCACTCGTCTGAAATCTTCAAACGACTTCCGTGATTCTTTGTCTGAAGGCTTCAAATGTGCTGTGGTAGCCATTAGTATCATCCCGCTGCATTTAAAGTTTCTAACTAATCCCTCGTGTGGATGGAGAAACATACAGTAGCAGGTAGAAAGTGGGACTCAAGATGGTTATCATTAAAGAAGGAAGGCTGGCCGTCTGAACCTAAAAGTTCCAAGAACATCTCCAAGAGTATGACGTTACAGCTCTCTGACAGCGTCGGGGCTCAGTGAGGTTTTTGTTACTGATTAAGACAGCCATCACTTATTATTTTCCAGTCCAGTACAGTCAGACAGGCTGGAGGAGAAACAACAGCCTTGTCTGATAGTTTAACATGACTAACAGAACGCTTTACATGGATTCCTGCTGATTATTCTTTTGGCCGTTTGTTCATTCATTGTTTTTTTTTAAGATTAAAACAAAATGTTGAAGTAATGAAGTAGAGGTTACAAAAACGTCCTCTCTTTATCAATGTCTTTCCTTCTCTTTGTCTCACTCTTTTACTCCTGCTGTGCACAAACGCGCACACACACACACACACACACACACACACACACACGACACACCACTGACTCATCAAACCATGAAGAAGGGCCGGCTTCACCCTCAGTCAAAGCCTAGTTATAATTCATCCATAGGTGGCACACAAACACACACGCTCTCTGTCATCTAACACACACACACACACACAAACTCACACGCTCTCTGTCATCTAACACACACACACACACACACACACACACAAACTCACATGGTCACGCCTGTGTGTTTGCTGGCTTTGCTGCTAAATGACATTAGTTCCACAGAGAGAACATGGTGTGTAGGAGGCAACCTGATCCTCTGTCCTTTTCTTTCTCCCTCACAAAGGAACAGTTTCATTCTCTGTTACAAGCACACATCAAATAGCTTGCTCTGGTCAAACTGCGTGTGTGTGTGTGTGTGTGTGTGTGTGTGTGTGTATTGTACATATATATGTTACATATACTTTGTGTGGAGTACACAAATGCCACCCCACACATCTTACAAAAAAGTAGGGTAATGTTGCAAGGTGCAAGATCTTGTTACTTTTTAACAAAGCGTATTTTAATAACAACACATGGTGTCTGCGTTTGTGCGTGTGAACCTCTTTTACAAACAAAAGCTTGAAAAATAAAACAAAATATGTGTTTCATAAGCAATTCTACTCTAAAGAGTTAGTTAATCTAAATTACAATTTTTTTTTTCTCATGTGGTTACTTGATATCTACCATGCAGATAGTTAGGTTAGGTTTTTCTTGCCCTCATCTCTTAGATTCCTGCCTCCAGCCCAATGAAATGGAGGTGAATGGAATTTTGTTTGTGGTGTTTCAAAGCAATGAAAATATGACATTAACAAAAAATTAAGTGTGTCGATGTTACTTTGGAAGACAGATAATGCTTTTCAGAGGTCTGAGAAGAAAAAGTCCCAGTGAAAACTGTTGACATGTGTGTTACGTTGATTATCAGCGTTACAGGGACACTGCTTAGGTTTGATGTTGTGCTGAAAATATCATTTTCTGATGGTGTGAAGACCACAAACAAAATTCCATTCACCTCTGTTGTATTGGGGTTGGAGCAGAAAACTCAAAATCTCTGCACCTCAAAGTTTGCGAGGCTATGTTTCCTTTTGTTGTAATTTCGGTTAACTGACCCTTTAAGAGATCTTAGAAAATGACTTGCGTTCACACGTGTTTCCTTGCAGCTGTGACAACCAGGGACATTTACAAAAGCCGAGTCAATATGAAGCAGGTGTAGAATGCACATTAGGCAACAGTTAGTTAAATCAAACGATGAATGATAAATGAGACCAAGCGGCCTACGGAGTACAACAAAAGCCTGCTCTTTGTGTTTCTCTGTGGCAAACCTTGGCCACGCAAGTTGGCAGCGGTAAGCTGGTGTTGTGTGTGTGTGGGAATGTGGACTCCTCAAAGCTGAGCCCCACTGCCACGCCATAACTCACTGTCAAAGTCAGCAGTGCTAGGATGAAGGGGAGGAGGTCTGTGTGTGTGTGTGTGTGTGTGTGTGTGTCTGTGTCTGTGTCTGTGTGTTGGGCTGGGGTGATTAGCTCAACTTTAACCTCCGCACTCTTTTGATGTTTTATAGAGAAGAGCATGATGAGATAGAGAGGGCCTCCATGTCTTCCACTATGACAGGTTTTAATGGAGTACACACAAGCACACACTTTTGGATCTGCGCACACACACACTTTACACACACAAATGCAGTCTTGACATCGTCTTGACCCTGGAATGTGGGAGAGGAATGCGAGGCGGTATCAGTGTAGGAGATCAGATTCTTGCCGTGATCAAACGTCCTGTGTGTGTTGCCTGCTTCTTTCCTGACATCATCACACAGGCTTTCCTATTAACAATGGCGCATGAAGCTTTTTCAGCTCTCGATTTGAGAGGAAGATCGCAACATCAATCTTTCCCTGCCTTCCCTAACCACCAGCATAAGTCTTCCTGCATACAGCGATGACGGTATGATTTATCAAACCGGACCATGACGGCGAATACAAACCTTGTGTGATAAACACAGATTGAAAGGATGGGAGCATGGGAGCTGTAAACCGCCGCTAATATATTCCAAACAAAATCTTGTCTGAGCTAGTTCTCTTTTTCCCTCTCCTACACATATTCATATAAACACACACACAGCTGCTACCTATCAGCACCTCAGTCCCTCCAAGCCAGTAGCTGTTCCACTGTTTTGACTGTAACACTTCCTCTTCTTTCATTACTTCTCTCTTTCCCCAGTGTGTGTGTGTGTGTTAGCGTGGAAGAGAGAGATCTGTCATCTTTGTTATGTTTTGTTTCTATTCCACCTGTGCTAAGCTCCAGCTGCCATGTTTGGCGTTTCATGTTTCAGGTAACACACACGCTAAGCTTTGGAGGGCAGAACTCAATGTACAGAGTACCTTATAAAAAAAGTCTGTGTGTGTGTCTGTGTGTGTGTGGCCAGAGCGTTGGCATGAGGGAGGACGTCTGGGTGAGATTTTAATTAAAGTTTGAGACAAAGAGGTCATAAGCCATACACCCCCTCCACACACACACACACACACACACACACACACACACAATGCGCTGTTTTCTCTCTTCCCCCTCCTCTCCCTCATTCCATCCCCTCAGCTTGATGACTTTTCCATGAAAGGCTTTTTCATTAATCCTACCTCAGGGAACCGGTACTCTCCAACCTCACACACACACACACACACACACAAAACACACTGGCATGCACAACACACACATAGACCTCCCTCTACGGGTCACTTTGATGTATCAACACACTTGCAGACTAAACACAAAATTAGGTTCCAATTCTTTATGCTTCCTAAAATGCAACATAAAGGCACACAAACACAACAAACACACACACGCGCACACACAAAGGCCATTAATTAGTGTGTGCAAATAAACAGTAGCAAGGGAAAGGGAAGCGGCTGTAGTTAAAACCAACCACAGACTTTGGTCTGTGTGTATTTTATTTCCCCCCACTTGTGTTTGCTTCTGCATTTTTGAGTGTGTGTGTGTGTGTGTGTGTGTGTGTGTGTTCATCTGAGGTGTTTCAACATCAGTTGCAGTGGAACTGTGTTGCTTTACCTTCAAACTTGAGACCTAAAAATACATTTCCTGCTTTTGTTAAGCACAGTATGCTGCTCTATATGCACTGTGCAAAAAAGTATTGTGTGATGTGAATGCACTCCCACCTCCACCAAAAACAACACAAAACTCCCGCGCAGACACACACACACACACGCGCACACACAGACATATTCACAACTTCATCCCTCTTGCACATTCCTGTCTGTCTGTCATGTGTGTGAATATGTGTATGTCTACCTGAGTGTGTGTCTCTCTCTGTCTACGTGTCTGTGTGTGTGTGTGTGTGTGTGTGTGTGTGTGTGTGTGTGATATCTGATGTCAGCTGTCACATCCCAGTCGGTCTGGGCCCATAATAAGAGACAATAATAACAACTCATTAAAACCGAGGGCAGGAACTGTGGAGCTCATCGGCTCATCAAATTAACCTTTGAACACTTCATACACACACACATACACACACACACACACACACACACACACACACACACACACACACACACACACACTAGGTACCTGTTTTTCTCCCACAGTTAGTGACTGCACAATCTTTCTCTCTGTCTTTTTGTCTCTCCCCATCTTCTCCCCCTTCTCAGCCAGTGGGTGTGTCAACAGGGGATTGGTCCTTTCTGCTGGGTAATTGATGAATTATATGCAATATGCAAATGAGGCGCCATTAATCTCCTGACTGACAGCTTCGTTTATGGGGCCTTAATGACGGCTGGATTAGATTCTAATTAAAATCTGCTCAAAGACACCCCACGCTAGGAAGCTGCTGCTGCTGCTAGTCTATCTCTCCCTCGCTCTTTTTTTTTTTACTCTTTCCCACCTTTTCTCACTCTCTCGGACTCCCTCTATGTGTTTCCTCTCATCTTTTCCCGTCACTTGACATCGCCTCATCTTTCCCCTCTCTTTTTCCCTCTTTCACTCACTCTGTGTTTTAATGTCACACGCACACACACTTAACAGACACGCATGCACACTTGCCCACAGACTCATGTTATCCAATGTCAGGCTGGTATGAAAGGAGATGAGCTGCACTGGTTGTCATTAAGCCTGATGTGGCCCGTGTCATTTCCCCTGTCAGGACATTCACACCGTTTAGTCAGAGCCAAAGTGATGTCTGACAGCTTTTCACATACTTCCTCCAGCATTGATTGAGCATGCCTGGCTCAATCAAACCATGTGAATCTGCTTGTAGTCGCAGCCTTTATTGAGGAAATTTGTGACACGGCTGAACGAGGAAAGGATGGAAAGGGAAGGAGGCAAGCAAACACATTTAATAAGCAAACAAATGTATGAGTAAGCTGAACAGTAATGAGGTGCTTTATTGATGCCATAGGGAAACTTTTTTGCTTGCTTGTATCCACAGGGAGGTCAGATTTGCTGTACAGCAGCCTTCCTGGAACTGGTCAGGTTTCAGTGTTTTGCTTGTTGACACTTCAGCAGGATCAGAGGTTTACAGACTGAAGGACATTTTCTCTAACCAGGCCACCCATCTTAGTCTCAGCATGACAAACTGACTGACTGAGGGAGTAAAGTATAAAACTGCCTAATGACTAATGTTAGCTTGTGTTTTCTGCCTGCAGTTCGAGGCCTGGACGACCGCCCAAGAGGCTGCAGAGTGTGACAGAGGGCGGGACTCACCACATGCTGTCCCACAGTGGTCTGATGCACGCTGGAATCATGCCTCCTGCAGGTGACCACCCAGGCCTCACCACGTACATACAGTACATACGTATGTACCCATGAGCATGCGTGTACTGTAGAAACAATATCACACAGGCGGGCAGACATGCTAAATTACCACTGTTTAGAGGAATCATTTCTGACACCATATAATTATGATGTCCACTGTGCATGTTAAATTTACCAGTCTGCCATCATATTCAAGTTTTAAAATATGCAAGAAGGGAAAATAAGTGATTTTTTTTTTTGTGCCTTTTATTTGTGTTTTATTTCTATTTTAATTTAATTTTCTAATTTGCTTTGTTTGATGGGCAAGGCTATAACCTTCAATTTTGGCAGATTCTCGTTCCCTATTTTCTGCTTCCAGTACTACTTGTTTTCTCAGTGATTGTTTTGGTCAACAATAATCACAAAAAATAGTGCTGATCATGATCTCCACAGTCCATTCAGTAGCTTGTGCCCTCACTCTGCATATTAACAAAAACATTGTCAGGGAGAAGATCTACACCAGGAGAACAGACGTCAATGTTTTGAGTCACAGAGTAGTTTATCTGCTGAACTGAATTTACAGTAGTCTGATAGAAAATAACAGTAAAACCACCCATAATGATGATCAGTCAGTGACACATCAGAACCTGCCGTCCAACCAGATGGCATTTTAGGAACATAAAGTTGGAGGAGAACCAGGAAATGGGAGAGTAGATATATTTAAAAAAAAATGTTTCATGTTTGGGAAACTACCATATGTATATACACATATGTAGTTATACATATGAGTATTTCAGTGCAAAGGTTAAAAATGTGGAATATTCAAATAAATTGATCAGAATAAATTATTAAAAAAATTATATAAAAATTATAAAAACTACAAAGAACAACATAAAACATAGTTGACTTCTTTTAATAAACCTTTTGACTCAGATATGCATTTTATTTTGACAAAATATGACAACGTTGTAAAAGACTTGAGTCATTTGGCTTCTGTTCATTTTATGAAGCTTTTTATCAATATCTGTCAATAAATTGTCATTAACAGTAATTACTGCTATTAATACCGCTGCACTACAACTACTACCACTGTTATTACTTATTGCAAAGCTAAAATTACTTTCATATACGTGTTGTTATAAGAGTGCTATTTTCAAATAATGAAAAGTCAACAAGTTTAAAACATGGCCAAATCCGTTAAATTCGCCTGCCAGTGTTTTCTGTATCTGTAAGATTTATTAAAAGGAGAAAGCCTCTTTAACTCTCTTGACCTTTTTCACAAGGTCGAGGTTTGTAGTTCTTCAGACTTGTACAGAAACCACCGTAGAAATCCCTCTTTTTTGGCTCCACAAGTGGTTTTAAAGAGTGATTAGTGTCAGATTGTTGCTTCATCCCTGAGAGGAGCTATTTTGTAAAGTTCAAAATGTGTTCTCTTTTCAGCTGTCGGAAAGTGAAAGCAATGACCTGGCAACCAGCTGACTTACTCAATCAGTTTAAAGAAAGAACAGGTTGCTTATGCAGAATACATTTGGGCGGTTGTCTACTTTTGCTGCAGACCCCCATGATGACACATTTTACCTATCATCAATAGTATGAGGAGGCGGGGCTCTGGGAGGCGACCTGTGTGTTGATTAATAAAATTAGCATACATAGCGCTGACAAACGGGAAACAACTCATAACTTGCAAGATGGTCTTTTTTCTTGAATTATAAGTACACAAAGTCCTTAAGATTCATAATCTTAAGACCTCTTAAACCTCTTTAAAATCTTATATATAATTATATAATTTACTCATTTATTCATTTAGCTGATGCTTTTATCCAAAGCGACTCCATCCATCCATCGTCAACCGCTTATCCTGCGTACAGGGTCGCTGGAGCCAATCCCAGCTGACATCGGGCGATAGGCAGGGTACACCCTGGACAGGTCGCCAGTCCATCGCAGGGCTACACATAGACAGACAACCACTCACGCTCACACCTAACGACAATTTAGGGTCACCAATTAACCTAGTCAGCATGTCTTTGGACGGTGGGAGGAAGCCGGAGCACCCGGAGAGAACCCATGCAGACACGGGGAGAACATGCAAACTCCACACAGAAAGGCTAGGGCAACCGGGGTTTGAACCCGCGACCTTCTTGTGACTCACAATTGCTAATTTAATCTCATAATATGTTTTAACATATTTTTGTTTTATATTTTGACTTTGTAAGAATAGTCTTAGTCTGCCTGCTAAAGGCCACAGAGCTGCTTGTTCTTGTCAGTGTGTTTGAGTCCCTATTGTGGTGTGTTTGCGTGCCCATGTGTGTGTGTGTGTGTGTAGCGCAGAGAAAGGGAGAAAAGTAATTGTTGGCACCTCGCCGCTCTCAAAGTTGCCCTTGGCTTTGTGCTCTTCACTGCAACCTGATCTTTTCATTCCCCGCCTCAAAAGAAGCCATTTTCTGTTAGCTCCGCTTCCTCTCACTGTTCAAAGGTGCTTGAGTGTGTGTGTGTATGTGTGTGTTGTGTACGTGTGAGTGTTCAAGAGCATCTTTCTCAGTGGGAAAAGAGTCTTTTTCCACCAAAGGAGAGGGCACGGCAGCAATGTCAGCGCCACTGATTAGAACTGGCCACATGAGAGGGGAGAAAGAGACAGAGAGAGGGAGGACATTTGAGCGTAAAAGGCAGGGAAAATCTTTGATGTGATCCTCCTTAGTCTCTTTTTGTCGCCCTTGTGCACTCACACATACACACGCACAACACGGTGGCTTATGTCCCGCTGTGATGCTGACATTTGAAAAGGTAAAGTAAGGAGAGGGGATGGGAGGAGAGCAGGAAAAAGAGGGAGAGAAGATGAGAAGAAAAGGAACAATTTGTTGTGGTTGTCTACGTCTTGGACAGGCAGACTGTTCACCTCAGACAGCCGAAAAAACACTCAGCAGTTCAGTTTGTTGCAGATGTTTAGATGTGTCCAAGATCAGGAAATTAAGACTTATGGTTTGTTTGCATTTCCTCAGTGGTGTTTGCACAGTTGCGTGGTTTGTCCAACTTTAATAATTCGCTGTGTTTGTCTGTATTAGGGCAAGAGATATTTAATTTTCTGTGGCATAAGAAGACTTTTAAGGTTGCTCTGTGGGTCAAACTACCTTCTGAGGTTCAAGACACAAATTAAAATGTGGCTCAGCCCTCCTACCACAATTTGTCACTCTCCATTTCACATTATCCAAAAGTGCACAACCCCTATTAAAAAGTATATTCACTTTTTTTTCTAATGCTCCTAATTTATACTGATAAAGAAGTACTTTCTGGCTAAAAGGTGGAGCTGCTCCCGCCGCTGAGTGTCGTCCTGTGTGGTGTGCTGTGGGATGTGATGTCCCTGTGTGGGAGAGATGAATGTCTTGGCTTGTTCCTATCACTGCTGATTCCCTGGCAGACTAAATGGCCAGTGCAGCGGTGCAGTCAGAATGAATGGCTGGCCTCTGTCTTCCCATGACAACCTTCTGCCTACCCACTGTTCTAATCCTCCACCGGGGCCATTGATCTGGCTCTTATTGATTCTTTCTTCCCTTCTTTTTCTTCAACCTCTCGATATTTGTCTCTCTCTCAGATCTGTCTGCCCTGGCCAAGAAGATCAAGCTAGAAGCGATGGCCAGTTACCACAGCAACCAGCAACATGGTGGGCCAAACGGAGAGAATGGTGACCACAACCCCGGACTGGGTGAGTCTCAGCCGTTTGTCCATCCACACACGCATGCGCATGAAACCTTTCATTACGGTTGTATAACACGTCGCACAGTTGTTGTCTGTACACATCTGCGATGCAAAGTCAATACGACTTGAGCAGCTGTGTTTATGTGTGGCTGCTGAAACGAGCTGATTAAAACCAGGATGTGACATCACCTCTGCTGCCTGTACGTTTCCTCTGAGAGATGGTGAATGAAAAACAAACTACAGCAGCAATGAGTCAGTTCATCAGATGAAATTAGAAATAGACATCTGGGTCAGGTAATCCGAACCATCAAATCAATAAGGAGCAGGGTTTTTTCTCTGTATATATTTTGTAGTCTTTTTCAGGTTGTGATAAATGCCTGTTAGGGTGAACATTCACTTCAGCTTGGATTTGTTTGCATACTTGTGGGTTTCAGTGAGATTCAGGAAACGCATCCTGAAAAACACAGTTGGTCATCCGCTCTTTAGCCTCACATTGTTGCCGGCAAATCATTAGTACATATTAGTCATCACATCAAGAGAGCGTTGACCCAAACCAGCTCTGTTACTCATGTTCAACATGCCATTGGTTTGTTATACGAAGTAACATTAGCTCAGGATTTACTGAAAGAAGGCCATTTCAGAGTAAGCTGTGTGTTCTCATTTACAGTTAAATTGCTTTGTCCCTGGAAAGCCAGAATCACTTCATTTAGGAATAGCATCCCTTTGGCTTCTTATTCCTTGTGCAGGTATAATTTTTAGTCATCACTATTAAAAACTGTTCCCTTTACTGCAACCGATCCCCGGCTTTGCAGCAAAAGTGGAGCACCAGTGGATGGGAGCAAGCGCACCGGGATGATAGAGAGATGAATAAGATGAGAGGCTGAAGCCAAATCAATAGTCTTCTCTCTAATTCACTATCCTGAATGCAAAACGACAAATGCTGGTCAATCGATGGTGGAACGGACACACGCACGCACGTATGCGTTCACACAAACATGAATACACACAGACACACACACACAAACAAATCAGACACACTGCCCCCACTGTTATCGACAGGTTAAAGCGACATCAGTGTGTTTAGACAGATGACAGGGCTTATGGAGGCCTGTGAGGAATACGCTATCATCCTGGGACACATACACACACTCTTATGTGGCGATACTGCAAGGCTTTAGAAAATATTTGTCCTTGTGTATTTTACAAAAGTAAAATCACTTAGTGAGCCAGTAAGCCCACTTGTTTTTGGCTTTGACTGTTTTTTTTGTGTGTGTGTACTACAGTTTTTGTTTTGTACCCGTGTCTGTAAACACTCCCAGTCTTAAGCATTGTTTACCATTGTATACACTCAGTTACGACTGCCGGCATCTGTGCGCAGTTAGGTGGCATGGTTACCACCAGCCATTATAAACCTGTAAAGCTTAATCACTGTTAATGATAGAGTCAAGTGGAAACACACACACACACACACACACACATACACACAAACAGCGCAGGGATACATACACACGCACAATGTGTTTTTTCCATACCGCCACCCACGGCCTTATGGGAAGGATGGGCCCCTACCAGAGCTTTAACCACTACAAAGGCAATCTCAGATTACACACACGCACACACTCACAAATGCTGAGTGCGACACCTTATGGGCTGGGGAAGAGCGGGGAGCAGGCATTTCTGCATTTAACAAGATCTTCTGGGAAATTTACAGTAACTGTTTGTTTACAGTAATGGTTTGTTTGGATAAACATAAGAGAGGCACTTTGACTTTTGATGTTTTTTAATGAAACATAAGAGAGAGGGATGGGAGGGCAGAGAAAGTGAAGAGAGCGGGGGGGACAAAAACAGAGTTAAGAAGAAGGAGAGAATGAGAGTGAAAATGAAATTATGGGGGGGGGGGGGGGGTGACAAAAGTGGAGTGCTGGTTTCTAACCAAGGCTTAATATTTGGAGTTGGCTGCTAGTTGATTGTCGGAGCATCTGGTTATTTAGCTCCATTCAGACAGATCTTTTGTTTGGATTGGTTTCTGCTCTGGGCAAGTGAGAGACTAATCTGCCAAATGCACAAAGAACTGCACATATGTCCAGCGAGCCCGACTCATAAAGTCAACGCCTCACTCTTTATTTCTTAGTTTGCCTTTTCTTTTTCTCTTTCTTTCTTTCTTTTTTCTCTTTCATTCCTTTCCCTCCGTTATGTGTTCTATTTCATCTCTCCTCTTTAGATAGCCTTTTTGTGTTTCCATGCACTCGTTCTATTATTTGTGACAATTGTGTGGAATAGAGTCCAAGATTTTTTCCTTTGTGTTTATAATTACCCAGCGTGCATTGCTGGCCCAGCACCAGGACTGCCATCAGCTTCTTTTGTTCCACTTCCTCCCTGTGTTTCTTTTGTTTTTGTTTTTCCTTTTATTAAATGATAAATATTTATGTCATTTTCTCCCCCCCAACAGGATTGTTTGTTTCATGAATAGAGGGACTGCAACAACCCACTAGGGTGCTGTTGAGAGGAAGGATTTTCTTTAAAGATAGTGGATGCTTGTCTTAAAGAGACGAGTGTGAACAACAGATTGGCCGAGATAATAAAAGTTTGGTTTGAACCGCTGAAAACGTGTTGGATTATCGTGAAGAACACCGGGGCATTTAAAGCAAAGTTAGCACGTTTGTCTTAATTCCAGAGAGGTTGAATTTGTATTTTTGCAGAGACACTCACAAAAAGCATCAAAACAACATCTTGAGGCCATCGTTGTCTTTTTATCTTTGTGTTGTAATGAACAGGACAAATGTTTCTCAGTCAAGTCTTCTTCTACTTTCCGTTCCTTTTCTTCTGCTCTCCTCCCGCGCTCATCTTTTCCCACACTCGACCTCTCTAAACCCTTGACACAAACACACACATATATTTTTGAGTCGTGGTTTAGAAGCTGAGCAGTCATCCAGGTAATATTGGCATCACAGAGGAATGATATTGGTGTCCAGTTTCAGTCCTATCATCAGAGAACCAGAGACGCTGTGGGCTTTCAGTTCAGTACACACCACAGGAATGAGCAGAGGAAGGCTTTTAAGTTGTGATGGATAAATACAACTGAAGAAAAATGAAAGATGGGAGAGACGAGACATGTTTCATATCTGCTGTGTGTATAGTGCAGCTTTGATGGCCTTTAAATAGAGCTACTGGTCTGACCTTTGCCGCATGAGAAGCAACATACTCTTACTGTACGCTATTGTTCTCGCTCTCCTTCAATACTTATCTATTCTATTCTATTTTATTCTATTCTCCCCCACCAGTTCTGGATCAGTTGCCCTTCATGATGATGTCACATCCTCTGATCCCTGCCAGCCTGGCGCCGGCCTCCGTTTCCATGGCGATGGGCCAGATGAACCGACTGAGCACGCTGGCCAGCATGGCCAACGTGGCGCATCTCCACGCCAAGCCCCCTGCCAGGGCTCCCACCTCCGTCATTAAGGTGAACTCAGAGGCCCATCAGCCCTGTGGATCTGACCACTAGCCAGTAATCTTCTGAACCCGTGTGACACTCGGGAACTCATGACATGAAGTCTTGAGTTTTAGTTACAAACACATTACTGAATTAAATAACTCTCCAATTGGCTTTTAACAACTTAAATTTCAAGATGAATTCATCTTTTGATCGTTAGTTTCGATAGTTTCTATCTCTCTTTCATCCAGTGGTTATGGCTAAAAACCGGTAATTGTCTACTGGTAGATATCCAAGTTCTGGATCACTACCAAATTGTAATCAGTTGTTCCTTGGCTTAAGGCCAATCCCGTATCTATTTATACATTTTTGAGATATCCTGTATACAGACAGAAACACCGACCTCTTTAGCCAAGTTAGTCACTTTGCTAAAAAACAGTCACATGTTTCAGTGGTTTCCCTCACTCGATTTAAAGGAGGTTTGGAAGGAGTATAAATTGCCAAAATGTCATATTGTAAGTATCAGTCCACAAAGTATTACGTAACATCATGTTCTCGTCAGTCGCTGTCCAGTCATAATCTTAACGAGGCCTACCATTGTTTTTCAAACACTGGGCTGGGTCCCAAAGATGGTTTACGAGGCTTGTGAAAACACGAACGAATACCATATTGTATTTCCAAGCTGTTTCTGACTATAGGTGATTTGCGGATCACTCTGTCCTGCCCTACAAAGCCAAAACAGAGCTTCTAAATGTTTAGTGAAAATTAGTTAAATCCAAAAACATTTTAGGCATCTTTTTTACATAGAAAAAAATTGTATTACTGTGAAAATCTCAGGGTTTTAGACGCAGTATCACGCTCAAGAGAGAGAGAGAGACCTGCAAATAAAGAGCTATATCAAGTTGGCAAGATAGCCACAGACTAGCCATAGTTAAACTAAATGTACTTTTTTTCATGGTAAATGTTGATAATTCAGTTTGTTATCCGTCATAGTTAAATGAAACATTAGTCGCTATATTCACTCATGATGAAGAAGACAACAGTTAAACTGTTTCAGCTAAAAGGTAACTATCTAATGTTAGTGCAATTCACCCAATTTGGTGTTCTACCCTTAAATCTCACATTAAATGTATTAAATTGTAAATTAATTTTAATAAATACAGTAAACTAATAATTGATGGCAAGAAAGACACACAAGCTAATGAGCTATAAACTATGAATAACCAAAGTTTATTTTTGTAAACCATCTGGAAAAGAAAGAACACCCCTTGATTGTACATGGGCCTGCTGCATTTCACACTTGCATTCACAAAAGATTATCCAATCCAGAGCTCACTATCTAAATGTATCATGTATGGTCTATGACCATTTTTTATTGGGCAGCCAGCTTAAATTAAAGGTAAGGGAAGTCTTGCATCCAAAGTAAAGACTGATTCACGTTTTCTGGTAACTGTATTTCTATGTACTTTATAATTTATAGCCGATTTTGTTGCAATAATCATTTTTGTTGTTTGGTAGGAACGAGTGCGTGACAGCCCTTCCCCTTCTCCCTCATTGGAGGAAGCACAGATGTCATCCAATCACAGCAGCAGTGTGTCAAGTTCACCGTCTCATACAGAACGCACTGCAGAAACCACACGTATGTACTTCCCTGTGTGACCTGCCCACGGCAAGGTACCATGAAAGTATTCTCAAAAAATAAATAAATGAAGGGTGCTTTAGCTAAAAAAATACCTTTGAGGAATTTATGAGTTTGAATCTTTTTGACTTTTTTTCTTTCCAGACCCACTCGACAACGGGCTGTCGTCCAGTCACAGTGTGTTGGGACATTCCCCTGTTGTGATGCAAGGGGCCAGGGACACAGATGTGACATCAGTGGAATACAGCAAGGAAAACAAGAGGGGCCACACTGACAGAGGTGAGACACTATTAAGGGTGTATGGTTCAGCAGAACTCTTGTATTTAGATGTCTTTATTTTAGAAATAATGTTTAAATGATAAATGACAATGTCAGCTTCACTTCAAAGGTCAAGTTTTTGCTGTTTTCTGAGAATTTCTTGCTTTTTAAAAAATAAAAATTATTAAACCTTTATTTAACCAGGCAGGACACTAAAGAACAACTTCTGATTTACAAGGACGGCCTGGCAAGAGGGGAGTAACCTCTTTAGGGGAGGGGGGGAGTGGGTACAAATTTAGACAGACAAAACTGCCACAGTCATTAATCATTCAGTGATTATTAATGAGTAATGTTAATGATTATTTCTCAGACAAATCAATTGCCTTTGAATAAAGTCTGTCAATAGAGTACAATAAGCACTCAGTTTCCATCCAATCCATCCATCTATGTCATCATTTATACTCTGTGGATTTAAACACTTGTGGCAACTGTGTGAGGGCTTATTTAGCCTAACACTATATTTTAAAAGAGAAGGGCTTTAACTGTTTGACAAGAAAGAAATATCTCAGTAACAGGTCGATAAGGATTCACTTCTCTGCTCCTCCTCTCCTTCTCGCTGTCGGTGGCCCCCCTGACTTCCCGCGGAGAGCAAAGACAAATAATTCTGCAAAACAGGGCTCCATTAGACCAGGAAGCAATGTTACATTAGCGAGCCATTTGCCGGGCCGCGGCCTAACGAGCCAGGCGGCCTCCCGCGCTCTCAGCTGGACCTCATCTGCATAACGACTGCCTCCCTGTCGTTAGGGCCCGCGTTGCCACGGTGCTGCAACGTCAGTTGTTTGGTTCTCTCTGTCAGGGAGGTTTGCATTAGCTTAATGAGGACTGCTCAAGGACAAACAGTCAGCAGAAATCTACAGCAAGAGAGTGAGCGAGGGAGAGAATCGGAGAGTTTGTATGTGTGTGCATGCGCCTGTGTAAATGTATTCTAATACTGAATCGCATTATTCAGTAATCGAATCTAAAAATCACAAAGGCCTCCCAGGTTAGGTTTCAGATGCTGTCTGGTTTCTGTGAACATATTGACAAAGCAGTGATGGCACCAGCAACGTGAATGCCATGCATCACACATCACATTTATGCAATTGATTCTCAATTGATTTTGCTGCATGCAAATGAAACACATGTACATTTGCTGGATTGCAGACTTGCATTTGACCTACAACATCACAGGATAGTTTTATCATGGATTGAACAGAGTTTCAAAGCGTACTTCAGCGCTGTCACTCTGTCAATCCAATGTATGATAATCTCTAAGAGTGTGTGTGTGTATGTGAGTCACTTTTGGCTGTGTGTGCTGTTTTAGTGGTCTTTGAACAACGTATCCATGCAGCAGAGATCAGAGGCCATCCCTGACACCTCACTCCCATTAACCAAACATCAGCAGAATTTTATTCTCTCTCTGTCTCTCTCTTTCTCTTCCTCCCTCCCTCCCTCCCGTTCTCTTCCGCTGACTGGCAGTCTTCACGTGGTGAAGTTCATTAGCCCCGGGGACGGGTGGAAGAGGAATAAAAGAGATGAAGTTGGGAGAAAAGAGAAAAACAGACAGTGACCTTGGTTAGGGAGATGTGTAAATGATCAAACGAGCAGCCATGTGTATGTGTGTGTATTTATGCCAAATGTGTGTGTGAGTGTGAGGTAAAGTAGGCGTAAAACAGTAACTCAATAAAGGATCAGTCACATCCAAGGAGCCTGGGGAGCCCACGCTGCTGACTGCGCACTTCAGCGGCTACAAATGTGTGTGTGGGTGTGTGTGTGTGTCTGCGTCTATATGTGAGCCACGGGAGTGTAGTTGGATGCCCTCCGCTGAGCTCGCCAGCACCTGCTAATTACCTTTCTCTACAGTGCAATGCTTTTAGCAAGAAAGAGGGAGACAGAGTAGGAGGGGGAGGGGGGGTATTGCTTCTCATCTGTGAAACACCTTGAATGTGACAGTTGCCAAGACGTGAGGCCGAGGTGGAGTAGGGGAGGTGGGTGGATTTGGAGCAGAAGATGCTGTGGTCAGCTAAGTGGCGAAAACACTGTCATTTGTCACAGACAGAGAAAAGTGCCAGATATCACATTGCACGTTCACACTCGTCTCTGGTCCAATAACTGCCGGACTCCCAAGACGTCTTCGTCCTCAGTGGCTCGGATGACAGTAAGCGCATAAAGCGAGCAACTGCCTGATGTGGGGGGGGGGAGAAAATGGCTAATCTTCATCTCCCCCACTGTCACGAATCGGGAACACACAGTTCTCAGGTTTACAAACAGATGGTCATCCATAATGCAGCTTCTTAGCTGTTTTTATGGGAGATGTCAAGCTGTGATGCATTATCAATAGGCAGAGTGCCATCTAATAAAGGGTAACCACATTTTCAAAACCCCAAACCAGGACTTCTCCGTATGTGTACACGCACACTGAATTAGTGTAAACACCTATTTACTGTTGGGCTTGATGTGCTTACAAGAAATTAAGTGAATGTATTAGGAAGCTGCAAATTATAGAAATTTGCATTCAACCTTGGTTACACAGTGTCACTGGAATGATGATCCATTACACCTGAATGCTTGGAAACAATATATTTAAACAGGAAATAATTTTTGTGTTGGTGGTGTTAGAGGAAACTGCTCATATTAGTCAGCGACCGAGGAAAAGGCAATAAGTAAACTTAATTTACATCACCCTTAAAAATCTGGATTTTTAAAGTCCTTTACGGGAGGGAGTAAAGAAAAAGAGAAATCTCTGTCTTGTTCTTGCTAAAGTTGAGTAATATGATGATATGAATGTGATGTGATATAAAGAGTCAACCGTGTATAAATTTAAAATCCACAAAATATAAAGTTAAGAAAAATTTTAAGAAGCTTTTTAGAAATGTGTAATTATTCCAAAAATAACAGGAGCAAAAACAAATGCATAGCATCACTCCTTTGCATCTAATGTCACAACAAATGTACATAAATAAATATATTTATTCTTCATTTCACAAAAGAAGGTAAAGCCACTTACTATATATCATTGCTTAAAGGCTGGGTTGTGGGGGTGGGGTTCTATATATTTCTTATTGTCAGCAAACCCAAGAAAAAAAAAAAACAGCAATGTGTTATCCATCTCCCGATACTGTCTGACTTCCCTAACCTGTCAGTGACATTCCTTCCCTAGCCCATCTGCTCCTACAGAAGACATAAATCTTTAAAAACAGGTCACAAATATATACTTTCATTTAAAAACAGTAGGACACTGTGGTTTTAGCAGACGCCACTGAAACAGGAGTCAACAGTGCATTTGTTAGACTATTTTCAGTCGCAGATTTGGTACGCAACAGAATGGCGTACGTCGGAACGACACAAAACTTCGAGGCCCATGTTCAGTGTAATGAAGAATTATTTTTCCCAGTGCAACAGTGTGGCTCACTGATTTGTTTTTAATTGTGTTTTGAACAATAATGGAACTCTTGTAGCACAGAGAAGTCTGCTATATCAAACTTCGGCTACCCAGAAAATTAGTTAGTAGTCTTTTCGTGGGTTTTGTTGACAATAAGAAAAATTTAGAATATGCCTGCAATGTTAAAGTACATTTAACTGTAAGCCTTTTATGTTAAAGTGATTCAACCAGGAGATTATTGACCTTATTGACTAGACTTCAGAATGTCTCTCTGCTCTCCAGACAACAGCTCCCTGGCCACTCACACAAGCAGGGAGAGCTGTGATAGACAAGTCTACCAGAAACCCCCATCAGGCAGGGAGGGCTGTGAGAGGGTATCTTACCCTGCGGGACAGAAGCTCTCAGCAGGTCTTCACCACACTCCCTTCATCTTCCCGGAAGGCTTGTCCTCCATAGAGACCCTGCTCACGAACATCCAGGTGAGGCTCTGCCGGGGCTTTATTATTATTATACTCTGAGATGAATAGGAAGGGAGATGAGCCACTCTTTGAGATTTCCTGAAATGGTAAAGAGCAGACGAGGCAGACATTTAGGATGTGCAGTAATTGGGATGGGCGTGTGCTGACCTGCTTCTCGGAGTTTACATGTCTTTGTTATAGCGGAGTCACAATGAAAGCACTCGCTGGCTGGGTTTTCACTGGGGAAAAAAATATGTTTTTAACCTAATCTGGCCCTGATGTGGTGGCAGTTAAAATTTTAGCATATAGTTCAAAGATTGGTGTTGACTTTCATGAGGTTAAAAGTAAGATTAGTTTTTCTTTCCCTGCCTGAGTAAATCCAGGACACCTGAGTAAAACATTACACTAAATCATTCCCTCTGGAAGAGCCAAATTCTTTGTGATCTTTTTACTCTTACCATGAGGTGCTCTTTTTTTGTATTGTTACCATGGCTCAGTTTGTATTATTTAAACACACTGCCTTTGTGCCAAAAAACAAACATATACCCATGTTAGGTGAATTTTTACATTTTTAAAGAAGACTCTCCTGGCTTTTGCTCAGTGTGTAACCTGTTGATGTGTGCCTGTGTGTCTCCAAGCAGGGTCTGCTGAGGGTTGCCATAGAGAACGCCCGAGCGCAGGAGAAGCAGGACCAGCTGGAGAGGACGGAGCTGAAGATGGAGCTTGTCCGAGAGAGGGAGCTCAGAGAGACTTTGGAGAGACAGCTCAGCATGGAACAGAAAAATAGAGGTAGGTTGCACTATATCAAGCATTTTTATTTTAGGGAGAAAATGCTCAGATCGACATTGCAGAAACAGCAGGGTAAACCCTCAGCTGTCTATTTTTCCCTGGATATTATTTTAGGCGGCAAGTGTTAATTGGAATGTTGTTTTGCTCCCTTATAGAGCTGCCATACAAAACTAAGAGTTAAATTTCCCATTATGAATTTATAAACACTTTTTACATCTAACCACTGATGAGTCTGTTGATTTTGGCAGTATACTACAAACTAAATCAAGTTTGGCATGTTCACTAAAGCTGTCTTATATACAGCGCAGTTAGAGCAAACGGCAATCCAGGGCTGTTTGTTTGATGGGGTCACACCAGATGGAGAAGTTTGTAACTTGTGGTGGAAAGCGTCTGTAGAACTTTGACCCAGAACAGCCAGTCACATGACACTGCTGACCCGTTGCTGGTGACGGTGAATGGGGAGCAGTTAAATAGTCTTTAGACCTTTTTAGACTAGCAGCAATGCCTCTGTACTGTCACAACTGTCAAACTTCTTCCGTGAATGTGCTATATAAAATGAATTTAGTTCAGTTGAACTCATGCAGACTATAGAGTACTTTCAGTAGTAGTAAATTAGCAGCCAGGAGCTTATTGGCCTCACTTACTATTACTTTATATGAATGTCTCATTCAAACCAAATATTTACTTGAAAACATTTCTGACTTCCTTTGTCATCTGTCCTTCCGCTTCTTCTTCCTCTTCTTGTTTTTCTCTATTCAGTTCTGATCCAGAAGCGCCTGAAGAAAGAAAAGAGGAATAAGAGGAGACTACAGGAGGCTTTGGAGGAGGAGGTTAAACTCCGTGATCAGGCAGAGCTCAGCCTGCTGCACACTGCCAGCACACACACCGGTACAGACACAGAAACCTTTTTTTAAATATCATAAATTTGTCATTTCTGCTTTGACTCAGAATTTAGCTTAAAGTCATCACAGCGTAATTTTCATTTTCATATTAAATGTCACCAAGCCTTCGGTGCAACACACCCTTGACTGTTCATTTGCCACTAATTAAGTGTCTTCATTAATTAATGACCAAACTACAGGCCATCAATCATCAGCAGCCCCTCCCCACTCAGAGTCTGTGACCCAGGACGTGGATGGGAGCAACCATGATGACAACAGGCTGGACACCAAGGCAACAATACAAGGTACAGGTGTCCGGGTAACAAATACTGCTTCCTCAGGATGTACCTGTGAAAACAGCTTCATATATAAGGGGGTGGTGATGGTGTATAGATAAGATGCTTGCCTATGATGTGGGACACCAGGGTTCAATTCCCACTGTGAGCCATCCACCAATGTGTCCCTGAGCAACCTTTGCTAGATTGTAGAAATAATTTACTTATTAACAGTGGTAAACTAACTGTCATCCTTACTAAAAAATGTCATTTAGGTGTAAGAATTGTGAGAAAAAGAGTTAAATACCTCCTGGTGGGGATTTTACTTCTATCAACTGAGCGATGACAATAGATTTCATTATTTCACCTACTTGCTGCTTTTGATGCTTAACTGACCGGTCTACTGGATGGGGTTTTCAAAGATTTCACAGGGAGAGCGCTCCTGAGAAATTTAACAAAATTAAATGAAGCGTGAGGCAGTTCACTGGGGCTACCATTTTAATGGAGACCGGCGGTTAATATATTTATTTTGCCAACATTATTGTCTTCACAGGGATAGATTAATGAGAAAATCCCACATGTAACATCTTAAACAGACAGAAAAAGAAATGGCCGTGATCTCTCACCCGGCCTCATCAAAAGAGTGCATGGTTCCAGCCCACCTCTGCTCTGCGCCGTGCCAGGACTGCCGCACCAGACAGCGTGCTTGTTCAAAGGCAATTTTTAATTGAATGTCAGTGAAGCAAGAAGAGAACTGGCCAGTAATTAACGGCTGTCTTAATTGTCCTCGTGACAAGTTTGTTTGGACATCATTTGCATAATTAACACCCAGTAATAAATCATTTAAAGGGGAATTGTCTGTCAGACAGCAGGGCAGGATGTGGTTCCTTTGTGCCAGGAAGTTTTATCGCCAAAAACAGGGATCAGGGGCCGAAAACACTTTCAATTGAGCCTTACTTAATTGTGATCTTTGGTCAAGGTTGTAGAGGACCTTGTTCAATATTTGTATGAATGAATTAATAGCACACAGCATTTTTCATCTGACTGTTATAGCCACTGTGGTCTACCCTAAAGATTCTGTCTAAATTTATTACAACAGATTGAAATAGAGAGTTTAACAGTTTACAATTTTCATTGTGTTTTAGTCATCTGGATTTCTTTGTGGATTTCAGAGGGCAGAGTGTTCCTGCAGACCACTGGGATGTACTGAAGACAAAGTGAAAGGCTGGACGGATGAATGGAAGAATAGAGTGATGACGATTCCTCCTTTTATGAGAAATACAATCGGCGGGCATGCTCAGTCGTGCAGCGGCATCTGAGATCTCCTCAAGAGGACTCCCCTACATTTCAAGGGTGACATTTGAACTTTCCCATTGTTCTCTTGTTTAATTTATTGCATTTATCACCAAATCTTGGCTGTAGTGGGAACAGTACTTTATTCTGATGATGTGTTTGACTGTGTTTCTTTCAATCAAGGTTTTTAGATCCTAGTTGAAGATGACCATAGTTGTTTTTTTTGTCCGTGCTGTTTATCTGGACACAAGTGATGAATATAACTTGTAACAGAGTTGTGTACATAAATATAGTCATCATTTTTGTTATTACTATCAAAAAAACATAATGGCATGTTGTACAGTCAGTAAATGACTTGTATTGTGTATGTTATGCAGTAGTGCAGTTTGACAATACAAACAATACAAATCCTTTTTATTAATATGTGTCCGTGCTTCTTTGCTTTGTTTCACAAGCGCAGTCTCACGTTCACTTTTTATGTGAATAGATAGTTTTATTCATTTTTCTGAAATACATTGCACCTGTTTGAAATGTGGATTTATATTATAGTTTAGTTGGGGTTTTTTCGTAACAAACAAAGCAGTTCTACATCCAGTATACCTGTGTGTGTGTGTGTGTGTGTGTGTGTGTGTGTGTGTGTGTGTGTGTGTGTGTGTGTGTGAGGGGAAGATCCATGTGCTTGCATGCCTATACATATGTGAAGAATGATGTGACATTGATTCTTGCTCCATCCCCAAAAACATTCACATAAGTATTGACAGACAGGCAGGAAGGTGGTGAGCAGGGTCACATGTAAGCTGTCCTTTAGTGAAACATGATGACGATGCGCTCTCTCTCTCTCTCTGTTGCTGCACAATTTTTTTTTTTTTTATCATGTTTCCAGGGACTTTAAAGGCTAAACATAGGTCAGTAAATGGTTAAGAGCACATGTTGGATCAATTTGTAGAAAGATAAGAAAAGAGATGAATTATGGAAAAAAATAACTGACATTTTTTCTGTATGAAAATTTGCAGCTATTTTGCAGGAGATGGAACCATATCTAATTAAACTAATGAATAATATTTTTCTGACTTATTTTGGATTGAAGCCCTGCAAATGTCCAGCTATATAAATCAACTGTAGCTAAACGTATTATTCTAGACCATTGGAAGCAAAGAGCGTGTACCTGCAAAACCACACCAAGTGTTTCTCAATGGACGCAGAGGGCTATGAATATTAATAATAAATGATGTAAGGGGGTCAAGGGTCACAAATGCTGTTGAACATTGATTGTTTAGAAAAATGTTGATAATTCCTTCTAGGATGTACTGGATGTAGAGACAGCAATATATAGTTTTCAAAAGACCTAAGTAATTTAACATTTTGCTCATACAACCTTGTCTAAATGGTGCAGTGTGCCATTTCCTGGACACAGGCAGATAAGCTGTGATGCAGGACTAAAACAATACATCTGTTACAAGCAATTCTTCCTGAATACAGAGTGGCTGACAAGTGAATAGCGATGATTCACATAAATGAATGTGCGAATGAGTCATCAGCTTTTCAGATGACCACCTCGGAGGCTGTCTTGACTAAAAAAGGTTTGTGACTTCATTCAGCACCACTCTACTCTTTCACGCTCCCTTGTATCTCTCTCTCACACACACACACATCCCTCACAATTCATCCAGTAGCATTGTCCTGCCGAGAGATGTGTAATGGAAAAGATAAATGGAGGATAAAGCTAAGGTGACAGGACCGAGCATGCGTGTGTGTACGTGTATTTGCATGTGTGTGTGTGTGTGTGTGTGTGCACCCGCATGTGTGTACTGCACAACAGACCAGCAAACCATCTGCTCATCTCCTCTTAATGAACAAAGCAAACAGCAGGAGTCAAGGCTGTCTCCAAATCTGGAGTCTCTTTATTGGTAAGCACACACAAACACTTGCACACACACATACACACGTCTCTGCACTGTTTAATCTGATTATCTTTGATTGAGAACAGGGGCAAAGCAACCTTTTTAGACCTCACTCCTACATCAGTGACAGAGAAGGTCTGAAACACAATTAGCAAGCTGTTCCTGAGCTCTGCTTTGCAGTCACATCTGACCACAGGCAGCCAAATAGACCTAATGGGTGGGAACTAACCAATGGGAACTAACACGCTACTGCATCTATGGATGATGGGGAAAAGCAACACTATTAGACAGCTGTTCGCCGTATCTTTTCAAATGTACTTGGACATAACATAAGCATTGGATCAATTGGCTCAGGAGTTATCACAGCCGGCCATGAAGGTATACACAAGATTTGATGTGAGTAAAACTGGCAGCCTGTAGTGGAAGACAAAGCAGGGCCTCTGCAAAGGAAGTTTGGACCTTGACAAGATATGACAAGGTGTGCATAAGGCCAAAGGACCATAAGAAAATGTTTTTATCTGGACTTTGTGCAGCCACATCCTGCTTAAGGCCTCAAGGATAATTAACACTATTACCACTCTGTCAGAAAACTGACCACATGGCTTTAAGACATGAAACACTCCCTATTAGCTGCTTCTATGCATATCAGAATCAGCTTTATTGCCACGTATGTTTACACATAGAAAGAATTTGCTTTGGTATTTTGGTACATAACGATAAACATAGTAAGTAGAAAATATAAAGAAAGCTAAAGCAAGTACTGCAGGTCAAGAATCATAAATATAAAATTGACAATAAGATATGAAAAACATATTTTAAAATAAATAATGTGTACAATATGACAAACAGTGGTTACAGTATGTGCACAAGTGTTCACGTGGTTACAGTATGTGCACAAGTTTACAGTATGCGTATACTGTACTGTAAGGGGTCAGTGTAAGTAGGGGTCATGGGCCTTGTTGATGTGGCCAGCTGTAGACGGAAAGAAACTGTTGTTGTGGCGTGATTCTTTCCTGATGGACCACAGCCTCGTGCAGGAAACTGTATATGTCCAGGATGGGAGGGATCAGCTGCAATCTCTCCTGCTCGCCTCCTGGAGTCCTTGAGGCGTGCAGGTCCCGGTGGGTTGGTAGATATCCAAACCATAAACACATATTACTATTAATTTTATCTATTATTTTGTCATCCAGAGTGTCCATACTGCAATTTTACTATGTTGGTCTATTCTATACACATGACATCTTTTGCAAGTCTGTTAGTCCTAGGAGAGGGATCCCTCCGCTGTTGCTCCTCCTGAGGTTTCTCTTTTTGCCCAGTTGTCCTTACTCGAATCGAGGGTTTAAAGATAGAGGGTGTCATATGTGGTACAGATTGTAAAGCTCCTTAAGGAAAAGTTGTGATTTGTGATTGGGGTGAATATATATATATATATATATATATATAATTGACTTGACTTAATTTGACATGATTACATACTGAGCAAATGGTCATAGATGACAAGTCTGAAGATCAGACATTGTTAGACCAGGGGTTCAGGGCCTGGGAATGCCCTGTCTGAGGTTCATAAGAAAACAGCAGGGAGGCATCATGTGTAAGGAGACTGCCTTTCATCAGGAGGATCATCTTGCTTCAGCATCCCTGCTGAAATGCACGTGAGTAAGACACTATTTCCCAGCTGCAGGGGTGCTGCAGTCGTCACATCAATGGTTGTCAACCTGAGGGTACGGACCTCTCAGTGGTCACTAGGCAGACAAGGTCTAGAGATAGAGATGACCCGTTCTCTCTGCTGTGTGGATGCACTGTGGTGTGATGTACAGGGACCAAGATCCGTTATAACACATTTTTACAGGCTTGCTTAAAATAATTTGCTGTTCTCAGCTGACTCATTGTTTCAATTTTACATTACTAACGGATTTTTTTAATAATCTTTGTCTTCTATGTATGTTTTATTATTGTACTGGGACTTTACTTGTCATTTGTAGTTTGCTTTCTTGTTTTGTTTGCTGTTGAAAATATATTATTATTATAATTATGGTTGTTGTTGTTATGGATGTTATTGTTAATATCATTATTATTATCAGTAGTAGTAATAGTAATAGCAATTTATCACTGCTGACAAAATCCGTTTTGTTATTTGGAATCTTATTCATTAGTTTTTAAGAACTCATAAATACTTTCATTTATAAAATAAATTACATGAATTAAACTCCTTAAAACAGAAAATGGAAATGCTGTTATTATTTAGACACATGCCTTAAGCAATGGGGCACAGAAATAACTCATCGATAATCAACAGTTCTCAAAGACTTGCGTTGTGTAGGAAAGATTAATCAGTAAACGTGAGCAGGGATCCTCAACACGGAGCAACAGCGCCCTCTCCTGGTCTATTTTATTATAATATCAGCTGTCCGCGAATAAATTCTCCTTGGCCTTCTCGGGCTTCTGTAGGAGATTGCCTTTCCACTCTCTCTTTCTCCCCAGACTCACAGCATGGATCCTTTCTCCAACTTTACTTCGGTGTTTTTGTGCTAGTTTTGTGTCGCATTGGGATTAACGGCCTTCGTCTGAATTCCCGTAACTCTTCTAGACACCATGTTTACCACCACCGGCTCTCGGGGCCTCTGTAAGTATTCCAGATCCACCGTTCACAACGACAGCCGGGCTGTGGCAGTCCTCTCACCGCTTCCCCTGTTAGTTTCAACGGAAATAGCTAGCTCAGCTAACTGGAGTTAGCTTGTCGCTGTCATTCATTTACTCGAGGCAATGTTAAGTTCAGTTACAGCTGGGTTTAGGTAATTAAACTACGTTTTGCTTTTCCCTTTAGTCGGTTGATTCAGCTAATGTATCATTGTTAAAAATAATCAAAATTTGTATAAAGGGAAGCTGAACTTGTATTACTAGTAGGGAGTATGTGTGTCTGCCTCTCCACATACAAATTAACCGTTTATCTCTCTTCAAAAACTGCTGACTAATATTACCTCAACATATGCAAAGCTGCTCACTGAAGAAGACGGCAGTGTTACTGTCTCGTCGTTACCTATGTTGTTTGTGTGTGTTTGTTCTGCACAGACAAGGCTCCTCTGTCTAAAGGCCTCCTGCTGGTTCTCAATGGGATGACTGTGATGCTCGCCCTGCTGCCACAGTACCAAGAGATGTTCACATACAACCTACATGCTGTCACACAAGAGCGCCAGGTAGGTCTCCAGTGTATGTGTGTTAGTGAGTGACACATGGAGGAAAGAGACTAAAGATTGTGTATATGTGTCTCTGAGTGCCACATGTTTCTACATTGTGCGAAACTTCCTTGTTTTAAACACCAGCGCGCACACACACACACACACACACACACACACACACACACACACACACTGTCTTTCTTCAATAAAATAGTACATTAACCATCATTAGGACAAGAGTTTTGGAAAACAGAAAGACCATCCCCACTGTGTTTGATGACTGGCATATTGTTTTTAAAAAATGAGCGTGAAGGTTCATTCTTCACTATGGGAGTTTGGCACCATCATTTTAAGTCAAGGATCCACTAGCTAGCTACATCTCATGGTATTCACCAGCAAAATGGAGTTTGCACAGTTGTCATGTTTGTCCTTACTTGACCTATGGACCCTAAGGAACTTTGATCACATGATAGCAGGACGAATCAGTGCAACGTAATGTTAACTACATCTGTGACACTGCAAGAACCCTGGAGGACAAATACACCAAAACCGTTCACAGCGTTGACTTGGAAAGGAGTCAGAGGTCATTGACCAGAAGAGAGAGCACAGCTGGAGAAAGATGAAGCCCAAAGACCATCTATGAATGGAGACAGGGATTCAGATCTCACCCCCCATATATGACCACCTGTTAACATGTCAGCACGTGTTGAACAGTTCACTTCACTGATGAAGACCATGAGATGCAGTTTAAAGCTCCACTAAGTGGACCGTGACTTGATATTATTTAGTCTGTTTTTAAAAATTGTTTGTGTTTAAATGTAGTGCTTCCTGGTGGGTCTGATATGTGAGACAGGGGTCATTCAGAAAAGACTGGTCAAAGTGAGTGACCTTTTTAATTTGGTAAGAGAGAGGAACAGGGTCACACTCACTTCCGGCTATCAGAAGAAATCACATTAAATAAATGGATCTAACTCCACCATCTGTACATGCCTGTCGTAAACAGAAATTTTTTTGTGACCTTGAGTTCTGCAAAGGTCATGTGACAGCAGAGGTTCCGGGGGGTGCTTATCAATTCTCCGGAAGAGGCTAATTCTTTTAATGCATATGTAATAACTTTGCTCTCCCTCATGCTGTAGGTGTGGAGGTTTTTGTGCGGCAGGCTGGTCTGTCTGGATGTGAAGGATGCATTCTGTAGCAGCCTGCTCATTTATAACTTCCGAATATTTGAGAGGAGGTTTGGCACCAGGAAATTTGCTGTAAGTACCAAAACGTAATATTAATAGATCAGTAAACTTTCTGATATTCTTAGCTGAGCTAGAATTGCGTCACACATTGTTGACATGTTCTGTGACACGGGGTTTGCTTGGGTTAGTTGCTCTGCAGTTACTTTCATAAACAAAAGCAAAATGTTAACAATCTGCATGAAGTTCACCTGTGTAGCAACTGCATCTTTTAGGGAAGAGGACACACAAACTTCCTCATCTGACACACAGCAATTTTCACTAACCGGCTGTTCAACCAGCATTTGACACTCCCTTTGTGTTTGTGAAAATGTAGTGAAATGTTAAGACATTCGTTTTCTAGGTGTTCTAACCATCCTATGTGGTGCTCTTCTTAATTCCAGTCCTTCCTGTTGGGCACTTGGTGTCTCTCTGCTCTGATGGACTTCTTGCTGGCCCAAGCATTTGAGTTTCTATTTGACTATGAGGTGGAGGAACTGCCTGCAGGATTGTGAGTAGCTTGGTCACTTAGCCACAGTGCATGCTAAACTTCACTAATGCTTGTGCTGCGTCTATGTGAAGAGAGTGGCTTGTTTTGTCACTTTTATGGCCACTGAGGATCCTGCAGTTCAAATAGTCTGGTATTTAGTTAGGCTCATGATGTGTTTAAAGCAAAGTGCAAACCGTGTGTCTGTCTCCTTAGTGGAAACTCTTTATTTTTCACCTCCACATATCACCATGTAAGCCTTGGGCAGTAACCATTTTTAAATTTCTTAATCCCCTCCCTCCATTATATTTGGGTACACGGTATTTAGATGGTTGTGGACTGTGACAGCAGCATAAATTCCACCTCCACAGAAGGTGGGAAATAAATTCACTTGACAATCTTTATTACAATTAGTATTATTTATGACAAAAGTTATTATGTAGAGTAGTGAAGTATCTAGTTAACAACACCCCAAACCCAACATGGTCTTTCCTGGATTAGCTTTTTTTTTTACTAGTACTGCTAAATATCAATTTATTTTTATGAGAATGTCTTGTGAATAGCTATTAGATTAGATGCTGCATCAACAAAATCTAAACATTACACTGACAGGCTTGAAATTGAAGTTTGTTTTTGTTTCAGTTCTGGCCATGTCTCTCTTCCTGTCATCTCCATGCTCAGGATTTTTCCCTTTCTCCTCTCACAGGCTCGCTCCAGTCTTCTCTGTTTTTGTGCCTTTCTACCTGTTGATCCCCAGGATGCCGGTCACCCAGGTCCTGGGCCACGTCCAGATCACCAACAAGTCTCTTGTCTACATAGTAGGCTTGCAGGTAAGCCCATGTTCAGCTTGCGTAGAGATGCATGTATCTATTTTGCTTTCTCTTTTATTGTTCATAAAGTCTTGCGAATACTTGCTTTCCAACTAGTCTGATCTTCATTGTTTCTGTGTTCCTCTCT
The DNA here is from genome assembly GCF_014851395.1 of Micropterus salmoides. NCBI lineage: Eukaryota > Metazoa > Chordata > Actinopteri > Centrarchiformes > Centrarchidae > Micropterus > Micropterus salmoides. The sequence continues at coordinate 19,392,069 of NW_024041373.1, forward strand.
TCTCCTTCTGTGGCACAGCTGTTGACTTCCGGACCCTTCATGTGGCTCCTAGCACTCAGTGGAATCGTGAGTATCTAAATTCTTCATTCGTCATTTACCGTGTATCTTGGAAGTGGAGCGGTATTTAAAACAAAGATTCAGAGTTTGGTGTTAATTATCTGTAGGTTGGGACTGTGGGCTAACTTTTTTCATATGTCTTTTTATTCATTGTAATGTTGATTAATACAACAGACATACAGACTTTTTTTATTCATACATGTTTTTTTAAATCCATGTGTCTTTTAGATCTCAGGCGGGCTGTACCACTCCAATGTTCTCTGGTTCCAGAAGCTCCTCTTTGTACCCTCCTGGGTGTCTTGTATTGGACGGTATATTCTGGAGCCAGTCTTCTCAAGTGAGTTCAACCGTTTGTAATCACAAACAGAAATCCTGTGCAGATCCTTTGCACTGGTCACTGCAGTGTTGAAGGGCCTGACATGGTGTTGTCTCTCTTTGTATAATTGAGGAATAGTAATATTTGTACATTTTAGTCATTTGAACATTGCTATGATGCAGAATGACATACAACATTAGCCTGTGCTAAATTATCTGTCACATTTTTGCTGTTCTCCTCTACGAAAATTAAGACTAAGGTTTGAATTATCAGCTGTCTTAAAAAGATTCTCTGCTGGTCAAAGCTAGTCTTATTTTCTGGATATTGTGGCCATTTGCTATACTTCTACTACACAGTTAGGCTAAAGTAGATTATAGATTATAGATGCGATTCATTAGCAGATTGTATATTTTTATAGGTAATGGGTCAACGATGTAATCATTAAATAGTAGTATGAAAGCATACGGGATACATTAATGAAAGTAGTTTCTAACTGAGTGAAGACGTGCTTTCTCATAACCTGGACCCTATTTTCTCAAAAGAATGTCCACTAAAGTGCTTGTTTTTGCTATGGACAGGCTCAGATTGTTATAAGTGTCTGACAACATAATGGATGGTATCCCTACAGAGATGGCATTAAAAAATATCCTCTTTGTTTAACCAGAAAAAGTCCCTCGCTGTAGTCAAAGCCACCAGACTCCCTTGACAACAATAGTAATTTTAGCTCTCTGGTCTACCTCTGCCTCGATCTGTTAGTTTGTGTGACTTTGGTGTTTTTAACCCTTAAAACACCAATACAATAACACAAACAAACTCACCACCCAAGGCAGTTGTAGACCAGCAACTCCCGTGTTATTCCAGGTAAAATTACTGTTTTTATCAATGGTGGCTTTGAGCGATAAAGCGACCATTTCTGCTTAAACATCTGTGGGATCCTTTCCACAACGTTGTCAGACTGTTGTTGTAGTAATCTTAGCCTGTCTGTGGTAAAAACAAGCACTTCAATGGATATACTGTGATGGAACACAATTACCGGCAAGGATTACGTTGCCGCCCCGTTTTGCTGCTGCTGACTGCAACGCCTGCTCAAAACGGGACTGATTTTTAAAAAATATTAAAAAAAGATTCCCCAATTAGTCACAACCTATGTTTAAAAAATACCGAAACCTTTTTAAATGTCTAAGATCTTCCTCTCCAGTCTCCATCATTTAAAGAGTAATGTAAGAGTAACCCCATGAAGAGTCTTTGCCGACCTACTGTGGTTTAACTTTTCACATCACTGTTGAGTGTGGTTACAGATCCAACAGAGCGCGCTTCTGGTCAGAGGTGAAACAGGCGTACAACATTCAACCAGAGATATCTAAAATAGTTACACTATTCACAAGCAACAGATGTATATCTTGAAACCTGTCGCCAACTCCTGTCACTAGTGATGTGTCGGTTGCAAACGAGACGCTCCATTAAGTGAACGTTGGTCTGCTGTACAGATCTTTTTCACGCTGTTTACATGTTGTTGTTGGTTTCGTTTTTTTTTTTTTTTTTTTTTTTTTTTGCCTGCTTATTAATGTGTTATTAACATCTGTGTTCATCAAGGCTCCCAACCAAGCAACGAGACGCCCCTGGGAATGGGTGCCACTCTGGACATCCAGAGGCAGCAAAGGATGGACCTGCTCGACCAACAGCTGCTGCTGGCCCAGTACAACGAGGCCAGGCGGAACACCAGACAACAGCCACAGGTAGATGGACACATGCAGACTTATTGCTGCACTGACTGACCACGGCACACACAGAATATCAGAGCTTCATTCACTTCAAGCATCAGATGCCAGTAATTGCGCTCCTTGACTATTCTGTACAATCTCTACATATGTACAAAGTACTTGATTCTGCCTATATGTCTGTGTAGTCTGGGTTGTTACAGTGGACCAGGTTGTTCCCCTCCCTGAGACACAGAGGACAGAACCGACCCCAAATGCAGCCCCAACCACAGGCTCAGACACACCCATCCACACAGCCACCCCTATTGAACAACTCTCCTGTCGCAGAGGAGCAGGTGGGTGTTTGTCTGTGTGTGTTTTACACGTGTGTGCCTTTTGTACTGTGTCCTTTGCAATGTTTTTTCCTAGTGTTTTAGTTTACTTTGTAACTTCTAGATATTCTTTCACATATTTTATGACCTGGATGCCTCAAAACCTTCATAGACAGACTGGTAACTCTAGTGCACCAAAACTAGATTTTCTGCCCACTTACGCTCTTCTTTGTGCAGGACGGAATTATGAAATATTCCCAGGTGATGAATTTTCTGCCACTGCTTACTTAGGTAATGTCTTTCAACTGATGGGTTTTTTTGTCACACAGGTCGCAATGTTGGTGGAAATGGGCTTTTCTAGGATTGATGCCCTCGAGGCCCTCAGAGCTTCAAATAACGATATCAACATGGCAACCAACTTCCTCTTGCAACACTGAGAGATTTCAGAGAGAAAAACAGAGGTGAATGAGGACAGAGAGAAAACAGGAAGGAAAGCAACCAAAGCAGAGGAGCAAAGAGAACATTTTGGAAAGAATGAATGTGACAGTGAATGGTGGAGACAAACGATATTGTACAGATAATCTGGAGGCTGTGTCACTGCTCCCTAGGGCAGTGTTGGGCTGACTTAACCTCAACTGAGCCCAATATCAGGCTGATTAATGAAGAAGTGTGAAGCACAAAGTGAAAGACATTTGCGTCATAGCTTTCTGATGGTCGTCTTCGTGTGAAACGGGCGTCATTGCTCAAGGCACATGAGTTAGACATCTAACTCCATGGGGTTCTCTTTGAAAAATATACAGAAACCAAACAGGTCAGAGATTTCCTCACAGTAAATCTGAGTCTTCGGTACAGTGGAGGAAACGCAAAGTGGAGTATTTCTTCAAAACAGAACTGATGCTGAAGGACACAAATCAGTTGAGATCCCAGCACCCTCCACATGGATACCATTTTATAGCTATGTGAAGTAGTCTTAATTACCCACTGTCATCTACTGCCACTCTACTTTCAAAATTGCTACACAGCATCTTCGACCCCGATAACTGGTGAAAGATGATAAATATGGTTATGGACATGGTTAACAGATAAAGAAAAGGGCACACAAGTTGTTTGAGACAATGGATCAGATCATCAAAAAAAAGTTACAATAGGAGTGACAACAGGAATGCTGCACCTGCTAGATGGTTATATTTAACTCCACGAGGAGGTGCAGAGGTCATAATTACACATTCAGAATTCCTGATTAAAGAATCCACGAACAACCTAACCTTGTTTACCATGATTCTATTACACAGTTGTTATTTCTTTATGTTGGCACTGTTTAATGGAAACTGCAGGGCTCAGCCCTTTCCTGCTTGAGATGTTTTAACAAAGCAGTTAGCCTGACTGACAGGTACTGTTGGAGCCAAATTTCTTTCGGAGCTGAATAATTTGACCCATTTTAAACTCTACAACTACATTGTTGGTGACAGACGGGGCTCTTTGACAGGAAACAGGTCAGATGGGCTATCTCTGGGTCTGTGAGGCGACTTCTGTTAATGACAAACACATTTACAGACGTGACGCACACTGGTGCACTGCACAGTAGACATTCGAGGAGGTCATATGTGAAGTTTCATGTCCTCAAATGCATATGCACTCACTCCTCAAGGTTTTATTTATTCTACCTTAACAGACTGAGTGTGTTCTCTGCCAGCACATGTGTCTGAATCATAGCAAGTCTTAAAAGACTGTTGATATTTATTATGCAAAATCATGAGGAGAAATTTATGGAGACTATGCACTGCATAGTAATTACTTTGTATGTAAATGTGCAAGAAAAGTAATATTGCAGCCAGTGTGTATTGATGTCAAAGACAGATGCTAGTTTTATATTTTGTGCATAATATTGATAATATATGACCACTGAGATGAGTCTGTCTTTTGTGTTTATGTAGAGTGATCTAATAGTATATTGGTGTGATGAGGGAGTTGTTGCATGGACGACTTTCTGGTGAACTGTAATGATTCATATTTGATCTGTGGAATAAATCAACTCGCTGACTCAATTATTTGCATCATATAGGAGGTATTCATTATGACAGTCTGCTGTGTTTTCTGTATTACCTTAGTTTACATGAATCCTTAATTGACAAAGCATGAGTCATGAAGTGAAACTGAAAGTTTTAAAATGTTTTGCGGTGGCCTGATCTTCCTAAGTATATCCGCCAATATTCTCATGCAGCCACTGTATTTAACTACAGGAAATTCAGCCTGCTAAAGGACTACATGTGAATAAAAAAGCGGAGGTTTTTAAACAGAGTGTAATTTATGGAGGATGTTCTAGCAATCCAGAAAAGGCTTAAGGAGAGATCCTCTATTGTTTTGTCTGGATAAATTGATCATTGATTATTGCTCTCTAATACCATTCTTGCTGATGTTGACTTTGAAGTATTTCTTTAATGCTGTTTACCACCATCATCTCCAAAATCCCATGCAGCCAATGCCAAATATAATTCACAGAGATGATCCTATTATGTGGAAGGTTTTGAAAAATAGAAATTTACAATTTGAGTAACATCTGAATAGCTTTAAAAATGTAATATATTTGATGCAATCACCATACAGTATAAATTATATCCTATTAAACATTTACAGGGAATCACTGCACTGTTGTAGTACTAATTTTCAAAACATGATGGCGCTCTCGTGCTAAAATAAGATGGGTTAATTTGTGTCAAAAGAAAAGGTAATATCACAATACATACTGGATGAGCAATGTACAGAAAATAAAAAGTGACTGTATAATTTAGACAGGTTGTAAACATTAAAATGAAAGTAATGGCTTGTTGAAACTCCTTGCATTTATTGGAAAACTGGAAAACTGTACTATGTATGTCTTCATAATCGGATACATTTTGATAATAAGTCACAGTTAGTCATAACTGTTACAGTATATTTGATGGCAGTCGAGGGTCGTTTTAGTTTTTCTTTTTCTAGAGAAATGTTGGACAGCTCTGCCTTTTTATGTCACTAACCAGTGAAACAATCTGAGAGGTTCTGGTTGAACTGCTCACAACTGAGAGACATTTGAACCCTGTGATGAGGGGGTCACAAATAGACACAGCTTCATTTTAAGTGATCACAGGCCAAAAAAGTTAAGAAACACTTCTATTTCACTTCCTCCTGAGTGGTCTGTCTCCAACACTACCTGAGATCTGTCAGGCGGAAACCAGTGTATAAACAGGATTATTTTGCTTATGCTTTAGTCTTTAGTCTGCCTTTTCTCACAACCTGTCTAAGGGCGTTTTAGAAATTATTGTATCTGGTTTTTAGGCTTTTTAATGGAATCCAAAGTAGAGATGCTCTTGAAATATTGCTTTGTGTGTTTTTACAATATAGACTCACTGTAACTGTACATTTCTTTCTTGAACATTGTATGGTAAGGGGGAAAAATTTGCCTATTTAATTTCAAACTCTGGTTGATAACCAAGACAAATATCTCTCAGCCAGCTAGATGCTCATTAGGAAAGATAAAAATGGAACAATATCTGTGATTCCTTCAGGGGTTAAAGGAAACGTGCACCAGTTATTGTTAAAGTGATAAAAGTCGGCTTACACATACATGGAGATTGTGTTGGCATTTTATAGTTCTGTGTAGCAGAATTTAAAGGGTTGCATTATTCCAGTGGGAAATGTACATTTCCAAGCCTATAGAAAACCATCAGAAGATGCAACGTGACCATTGTTGTTTTGAAAATTTCCACCTGTTAATGTTAATTTTCGTTTGGTCACTAGATGGAAACATTGAGTCAGGTCTGTGGTGGTGATGTTGTTGCTGGTTATTCCTCTGCCACACCCACCTTCTCCCATTATTCCGCTCAGCAGACAGCTCCAGCAGACAGTCTCGCTCCAGGGTGGCTGAATATCAATGCAGAGAAATTATTCACATCTTCAAGTCAAAGAATTTCAAAAGCATATCGTTTTCCAACAAAGGAACAAAATGATACTTTGAGCAGCCTATATTTTTCATCTCACACGTGTCACACTTGAAATCTCACCTTAACTCCCACACACACTCAAGAAACATGTTTTCTTTCTGGAACGGAAAGGTTCACAACACAGGACACAGTTCCATCCAACCTCAGCTGACGTCAAACCCAGTCAAGCGGCGCAACTTTTAATGGCTGCTGAATTGAAAAGCAGCTTAAACCAGAGTGATTAATATCTGTCTTTGTGTTTCAGTGTTTAATTAAAGACACCAATTAAAGAAAAAAACTTTACTGACAAACCAACCTCATTAGGGGGATTCTTTTGTGAAATGCCCACTTAATCTGCAGCATTAATCACTCCTCATTTGGGGATAATGATTTCGATTTTTGGAGCTTTGGGAGGATGTTTTAGTCATTTTTATTTCAAAATTGGGGTACATTATGTATCTTGATGGGTGTCCATAGGTGATGAAACTTGCTTTGACTTTGTGTGAGCAAGCATGTCTTTACATTTAAACCACTGTGTGAACATGTAGTCGCATATGCCTGTGTTAAATCACAAGCCTCAGTGACAGCAAATGATGTATGTTCTGGGTGTTTTTCCTTGTATGGCAGTGAAACCATTATCGTTCACGGTACAGCCAACTGTAGCCTTGAAGCATCAGCAGCTGTGTTTGGCTATTTGTCATTTCAGTTAAGCCGTCTGTGGCTCTATTAACTAAGGCCTACTGTACTGTACATCATGACATTCCTCTACTTTATAGGAAGAGAGTCATGCCTGTGTGTGTTTCTGCTCCTGTACTTCTGTCCTATTGTGAAAAGTTTGAGTTTTAGTCTTTTATTTTATGTAGGGTTAATTAGCTACTGGGCTAAGTTTAAAATTAAGGTTTAGGTTTAGATGAGTTTATGAGAATAATGTAGAGGAAATTCATGAAGGAATGGTTTAACATTTTCAAAAATACACTTAAGAGTTAGATGAGAAAATACCACTCTTTCATATGTCTGTTAAATGTGAAGCTAAGCCAGCTACCCAAAGACTGAAAACAGGGGGAAACAGCTAGCCTGGCTCTGTTGGAAGGTAACAAAATCCTCTGAGCTCACTAATTAACACATTTTGTTATTTGTTTAATTTAAATACAAACTGCAGTTAGCTATTTTTAGTATGCTGGTAGTCACTACATATTCAATGGACAGACAAGAAAGTGGTGTCGATCTTCTCATCTAACTCTATGCCAGAAAGCGATTAAGCTTGTTTCACAAAATGTCGAGCTATTCTTTTAAGACAGCATTTATTGACTTGGATCGAGATCTTAACACAACACTGATATATTTATAAGTTATGGTGAAAAATTTTGACCAGCTTACACATCCATTACACATCCAGCTTACATGGAGCAACATTATCATTCATTTGGAATCATGGCAGCCTGGCAAATGCAAGTCCAATAATTCACTCTCCTTTTAGCTCTGTTCCACCTTCTCCTGAGAAAAAACATATGTCTCTTTAGCTGCTAAATGCTCCATTATGTTTGCCAGCTAGTAGCTACTTTTGGCCATCTACCGTTTGGTGCTGGGCAGGTACGGTATAATGGTTTTCAGAGGGTTTTCTTTACCAAAAGACTAAAGAAAAACCAAAACAAAGAGATGAAAGATGATAAAATGCTCCATAGAGTTTGGGACAACTGCTGAACTGTGCATTTGTCTCTGTGACTAAGTTTAAGGTCCACCATGGAATAATTTTCCATGTTCCAAATGTACACTTATTTCAGTACTAGTATTTATTCACAGACGTAATACGGTATGTGTTTATGTTTCAGTGCGAGTGAATCACTTTCTGATGCTGTGCTGCTGGTATGCATGCATCACTTCAAACAGCCAGAGGCCAGCACCAGCTCCAACACCATCTCCGCTATATATTCCCTCGCCCGCTCTGTTGCCATGGTGAGTGCATGCCGTTTTGTGTGGTTGCCATGGGGACCCTGTATTACAGCCTTCCTCCTGCTCTCAGTGTGTTTCTGCATGATCATTTGTATGCCTCCTGTACACTAATGCTTAAAAAAAATATTAGCAGCACAAGGGAGTGCCCCCATGCAGGGATTGCCTTCTGTAGAAACATGCTGAGGTATTTCTGACGTTTCAGGAATGTCAGTGCATGGCAAAAATACCCAAACAGCTGAATGACTTTCTCACTGTGACATTGCATGTTTGACAGTGAAAATGTCAGATGTATGAGAACAAGTCAGAACAATGCCATCTTTTTCTTTCTCACTTGTGAGCCCATAGCTCTCAAAGGCAAGAATGCCAGATGCCTCCCACTGATATGGTAATAATATTCAAGCTAGTGTGCATTGAGATAATGACACCATTTGTTTGCTTGGTTCCTTCTAACAATTACAGTCTGTCCAGGCATTTCACACTCACAGGTTACTGTGTCTTAAGTACTTTGTATTGTATGTAATGTGTGTCTGCATGCAGGTGTCTGCCTTTGCATCCCATTCTCAGGGCAGAAAGCAGGCAGCAAATATCACAGATGTTTTCGTCTGGATGTTTTGAGAGGAACTTCATAGTTAATGGGGCACAAAAATGTACCTGCCTTCAGGCCATTAAAGAATCTGGCATTTCACTTCTATTGTGTGCTGGCTCCTGTATGCCACTTGTGGTCTGTTTAGTCTGTGCTTGCTTCGGTTACATCAAAAAAAGAGCAGTCTTCTTTAATCATTAGGGCTTGGCTAGGTTCACTTTAGGATTTGTGGTTTGGTCCAACCTGTTTTTTTCTTTCAGCAATGATGACAGCTTGTGGATGGACAACTTGTCTTTGCTTTTTGTTTGTTCTCTCACTAGATCTGCGCCTAGACCTGCCTGAATCCCATGAAGAAACCCATAATCTCACAAGATGCTCATCTGGGAAAACAGTCATTTGCAACCCCAGCATCTCCAAAAAAACAACATTCTGCGCTTCAACTCTCACAACTCTCTAATCAGCATTACTGTGAGGTAATCAGCCATCACTCTTGACCATCAACCGTCACTGAACCCAAGCATATGTCCGTCCTTGTGTCTACAAATTAGAAAAGCCTTGGGAGTAGTTCTCCTTCCTTCATCGGGACCATATAAACAACATTGTGATGTTATGACAAAGATGTGATTGCCACTTCCGCAGTGGCTGGAAGGAGATTTATTTGGAGGTAACTCCAGATAAGTACAGATGCCACCGTTATGTGAGATTTAAAGACCGCAGCAAAACAGAATAATTGGTTGTTGGTTTTCTGAAAAGCGTTCATCTAAAATATTAGGAGCTTTTCACTACGTTTTCTGCTTGCTCTCTCTCTCTCTCACACACACACACACAGACACACACACACACATGAGTGAAACTCTGATGCACCACAGACACTCACAATAAAACTTAAAAGGTCCAGAATGTTGACAGGAGTGGAGACAGCCTCCTTTGCTCTTTCCATGCCCCTGAATTGGACTGAGTACACTCCCAGGAATCTCAGTGTCCACTGACCTTTAATAAGGTTCACTTCCTCTGTAATTGTACACACACACGGTATGGCATGTACGCATGCTTCGTGCGCGGGTGCGTTTATTTTTATGCATCTGTGTATGCATGCTTGTAGGTCTATAAATGTGATGAACACAGAGTACCCATTCAGACTTCTAGTTAAGGTGTTAAGCTGATGAAAGCTTTCTCTTCCGTTGCTCCTCTATGTGAACTTTACACACATACACATACAAGCTCCAGCAGATCCATTACGTCCGACCTAAAACCAACTTCACTAAACACTTCCGACATTGTCCTGACTGTGGAAGCATCCAGCTGTTAGTGCATTTATCATGGAGGCTTATAGCTGATTCTGGTTGTCTTTCTGCGCCACTGACACACAGCAGGAAGACGTTTTCTTGACTCAACAACCAGAAGAGAGACTTTTTTTGCAGACCCATCTTCTTTCAACACTCTCCTTTGCTCTCTGCCAACTCATAGCCTTACAATGCCTGCTCCATGCTCCATCAGTCTTTCTAAGTAGTGTTAATTGGGCATCCTGTTTCTAAAATTCATGGACTCACCATCCTGTTCCTGGTCATTAGCCTCTTAGCACATCAGCTACTTCAGTAGTCAGCAAGTCTACACATGGGTTTTGTTCGGAGAAATGGATCTTACAAATGAAGGGGTCATAATGCCTACTGTTCTTCTTAGAAATGCTCAGTGCAATGACTGCATGGACTGCATGATAACTACATGCTGCAGGTAAACGACAGATTAGGGTCTAAAATCAGCCAGTCAGACTAATATCAGTGAACATATCAGTGAACTAACTCACATCGAATACATTATTATTTGAATGTAGAACAGGAGTGATGATGATGAGTGACTCAACAGGTGGATCCAGGAATGGAGGTGTGAAATGCTGTAAGAATGGTGACAAAATTGTCACATACATAACAAAATCAAAACATAGATGAAAAACTAATAACATTCAGCCAGACAACAAAACATTTTTTGTAAACAAACATTTGTACTACTACCAAATATTTCAAGCATGTACCTGAACTGCAATCAGCTTCACCGCTTGCTTCTATATTTAGTGCTTGAGCTACACATACAGTATATGTTGCAGTGAGAAGAATATATCATGCGGATTCGAGTTGACTGTCTGACGTAGCTTACAAAAGTTTTGCAGATATTTGGTCATAAACCAAAGTATTGCCTGCACTTCATTTTTGAACTGATGATGACGCTAGATGAAAATTTAAGGGATCACAGAAGTGAATTTAATTCATCCGGAGTGAACATGACTGTGTGGGCCAAATTCCAAGGCAATACATCCAATACTTTCCAGTTCAATCCAATTTCAGTATGGGCCAAAGTGGATGACCAACTCACAGCCTGACCTTGCCATTCCTTGAGTCATGCTGCTAGCCTAGCTAGACCAAAAAACGATGAAAATATACTGTATGTTCTGTTGACTTCAATGGGATGTCCAAAGTCTTTCCTGTCCTTGGTCCCTTGGTTAAGAAAAAATTGCAGAAGCAAGCAAGCATTTGACTGACATCATAAAAACATATCGTTCATCCTGTTAATAAAGCCATGCAGTGTGCTGTACTAGAGGTCAATCATGCCAATAAAACCAATAAAACACTCACTGAATTTTATGAAGTTGTCTCATCTGCCTGTGTAAATGAGATAAAGGGGGAATTACATTTAATGTGCCTGAAAATGAACAATGCGCAAAACCACTACCAGATTAAAATTGTATTCTTTAATTATAGATGAATGAACGATGTAGTGTCAGCTGAAGAATGGAGGACAAAACACTATATGCGCTGAAAGATGTCAGTTACCTGTTCTATGTGAATACGGTTGACTACACTGACGACAGCACAATATGTGACATCTTAACTAGAATATTCCTGGTTCGTTTTCACATCTGCATCCATGAATGGGCGAACACTTTGATCACCTCAGTGTTGAGACTAAGATAGCAGAAAGCTCACGGTGTTCTTTTAGTCATGTTTAAACACAAAGAGATCCCCCCGCCCCCCTTTTCCCCTTTTAGTCTGTGCTGATTCACAACGGTCTGCAACCAGCCAGCTCTGGTAGCTTGTCTCCATGGAGACAAGGGTGGGAAGGAGAGTTATGATGTTGCTGGCAGAACAGCAGTCCCGAATCAGCCATGTGTTTCAGTGTGTGTTTGTGTGGGTATACAGGAGACAAACACGGAGAGAGATGATTATTTCTCTCTAAAAATAAGGGCAATTTGGTTGTCTAGTACTGCATGCTTTTATCCAGTCAGAGGGTAGCTACATGACCTGTCAAATCTGACGAAAAACAAACAGCATGCAATGACAAGAAACGCCATGCTCAACACTGATTGATGGTACAGGCTGTGACAAGCAGAGAGTGCAACCAATTTCTTGTGACACGCATATTCTCACAGCAACACAGAAAATCTAAGCAACATTCAACAACTAGCTCAAGCTGAAATGTCAATATAAGGCTTGGCCCCATCTTTCATCTCCTTTGAATGTTCAGTTTAAAAGGCATATATTGGTAGGTGAGGAGTCTGAGGGGTATCATTTATAAATTCTTCCATTCAGAGGAACAAAACCATTTGGCACAATTGACATCAGGGGAAATCTGGTTTGTCAGTTAGTAGTAGACAATTGTAGAGTCTCTGCTACATAAATACTGTTTGAGAAAGACAATTATTACATGTCCACAAACCTGAAATTTCAGGAAACTGTTAAGATGTAGACTGTGTGGCGCATAGGATTCGATTCACAAGTTTAATAAATAGGGTATTTTTGTATTTAAACCACTACAAACCACTGAACTTCAGAATATTAAAATGCCAGTTGTAGTGACGACAACAATGATGATGACAATGTGGTACAATGCAGGTCAGGTCAAAAAGGACAGTTTTTGCATCTGCCACTGAAAACATCTTTGTTTTGTTGACCTTCTGTGACCCACCTTACTAAAATTAAGCTCAAAGCGTTGGATGCCATGGTGATGGAGAGGTGTTAATGGCAGTTTTAGAGGGGTTGGAGTTGGAAAGGGAGGGGAGGATCGGTTAGCCGTTTCGGATGACGTGCGCTTGTTTTTGAGACATGAGTTAATGACACTCATTTGAAGATGAAGATTGATGAAGATGGTTGATAACTAGATGTAACGTTATTGTGCATACCATGTTGAAACACAAAACAATGTGCTCTCCACGACAAAGTGTATAATAGATAAGGCAGAACCAAGGCTTCCCTCTACAGAGTCTGTAGTTCTTGTGTATCAGGTCTAACTTCAGCCCAGAGAAGACATTTCTGATGTAGCATAAGTTACAAAATGTAGACTCGAGACTGTTTAAAATCACAGTTTTCAGATTTGTGAAACGTTGAGAATAACAGGCAACTATAATAATGAGGTGGCTTGCAGGTAGGGAAAGATGGACAGTCATCAATCAGATGCAATCTTTTTTCCACCTGTAGCTATTTACAGGTGCTGGTCATATAATTAGAATATCATCAAAAAGTTGATTTATTTCAGTAATTCCATTCAAAAAGTGAAACTTGTATAATATATACATTCATTCCACAAAGACTGATATATTTCAAGCGTTCATTCCTTTTAATTTTGATGATTATAACTGACAACTAATGAAAAACCCAAAATCTGTATCTCAGAAAATTAGAATATTGTGAAAAGGTTCAATATTGAGGACACACTCTAATCAGCTAATTAACTCAAAACACCTGCAAAGGCCTTTAAATGGTCTCTCAGTCTAGTTCTGTAGGCTACACAATCATGGGGAAGACTGCTGACTTGAAAGCTGTCCAAAAGACGACCATTGACACCTTGCACAAGGAGGGCAAGACACAAAAGCTCATTGCTAAAGAGGCTTTCTGTTCACAGAGCTCTGTGTCCAAGCACATTAATAGAGAGGCGAAGGGAAGGAAAAGATCCATCCATCCATCCATCCATCGTCAACCGCTTATCCTGCGTACAGGGTTGCAGGGGGGCTGGAGCCAATCCCAGCTGACATCGGGCGCAAGGTGGGGTACACCCTGGACAGGTCGCCAGTCCATCGCAGGGCCACACATAGACGAACAACCACTCACGCTCACAATCACACCTAATTTAGGGCAACCAATCAACTAAGCCTGCATGTTTTTGGACAGTGGGAGGAAGCCGGAGCCCCCGGAGAGAACCCACGCAGACACGGGGACAACATGCAAACTCCACACACAAACTCCTGCTGTGAGGCGACAGTGCTAACCACCGCACCACCGTGTCACCCGGAAGGAAAAGATGTGGTAGAAAAAAGTGTACAAGCAATAGGGATAACTGCACCCTGGAGAGGATTGTGAAACAAAACCCATTCAAAAATGTGGGGGAGATTCACAAAGAGTGGACTGCAGCTGGAGTCAGTGCTTCAAGAACCACCACGCACAGACGTATGCAAGACATGGGTTTCAGCTGTCGCATTCCTTGTCTCAAGCCACTCTTGAACAAGACACAGCGTCAGAAGCGTCTCGCCTGGGCTAAAGACAAAAAGGACTGGACTGCTGCTGAGTGGTCCAAAGTTATGTTCTCTGATGAAAGTAAATTTTGCATTTCCTTTGGAAATCAAGGTCCCAGAGTCTGGAGGAAGAGAGGAGAGGCACAGAATCCACGTTGCTTGAAGTCAAGTGTAAAGTTTCCACAGTCAGTGATGGTTTGGGGTGCCATGTCATCTGCTGGTGTTGGTCCACTGTGTTTTCTGAGGTCCAAGGTCAACGCAGCCGTCTACCAGGAAGTTTTAGAGCACTTCATGCTTCCTGCTGCTGACCAACTTTATGGAGACACATAGTGCCAAAGCTACCAGTACCTGGTTTAAGGACCATGGTATCCCTGTTCTTAATTGTCCAGCAAACTCGCCTGACCTTAACCCTATAGAAAATCTATGGGGTTTTGTGAAGAGGAAGATGAGATACGCCAGAGCCAACAATGCAGAAGAGCTGAAGGCCACTATCAGAGCAACCTGGGCTCTCATAACACCTGAGCAGTGCCACAGACTGATCGACTCCATGCCATGCTGCATTGCTGCAGTAATTCAGGCAAAAGGAGCCCCAACTAAGTATTGAGTGCTGTACAAGCTCATACTTTTCATGTTCATACTTTTCAGTTGGCCAACATTTCTAAAAATCCTTTTTTTGTATTTGTCTTAAGTAATATTCTAATTTTCGGAGATACTGAATTTGGGATTTCCATTAGTTGTCAGTTTTAATCATCACAATTAAATGAAATAAACATTTGAAATATGTCATGTCTGTGTGTAATGAATGAATATAATATCCAAGTTTCACTTTTTTAATGGAATTACTGAAATAAATCAACTTTTTGATGATATTCTAATTATATGACCAGCACCTGTATGTGGGGAAACTGTGTTAAACAAAACACTAAACATAGCAGAGTATTTTTATACTTTATATTTATATTTATTGTTAAAACGTGTCTGGAGTGTAACTTTAAGCAAGTTCAAGATGACTAAAGCCTACTTGACCTAGCTAGTAGAGAGTACAAAGAGGGTAGGCCTGTTGCAGGCATGAGTTTGTGATAGTGTTATTCAGACCCAAAATCTCAAAAGGGTTCAGGTTCAGGTGAAGCCTGTTGAGTTCCCCTTCGAGGGAACTCGAACTGCGTCGGTGATGACACTATGGGAACATTTTGTCCACAGTGACCGGAGTGCAGTTAGGCCGCACCATCACTGTAAAATACTTTCAGAGGGAGTTGGGTCTCCTGGCAGCAGCGTCCAGTATAATACCTTCCGGACTACTGCACATATGAGCCCTGCAGTGGTGGCTAAAATCCAAGGGATTCTCCCCGAGGGGAAATCCGCTTCATCTGATACGGGTTACGAGCGGGTGCCTTCGTTCCCTGTCTGTATGGAGGAAATCTTGGTTCCTGTTCCAAGGGCCCGTGTTGGGAGCGATCTGTCACCGAACAATTATTTCGACAGACGCCTCACTCACGGGATGGGGCGCGGTCATGGACGGCCGCTTCGCGAGAGGCTCCTGGGAGGAGCATCATTTCTCTTGGCACATAAATTGCCTGGAAATGTTGGCGGTTTTCAGAGTTCTGAGGAGTTTTCTGCCCGCCCTCTGCGGTCGCCACATCCTTGTCAGAACCGACAATACGGCAGTGGTGGCCTATTTGAATCACCAAGGGGGTCTGCGCTCGCGCCCATTATGCAAACTGGCACATCGGATCCTCCTGTGGTCCCAGCAGAGACTGCTGTCCCTCAGAGCGATGTACATCCCTGGGACCCAGAATCAAGGAGCAGACCTGCTGTCGAGACAGGGGCTGAGGCCCGGGGAATGGAGACTCCACCCCGAGGTGGTGGAGTTATTATGCGAAGAGTTCGGCCCCATAGACGTGGACTTGTTTGCGTCCCGAGAGACGGCGCACTGTCCTCTGTGGTTCTCCCTCTCGCCCCCAGCCCCGCTAGGGCTGGATGCCATGGTGCAGACATGGCCGAGGCTGCGTCTGTATGCGTTTCCCCCAGTCGCTCTGCTCCCGGGGGTCCTGGAGCGGGTCCGCCAGGACGGCGTCAGTCTACTACTAGTAGCCCCATTTTGGCCGGCACGAGTGTGGTTCTCGGATTTAATATCGCTCCTCGAGGGCCCGCCCTGGCAGGTCCCTCTGAGGAGAGACTGGGCCGGATCTTTCACCCTTTCCCCACCCTGTGGCAGCTATGGGTCTGGCCCCTGAGGGGGCGCAGTTCCTAGAGGCGGGCATGACGACAGATGAGACGCTGCTCAGCTCCAGAGCCCCGTCCACGAGAAGGATGTACGGGCTAAAGTGGAATGTGTTCACCACCTGGTGCAGAGAATGGGCAGTGGACCCAGTTACCTGCTCGGTAATTGTGATACTGGAGTTCCTCCAGCACTGTTTCTCCGCTGGCCTCTCCCCGTCCACGCTCAAAGTGTATGTGGCTGCCATTGCAGCATTCCACGCCCCTCTGAGTGATGGCGCCTCTGGGGAGGCTTCCACTGGTCGTGCGCTTCCTCCGTGGAGCCCGGAGGATGAGACCCGTGACTCGTTCCAGGGTTCCCACCTGGGAGAACAGTGGTTCTCGAAGTTCTGGCTGAGGCCCCCTTCGAACCCCTGGAGTCGGCTGAGGCCAAGCACCTGACCCTTAAGATGGCCTTTCTCCTATCACCTCTCTGAGGAGGGTGGGGGATCTCCAGGCACTTTCGGTTTCTCCCCGATGCCTGGAGTTTGCCCCGGGGAGGGCCAGGGCCATCCTGCACCCGTGTCCAGTTATGTCCCTAAGGTTCCAGCCAGACTGGCAGGGTCCACGGTGCTGCAGGCGTTTCATCCCCCACCTCATGTGACGGCGGAGGATGGGAGACTTCATCTGCTCTGCCCTGTCAGAGCGCTGAGTATTTACACTCTGAGGTCTTCCCGGTGGAGGAAAGCAGACCAGTTGCTGGTGTGTTTTGGGTCCCCCAAGGCTGGGCTCTCCGCTTCTAAACACACCATCAGCAACTGGATCGTTCAGACTATTTCCCTGGCCTATCAGGTGCGCGGTTTGCCTTCACCTATGGCCGTAAGGGCGCACTCTACTCAAGGCATGGCGGCTTCTAGGGCCCTCCTCACAGGGGCGTCACTCCAGGATTTGTGTGACGCGGCTGGCTGGGCCACCCCTCACACTTTTATCCGGTTTTACAGTCTGGACCTTCCTTCTGCACCCGGCACCCGTGCGCTCTCCTCCGAACGAGACACTGCGTTGGTTCGCCACACCTCACTCCACCTGGAGTGCCTTGCTTCATAGAAAGGGCAAATGTGTCCTATGTGCCAGCGTGCTTATTTAACCCCTCCGGTTACGCCGTCACACACTACCGTTCTAGTAACACCAATAGGATTGGAGTAGTTTCATTCATAGTTCAGCCCTGCCACGCCCAGAGGCGTTCCCATAGTGTCGTCACCGATGCAGTGTCTCGTTCCCCTTCTCGGAGAACAAGGGTTACATACGTAACCCGAGACATTGCTGCCACCAAGGGAAAACGTTTTTGTTGAAGGATCTTTACCTTTTTCAACAACAAACCTAAATATTTGCTGTGAAAAAGGTCTATTATTTTAAAAAGAAATTATAGGAGCTACTGGCAGCTGTAAAACATTAAAATTATCAAAGGATGATCTTGGAAAACTGATCAAAAACAAAGTAAGTCATACAAAGGTTGTAATGTCTTTATGAAGTTTTACTTATTACTCAAGATCTCAAGGTGGACACTTACACATTTATATTTTTTATTGGTCATTGGTGACCTCACATAACTCTCAGCATAGCTCTGTTCAATTTTAACCTGAGCAGAGGACCATTCACATACAATAACTGAAAACAACTGTTGGGCTGTGCAGGGCCTTTAAAGACAGTTATCTCCTGTTTTGTTGTTTCTGCTGGGAAATGCCTGTAATTTCCAAAACTCTCAAAGGAGTTGAAAAATAAACAATAGCAGCTTAAATTGGTGCCTCTGATTGTTTGTCAAATAGGCAAATGTTTGTGTCACTTTATCTGTAGGTTGTCCACAGCGAGAACAGTTTTCCACCCCTGTGAGACAGAGAGCATCAATAGACTTTGCACCATGCATTGATTATTACTCCTTCTGACTGTGACAATACATTGGAGGGTTTATGGGCATCGTTGCGATGCGAAGAACCTCCAGTTACACTGGTGTTTTCCTTTAAAACTAAAATCATGTTGAGCATGATCTTTAAAGATGTTTAGCAGATACCTAAAGCAATTTGTTCTTGCAAAAGCAATGACTTTGATTCTGTTGTGCTTTCAACTCCGTGTTTGCCAGAGTAAGCATGTGTAGAGGGCTTAGCACAGCGGAAAAAAACTCCTTTTGCCGAAGGGCTGCTAAGGGAGATAACATAGCAGAATACATTATGATGACATTAACCAAGACAATAATGACTGATGTTTAGAGCTGGAAGGGCAACAGACTTATAGCATAATCAGATTTCTCAACACATCACTTCAACATGAAGACATAGTGATGTAGTAGCAGGGCCTCAGGGGAAAACAAATTACATTCTATAATAAGGCGCATCTAATATTTACAATAAAAAACAGGAGTTATTCAAAGGGATATGGGTTAATAATGTATTTCATTAAAAACAAGATGCAGATGATACATATTGAATTTTTACTTTGACCTGTTAGTTAAATTACTTTGTATTGTGCCAATTTTTGTCCCACATGACAAGGCCTATCTCACCTTTTCCCTCTCATCACCTCACTCAGGAGTGCTACCCTTTTCACTGTCTCTGCCCTCCCTAGAAAAAAGAGCTCTCTCACGCCAGCTCTCCATCTTTGGGGAATGCCATCCTGACAGTAATGGCCCATTTAAGCAGGTAAATGTAATTTCATGCTGTTTCAAACAATGTTATGTCAAGCTGTAATGGTAGGTAATGGTGCTGCTGTGTGCTGAGTCACTGGAATAAGTTATCATCTAATCCCCAGGACAGAATTGTACAATCCAGACGAATCCCAAAACAACATTGATTGTCAACATTGTTTACAACCAGCATGTTGAGGTATTTATAAGACAGTAGAGCTGCAGGACTGGAAACTATAGAGCACTTGTCTTGGTTGTCTTGGTGGGAATTGTTGGGCTTCTGTAAATAACATCATAGGCTATGGTCTAGACCTGCTCTTTTATGAAAAGCGCTGTGAGGTAACTGTTGTTGTGATTTGGCGTTATATAAATAAAATTGAATTGAATTGAATTCTAGTTAATAATAATAAAGATAATAACTGGAATTTTGTTGAGATATTTAGATAAAACTATCCCTCCGTTTTCCAAGGTTCTTCTTTTCATTCCTGTGTTTCTTTACATGGGAATTTAGGGAACTTTATATAAAGCTTTATGCTGTAAATTAATTAAAGACAACCTTCTGGGATGAAATAGTGCAGAAATCAATCCCAACACACACTTTATTGTGTCTGTGGAACATATATTTTTTTTGGATCAATTTTTTTTTGTAGCCATCTACTATGGTAGAACCGGTAGAACCCTCAGGACCTCTTCCCCCGGCCCCAGCGAGACTGAAGAACGGTCCTCAGATCCCTCATCTCGGGGGGTTGTGGGTGAGAGCGCCGCCTCGAAACCCGAGTATGCTGAGCGGGAGCACGAGAGGTGACACTTTGCCTCTGGGTCTGGCGGTAGGAGCTGGATGACGGCTGGGCCCTCTCACGTCTCTCCACAGCCGTCGCCGTCCTGGCCCCCAAACGACGAAGGAGATATTGCCGGAACGCCTCTCCTTGCGTCCTGGCACGCTGGAACCTGTTGACGACGGCGTCAACCGCCTCGCCAAATAGGCCAGAAGTCGCGATCAGTGTGTCGAGGAGAAAGGTCTTCTCTTTCTCCTGGAGCCATAGGTGCTGTTCCGTGGCTACCAGTGCTGACATGGAGCAACCAATAGCGTGGGCCGTCTCCTTTGTGACAAGTCTGTAGCTCGGTGGAGCTCAGCAATATCCTCCTCAGAGGGGCCTGCTCCTGAGTCTATGTCCTTCAGTAGATAGGCCTGGTATGTCTGCAAAACCGCCATTGTGTGCAGGCTTGCACCAGCCCGGCCCGCCTCCATGTAAGCTTTGACCACCAAAGCAGATGTCATACGACATGGCTTGGTAGGTAGCGCCGGCTCTTTGAGGGATGATGCATGACCGGGCGAAAGATAGCTAGCCAAAGCATCCTCAACCCGGGGCATCATCCCATAGCCAAACCCCTTGACTCCCGCTACGTCGCTATAGACCCGGAGCGGGGGAGTAGTCAGACGAGCTGAGAAGGGCTTATCCCAGGACTTGCACAACTCATCATGCAAGTCTGGAAAAAACGGCAGAGAACAGCGCGGAGGCGGCGCACGGTGCTGCAGAAAGCGCTCATCCAGTTTGCTCGTAGCATGTGTCTCTGGTACTGGCCAATCGAGCTGGAGCTTGCTCACCTCTAGGAGTTTGTCATAGCTGGGCGCCGACTGATGACACTCCGCTTTTCTCTCATGGAAGTCTTCCTCCTCCATGATGCTAAGCACATCCAGCTCCTCAGAGCCGGATAGCTGCAGCCTCTCCTGGCTCATACCTCGAGCGGGAGAATCTGCGAAGCGGGCTCCCGAACGAGACCGAGGGGAGTCGGAGTCAGCAGACGAGACATGGGAAGCCTCGGCAATCCCGATGCCGTCAGAGATGTCGCGCTGGGAGCCCCATGACCGAAGCCGCCGCGCCACCTCAGCAGGCCCGATCCACAGGGAGAGCGCATCCTGTCGTCTTGGGAGAAGAGAGCCGCACGGGACCTCAGCACCCTCAGGGGCAGGGCCTCGCAATGGCCGCAAGCAGCCCCCTCGAGAGCTGCCTGGGCATGCGGCATCCCCAAACAGGAAACACACAGGGCATGAGTGTCGCCCGCTGTGATGTAACGTGGGCACGGGAAAACACATCGCCTGAATTGCTCACCAGCCATCTCTCTGTCTGCCATCCTTCCAGGTAAGAGTTGGATACTTATTACTTCTAAACATGCCAGAGTGCCTGCTGAATGGAAAAGAGCTAATGTGTCCTGTGTGCTGGCGTGCTTATATACGCCTCCAGTTACGCCGTCACACGCTACCGTTCTAGCAACACCAATAGGATTGGAGTAGTTTCATTCATGTTTCAGCCCTGCCACGCCCAGAGGCGTTCCCATAGTGTCGTCACCGACGCAGTTCGAGTTCCCTCGAAGAGGAACATGCTGCCTATCCTTTCTGGAAGATTCTTTCATTACTTCACCTGCTTACACTTTCTGTTTACTTTAAATTTCACAGTTGAACGTGGGGTTCTGTGTCCCATCTCATCATCGCTGTACTGTTATTACCTTTGGGAGTGGTGACTTTAGTGTAAAAGTAGTTATTTCATGATATAGGAGTAATTAGAAAGGGCAGTTTCTACATCATCATGACTGAGGTAGTCTGCTGTCTGCCTGTTCTTGTACTTTAAGTAACTCCCTTCCTCTGCTTCCCCTGGCAGCTTCAGCACAGTGAGCCTGGATTGACTGGAGAGATCAGGCAGCCTCTGGACATTGCAGTGTCAGCAACAGCAAGGCAAGTGCAAGACCTATCTACCATTCACACAGTGCTCACTAGATGCAGGCCAATATTAAGACGAATGCACATCTTTTTCTTAAAGGCCCTCTCCCATACACCGAGAAAGATTAATACAGATATTTGCCAGTGCATATAGTGTACATGTATATGTGAAAAGCCTCTGTATCAGCACCCCGACCTGCAAGACGCCTCAAGAGGAAAGTCAACATGCAAAAATCGAGTCGGCTCTTTGTCATGTTTGCATTGCATGTTGCATTAATTTTCACAACAAGCAGCCAGTTGTGATGGGAGTGCAAGGCACCAGGAACAATACACTAAATAATACAATACAACAGTATTGATTTTTAAGAACGCTGTACTCTGGAAAGCAGAATGTGCCTCTGCCAATTAAAAGATGTCATGTTTATTGGCTCTAGGGTGATGTGTTTGTACGGGGTTTACAATATTTGTGGAGTGGATTAACTGACTGTGAGGAAGCGAATCAATGTGATGCAGTTCCACAGATGGGAAAACTAGCAAAGAAAACATTTTTAAAGGGATAATAACATTTTAACATGATGAATATGTTAAAAACCAGAGATGACTTTCCTGAAGTTTGATTTTGTGACTGTCCACCCAAGAAGAACGGCAGCATCGGTAGTTTCAGCAAATCGCCCAAAACAACAATTGTTTATACGTTTATGTGACAAATAACTCTAAGGGCAGTAGGAATTAGGATTGTTGTCTGCTGGAAGCAAAGGAGGAAGTGGGGTGGTGTTGTTATAGAGCCATAAAGTCCACATCGAGGTGGATTTATGGCTCAACAAAACGTGGTACTTAAACACAGAAGGCCGGTGTTTGTTTTGTGTTTCCATCTACAGTCAGCGTTTGTTTCTTTTAACCATTACGACAATGGTCCCCTAACCTTAATGAAGTAATTTTAACCAAACCATTCTCTATCCCTAAACCTAACCAAGTTTTTGTGCCATAAACCTGACCAGACCTTCACAATAACGTTGGCAGATCATAAAACAGATTTGTATTTCAAGATTGATGGATGAAGGACATACATACATAAGACATAAGAATTTAAAGGAGGAGGAGGCTGTAAGGTTTTGGCTTTCTGGATCTTTTAAAAAGGATAGTTGTAATGTATTGTATGTCCTTAAATGAAAATGATAAGAAGGCCAATAATGAAGCAATTGACTAAATTTGAAAATAAATAAAAAAAGTTTAAAGTTTTTTCTCCCCAAATCTAATTGATCAAAGCTAAAACAGACTCAACGTGTCCTGCTGAAGAGAATCAGGTTGCTTGCTGTGCTCATTTGTGTTAATATTGGTTGGTAACACAAACGCATCCCCAAACATTAGACTAAAATCGTCAGTAATAATGCAGCCCTCCATCCTCACAGCTCTTTATCAGTCACGGAGCACCTGTCTGGACCTGACCTGATTACAGAGGAAAGTAGGTCTGAATTTAACCCTCTTTGTTGTCACGCTACCTGAAAGGACACAGATAAATTGAGCCCCTTACTCTTCTCTGTACAGGCTGGGTACAGTTAAAAAAGAACTGTTGGCATATGTGGTCCTGTATTTCTGTCTTTTAGAGATTCAGGATGTGGACAGTTTTGCGAATTTGAGTGGCCATTTTGATCCGGGCTTAGTTCTTTCCAGGGCAAGTTATGGCTTTAAAGTAGGGTCCTCATAAGGATAGAAGTTACATGAGCATATAGGTGTGTCTAGCGTTTTCCAAGCTCTCTAATTGACCTTTGTGGAATCATCTATCTATCCATGGTCCAATATGTGGCAGCCGGGATTTCATGTTTCAAGGTTAGATAGGGTTGATAAGGACACACTGGCATACATCGAGGTGTGATTATGTGCAATTATATGGACAAAACCAATTTCTTTTCATCTCCAGGAGTCTGTATTCGATTTTTGGGGTGGTACTCCATACCACATCAGCGCAGATAATACCAAAGTGTCATCCATTTTATGAGGCCAGGCAGCTACTGCCAATTGAATGGTGGCTATAATAACAATCTGCGTGCCACTAGGATGCCGCTATGACCAAACATATTGATTGACTTTGTTTGAAAATGCAATTTTACAAATTGTTAATACATTTTCAGGGTGGAGAACTTTACTAGCATATTATCTTTAGATTACTGCCATAAAACAAGAGCTGCTGTCATAGGCAATAATGGGTAATAATGACCTCACTTGCATTTATTGATTGCAGATAAACATACCAGTCAATTTGAAAAGTTGAATTGAAATAAGATAGAAGCTTTATCTACTGTTATTTTGTTCACTACGGCGGCCATTAAATTGATGCTTACCTTGGTATGATTCATTGGAGGGTTGTTTTCATGAAGGGAGCAGCATTCATCTTGGGTGATGATTGATTTCTAGTGAAGGGGGCGCTTGATTTGGATGGAGCCCCTCCCATCGTGAGCCAGAGATGGGAACCCCCTGTAGAGTTGTCCGTCAGGCCCTATCTGGCCTCTGCATACAGCACATTGATCAGAGACTTTCAATCCCCAGCTTGATGGATGTGAGAAGACACTTCACTGCGGAGGCTTATAGGGTGGCTTTCTTCTGGGTAGCTGACATGTCTGAGTTACAGTTGTGGCAGAGATTCCTTTCCAGATTTACAGGTTTACATGCACATTGCCAAAGTCATTTTAGTAGAGGTTTTCTGTAGTGTTGCTTCTTGGATTCATGTGAAACTTGCACTGTATTACTGAAAGGACACATGTAATCTGCACAATCAATGTACATGTCAATATTTTTTGCCATGCTAGTGGTTTGGCTCCATGTCTGTCTGTCAGTGACTCCCCCACTACCAGACTGAAATATATCAACAGCTAAATGATATCTTGTCGGGAAAGTTTGTACAGACATTCATGTTTGATTTGGGGTTTTTGCTGAAATGTCTTAACAACTATTGGATATATTGCCGTGAAATTTGGTTCACATATTAATGCAACCTTCAAGATGAATTGCATTTACTTTGGTGATGCACGTCATTTCAGTTTATCAAATAATTTGGTGTATGACCAAATACCTTCAAAACTATTGGCATTGCCATTAGCCTCAGTAGTACTTTCTATTAAGCACAGATTAGACGATGTTGCTAAACTGGTGAACATGGTAAACATTTTATCTGCTTAGCATCAGCATGTTAGCATTGACATTGTAATTATATTAGCACACTGCCTGCCCCAGCTTTACTTACTTTTTTGTACTTGTCGCCATCTCTTTTCATTGCTTATAAACTGTGAATGTCCTCAACTTTGTTCATCTGTGACCACTTCCATCTCTGGTTTTGGAGGTCTGAAAGCAATGTGAGCAAAATTAGATTTCTGAGCATCCTTTTATGTGTCTGACTTTATTTGGATGATCAAAGTCACACTAATGGCAAATGTTACTGCAGCCAAAAGATCACAGTCTGATGCCATGACATTGTCTGGTCATTGCTACAAGGACAACACTCAAATAATGATAGATCTGGAGTCTGTAAAGTTGCTATGTACTATATAATTTATGAACAAACCCATATTTTCAAATAATTACCTGGGAAATGTTTATGCAGACTGGAAACAATAATAAGCCCATATTATCATTCTTTTTATATTATCAAATTATTAATACTGTATTCCTCACTATGCTAAATAGTATTGTTATCATTATCCATACTATCTGTACTATTATGGCAATTTTCATGACTGTAATTACTATCAACTCATTAGACCTTCTCCAAGTAATTAAAAATGACATGGTAACCGTAAACCCTTTATTATGAATTGTAAATCATGGTGGACTACAGTGACTGATAGTATGCACAGTGAACATCAGCTGTTAGCAACCACATCCCCATCACCTTTACTGTACATACACACTAGCTGTCACAAAAAATGGGAGTGAAGAGAACATTTCCAGCTGCAGATTAATGTGTGAAGCAGTGTGTAATCTTTCTCTCCTCACTATGAGAACTTGGTGTTGTAGTTTGGGGAAGGTGGCGTGAAGAGATGACAGAGAGGAGGATGATGGTCTTGACTGGAGGACATGATATGTCACTGGTACCAAATGTATTTTTATATTATTTATAACACACATACACGCTTACTGTTTTATTTATTTATTTTAATTTAATATATTATTTTCATTTTCTAACACACACATGCTTATTGTTTTACGTTAGAATTTTTATATTTAATATATTTTTTATTATTTTATTTTGTATTAACACACACAAACACAACTTTTGCTGTTTTATTTCCTTATCTATTGAAATGTACGAAATGAATTCCTTATCCTTATGTACTATGTAGCTTTGGCAATATTGTTGCTATACATTCATACCAATAAAGCTAATTTGAATTAGAATTTGTGTGAATTGCCCCAGGGCAGCACGGTGGTGCAGTGGTTAGCATTGTCACCTCACAGCAAGAAGGTCGCGGTTGCCCCGGCCTTTCTGTGTGGAGTTTCCATGTTCTCCCCGTGTCTGCGTGGGTTCTCTCCGGGTGCTCTGGCTTTATTCCACCGTCCAAAGACATGCGGACTAGGTTAATTGGTGACCCTAAATTGTCCTTAGGTGTGAGTATGAGCGTGAGTGGTTATTTGTCTATGTGTGGCCCTGCGACTGGTGACCTGTCCAGGGTGTACCCTGCTTTTCGCCCGATGTCAGCTGAGATTGGCTCCAGCCTCCCTGCGACCCTGTATGCAGGACAAGCAGTTGACGATGGATGGATGGATGGATGAATTCTCTCAATGCCTGTGTATATTCAGTATGTACCTAGGGTACCTTTTGCAAGCTCTGATTTCTCATTTATGCTACCTATATATATATATATAGGTATGTATGTATGTCTATATATGTATATGTGTGTGTGTATATATATATATATATAATATATATGTGTGTGGTGTGTATAGGTGTCATTCAAAACAATTACGATAGCATCTTTTTTCAAAAAATATGATTAGTAACTCTTTTGTCCCTTTCCTCAACAAAATAAACATCTTAATAGAAAAAATATTTGCTATATTGTTATTGAGGAAAGTTATATTACGATAATTAGCGTTATTTTTTTATTGCCCAGCCCTACTCCTGTTATGAAGGGTCAAGTAGATTGGTAGCTTTGACAACTTTGATACAATATTTTGATTTAATGTGTGCATATACTACACTTGGAGGAATCTTTGAATCACCCTAATCTTCTTTACTATGGCATTTTATTCAATATCAGCTTTTGTTGCAGACAAGTACAGTTTACAGCATCAACAGGTCTGTGGCACAGCTCCTCCCTCCTCTCTCCCTCATTTGATTCTCTGATATGGTGACTTGTATTTAAGTGTAATCACATGCACTGTAATAACTCGATTATAATCAAATTCAGGCAATACCCCTGTAAGGTGATGCTGTATTCTAATTGTCTTAAGTGCATTATGCTTATAATTATCATAAATAAGCCCCAATCACAGCAGTTTAACTAGTTTGATTTATGTATTAGTTTGATTCATTTATTATGTAATCGTTCAGTGTGATTTCATTCAATGGTTTGAAATTATGTACTAGAATGACTGCAGAGCAACTGACGCAGAGCAGTGCTTCTGTACATAAACAGCAGCAAAGCCAGTGGTGATGGGAAAGTAAACTAAATTGAAGTAAATTCATCACACTCTCCCTCCATTTTCCTTCACTAATGAGATGTTTCCTGTTTGCTACCAGAAAGCCTACAAACATTTACCCAGTTATCTCATGGAATAAGTCTGGTTGTGTCTTTTGGCCAGGGTGTGTGGTAACATACTGTATTGTCTCTAATTTGATTTCATTTTGAAACTGACCTGCCAGTGACGACTGTTCCCATTAAAGTACCAAGTTAAACTGATTTCCAGCTAAACTACATTTACTCAGATTGACATCACTGAAACTACCTTTTACTTTTTATTGTGAATCATATCTGCTTCACATCAAAACACCTTAATCTGACATCAGCTCTGGCCTGTACGTTATCAGTTTGACTGCTGGAGTTTTTTTTGTTTTTTTGTTTGTCAGTTTTTATTGGCCATAACCAGCAAATGGACGAGATGCAGATGTTTTCTCTAACTAGCTAACGGCACATATTTTGTATATGTGTGTTTGGGTGTCTGTGTGTGGAGTGTTTCTGTAGCTGTGTTTGATACAGCTCAGCACATACCAGGAATATATTTGTTTCATTGTTGTTGTCGGAATTCAAATATTACAGCTTCAGATGAGGCCACTTAAAAATTGAGCGGATGCAGCGTGTGTCCATTGTGTCTTTCCATTGGAAAAATAGAAAATTCTGCAGCTACTGGTCTAAATCTCTCTGTTGGGAGGTCAAAGCCTAATTGACACCAAACAGCATGGTGGAGATGGCATACAGCTCGTCAGGAGCAGGAGGGAGGGAGAGATGGTTAACAGCAGTATATCCCCAGAATAAAGGACCTGTTGTTTCGAGGGTAATCACAACAAACCCTGCCTCTCTGTGCCTCTGCCTCATTTGTTTTTTCATTTGTTCTTTCATCCTCGCCATGCCTCCTTGGTTTGTCTGTTTCACTGATATCACATTGTTGGGTTTTTTTTCGCCCTGCCTTCCTCACCCCTCCCCATCACCCTCTGTCATTTTCTCTCTCCTGTCTGTTTCTCACTCTCCACTCACCCCTCCCCTCCTTCTGATCTCTCCCTCTGTGTCACCCAGGGCTTTTTGTTCCCATTTTCTCCCCCTCTCCCTGATTCACTTGCTCTCCTCCTGCCTCATTAGCTAGATGCTTCATTGGAGGAGAGCTATAGCTTGTTGAAGCTGGGAAGGCGTGGTCTTCCTGTCTTTTTCGAAGTCTCTCTCTGTCTGTTGAGTCATCACACATGCATTTTAATGGTTATTGGTTGGATATTGCTTGAATATTATCAATCTTTTTGTGCATGTCTCCTTCTCACCCTACCCCTGCCTGTCTCTCTGTCTCACACACACACTTTTTACAGACCTCGATCAACCCAGTCCGCCAGACAGTCAGTCAGTGCCGGGTGCAGTTCTGTTCCAGTTTCCAGTAAGCTGATCCTGCTGGCAAAGGCTTGTGGGGAGACTTCCTTTTCTGGAAGGACCTGATGCATCGTGTTAATGATCCCCTCTCTCTCTCTCTCTCTCCCTTTCTCTGCCTCTCTACTGGCCTGTCAGAGGAGTCAAGAGTCTCATTTCATATCACAACGTCTGTGCAGGGAGCAACAGCAGAAATCACCCAGCCGGCAGAGTGAAGAGACTGTGTGGATCACGCCCCCCTCATCTGTTTCAGCCTTACACTCTTTCTCTCTTTCACCAACACCATTTAACATGCTTTCCCTTCTTTCTTCTCTCTTTCTCTTTCCTTGTGTCTGACCCAAAAATGTTCTGTCTTTTCTGACTTCTGTCCTCCTTTCTCTGTGTCTCCAGTCTCCAGCCTCAGGTAGGCAGCACCACATCCAGCCAGAAGTACACTCCTTCAGTCTACTTCTCTCTGTTTATTCTTCCTTTCCTTCATTATACACATCCTCCTCCTCCACCTCCTCATCTTCCTCCTCCGCCTCTGTCTCTTAACTCTGCTCCTGCCTCCACACCCTGACTCTGAGTGCGCCGGAGAGAGTCGCCAATTGCGCACGGCAAAGGCAGCAAGTGGGAGTGGACCTCGGCAAGCGTGCTTTCAAGTGTGTGCATTTGTGAACGTGGAGAGGAAGAGGAGAAAAGAAGGAGGAGGAGGAGGGAGAGAGCATCAGCACAGTCCTCCCAGTCTCTCCTCTCTTCACGCGCACTCCCACTCTGCATGGAACAATCCTTCCTTCACTGCTTCTAAATGGACATTTCTGTGGCAGCGTTTCACCAGTAAAGACAGCAGCTGCTGCCGCTCCACTCTGCAAGCTCATACATGCTGGATTTATAAAGAACAAAGTGAGGAGAGGAGTGGAACAGGGGGAGATCTCTGAACATGAGTGAGGAAGCTAAGGAGAAAGCAGGCAGCGGGAAAGCAGCCCATCGCAAGAAGAAAGGCAAAAAGGTATGAGACAGGAAGCACTTTCTTTGTCTTGGTGTGTTTCGTTTCGCTCAGTTGCTGCTTAGGCTCAGCGAAAGATGTTTTATGTGTTTGTATGGGAAGTGAGAGGTTCCTGGATGAGGTGAGATTAATGGGTGAGGTTGATGAATCCTTTGGAAAGTGACTGAAGGTGTGTTTGACCATGTTTTTTATTGTTTTTTAATTTATTTATTTAGTCATTTATTCTGATTCTGAAGTTTTGATTTTTTAGCACTCACTTATTTAAAGTGCAGCCTGTATACCTGGTTGTTTGTCTGTGAATCTTACTGTCAAATGTTTAAACATTTTTGTCTGTCATTGACAAGCCAGCATGTAGCTCTGACACACGGGAGAAATATTTGTTTAGCCTCACCTGAAGCGCTACTAAAGCCCATTGAAATGCTGTCTGTCTGTCATCAGTTATTACAATCCAACTGGTCGGTCTGGTTGTTTTGCTCTGGGTGATTGACTGGGGGAGCAGTGGTATGTAAAGTCGAGAGGGAGTATGTGTATAATGGGAGGCAAGGGGATGTCCTCAGGTGTTGGGGTGGGGGCAGCAGAATGCACGCACCTCGCAGACATCTGGTGTGCTGTCAAACTCCTCTATAGCTGTGTGTGTGTGCGTGTGTGTGTATTTGAGACACATGCAATGTATGTAATGTGTGCATAGCTTTCCTGTTGTTTTCCTCAGGAGTTGTTATTATGGCTTTTAATTGATGGTGTTTGGAGACACAGAAACATGTTTTAACTTATGAAGTGAAATGTTGGTTTGTGTGGGTGCTTGTGCTAATGTGTATACTTATAATGGAATTTCAGGTTGTGGTTAAGCACCTTGAACATGCCTGTGGTATAAGCGTTATTAAAACAGGTCTCTGGCCTCCTTTGCCTCCCATGCTGTCGTGTCAGTGTGGCTTTCTTATGATGAATGTGTTTTTGTGATGAAAACCACTGATCATACGCAAATAGTGTCACAAAAAAACACACTTTCACACATACACAAAGAGTATTTTCCAGATCATTTGCGCCTGGATGGGGCTTGCACATATTTGTTGTTAAATGTTAATCGCTGTTGTTCTATATTTTTACATTGTCAATTTATATATTTATGTACACAATATTCTCTTCCGCTGCAATATGTCTACAAAACACAAACCTGGAATAATGCACACACGATGTTGTTCTTTCTCTAAAAATAGTTATATTAATTTTCTCCATTCTTTTTATTATTCTTATATAACTTGCATTGTTTATTCCATATTTATATATTTCTAGATTTTATGTATGTCAACTGTATGTTTGTCTACGTGTAGTGATGTAGTGATGATGTGTAAAACACTACTTGGCAATTCTGATTCTGAAGATACATTTCGAGGTGGCCCTTGAGATCAGGGATTTTGTTGGACAGGGGAAGACCAAAGCAAAGCAAGCACAGTTATAACAGATAGCCACTATATGTTTTACAAGGCTGAGAGAACCTGTTATTGGGAAGGAAATTCATTCTTTTCCCATTAAATAATTGATGGCTGCTGTGATATGTGCCACCCCCAGTGGTAAAGCTGTCAGTCGCGTTCCTCAATGACAGCCAGAGACAAAATGTTCAAACTACTGACTTCAGTAATGAAATGTTGACACAAAGGAATGTCACACATTTAGTGGTGTAGGGGCTGTTGAAAATTTTTAAATGTGAGCAAACTGATCCTTGTTTACTTCAAGATGAAGCAGTTGAACAGTATGAATAAAAAATAAATTGTTTGAAAAATGCTGTATGTGAAAAATATCTTAGAGATATTTCATGATGTTTATTTCTTTGACATTATGGAACCAAAATATGTAAAAGGCAGCCAGACCAGCACATTTGATATTATCAATGATTTTAGCATATTAGTATAAATGTCAGTCAATAAGTAACAAGAAAATTGCAGTACAGACATATGATACATACGTTTTAAGATATAATATAGAAATGGTCCAGTAAATCTCCACTATATAGTTTGTTCAGCAGAGAGCAGGGACAAGTTGAAATTAAAGTTGATAAAATGTCCCACTCATTACATATTCTGTTAACAGTTAAGGGATCTTAATCCAAATGTTTGTTTATGTAATGAATTTATGCAAAAAACTTAATATTGGTATCAGCCTCAGAAATCCAGTATTGCTCAGGCTCTTCGTTGCAGAGGCAGTGATGGTCATTCAGATATTGGTCATTTTCTAAACTGATATTTAAAACTCTAATTCAAGAGTTTTAAATATCAGTTTAGAAAATGTTATGAACATTCAGTTCTTCTGAACATCAACTCCATTTCCCAACGGATTAAAATGAAGGAGGTTGGGTTAAGTTCACCAATAGGATTATCGCTGAGGCCCAAAGTTCTCTGTTAATGCATTTTCCCCAATGAGGCACGGCCCGTTATCTCTCCCACACAAGCTCCAGATATGCAGCCATGAAACTGAAAACAGCCCAGCAAAATGATGCATATTAATGTTTCTCACATATATGCGTTGTTTGTTTGTTTGTTGTGTGTGTACATGTGCAAATGTGTGTCCATCTGTGTCCGTGTGTGTGTGTGTTGTTTTTTTTTTGCTCTGTGTGAATGCCGGATAACTATGCCAGATGTGTTAATGATTGTAGCCATGGCAACTAGTTTCTGTTCTGAGCGAAAGATGTCGAGGGTGAGATCAGGCGGGAGAGAGCGAAAGAGAGGGAGTGAAAGAGGGGGTGGACTGGTGAACTTGGTGGCCAGAACAGAAATATATTTTTCATGAGGCAGCTGCTGTGACGGGGGAAGCTCAAGGATACAATCAAACATCTTTTAGTCAAGGTCCCAGACTTATCCCTATTAAGACAGGGGGTCGTAAATCAACACCAAACACAATATTGTGTTGGCCTTTATGTGGCTGCTGTGTGTGTGTTTGTGAGTTGGTGTGGTACTTTGATGTTTCTTCAAATGCTTCATGATCTCAGAGAGGCTTAATGATAAGAATTTGATGTAGTGATAGAGATAATGAGGTTTACATAACACACACACACAAACACACACAGTATTAACAGGAATTCAGTTGCATATATTCCCACCACACAGAAGCTGCTGTTGGGTCATGTGAAAAAATTGCATGTGTACCCACTTGTGACTGGACATCTGGTTTGCTGTGCTCTGACGGGTGTTTGTGTAGTTAGTTTAGCTGCTTCAATTTGACATGGAACAGTTTTCTTGCGCAAAAGAAGAAGCAATAAGAGAAAAATGTGCCTGCAAGATAAAAAGACCCCAGGGGACTTTCATAGACATATCTCACTTCCAGAATCCTAATTACTATAACTAAGCTCAACAAAATTCAGCTGCTTGTCTGAAGGAAGAAAGGAATTGCTTATATTATCAGGACAGTAAAAAACAACAACAATTTATTTAACCAGATCTAGACTTACATAACCGTTCCATTAGTTTCTATACAATAGGCTACGCCCAATGAAGAGCAGACACAGAGTTAACAGAGAGTTTGCAGATTATTAAAGGGTCGGGTGTGAGTTTGTGAATTAAATTTAAAATGAAATGGAAACTTAGATGATGGACAGAAGGAGTAGTGCTATGTATAACTGTACAGTTTGCCCACATCATTGGCTTTTCCAAATAAATGTTCTCAGCAAAGTAAACATATTGTTATATAAGAGGTGCTTAGGGATGCTTTGGAAACACCATAGTTTTACCAGGTTTGTATCTACTCTATAAACTGCCCTTAACTGCAAGATGTGCTGTATGTTTACTCTTCAGGTGGCTGTGTAGGGATTGTGTGAGGAACGGCAGTATTTCTGTCAGAAAAACCTAAGCAGAGCTGTTTTTAGTGTTTTTGCTCAACATGCTGATGGATGGAGGCATGTGGTTTCACTGAAACACAGAAATTCTGTCACAAACAAGCTGCTGCTGCTGATCATATTTTGCCAGTCAATATATTCTGCCTCGACTCCTCACGGTATATTTGACACTCACAAAACAACAACAAGGCAATTCAGAGTGCATTTACTTGTTGATGTATTTTTGCTGTAAGTGACATGCAATCTTTTATAAGCCTGCCCCCAAAAAAGCTGCTCACCAACTGAACTTTTCATGTGACAATGTTTTTATACTATAGATACATCAGCAGCAAAAATGAACAAAGATCAAAATAAAAAGGTCAGATGATGCTCATTTTCCCCACCCTTGCACTTTTCACTGGACTGTATAGATCTCTCTTTTGTGTTACCTCTGTTGTCTTGTTCCTAATGAGACAGCCAGGCATCAAGGCTTGGGTAGCTCTGTTCTTTGTCTTGGATGGAAAAACCCTGCCAGAGACAGAGAGCCCCGCGTCTGGAGGACTGGTGAAATAAGCCGTTCTGTGACAGTGCTTTCAAAGAGAAATGGCACATCACATCCCCCAGATAACAGCAGGGCACTGGTGAATGTGCTGATGGAAGATGTGAAGCGTGTGCGTGTATGTGTGCATGTGTGCGGGGAGAGACTAAGAGAGAGAGCAAACTAAGTGCTGCTTTTGTTTTTCAGATTAGGCTAATGGACTTGGCACAGATCAAATCCTTAGGAGGGGTAAGTTATGCTTTAAGGGATTTGGGAGAGAGCATGTGGAGAAAGTGTGTCTGCTTTAGGGGAAAATACAGTCAATACCGTAAAATAAATACAGCTGAAACAAATCGATTTAGTTGATCAGCAAATATTTTGAGAATCACTCTTTTAAGTCCTCTTCAAGCTAAAGTTCTGGCAACACCACACCCCAAAACACCCCCCCACCGACAGTGGGGGGCTAATATGTTTAATACTTGTCACTAATGCATTTAAGTGTGATGATATTATAAGACGGAACAGAAACATGGTTCACAAAAAGCAAAAAACAGAAAGCTCTTCAAATGTCAAACCTGGATAGGATTGAACGTAGAATTATATTTTACTCTACAAAACTTGTTTTTGGTAGATCTCAAGCGTGTTCTGCAACCTTTTGCAGTACTACACACACAAACACAAAAGACCATAAAAATCAATTGAACCTGAATATTGATATTGGTATCAGGCCAAACAAATGCTGTAACCTGTGATTCCCCATCACATCACCTCCTTGACATTACTTGTATCTGCAGCATATCCTTGGTGCCGCTTAGAAATGTGGTTACTTATATAAAGCTTTACACACGTGTATGCATGCACATGTGCTGTATCACTTCAGTGTGGAGGTGGGAGTAAGTGCACATGTGTGCTCCCTCAGTAGCTCTATAAATGTATGCATGCATGTGTGTAGGTGGCTGTATTCCTGCCGTCTCTGTGTGGGTGTGTGTTTGGGGAGGTAGGCATCCGGGCACAGCTGCACGCCCTGGGGAGAGGGCAGAGGGGTCAGCCTGTCAGGGCTCCATCACTCTCCGATTAACTAACTGTATCTCTCGTTTCACTGAAGAAGGGAGGGAGAAGGGAATGAGGTGAAAAAAGAAGATGAGGAGCCAGGGGAGAGGGGGATGAAGGAGGTGAAATAGAGAGGGCTGAAAAGGCTGATGGAAGATAGACAAGTGCGAGTGAGGTGTGAGCCGGGGAGTGACAGAGGAGTGGATGGAAAGGAAGGGGAGGAGGAAGTGTGAAGGAGGAGTGTTTCTTTCTCGGTCACTCTGTAGCTCTCCCTTGATCTTCAATCTGCTGTAGGGGAGGTTTAAGGGGCCGCTAGGCTTCATCAGCTTGTCGATGGTGAAACAGCTTCAGAAACCCCATCCCCTCACATTCTTCCGTTGTCTCAATTGAAAGGGCTGTGTCTGTGTGTCTTAAAACCTGCAATGTGGAACTTTTGTCTCCCCCTTCTGACAGTGAGAGTAAATACACAACACTGTTGACACGTGTTTATGATATATAGAGCTGCTGCTGCCAATAGGGTTCCTCCCCCCTTTCTGCTCTGGCAAACCAATCATTACTGGTTGGCATAAAACACATCACAAGAATGTTGCCACAGACAAAAGATTTTAAAACTATGCTATACTGTGAGTACAGAGAGATTTACCTGCCGGTAATAGGCATTATCAGCATTGTGTGATCTTTTTTGGCAATAGTTTGAATGTAACGGATGTTAATCTATATGGAAAAGTCCTGCACTCCAGCATTACCTTTCCAGAACCAACAAGCTGACGGTCCCGTCCCCTATACATAGCCGTTGGCCATGTGTGGAGGATTGCGAAAGTTAAAAGGACTGGAACATCTCCCTTAAGCTTGCTTTTTACATTTTTTACACAGCAATTCCACTTTTGTGTATACAAACGACTACAACACTGTGAATGTGTTTGAGGAGCAAACCGAAAATGTGTGCCCCATATTTAAATGATTTTCCGTGTTTCGCCCCTCTCTCTGATGACCTGCTTTTCACTACACCATCGAGTGTAGCCTTTTGGAACA
Source organism: Micropterus salmoides (assembly GCF_014851395.1). Taxonomy (NCBI): domain Eukaryota; kingdom Metazoa; phylum Chordata; class Actinopteri; order Centrarchiformes; family Centrarchidae; genus Micropterus; species Micropterus salmoides. The sequence continues at coordinate 19,428,511 of NW_024041373.1, forward strand.
GCAATGAACATTTTTGCCTTCTGTGTTATGAACTTTGTAAGCATAAACCAGCCTATGAGTCCTCCATTTTCTCTTGCTGACTGACTGCTGTTATTTAGCCTGAGGCACCTGTTGTTGTCAGACAAAGACACATACGTTTAAGCAGTCTTTAGTATGAATACAAGTATACAGTACTCGCAGACAGAAACCCACATGCACACAGAGACCAGGGATAGAAAGAGAGCAGGCTTGGCTAACTAACAAGGCTGTTAAACCAGAACTAATCAACTAAAAAACCTAACAAGGGCTCTGTACTCTTCGCTCTATCCATCCACCCCCAACACCCCATCAACAAAAGCAAGCAATTTGAAGAAATGCCTTGGTAAGTTTTTTTTTTTTCTCACAGGAAGATGAATCAATACCTGTAAGAGCTCAGCTCAACTTAAAATGAGTTCTTCTCCCTGTAAGAAAAGGCTAAAGCCAGCGTTGGGCTGTTATCTGGTATCAGAATGCTTCGGTCTAGTATTCACATGTAATTAAAAAAAGGTCATGCCTCAGTCTGAAAATTAAACTTCCGGAGTGCTGAAAAATATTTTGGGCATGTGATATTAATAAAAAAAGCCATTTAATATGAAGAAAATTGCTGAATCGCTACCAAATTTGAATGCACAAAGACCCAACATTTTCAACCTGGGCTGCTTGATGACCCAGACTGGAGTTGCTTTGAGGCGTCTAAAATGTAATAATGTGTGCCTTCATATCCACTCTACTGGTATTTCTCTCTGCTGGCAGTCGCTGCTGCCTGAACCCCGCAGCCTCTTCCGTTTCCCACAGCTCTGTCCGGAAGGCTCTTTACATCTCTCTCTGTTGTGCTCTTTCTATTTCTCTTCTCCTCTTTTCCTCTCTTCTTCAAAAGACTCCACAGTGAGAGTCAGTAATGGAAAACAAGAGAGAAAAAGACATACAGAGACTTACACTGTCAGATTTAGAAACCCCTTTTATCAAGTTTGGGATCCTCCTTAAGCCTCTCCTGGCGCAGTGTCGTCATGGCAACTGTTAAATGCAACAGAGCAGGATAACAAAAGCTTTTGTTCTGTACCAAAAGCAATAACGGTGGTATATGCTCACTGTGTTGTCTGCCGACCTTGTTTTGACCGCAGCATTGTCTCACCCTATTTCTCTATTTTACTATGGCTTGTGTGAATGTATGAAAACTGGTTTATTCATAGTCCATACTTAAATGAATTGAGTCACAGATGCACTGGCTATAAATTGTAAAAAAACAATAAAGTTTTGATGTAGTTAGTTATTTAATAAGGCTCAGGTCACAATGCACAAAATATTCCAGCCATGTGTGAGAACTGACAAAGATCACACTATTCCCACAGTAAACCAGCAAGGAAAAGACATCTTGTCACGTGATGTAAATTCCTTTTTATTGTGTTTGATGTGCAGCCTTATTGTGTTTATTCACAAGAAATGCACATAGCAAGCTGTGGTGGGTGAAAATAGTCTAGATTTTAGTTTCAGATTTCAGAGCAGTGGCACCACCAGAACCTGAATGATGCCAGTGACAGAAAATGTCAAAGCCCAATGTTTTTTGTAATTAGAATAGCTTATTAAAGGAGGAACATTTGTCTACATCCCTCACTGTTCCTTTGATTCACAGGTGTTGTTTATTTATGTCAGATGATGTGCCGTGAGATCAGGAATACATCCACGGTAGAGGAAAACCAGATGGCTCACCCCTGCTTCCTCTGTGGGATGAAGAATGAAAGCTTGCTAGTGAATAAAATCGGTAAATTACATGAAAGATGAACTGTGTAATCCCAGGCAGAGGAGATAGCTGCAGTCTCTCTCAAAAAGTCCATGTGTTAAGACCCTTCTGCTGGCTCTCAGCTGGAAGATGCACTTAACAGCAGGACCTGGCTTCCTCTGACATTCAGATCGTCTCACAGATAGCCACAGAACTGAGGCTGTGTTTTGAAATGTAGATCCGATTGCCAATTTAGCACTATTCATGCTAAAAGGTGGCCGGAAAACCAGGTGACGGAGACATCCTGAAGACATGCTGTGCTATACAAAATTTTTTCAGGGTAATTCATCGATGGTTGATATAGTGTAAAAAAAATATTTTTTTTTTAATACTACTTGTTTCTTTTGCCAGTTGCGTTTTTACTGACAGTAAAAGTGTCAGTAGTTGGATGGATGATGGGCATAGAAGGTGCATCACTTTCCCTTACAAGAACGGGGCACAGGTTCTGAGTCCCGTGTTTGGTCAGGTTTAGGTAAAAAAAAACACTTTGGAGAGGCTAAGGAAAGATCACGGTTTTAGCTACATGTTTATAAAGTGTGTTTTGTGTCAGTAAAATCACTGTTGACTTTTTCAATATTAAACCAAGATCATGATCTTTCCCTAACCTTAACCAGATGCTTTGAGTACCTAAACATAACTACAAAAAGTAAAAGTATGCTATGAGCAGATATTGTATTGCAAGAGTGGAAATTGTAGGGAAACAAATTAAATCTGGTGTCACTGATCATTTCACTGATACGTAGTATATTGTGACTTGCAAAATATGTAAATTCCGCACACCTAATTCATGTTTTATGGATTTTCCCAGGCTGTCTGGTGGCAAGGGCAACCCTATCAGTGGGGCTCTCAAAACAGCACAGGGAAGAGGTGCGGGGGTGGAAGGAAATATGCCGACTGGGAGGACCATGTTCAATGTTCCCCTTTTTAGATTTCAGTTCAGGGATGACAGTAGCGTAATGTGAGCCCCAAGGCAACATCACCTGAGCCAGATGGTACAGTAGCATCGTGGGAGAGGATTGGAAGGAATCAGTAAGTAGGAAGCAAGTCAGAGGAAAATGATGGATGAGAGACAGGAGAAGACTGGAAGAACCATGTCTTTAAAAGAGAGCGAAAAGCGTAGGGATTCGTGACAGGTGAAACCACGGGGGATTGTGAGATGTTAAGCAAATCAAAGACTTGGAGTAGAGTGGAGAAGTGGGTGAGTATATGAATGTCTGCAAGTGAACGCTCACATGTACACCTAAAATAAACCCCTACAGGCATGCATGAGATCCCTAGTCCCAGGGGCTTCAGTGACAATGATGGTGCCATTCAGTACAGTGCAGTTTTTTCTACCACACCATTAGATAACTCAAGAAATCATCTCCTTGCTGCTGTAGAGAAACTGTGACATTTGTCAGGTTTCAGTGTATGAACAAAAATGTTCACCTCATCTTTTCTTTAACACTCTCTGCCTTCCTCTCTCCTTTCCTCTCACAGCCAAAGAGTAGAGGAGCCAGACGGATGGGATTTGCTTGATATTGATATTGATACCTCAATTTCTGTTGCAGGCAGGCCAATGTGGTTTTGATTTGATGATATTCCGTGCTGCTCGGGTATGGAGTAAAAGTTGCCTGTCTTCTTGCTATTAATCTGGCTCTCCATTTGCCCAGAAACATTTTTAACCCTAAACCTTTTGAGACGGTTTCTTTGTCTAATGCTGCTACAAGCTAACTTTGATCAGACAGTCTCGGTCATTATTGAAAACCTTCAGTGTACCTCTTAGTGCTTCCTCTCCTCTCCCCAGCACACCATCTATTCCCCACATCATTTACTTTAATGAGGAGCCGGCAGTGGTTATATGTGCTCAGTCATTTTCCAAAACACCTGCTTCGCTCAGCAACACACATCCCAAGATATTATTTCTGTTCAACCAAATACTTCACTGATGATGTCCATTGTACAAACAACAGTGATGTAATGGCCCATTAAATGAAAAAGCTGCATGCCACTGGGACAGCTTTTACTATTCTGTTTCAGATTCCAGAGGATAGTTTGGGATGCAACTATCTTTTCCCAAGCTATCACTTATTTTGTGTCTCAGTAAGGCTAAACGCAGAATAAAGGGGATGTTGGCGTCTTTGTTATTGTTGTGGGCATGAGCATTACATAGTGATTTGACTGAAGCTGATAAATGCTGACACATGCTTCCTGAGAAGCTGTGTTGAGAACCTTGACAGAAAGTTGGCTTCAAATCGTAGCTGCTACGTGGGAGTGCTCAATTTTGTCTGTGAAGGCTGACAATCATATCAGCGTTTTTGACAAGCTCTGCTTTCTCCATCAACACTACATGACACTGGCATTTTCTGTAGAACTCTGGAGAGTATTTTTTAAAAGCTCAATTTTCTGCGTCGGAGTATCAGTTCAGTATGGATGGTAACCTGAAACAGTGAGAATTATTATTGAAATTGATCATGGCCCCAGTGCAGAGTGCTTTCTAGCCACTTACTTCACGCTGTGTTTACTGGGTTATGAATAAGCTAAGGAGTGAAAGTAGCATTGGCATGTGGGAGGAAGGATGGCATGGTGATTTTCACTGTTTTATATATTGCATGCACGGTGTGTTTGCATGTTGTGGAATGTCCCAGTGGTTCTGCAGAGGGCGGGGGTGTGGGTTGGTTTCTTCTCACAGTTACAGGGTTTCTCCTGCCCTGTGCTCAGTGACAGTACACGCACAATGTGACAACCTCCTGCTATGAGGATATGAGTCTGTTAATGAGATTCCCTCTGGACCTGTATGCGTGTGCATTCGTTTGTCATGAAACAACCTGGACATCTTAAAAGAGGTTGTATAAAGTTCATTCTGTCATCAGCTGTTATAACAATTTTCATAATGATGCCAAAAACAGTTTATGTGATCATGCAGTTAAAATGGTCTCTACATACATATTTGGTACATGCAGGGGAAGTGAAAATGAATTGCTCCTGGCTCTAGGTGATTTGATGTGATTAATATGAGTAGGTAGAAAATTAAGGGAGGGAGGGGGGCATGTGGGCAGTATGCTGGGATACAGAGGATGTGAGGATGATGTGATGGCGTCCAGGAGGCAGCTGGGGAAAGAGGGAACTGAGGAAGCAGGGAGGAGAGAGGACGGCTGAGTCTCCCACTTGTGTCATAAATAAATCACTGCTGAGATCTCCTTGCTGTCTATCCCAGCATGGACCAGGATGCTCTCATAGTTCTAGCTCATCCCAGATGGCCTAGTTTACCCTCAGAGAATAAGCCAAGCCATAATTTACCAGCTGGGAACTCTGTATGATCGCTATATCCATCATCAATTACCCAGCTCAACCCGAATTCAAACACTTCTAAAGTAAGCAGGAGAAATTTAACAACGTGGACACCCCCGGAATTGAATATTACCTGCATGAACAACAGAAAAACAATATTAAAAAGGCAGAGGGAAGCCAAGTTATCTAAAAAATCACTGCCCTCTTAAATACAGTTGCAGAGGAGGGTGTTATATAAAAGCAAGTGGGAAGACAAGATCAGCTCCAAAAAAAATGTTGAGTCAAAAATTACTAAATGATGTGCTCTTGTCAGCTCGGTACAGTATTCCACACCCATACAGACAGTAATGAAGTGTAATGCAAGGGAACAAAGAGAAACCATTTCCTCCCTCAGTGTCGCTAAACAATGGAGACATCCTCCTCGGTGGCCTGGACAGAGGGGGATTGAGTGGTTCTGGAAAGACCTGCGTTTCTCTATGGCGGTGATTGATAATGTTATTCGTCATGGCTTGCATGTGTCTGTGTGTGCTTCTGTATCTTTCTTTATTGCAGAGGCATGGAAAAAGGCACAGAAACAAAGAAGGGAGACAGAAAGTACAATAGTACAAAGGACAATTGAGAGCCAGAAAAAAGCATCCATCAATAGTAATTAACAACATCCTGGACTTTCACGAGTCAGAATGTAATATAAACATGTAATTCAGAAGCACTCACATACGTATCAAACCTCTTGAGTCCTCTGTTACATTTGATTGTCTACTGAATCAGTGACCACAGCTCAACGAGCGCCATGAGATTTCTTCTGTCGTTCTGCCGTAAAGTTATCATGAGTACAATTTGTCAAGTCAAAGATACAAATCTTTTTAATATTTCTTCTGTTCTAGTGGCAATTTTCCAAAGTGTGTCTCAACCAGCCATCTTACTTTTTTAGGATACTGCGCTAAAAAGCATTTAATACTGGTCAGTATCATTGAGCAGGACTCCTGTTTCCTTGTGATATGATACATTTTGTTTTCCTCTCTTGAACTTTTTGGTGCAAGTGTCAGCGCTGTGGTCAAAGTTTGTTTATCACTTTGCTACATTTTCAAAGCACAAGAAATGGAGGACTTCTTAGACCCATTTCGCACAGTGCGATACATGGTGAACTTGTAGTCTGTGAAGATTCTCAGTCATCCAGGTCATAGTTATCCAGTTGCCCTCCGACTTTAACCTTCTTTGGATAGTGAACTTGTACGATCGTTAAAACACATCATCAATTGGTGCCATTACTCAACTGTGCTCAGTCATGAACTTGTCTTTGACTTGACTCACCGTACTCCATTACATCCCTGTATGTACGATATGAAGTTTAAGGGATCCTCTTGAGCAACTGACTACTGAAGCATCTCCAGGGTTCCCCTTATGCCCTAGTTCAGTCGTCCAGATGGCAAAAAATTAAAAAAAAAATGTATTACTTACCAAAACAAGCATGGCCAGAAAGGCATTTCAAGCTGCACATTTTAATAATCCACATCTCATCTGTGATCTCAGAGAAGTGCCGCCCTCCATATTACTATCGGCTACAAGACTGCACTGCTGGAATTTAATTGAATCAAATTCTTTATTTAATTCTTAATCTGGTATTTAATTCAGTAATTTCAGGCCAGATTGTTTTCTGATTAGCGTCACTGTAATAATGGCCCGGCACCCGGCCCTCTGCGTGTGCTAAAACTTCCAATACATTTCAGAGAAAATATTATTTCCCAACTGAAACTGGCTTCTAATTGTCTGCTTTACCAGCACAGTCACAGTCACAATTGGAAAGACAGCATTAGTATTGACCCTACACAGGCCTGTGCCTGAGTAATGTGCTGAGAGCTGAAGAGATGCGGCTGACAATGGCAAATGAAGTTAACGTGACTTCTGCTCCACTTTTGAAATCAGGACCTAACTTGGTTTACACTCAAGAGCAGTTTAACTGTTTGGTTTGATAAATCACAGCAAATGAGGGAAAAGAAACCCTGAAGCATTTGAGGCCAAGACAGAGAGTTGCCATTTTCATTGGCTCTCTTGGATGAAATACCCATATAATTTTGTAGTGAGTGTATCATATGAAACTCTGAAGGGATTTTCTACAGTGTCACCGTGGATGAGATTGGAGAGGAGGAATGATCTTCGCCTTACAGTAGGGCTTTACCTTATTGTATTATCTATAATACTAGCTAATTGGAGCTGTCAAACTGCTGATAATCTGTATGAGAGTGTGCCATTCGAAATGGCACAGCACAACCTCAACATTTCTAAGAGAGATGATTAGAGTATGTGTGTGTGTGTGTGAGGCTGAAAGATTTTTTTTTTTAAATCATGCAGCTGAGTAAAAAAGGCTGAACCCAACAGTCGTTTGTCTGACAGAAAATGTAATGAAGTAGATTGGATATTCAAGAATTCTCCTCTGCTTTTTCTTTCTGTCTTTGAACACTTTTGATGGCTTCAATTTTTCTGCATAAAGAAAAACGTCAGGACTTGATGACCGCCTGTGGCTCCAGAGCCCAAACAATAGCAATATTCTCGTGATGTTGTTAATGTCTTTAAGTAGAAGTAGTTTGAAATGATCTATTTTGAGCAAGCATCTTCAACACACGTGACTTTGTGACACCAACTTCCTTCAGTCAGTGTATCCATCCATTCATCCATCTGTCCATCCATATTCATCTGCCTCTCAAACTAAAACCTTCCGGCGTTCACACTCTGGCTTAGCGCAATAAAACAATATCCACTATCTGACCTTCTTTTCTCCTCACAGTCACTTAACTTTTCTCTCCCTGTCTTCTTTCTTTTCTCTTCAGTTTCGTCCCTCTCTTGTCAGCCTGCTTGTTTTCTCGCAGCTGCCTCAGAGTGGAAGGAACTGTGAAAATGGTAGAATTTTCGACTAAGAAGCCTAGTCTCACACACACACACACACACACACAGTCTCGACATCAAAGCTCCTGTCATTCTCTGCCTGCCGACAAGCTAGATCACTGGGCAACCGAGGATAGAGAGAGAAGAAGAAGACGAGGTGTGAGAGAGAAGAGGTTGGAGACTGAATGTAAAACAGACAGATCAATGTTCTTTGTGTATCTGGGCATCATTGAGTATGCGATTGCCTGTGCTTCCCAAAGCTGTAGTGTATGTGTGTGTGTGTGTGCGTTAGACCGAGTCCTATGTCTATTTCCTGTCTTGGCACAGCCAGCAGCCACTCAGCCCAGCATGTGGCATCTGGAACCTGCCTGCAAGCACACTCTTACAAGGCCTGAAGAGTGTGTGCGTGTATGTGTGTGTGTACACGTGTTTGTCACTGTGTATGATAAGATGAGAAAATGTGTGTCCATCTGGGCTGCAAATGTGCATTTCTAAAGCTACAGTTGCATTGCTGTATGTTGGTTGTAAAGTGCAGTGGATAGCATTAGCAAAGATACAGGTCAGATGGAGAGGATGGTGTTTCCTGCTGTTGACGAGGAAAGACCTCTCTAAATCGCTCTCTCTCCGTCTGTGCCCTGTCTCAGGCACTCACCTCCTCTGTCTGGGTCAGCCAGTGATACTTTATCATCTGTTCCCTTCCCTTCCCTCATTAGTGTGTGATACGGTTGGTGCAAGCAGGGTAGCAGGAATACAGGGGCAGGGCCCACATGCAGACAGTTGAGGCAGATCTGGTGCAGTTCAGTGATTTATTATACAAAAAAAAGGTAAAAAGCTTGTCAGTGAGGCAGGCAAAACCAGAGAAATGAGTCCAAACAGATCTGGTCAGGCAAGGTAACTACAGAGCAGATGAGGGAAGACGAGTGTAGTTGGGTGTGGCAGTTAGGTGATGGGGAAAGGAGGAAAAGTCTGAGGGCATCTGGTGGATTAGTGGAGAATGACAATAAATGTGTTGAGAAGTTGGAATGAGACTAGAGGAAAGGACAGAGAGGCAAACTTTGACAGTATGTGTCTGCAACAGCACAGGAAACAAAGCTTAAAACTGAACAAATTAGCTGTTTGCACAAGATGTGGTATAAAAAATACTTTATCAGCATGGCCAGCTGTTTCCTTAAAAGAGATTTAAAACTGCACATTTAATCTAATGCATTGTCCTTTAATCCAGGGTCAGGCGCTTGATTTTTTGCATAAACCACTTGGTTCGCTTGTTTTTTTGCATACCAGCCACTGTTTGCATGTGCTTGACAGCAATAGCCATTTCCCACTTTTGTGACCGCAAAGTTTAACAAACACTGTCTTTGTGTGTTTATAACAGTTTACAGATGCTGTTTGTGGAGGCTTAACAGTTTTCTTTATGGGTACGATAACAGTTATAAGCACAGAATCATCACCAGACTGTGTCTATATATCCTGATTTTGAAAAAAAATCAAACAGTCTTATTTTATTTTCCCAGCTGAGGCCAAAATGTGCTTAAACATGCAATAATAAGAACTGTCCTTTTAAGAGGAATCTGTGTTGGCTTAAAAATGTATTACAATGATTGGCAGCACAGCCCTAAAGTATTTAAATATGCCAGACGCAGTTGTGTCTGACATATTTTTTATCTGGCTGTAGGCTTGTATAGAAGACAAAGGCAGGAGGCATCAGGTGTGCACTGAGATGGCCTATTCTGAATTTGTAGCGTATAAACAACACTTTGATTCCAGGGGGTTTTAAAACATCTGGACTGGAGTCTGTGAAAAGCCAGTAGCAGGGCGCATGTTTTTCCCTTGTGATGGTCTATTCATGGCTCCCGTGTGCCTGAATGTTCCTGTCCTTGTTTCCATGGAGACCAAAAGAGGTGTGGAGAATCCAGAAGCCCTTCTGTGGTCACCGGCTTTGTCTTACGTGCTGCCAGCCGCAAGCACTTACCTTTAATAGCCCTTCACAGTCGGGCGCATTGCAAAGGCACAATTTTTGGAAAGAACAGGTGGTTGTACTAGACCACATCTAAAATAGCAAATACTATGCTTTAACCCATACAAATGAACACAGTCACAATTTTTCACTTTCAGAGAACTTCAAATGTGTTGCTTTGAGACAGACTTCAATAATTAGTCCAATACAAATTATTCCAGTAGAAATTCCTACCAGCAGGCACACTTTAATGCTCCTGCTCTGCACTCTTACCTAATTTTGATCTAATTAATGACAGTAATGCTCCCTTTCCATCCCTCCTGTTGTTCACTTACACAATGGCATTGGCCCGCTCTATTGTCCGTGGGGTTGTGTCCTCCTTTTCAGCACTGACAGGCTCATTTGTTGATCTCCTAACTAGATTACTGCTTGTCTGATTAACTGCCTGTAACCCCTGTTGCTACATGTCACTCAACTGGGTTGAGCAGGGTTTATGCACACTCTCGCTGCCCTAGCTTTAGTTGGTTCACGGCCTTCGATACACTTTCCCTTTTTTGCACCTGGTGCACTTGCGGACAATGTCAGAGACGGTCAGGATTAACTGAAGATGCGAAGAGTTGAAAGGGTGAGTTTCACCTCAAAGCACAGTCACATGAACTTGAATGTTTTTTTTTATTTTATTTTTTACATGTTAGTGATTTTCTATATGAAGACCTACTTAACAGTGCAACTTCCCACAGAGTTGCTAATGCTAGGCTATCAGGGCTGTGGTTTTGCTAATTAGAACATACTGGTAACCTATTTATCTGCTAATAAGTCAGTGTGGATTTAAGTAAAGGGGAGGTCTACTTAGGCAAGATCCATGTGATTGTCTCGATAGCTAATGAGGGGAAACGCTACCGCAATACGTGATCTAGTTTACCACAATGTGTATTTGTTTAAGATAGCCCTCAATCTGTGTGTGTTGTCACAGACAGTCACATTGTTGCGCTTTGATTTTTAGCAATTTTAGCAGCATGTCTCTGAGATGGCAGTGTTGGTCTGTTGGCCTATTCTGTCCAATGCTTTGGTTGAGACTGAAATATCTCAACAGCTACTGGATGTATTGCCATGAAATATTGTGTAAATATATATTCATGCTCTCCTCAGGATAAATGCTATTGACTTTGATGATGAAATTCACATTTGTTGTTGAAATGTCTCATCAACTGTTGGATGGATTGCCACAAAATTTGGTATAGACTTTCATGTCCCCCTGAGTATGAATTGTAATCAATGTATTGATCATCTGACCTTTCTAGAACCGTCATCAGGTCCAAATTTTAATTTGTCCAGTACTTTGGTTTACAACTAAAATAAAAAAATTTACATTAAAAAAATTACATTCCCATCGGCCTCAGCTCTACTTTGTGCTTAGTGTTAATTAGCAAATATTAGCATGCAAACATGATAACATTTTTGACAGTGAACATTATGCCTGCTAAAATCATTAAGCAACATACTGACAGTGTAGTTAAAGTCTTCAAATATGTACGTAACCCTCCTTCCTAATCAGTATTTATAAGTGGTTAGTCTGATTGAATTGCAATTTTGTAAGCCAATTTCTTAATGTTAGGTTATATTAACCTTTAAAGCGTAGATTGATAAAGGATCCCCCTGGCCCAGAGGACGTCCTGCTTCACCTTTAACCCATCACCTTTTCATTCTAGCCCCTGGCTAAGCTACGATGACAGGTTGAACTCTAAGGATGAGAAGGTGAGGACACCATATGAGGGGGTTGAGAGAGGTGAGTCACAGTGGGGTTTGAGATAGAAAGATACACGCATGGGCAGAGAAATTTTGCCTCCGAGTGCTGCAGCTGGACTGACAGTCATCGTGTGGGGACAATGAGCTGAGGGAGAGTTGTATGTATGTCTGTATATGGCCTTTTCAGCAATACTCCCCACGCTATCCAATCACTCTGGCCGTCTACTGGAGTGACATTTCAGGAAATTTCCACTGATGTGGGACTGGGGCCCCAGCTGTCAAGACAGAGCAGCAGGGAGGGTTTGGGTGAGGTGAAATGAGTAGGGGGGAGAGAGAGAGAGAGAGAGAGTGAGAGTTGGACGTTGCTTATCAGACTTGGCAAGATCTTGCAGCTTTATGGCTTATGGGGGAGAACACTGATAAGTTCTCTCTATTCCTTTCTGTCTCTGTCTCTGTGCCTTATTGCTTTCGGCGATAGAGTGAATGATAGCCTCTCTGTGACATTGGCAGCATAAGACTTATCTCGCAGAATGACTTTGGTTTTGTTTTCTGAGCAACCTAAGATGAGATAAATGATGCTTTCAGTTCCACATTTATGAAACCACATCAGTGCATAGAACATAGTCAGAAGAGTTTGTTTGTGTTCATGTACTCCAAGTGGTTGTACCAGCAATTCAGAATATATTGTTTATTGTTTGAATCTTTCTGAACATTTCAAGCAATGTAATATTTTAAAAACTCAGTATAAATTATTATTTACTTATTTCTACTTGACCTCATACATTTTGATAGATAGAAATCTCTTTTTTACATGTGTGCATGGTAGAAGGCATGGGATGGAACAGTCTTTAAATCTGTAGTGTGGTTAGTGAGAGGACTTGACATTTAAACCACCTCTATCTTGCCCTACACTGTGCCTAGGATTTAAACCATCCAGTGAGTGTGTGCGTACGTTTTTGCATGGTGACCATTGCTAAGGTGTGAGAAAGATGAGGTTATTGGATGCGTGTGACCCAGATTTTGTTTGTATGTACAGTATGTATGCTTGCACATGTAGTTTACAGTGTTTGCTGCTCAGCTTTAACTGTGCAAATGCAATTAGCTGATTTGCATCCAATTAAAATTTCAACAAACTTCTATCTGTAATCTTTCCATGTTCTTTAATTTCCAGATAACATATCAGATAGCCTTTTGACCTTTTGGCAACGCTAATACGTGAAATGCAATGAGCTAAGCGTAGTAGTGCTACATTTCCATTACCAAGAGCCGGTCGCACACACTTGCTGTCTGGAAGGCTAGTGCCTCTTTGGCCGACATTCGGCCTCTTCTTTCCAGTGAGTGAAAATGAAGCCTGCATGTGATCAAACGCCCTAGCTGTTACTGTTACTAGTCCAGAGGTTACTACTGGAAAACTTGGGCTTCATTCCAGTTGGTAGGCTTAGTTAGTTGGTAGGCTTCCACTCTCACCCTACATGTGTATATTTTCATAGGAAACATGTCCAGGAAGTAGATCTGGTCACAGAGAGAAGTAGAAAAAGAAAACTGAAGTTTGGCTGAGAGGAATTTGCCTACATTGATCTTGGAGGCAAACTTGTTAAAAACTTGTTTCATGTAAAGTTCTGTATGCTTGACTATTCCTACAGTGGACAACCCACCCGTCTGGCGGGCAACGTAATTGATAGCATTGAGAAACTGATAGTACTGAGTATTTATATGCCACCTTGCTTTGAGGATACTGCTAAAAATAGAGAAAGTCGCATTGATCTTACAGTTGCTTATTTGGATTTATTTTGATGAGCATTGCTCTGACATGGGAAATTCATTGTGAAACCTGATATTTATTGCAACTTAATGACTGACTTCACATGTTCACTTACCAGTATCTTGTTAAATCACTTGTACAGTACATTGGTGTATTGACACAACATCTAGAGGAACAGACACATTTGCCTCTATTACCAAATACTTTTGAGTGATAGGTGAATACATGATTATTGTGCGTACTGTGGTTCCAGAAGCTGGACTGTAAATACTCAGTTGGCAGCTGACCTTTCATCTGTGCTAGCATGTGAGTCTGTAAGTGTGTGTAAATGTTTTTGTCTCTTCAATTTGTGTGTGAACTCACACAGTAACACAAGACTTTGGGGCTCTATGGGTCCGGCAGTACTTTCCAGGTGGTTGCTTTGTGTGTTTGTGCGCGTGTGTGTGATGATACTTTGATATGGGGCTGGCGTACTGCGCCAGAGTGCGCGAGGCTCCCTAGGCACACCGCTTCTTGGCACATTTCTATGATCCCATCATGACGGGGAAACTCGACACTGGGGAGGATATTCCACTGCCCAGCAGCTAAGGGAGAGTTACGAGGCTGCGCAAACACACAGCTCCTGCGATTCCAGTAACAGGGTGTGGTGAGGTTAAGCTTGCACAAACACACAGGGCTTCACACACTCCACAACTTTGTCACTTAAACACAGAAAACTCATGCACAGTACAAAGTCACAGTACATATATATATATATATATATATATATATATTTTTTTCCCCCACACCTCATGACTGCACTAATGAACACTCCAATTGCTGAGCGGACAGTGATATGATTGGCACAGAGAAAGCATTACACCAGCACATTCAGGCATATGGCATGTGGACCCACTGATGGGCACACACATATGGTGCTGGTGGCTTCTGCTGCTTCGCATGGGAGGAAAGCACTGTGTTCGCCTTTGATCAGACTCCAAATCACAGAGCACAGCACACAAAGTACAGCCTAAAAATCTGCATCATTTTGTCTCATTATTTAAAAAAATTCATATGCAATGCCTCATTCTGCTCCCTTCAGTTTTTGTGTTTTTGCAATCATTGGATTTATTTAAAAAACATTTAACTTAACACTGCAGTTTCTTTATAACACAATATAATGTACAATTTTAATTCAAGTTATAGCTTAAAAAAAAAAAAAAATTATTTGTTTTCTTGATTATTCCTGTGTGTAAAGTTCCCAGAATATCCTACCGACTGGCCTACCAGAAAGTTAGTGAGCACTCCGCCTATAACTGTTGAGGGACTGTATTGTCACAGTCACCAAGTTGACAAGCCATATCCCAGAGGTTTATATGCTGGATCTGGTATCTGTGATTGACTGGAGTGACAGGGTCATGGCCTTTGAGGTTCTAGTGATATACCTCCATATTCAGCCATCAACAGCTTGTTAATTCGCCTTTCTCTGTTATTGTTTAGTTTTGTTTCCTTCATCTTCCACTGCCCTCCCATTAGATTCAGGATACCAAAGTAGAAGCACCACATAATATTTTCAATTAAAAAACACTCAGGCTGACTCATAATGGTTACCATCAGGAAATTGTGATTTATTAATGCACAAATTGAAGTTTCTCCTCAGCCACAAATATAATCATTCTCTCCATTTCCTGGACCACATAATGTAATTGTACTGACTGTATCAACAGCAATGTTCTAAGAATTAAGAGACACAGTTTATAAAGAAGTACAAAATATAACCATAATACATTTTTGTTAGCATTATAATGGAAACTTTGCATCACTTTAAAAAAATTGCCCTGCAAAGTTTAGGCAATGCTAGTGCCCAGATGACCAATTCTATTTTGAGCTATTTTGTACAACATATTGCCTATGTGTTTAAGCTGCTCGGCTGTATTGTCCCCTGGTGAAATGACTCATTGTAGAACAGTATGCTGATATAAAGCAGACTGTGAATAGGAAGACACTGGGTGTGATTGTGTGAGGCTGTGTATTACTGTTCCCAACAGACCGTGAAATAGTTTATTCTTCTGCTGCCATTTCTGTGTAAAACAGTAAGGGGATCACTTCCCCCACTGCACAGCCGTCGCAGTCAGACTGCCACTTGTTTCAGCCAAGAAATTAACTCCCCATTGATTACCGGAAATTCTTAATGAACAGCCTGGTGTTTGTTCTTGTTGTTATTTGTATCCACTTAAGTCATTGCAATAGCCTGAAGAAATTGTTGATAAAAAAGCTCCAACCTCTTAAACATTTTGATTATATTTTCTTGCTCCTTCTCATAGTGACTTTGTTTGTTCCACAACACCAGCTTCATGATGAAATGCCATATACATTTTTCTAGTATTTTTTCATCCTTGTCCGGTTAAATGAACCGGAGTTCAAAATGATATATATTGCAGTTTTTGCTTGCAAGTGGTTTCTGATTTGTAAACACCGGATAGTGGTTTTAAAATGATTTAAAATGTGGCTAATGTTTGACAGTTGTGACTCTATAAAGTCATATGATAGCTGGAGACCTAGCTTATGGGCTTATGGGCACTCCCTCTGCTGTAATTGAATCATAAATCCAATCGATTTGTTTCAAGTGTAAATCTCACTTGCCCCCAGTGGTTTATGCTGGGGTAACCTGTAACATATAGCAGTGGACATGCATGTACGCTGCCTGCTCCACTTTTAACACTGCATGAATGATACTTTTTTAATAGCTCGCACTGATGTTTGAGTTGATAGAAATTCTAGCCTGTTTCTATATGCAGAAATGAAATGAGGGCTTGTTTTTAACAGCAAGTGATTTTTCTTGATTCATTAATTTAGTGGCTTCTGTATGACCTATGCCATACGCATATGAATAAAATACCCAGTCAATACTAACCAATTCTCCTCACTATGTTAAAAAAAACCAACCCCTGCAGTCAGTCAACCGTTTAAGACCCCACCTCAGAGCCTAGTGCTAGTACGCTCTCCCTGCCTGTATGTGTGTATATGTGTGTGCTTATCCCCTCAACCATGAATGTCTGTCTGCCCCTCAGTGGGGAAACCATGGAAGGGCATTTTGGTCTGGTTTTAAGGGGCCCACTTGGTCGTGACACACATTTAGGTAGGTTATTGGTAGCTAAGTGGGTTAAAGCGCACGCCTCATGGTACATTATCTGGAGGGGAGACATTAGAGTCATTTAAATGACAGAGAAGAGGAACTAGGGGAATATCAAGGGGGATAAGAAAAATAGAAGGTGTGGGAAAGAGATCACGTATGTTTGTGTGAGTGAGACCCAGTTTGTGTGTTAGGTCGAGCCAGATTGGACATGTAAATGATGCAGTGAATAAAAGAAAATACTCACCCAAACATCTACTTTGGTACTTTGGACTACTGGGTATTTTTCCTTCTGGTGTTGTTGCACCCTTGATAACTTCACACACTGTCTGATTGTGCGAGGCAGGTAGAGCTACAGTGGCATTGAATATAAATTGATGCTTGATGAATATTTGTTTTGATCTATGTTTTATGTTCTAGATTTCCTAAATGGATTTTTAACTGTCTCTGCATTGTTTCTGCCCTGCACTGCCCTTGTTGTTCGCATCTCTTTTCTTGTAGGCAATTACTCCATCCAGATATTGCTCTTACATCCCTGCTCTGATTTATTTCTATTTATGTATTGTAGTTTTATGATATGGTATTTCAAACTTAGTTTTCACTGTCCAACCCCCACCTACTCTTCTCACCACAACCCCCCCTCCATGTTCATGCATTAGCCCTGAGGCCAAGTGTACTTGGTGTAGGGGCATCTGCGTGGGTGGAATTCCCATCGGTCTAACCCAGTTGCCATTTGACCTTGCACCCTTCATACTCTTCTTCTTCATCTGCCTTCTTTTTCTTCTTCTTGGAGGCGTTTCCAGTCCAGTCAGCGCAGACAAAGATTTGTCCACACCAGCAGAGAGGGGAAAGGAGGGGATTTATATTTAGATTACATAGTTTCTAGAACTCAAAAAATCTTAACTCCTGAAAACAAGTATTGATTGATAGTATGGATTTTGAGAACAAGGTGTAATTAATTTATGTGTTGTACATGCCAGACAAAACATGTTAACATTTTAGGCTATGCTGCCTGGATTCAAACCTTGTTTTGATGCTGTGATAGGGTGGCAAATTGATGTTGCTTGTGTCTGTACTGACAACAACAGCTTTTTTATTTTAGATGTACTGTACCAGGCCAACAGTGCACTTTCAGGAATTTATTTGGACTGTTGACGCTGTTGAGCACTAGAGGGCGGCAGAGAACAAAGAATGAGTACAGACCTGCTGTACCACAGAGGACACACTGCCTTATATTTTTCCCTTTTTCAATATGTCAGAGGAGATATTATACATGACACTTTGTCCATTACAAATTGCAGTTCCTGCTCTACAGTTCTGGCAGCATGATGACTATGTTTGTGCATGTAAATGTATAATGTAGATAAGGCTATAAAATGACCACGGGGAAGCAATATTTAAATTTTATCTGTGTTGTGCATAACATGGGCAGGACAAAAAAGAGCCTGTTGAATTCAAATTAAAGCTTTTCACTCAGCTTCTTCTAGCCAGCACCATTCAAAAAAATGTATATATAAAAACACCCTTTAATCCCTTAGTTTAACATATCAGTGTCGTTTCCTGTGTGTTACTTGTTCTGTAACCTCACAGTGACCTGTCCAGCTCAAGATCTCCAGATGCTGTCTTTTCTTCTGCCTGTTTTTGTTTATGGGGACACACTGCTGTGGCTGCAGAGGTCAAAAAGGCCAATGAGATTGATGCTGTGATTGGTCATGTGGCACCCATGGGAGTTGCAGCAGTGACCAGGCAACTCACCACAGATAAGGGACCAACCAAAACAAAATGGTCCCAGAGGCATCTTAAGACATATGAGGATTTAGAAAGTTTGGCTTGTGTGCAGTGTGAGATTTTTATGATATTTAAATTTAAACATTTAGAATTCCTGATCAAATTCCTGAAAACGTGTAAGGTTTAATATATGAATGCTCCTATTACTACTACTACTACTACTACTACTACTAAAAATAATGATAATAAAAATTCTCTATTAATTGTCATATTAATTTGAAGCTAACAATTATTTTCATTATTGATTAATCTGCCTATTCAAATCTCTATGAATTGTCTGATCTACAAAATGTCAGAAAATAGTGAAAAATCTCCAAATTCCAGGTTTACCAAGGTGACCCAGTTTTTAATTACTTACTTTGTCGACCAACAATCAAAACCTAAAATGTATTCACTTTATTATCAAAGCAGACTAAATAATACTGCAGAAATTCACAGTAATGATCTAACTGATGAATTCAGTAATTGTTTCAGCTCTAGTAATAGCTAATACTACTACTACTACATGCAAAATATTCTTAATTTTGTGTGTGATTCATCACGCTGGTTGCTTTATTCTGGCTGTGTGTATGGCATAGTGCCTGAAAAACGGTGGAAAACTTCCAATAATTGTCCACTTCTAGAGTTCACTGGCGTCCAGCCAACTCTGCTCTATTGTACTGTAGTAGTCATGATTTTCTTTGCCTGCGAAATGCTGGTGTTTGAAATATTGGACACCTTGGCAGTGGCTTTTACTACGAGTATGGCTGTGGGAGGCTGCGGCCTTCTTTTGGCCAGACTGTGACTGTGAATGGAGTTGGGTTTTTTTTCAATGCATGGATTTTTGATAAAGAGTTTGAGCTGGCAGTTAATAAATTCTTCTTTTCGCTTAATTACGTATGGTTTTTGTACCGTTCTTCTCAACATTTTTATTCAGCTGCAGAATATGTGTATTTCTCCATTAAAGGATTGTGCTATCCTGTTTTTCCTTTTTGTCGTTTATCATGTGCACATACGTTCTGTCTTCTAATGCATCTCCCACCCCTGCCCATCCCTCTTCTTACCTCTCCACACTCCTTATCCATCCATCCTGTTCTCCCTGCAGCCACTCCATTGGCCCTCGCCTAGCAACCGCATGATAATTTGGCATAATGTGACACCCCCTGATGCATGGGGGCTGTAAGTCAGCTTCATCCCCCTTTATGCCGATGGCTGGTGTTTGGGGTTGAAGAGAAAGAAAAATGGAACAGGGAGGATGAATATATTTGAGGAAGACGATGAAAAGGGAATTTCACACTCATATCATTACATGACTGGTGTTCACTGGCTAAACCTGTCATCTTTCCCTGGAGGATTGCTCTCCCCTTTCTCTGGCAGCAGTGACCAATCATCTCCTCTGATTCTCAACTTTTACCCATATGGTTCCCATTTGGTCCATATGTACAGTGCGAGAGCATGAACAAATACAGTCGATTTTATGGAAAGCAGACAGGCATGTGATGAGGCAGCCTCTCTGTATCGATAGGACCCAGCCTGGCTCATAGGTGCCTCTGACACGCAGGCAGGCAGGAAAAGAAACACAAAGATGGCCGCTGCGTGCTCTGTCTGTCTCCATGCTGCCATGTCTGACGTGAGCACGGTGATGTTCTAAATAAGATGTCTCGTGTGTTTTTTTTCCCTCCCCTGTACCACTATTCTCCCTCTACAGTCACAGAAAATCAAATAGGAGCTGTTGTTGTCTCTCCCTCTCTCTGTGTAGATCTTCTTTCCTAGACATCCTCTTCCTCCTTCTTCTTCTCCTACTCAACCTCCTCTGTCCCTGTGTTTTCAACAAATACCCGAGTGATTTATGGAAACACGGCACTCCCTGGTCCTGTTTGACCTTTCCATCACGGTGTCAGTGAGTCCAGATGGTGGGATGACCACACTGAGGTTAGAGAAGTACAGGACTGAGAACTCAGAAATAAGGGAAATAGGCACTTACAGGCATGTAGGCACGTGCAGTCTTGTTATCTTTTGTTACCTGGCTGGTTCATTCGCTTGATTTTTGTTTTTGGTTTGGTTTGCTGTTCATTCAGCTATTGATTCATTCATTTTAATGTAGTATGAGCAAGCATAAGTCAAGCATATTGTCAAAGTTGAAACAGTCAAACTGGTAATGCTGAATATCATCAGCTATAACTGCCTCTTACTTGCGTGTGTTTGTGTGTGCATGTGTAATATTTCTGTAGTATAATCTTCAGGATCACCCGAGTCTCTCCTCCCTCCCTCTTTGCCTTTAACCATGTCCTTTGCATGTTCTCTTCATCACCATCCCGTTACTTGTTCACTTCCAGCTGGTAATGTGTGTTCATGTGTGTCCATTTGTGTGTGAACACACATTTTTACACACACGCATACATGCACACACATTTGCACATTCTGCTGTTGCTCCCCGCCACCATTTCCTTTCCTTTGCTTCATTCATGCGCTCACAACCTCTCACACACTATTAATCTTGTTCTCTCACAAACGCACACGTCTACATGGTGGAGCACCAGGCGAGGTACAGCAGCAGGGACCAGAGCAGAGAGAGAGAGAAACATTTAAGAGGACGGACTGAAACAGAGCGTGGTTGTCGTGGTAACCGCTCCCCTCCCTCTCTCCCTCCACCTCCGTTCTCTCTCTCTCCTCCCTCCCTCCACCTCTGTGCTGGTGATGCTCGTGTCTCTTTTCTTTCCATCCGGTTTGTCCTCACCTCTCCTGGACGTGCTCCACTCACACTGCCAGCGAATGACACACGAGGAGGAGGAGGTGGAAGAAGAGGAGACAACAAGAAGCTGCTGTCTCTTCTCTCCCGTCTTTCTATCACTTTAAAAAAGAAGGAGTGAGAGAGAGAGAGAGAGAGAGCAGACCAGACCGGAGCAACAACCAAAAGAAAGGACACACAGGATATACATTCAGTACAAAATACAAAAGAAACCTACTCTTCTCCATTCTCCTTTTCAAGGAGGGCATTTTTCTTCCCTTTCCCCCCCTTTCCTTTTCTACCCCGATTTTTTCCTCTGAGATCCCGGTTTTGTCAATTAAAGCCCCTGAACTTCTCTGGGATTTCAGGTGAGGCACGCGTGTGTAGTGTGTGGTGCGTCTTCATTTTTTCCATTGCCTATCATGGCTCACGCGGCCTCCCAATTGAAGAAGAATCGGGGGGAAGTGGATGTGAATGCGATAGAGGACGAGAAGGAGAAGCGGAGGAAGAGCAGGAGAGCAGCGTCCCGGGAACAAAAGAGAAAGGTAACGGACGAGGGCTTGGCTTGGCTTGGCTGGTGGCTTCATCTGCTCCGCTCCACTAGCATCATTCTAGCGTGACTCTGTGTGTGTGTGTGTGTGTGTGTGCATCTCTACCTCGGCTTGGCAACCTATATCATCTGAGCTTGGAGGTTGCCTTGTCACACATTCTGTACATACATTCATGGACATGTTCATATCTGTGCGTAATCATGTTGAGACACTAGTCATGCTGTACATTTTAAAGAGCGTCTTTGACCTTGTATTCTGAATGTGTGTTTGTGTGTGTGTTCGTTTATGTCTTTATGTGTGAGTCTGTGTGTTTATTGCTGGTATGCATATGAAGAGTTTGCATATGTTTGTGCATAGGTCTTTATACATGTGATATGATGAAGTCAAAAATAATTTCACATGTTTGTGCGGGATGATCTTCGCTGCCCATCTCATAGATGAGGGGAACGCTGTACGGACACATGGAGTGTTTTATTTTACTGCCTCTGACTCTTTGAATCCTTATTCCTTAACCTTTCCTTAATTCCTTATAATGTGTGTCTTTAGAAAAAACTACATCACATAAATATTTGCACATCCTTCCTTGTTTTTATGAGATAGTCAGGCCTTATGCAGAGAACAATTTGTTAGTGATTGCATCCATGGTGTATTCTGGTTGTGGGCTTCCAAGTAAGATGAATCTTAGGAGTTGCAAAGAGGCTGAGGTCATGCTTGCATTTTTATTGCATTTTTTAAAATGCAAAATAATAACATATGTTGTCAAATGGGAAAAACACAGGCCAAAACTTCTCTCATGCTCTATTCACTTGATCATGGTTTTGGAAATGTGTAAGTGCTTTAGTGGGTTTTTGTGTGTGTGTGAGTGTGTCTATGACTCTGTGTGTGCTTGGATGCACAGACAGCCATGTATAATGCATACACGACTGATTTATTGATGACAAAGCTTTTCATATGATGGAGGAGGAACTGAAATGCACGTGGGTCTCCCTCCTCTTCTTCCTCTCTTACATGTCACCTCTTTACTTTGGACAGAAACTCGTGCAAAATAAGGAACTAAGATTAAAGCAAATTATAAGATCATACTGGATGGAAACAAAAGTGAAATTGTTTTCTATCCGCAGTTATGTATTAAAATAAACTCTTCCCTGTCTTGACTATTCTAGTATTTAGAGAAAGCATTCATTGCATTCTGCGTATTGAATGTGGGGAGATTTGACCGTAAGCGATCTATTCAATAACAGTGACATTTACTGCACTTTGCGCCCATGGGCGCCTGGTTTTGAATTATGCTGCTGGCAACGTTATTTGACCTCAGCACAAACAAGAAGTGGCCTAATCTTTTCTAAACCAAAAAAGGAAAAAACAAAGATTCGTTAGGTCAAGTGAATTTATGGATCTACTTCTCTATACAGCCACGTTTGTTTTAAATCTTTAAGTCTACAAGGGAACATTACTTGTGCCTTTTTTGTTTTTGTGTGCATGTGTGTGTGAAAATGGAATGTCCGAGATGCTGATCTCTACAGGAGGTTTTATAGTCTTTATGAAGGGTCATGTTTCATAGCAGAGAACAGGAGACAGAGATGATGAGGAGAGGAGAGCAGAGGAGAGGGTTGTATTGATTGGAATGTGCACAGCACCTTCCATGAGGATAATAAACTTTCTCTTCTCACCTCGGCCTGCCCTGCGTCCTTCCCTCCGTCCTCACGCCAATCTACTCTTCTCTCCTTCATTCCCTTCTCTGTCTTTTTGTCCCTTTGTTTTATTCTGTCTTTGTCTCCTCATTTTTGGCTTGTTTTCTCTGTCTCATGATCTCTCCTTGACTTGTTTTTATTAGCGCTGTTGTTTGGCTCATGCTACTACCTTTGAGTAACACACTGTCAAAAAACAAAGTCATACACTGAAGTTAATTTGTTTGTCAGTCGCTGTTTACTTCAGGGATGTGAACTTTGGGCCATCGCTGTCGGTCACTCTCTCTCCCACGCTTGTGGTTTTATTCATTTGCTACCCTTGCTGGGGCTCTGTTTAGCCTTCTTGGTGGCCTTCCAACTCTCACCGTGTCCCACAATACATGGGAAGTCATAGAGACACACTAAAAAGTGACACATGCAGAAAGACAATATAGGAGATTAGAAATAAGAAATTACAACGAAGGAATGAATGAAGATTTAAGAGAACAAAAGATCATTGTATTAACTTGCACATACAGTATTGGCCTTAAAAGCTATGAAGCACAGCCCAAATAATGACTGAAAAAACTCACATTATTTAAAAGTTATTCAACAAACTCCTTATTTCTGTCTTGTAACTAAACTGATGTGTTTTTCTTGATGCAAGTTGTGCAACAAACTGCTTTGAGTCACTGCTTTCACAGCTCTACAAACGCTATATTTAGATGGTAGAGCAGCTACAAAACTGTTTGTAGAGAACACTTGTAAAATCAAAGTGGTGTATCTTCCCATTCGTACATTTTTTTCTGCACTAGTCACCATCAGGTGCATAACTGTATATGTCATGAAATGCTGCAAAATATTCTGAGAGTCAAAGAGCTAAAATACACTAAATGTCATTTCTTATGCTAACTCCAATAACTGTATGACCAGTAAAGCCAGATGACCAGCTTAAAGGTTCAGTTTTTGTTTTTCTGATTGTACTGTATAAATCATACAGTATGTATATTCATAATTGAAGTGCTTCATAGATGAAAAATCTGCATTTTGTGCAGTCCTCAACTGATTCAAGCTGAAACTAAAGGATTGTTTTCCTACTGTTTACAAACAATATTTAATGGGAAAACATAAATAAATAAGTTAGGATTGTTTAGTCATTACTTTCGATTCTTGTCTAGTGTTAGGTCATTTATTGCAACAAGTAAGTGACAGCAGATTCCTATCAAAATGCAGAAAGAGATCAAAGTGCATGTGAGGGAGGTGAGAAATAGTTCGACATGAGGTCTGCTGCTTTTATCAGACGGCACTCAGTTCAGTGTTGGCTTAATGGTGTCCAGGGTGTCTGGGGAGGGATCCCCTGCTACATATGCCTAACAACTTGGTGTTGTATGTGTGCATGGTTGTGGTGCGTACCATCAGGAAAGCAGCACAGCGGCAGATAACATCTCTTACTATTAGCACCCTGGGAATAGTTAAATGCTAACCTCAGACGTCAAGGAAGAGAGAAGAGAGCAAACCTCTACGCAGAGTGTGTGTTTGTATGACAGTTTCTGAGAGAGAGTCAGTGAAAGAACTGCAGTGGTCATCTGCGCGGGAAACCCCTGTTACTCTGTTACATAAATTCTCCAAGCTGCTTTACTTCTAATGACATTATCTAGAGCTTGGAGCCCCCAGTGGATTCCCTGAGAGAGAGAGAGAGAGAGAGAGAGAGCTAAGTAAAGCATAGGTTTCCTACTGCCAGGTCCCAGTTTTACACACTGTTCTGGTAACACAGTGTGTGTTGGTACAGTACATTTTATTTCTCATATAAGGCCTATATGGGCCATGTGCTAGCTTTTTTTTCAGAGGCTTATTCCACAGTCTAATCTGATAGTGTTTCATCTTTCATCCAGGGAAATGCCCCAGCTTTGTGCACCTGTGTCTTGATTGTGTTGTTGAATCTAATATTGTGCTTTTTATTTTATTGGAAGCTTTATTGGAAAGTTTTTGCTAAATTCGATCCACTTCATTAAAAATTCGAAAGATCACCAGCACGTCCCGCTCATCAGTGGGGAATGTCATGATCGTTTATCACCATCATCACTGTTCATTAGAGCTCTGAATCCGGATCACAGTAGTGAATCTAAAGCAAGACTTTGAAATGACTGCTGGAAGGCGAATGGCAGTGTTGAAATTGGATTTCAGCCCCGTGCTCCCTTCAGAGCAAGCCCATGGCAACAGCGGCCTAAGAGGAAAAGCAAACCAGGCAGGCAGGAAGGAAGAAAACATAATAACAATACATATTTTAATAGATTTCTCAACTATTTTAATTTTTTTTTCTTCTTTCTGTCTCATTTCTCTCCACTCACTTTCTGGTTTGGCTGAAACAAAGCTGCCATGCGTGTGGCTTCCCTTCTCCTTCCCCCCCACCTTCCCTTCACCTCCTCCCCTCCCCACCAGCACATAAAAGATGGAGGTTAATGAATTCGGCGCTCATGCATGCTTCAGCTAATTGCATTGGCATTGGGAACTCCTCCCAGTATTACAAAATGTTTTCACCATCAAGATGGCCACTGGCTGGACGGCCAGTCAGCGTGACTTTGAGGAGGCTGCCAAGCTTTTGTTGGTGGAAATAATGACAATTGATGTAGCGTATATTCTATTTTCATTTACTCAGTGGGAATATGATGTACGCAGTTTAGTTAGATTAGGTTAATCAACTGAGAAGCTATTGACCAGTTTCTTGTAATACTTTGCTTTTGTGTATATTACAGAGGGGCAGTAGTTATCTCACCAGTCAGAGTAGCTTCTTTGGTCACTGTCCACTCATCAAAATGGACTGAACAAAGTCTTTGAGGCAAATTTATGTATTGGGATTTTGGCAGTATACAAAAATATGGGCTTGACTTGAACGTCAAACTGTAAACACCCTCCTGACTCCGCACACATGCAGGACACACATGCTCACACATACTGTAAATCATAGACACTCATACACTAAAAGGGACAGACAAACAGAGAGACCTTTAAACACCTTTATCCTTTCTACTGAGACTTTTACTGAAGGCCTTATTAGGCTACAAAAGGTGTGTTTTTTGTTCCTTCTCAGTAGAGAGAGAGTACTCTACTGTCTCTACTGTCTCAAATATAAGAAAACGCATAGCTTAAATTTGTTGAAAATCAAACTTGTTAGCCAGACAACACTGAAGGATACAATCATACTTGTTGCAAGATTAACATATTTACAGTAGGGCTGCAGCTATTGATGATTTTAATACTTGAAGATTCTACAGATTATTTCATCGATGCATCATTTAAGAAGTACTTTTGCTTGCAACTCAACAATCAATCATGATTTCAGTTAAATGCTAAAGTTGCTGTTACTGTTACCTTGTCTGCTCCGTGGACTTGTTGATAGACTGTGTGCTTTCTGATCAGATGCCGTCGTGCTGTTGTGGTAGGCAACATGAGTTTCGTCTTATGGTGGACATTACAGAGTTGTTGTTTTCTTTTAGCTGGAAATAATCCCATACTTTGGACACTTTCTTCCTTGTCCTTCGCTTATCTTCTTCTGTGTCTTACTCTACTTTGCAAACAGCGGCATCATAATGGCATTGTGTTCACACAGCGTAAGTGCGCAAATAATTTGCGCAGATAATTTACAGTATTATGAACTGGGTGTGAGTAGTGACATTACGGGAGAAAATGCTGTATTAAGTTACTGCTAATGCTAACTGAACATTTCTTACTGCTGCAGTTTCACATTGGAAGCATTTAACTGGCGAAACACAAATTGCATTTTTTTATGAAGTAGTCACAGGAAATGTAATGCGTTTGACAGAGAGCTCGACACTGACCGAAAATGCATCCAAAAAATAAAACGAGCATTTTTTGACAGTGGATCAGTTTTAAATATCGCAGAGAGTATTGGGACAAGAAGGAGCGGCCACGGTGAGCTGTTAAGAGCTGCAGGTGATAGGCTGCACACATCCAACCTCTCAGTTAGGTAACCACTGCCACCTCTCCTTTCACTGTGCCCTGGTGTTTACAGCAGAAAATCAGATAATGTTTGCTCACAGAGGATGGAAGCATTTATTAAAATGACAATAGTTTGTTTTGTTGCCCCCAGAATTCTGAGACCGTATTACACACCACTTGCTGTAAGGCCTGCCACCAGTAACCACAGGTGTTGCTAAATGAACCAGGACTGAAATCTTGAGGAATACAGTTTAAGAGATCCATTTCTAATGTGCTTTCAGTTTAAATGATGGGGGACAAAATCCACTCCTGATTTTGTGCAACATTTTATTCAAACGTGGATCTGAAGTTACAGTAATATGACGTTTCAGCAGTCTGACAAATCCAGTTCTTATCTTTCAAAGTTACACCCATTTTAGTACAAAATTCTGTCTTTTTGTTACTATCCCTCCATTGCAGCTCAGCATGGAAAAAACGTCTGTGGAAGTACAAAGACGGCTTTTATACTAAATAGACTTTAACTTTGGAAGACTTGATTTACCTAACTCAGACTGCTGAAACCTCAAGCATCAGATACGCATCTGCACAAAAAGAAAAGCATGGTAAGAAGGGATCCTTTAATGGCCAGTATGAACCGGAAGAATGGCTACAGCAAGCAAAACGTTCATAGAGTCCCTTGACTTTTGTTCTAAAACAAAAAATGCACCTTTTTTATATTAACTAGGACTTCAGTAAACATCTTGGTAGAAAGGATTTATGCGATTTAATCTCTGTTTGTCTGTCCCTTTCAGTGTATGAGTTGCTATATGTGTGAGTGACGTATTATCCATACTTTCTCATTCACATACACACTGTAACACAAGTTAATCAGTCTATTTTAATCGCCTCTCTTGTATGAAACATGGCCGGAAACGTGCTAGATCCTCCAATGGGCACCACAGCGTTATTACTCTATTGTATGCTGCTGGTATTGTTCTACATTAGCTTCAGTCTCTAAGGGGAAATGAAAGCGTGTAATAAGGATTGTACTAATTATTGATCCACCACTTCAAGGGTCTTCACTGTGAGTTACTGCTGGGAGATGGTGTGTGTGTGTGGTGATGAGATTTCTTAGGGAGCCTACGTAACTGGAAACCTGTGTATGTGGGGATTTGTTTGTCCTACCATGGGGGGAAAAAAACCATGTTGTCTAGTTGTGGTGGTCTAGTACATCTTGCAGTCGTTTTCCTTTTTTGTGCATCAGGTGATTTGAATTGCATTCAACACTAAATTTTTAAACATTCTTTTTCCAGTCACATGAGCGCTGGCTAATGTTGAGGTAGAATGAAGGAGGAAGAGATAAGGGCTAATAGATGGAGAGAGAGCGGGCATGTGTGAAAGAGAGGAGAGAGTGAGAGATAAGAAGAAATGGAGAGAATTGGAGAGGCAGGGGGGAGAGGGAGAGAGCATGATCGTAAGCCTGAAGGTCATTTGAAGGTGAGTGGCGTCTTTCTTGCCACTCTTCAAATCCATGTGCACCCTCCCTCTTCTTCATCTCTCTCACTCTGTCTGATGTGGTGTCCTATGTGGAAGTACTGGATGGGATTTCACATAATAACATGCAAAAAATCACATTTTATTTATTTAAAACGAGAGAATGCCATATACAGAAAGTGTTTCACTGCCTTATAGCTACAAAAAAATAGGGTTTTAGAGTGTTGGTCTAAGATGTGGGAGAAATATCAATCTGAAAATCTTCAAATATGGAGATACATGATTTAGACTGGACAGCAATGACATCTGAAATTCACATTATGTGATACCATATGGCATTTCTCATGTCAGAAATGTCAGACATATGCCAATATGAGACTTCATCATGTGGAAATGTTGTTAACACATATGATGTCTATCATTTTGCATGTGGACAGAGAATCACATATGCATATTCAATTTCTTCTACATGTGATAAGTTCACATGTAATATTTGGTAGCCTTTTGGAGAACTACAGTATTTTAATTAATGTTTGTCAGTTTTCGAGTAAAAATATAAACCTTTCCCTTTGTCCATTGTCCATTTGTCTTATGTTTTGAGTGTTAGTCAGACAAGACAAGCAATATGATGGCATCACTTTAGGATTAAGAAGTTATAATAGTGATTTTTTACTAATTTGTGATATTTTATGTAGGAAGTGATTACTCAAGGAAATAATTAAAAACAATGAATAATTAGTAATGACAATATTTAATAGTTGCAGCAAACAATACACTGTAGCTTGCAGCTGTAGGAACAGAGAATATAATAAGCATGTAAACACATAAACCAGTGCTTGTTGTGTAATTGTACTGCTATACAAATGAGCTATTTTTTATTGCCGCACAATAAATGTTCATTCATTTTGTTGTCATCAGAGGCACGATTCTTCAATCCTGCTTAGTAACAGTGGGTTTGCCTTGCTGAAAATGTAAGCTGGTACCATCAGATGTCCTATTAGGATGCAGGATTATAATTCAGGTTTGATGCCAACACATGTAGCAGCCAAATGAGAGAATAACTGGAGCAGTTGTTGGAAAGAATCATCTATGCTGCTCTTGTGCAAATGAAGCAACTTCAAGTTATACCAAAGTGTAGGACCCCATTGTTTATCTCATTTAAATAGGACCAACTGACCTTTGATGATCAAGGGTGAGACAGAAAAGAAGTGAGTACAGTTCACCGTGAGATTATTCACACATAGTTGCAGATACAGTAGTGCTGATGTGATTACACAGCTGAATGATATGTTTGGGGCGGGGGGTGGGACTAAAGACAGAAGAGTAGGACAGTGGACGAGATAAGAGAGCAGAGACTTGATGAGGCAAGGACAGCGAGGCCAAGGCGGAGCATGTGTGGAGGAGATGCAGAAAGGGGTAAGGGGAAACGGTGACATTCGGAAAACTTGGAATAAGAGGAAAGAGAGACAAGAATAAAAAACTGGATGACTGTCTTACTATAATGCCTAATTCAACTTGAAAAGCCTAAAACTACCTACAGCTTCTCTTTGTCTTCCTTTCCATTTGATGCATAAATTTGTCTTGGGGTCAGTCACAACTCACTGTTCACTGAAGCAGCAGTGTGTGAGCATGTGTATGTGAGAGACAACGCCCCCGCTCCTGCAACATCACACTCATTAATCCCCTACTGTGCATCAGTGCCAGACCTCTTCCATCAGGCTCTTAAACACTGCAAATGGTTTGTCACGGGCGTGTGTGTGTGTGTGTGTGTGTGTGTGTACATTTATGCATATATGGCAGGTGCTCCTCATACATTCACAGAACAGATAAAGCTTATCCTATTGAAATTGTGCTGTCTTGCTCTCTCTCTCTCTCTCACTCACTCACTCACTCACTCACTCACACACACACACACACACACACACCCCATTCTGTTGACCCTTGGGACTCATGCCTGTGCGGCTTGATAATTACTTTCTTTTACTAGCCCCCACCTCCAGCTCCACCACAATGCCGTCTCCCTATCCTCCACTTAACCACCTGCCACTCCACCATCACATGCAGTGATAACTAGAATCATGCGGTCATCAGTTTTGTCGTCTGGTTTGATTTTGTCAGCTATGAAAGCAAATGAGACATCAATGAAAGCACACAGATGTGTTTAACTGGCTACACTTATTAAGTCAATGTTTGTGTATTATCACATCTCAGATATTATAGTTACTACAGCTCAACAGCTCCAGATTAGTCACCCAGTCTTCTCATATTTTCTCCACTTAGAAAAAGACTCTGTCCCTGGGCAAGGGCAAGAGCGTGTGATCCTGGCCTTGTGGTGGCCCCCACCATGCAGGCTGGAGCTCAGAGGCTCTGGAGCTGAGGAAATGGGCTGTGTTAGGACAGATCGATGGTAATCACACCTCTTCACAGTTCGCTCTTGCATCGGGGGAGGGAGAGGAAAGGACGGAGTTAGGGAGAGACAGAAGGGGGTGTGTGGAGGGAGGAGGACGTGGCAGCAGGGGGGTTGGGGGGTGTTTGCAGGGCCCCTTTGGGAACAGAAATTCATGATTAGAGAAAAAATATTCACCCCACCCCCGTCCCCTCTACCCCGTCTACCAACTCCCAAACATGGATGCACCCTTTTTGTCTGAACATGGTCCAACCTGATTGTTTTGGAGGAATGGTTTTTAGCTTAAGCATGTGCAGATTTTATTTATCCGTCCACCCATACCTCCACCAGTTTGTTTTTGTTTTACTGTAAAGCAGTGGTTCTCAACCTTTTTTGGGCCAGCGACCCCTATCCATTATCCAGGTCCCTCACCGCCCCCCATCAAAAAGATGTTTGCTATTTGCCCTAATATTGCCCTACTGCATTACCTTACTGATTCGCTGAAAGTATCCCCTCGCCGTCTAACAGACAAAACTGAATGAGACGAGGAGGTGCTCATGCCGGGGGAAAACGAAACTAACCAACAACACCTGTGATCAGACAGAAAGCTCACGAATAATTCCACACACGTTAACTTCAGCACCTCTGATAAAGTGCCGCTTACAATCCCCAACAGAGCAAGACAGGGCTTCTGTTTTTAACGTTACATTTTTATAGCCTAAAGTACAGTATATGTCTGCTTTGGCACAAACTGTCTGCAACTCACAGCGCAAGTTGGGTCCACGTCTCTCACTGGTGTAGCAGCTAAGTTGCTTTCAGGGTGAGTCCGACAGCGGATATCCCTCTTGTAAATGTGTAACCACTGCGATAACAAGACGTTCACGGTGTAACACTTTTCCACCAAGAAACAGAGCGTCAATTTTCCAGAGTTTACACAGTAAACGCCATGTGGGTAAAATTTTAGAGATGATACTCAGACTTCCCGTTCCCATTAAGGCAGCACGAAGCTGCACCACAAGTAGCTGACAGAGAAAAAAATACACAGTCTCGTCCAGTGGCAGTGGACTAAACTAGCAGGTTTTAATGTTGCAGACCACAGTTTTTTTCAAGTACTATAAAGTTTAAACTCGTATTGTTGTGAACCTTAAGTGTAAACTCGCCTTAGAAATCCAACCAACAAACGCCCCCCAAAAGCAGCTCAGCCCCCCCCCCCCCTTCCAAAATATTGCTTCCAGCGCCCCCCATCGCCCCTGGAACGCACCCTGGGGGGCAGTACCGCCCCCGTTGAGAAACACTACAAGGATTAAGCTGTTGTGGTTCTCGTGCGCTCATTTCTTCTTTCCTGAAATGTTTAATACTACTCTCTGAAGCGCAATAAACATCCTGCAATGTCCAGCTATTAGAGTCAGCTATAATACTGGCTCTTACTACCACTTTGTCACAACATATAGACTGTATTTTTCCTTTTGGCCCTCAGGGAAAGACTCCATTGCACCTTAAAGGAGGTAATTTAGTGTGAAAAGGTTGCAGTCTTTATTGCAGTATTATCTTGGTATGGTAATTCTGTAATTTCAGTGTGTGTGTGGCCTTGGGTGTACTGTGCAGTGTAGTGGGAGGTAAAACATGGAGTGAATTATGTTTTTTGTCATCTCCTGGCTAGGAGTGTGCATCTTTAAAGCAAGTCTGTGCAGAACGCTGTAATCGAGTATAAGGCCAGCTGATGGGGAAAGGTTGATTGTAGCTCTAAGGAGCGATTGGTATTCTTTTACTCAGCTTGTTATGTGTCAGATCACTGGAAATATAGACCTTTAGACAGTAGAACATTATGCACAGACAGACACACATAGACACACACACCAGAGAAGTCTTTGGCTGCATTTCTTGTGTTTTATTAACAGCTGTGTGGACAGCCAGAATAGAAGCAAAACATTCTTTGATACTGAATTATTCACAAGCAGCTTTGCAAACATGTTTAGACTCTGTTGTCAGTGAACACTTACAGCATATTGTGGGTTGGAAGTGTATTTCAGGAAGACTCTCCTTACTGAAAAAAATAATCTAAATAATAACACAACCTGGTTTGCCATAGACATACTGCATGGTAGATTTAGAAAGGTCAGAGAGGGTTCCTGCTGTGGTCTGACAGAATCGTGGTATCAAGTTGTACTATGTCTGAAATTCAAGGATGAGGCTGGGAACAGAGCAAAGTGGTGATTTATATCAAGTCTATATTTGTGCTCCCCCCAAATGTCCTCAATTTCAAACCCACAGTTTATACCTCTTTTAGATTTTTTTACTCTGTCCTTCCCTCTTGCCCTGGTTCTTCCTGAGAGTAACCAGAGAGGGAAAATCAATGCCTGGCCTGGATTTGTTAGCAAAGTATTGTGTCTGTGTTTTACCCTCTGATCCAAACCATCATGATTATATATTTAATCACTGTGGTACTCTCATCATACATAACTCTCATCAGTTATTATTTGTAAGTTTTCATTAGGCCATTAATGTACAGTTTTCTTATTTTTATGTGACATTTGATTTCAATGGGTGTTTTTGCTAGAGTTTGGCATTTTGGACATGCCATCTTAGTTTTTAGAAGCCAGAAGTGACCATATTTGGATGAGAGGGTGGAGTGGAGGAGGAGTGAAGGCTGACATAGTCATGAATTTGATCCCCTCCAAACTCAGTTTGCTGATGAATGCACATTTCATCCATCATACTAAGTTATCAACTAGCGCTAGTGCGACAAATTCGGGACAGGGGAGTTGGGGATGGGAGTGGCCTCTTGTACATTTCCTCTTGTTTATGAAGTCACTTGTTTGTCATTAGAAAAAAAAACACTATGACTGTAAGTATGTAGCAGTGTGTAAATCATTATCTGTTACATACAATTTATTTAACTTAATTTATTTCATCACACATCTGCCTGCATATGCGCGTGTCAGTTCTTTCCTCTGAGGTTGCCTGCAGCTACACTTCCCCTGTCCTCAGGACTGCAACTTCCACTATCTTCATCTACACTAGAAAACAAAAAGGGGTAAAGAGCAGGCATGCATGTTTGTTGGTATAACAACGCTGTTGACACAATGTTCACAGGAGTTGGGATAACTGCTGTTAAATTTGGGACGTCTGGTCACCCCAGCTTGGCACCATGCATCCCTTATTCACGTTAACTGTTATCAGAATCCGTTTTATTGCCAGGTACATTTTCACATATGAGGAATTTGCCTTGGTATAAATTGGTGCTCACAGTATACACGAACATAAATATAAATATATAAAAAGTAAGGAGATCAAAAAATGTACAAGTATACAAAAATTACAATAAAACTATAATACAGTGCTGAAAAAGTATATGCAAAAATTCACAACATGAGCATAAAGCATAGTTGAGCGTTGTCGTAAAGTGTGGGGTCAGGAGTTGTATGAGTGTGTGTGTGTGTGTGTTTTTTGGGGAGGGGGGCATGAGAGTCAGCGACAGTGGGGATTCCAGGTCTTGTTGAGGAATCCCACTGCAATCGGAAAGAAACTGTTCTTGTGGCGAGAGGTTTTGGTCCTGATGGACCACAGCCTCCTGCCAGAGGGGAGTTTCTGAAATAGTTTGTGTCCAGGATGGGAGGGGTCAGCCACAATCTTTCCTGCACAGCTCAGAGTCCTGGAGGTGTACAGGTCTTGAAGAGATGGAAGGTGACAACCAATCACCTTCTCTGCAGACTGAATGATTTGCTGCAGCCTGCCCTTGTCCCTGGCGGTGGCAGCAACGCACCAGATGGTGATGGAGGAGGTGAGGATGGACTTGATGATGGTGGTGTAGAAGTGCACCATCATTGTCTTCAGCAGTCTGAACTTCTTCAGCTGCCGCATTAAGTACATCCTCTGATGGGCCTTCTTGGTGAGGGAGGTGATGTTTAGCTTCCACTTGAGCTCCTGGGAGATGATGGTGTCCAGGAAGTGGGAGGAGTCCACAGTTTCAACTGCGGAGTCACCCAGGTTGATAGGGGAGGGTGGGGCTAGGCTCTTTCTAAAATCTACAATCATTTCCACTGTCTTTAGAGCGTTGAGCTCCAGACTGTTGTGGCTGCACCAGGACGCCAGATGGTCAATCTTCCACCTGTCGGCAAACTCCCCCATAGATGAGCCCAATGAGGGTGGTGTCATCCGCAAACTTCAGGAGCTTGACAGACTGGTGACTGGAGGTGCAGCTGTATACAGGGAGAAGAGAAGAGGGGAAAGAACACAGCCCTGAGGGGATCTGGAGCTGATGGTCCTGGAGTCAGAGAGATGTTTTCCCAGCTTAACATACTGTTTCCTGTCCGTCAGGAAGTCTGTGACCCACCTGCAGGTGGAGTCAGGCACGCTCAGCTGGGAGAGCCTGTGCCTGCCTGTAGCAGATGATGGTGTTGAAAGCAGAGCTGAAATCCACAAACAGGATCAGGTCCCTGGGTAGTCCAGGTGCTGAAGGATGACGTGAAGGGTCATGTTTACTGTGTCGTCTACAGACCTGTTGGCTCTGTAGGCAGACTGCTGGGGGTCCAGGAGTGGGTCTGTGGTGGATTTTAGGTGGGACAACACAAGCCGCTCCAAGGACTTCATAACCACAGATGTCAGGGCGACGGGTCTGTTGTCGTTTAGTCCTGTGGTCCTTGGTTTTTTGGGGACAGGGATGATGGTGGCTAGAAGGAGGGTTTAATTCAGGCTGGCACATGGCATGTCTCCAGTGTGGTGTTAAAAATGTTTGTGAACACCGGAGACAGCTGACTGGCGCAGTGCTTCAAGGTGGATGAGGAGACAGAGTCCGGCCCAGCTGCTTTGCAGAAAGTAGCTAGCAAACTTGCGGGGCAGAATAAAAAGGTTTACAGTGTATCAGTAAATGTTCCAGGTCATGAGAACAGTGCTGCTGAATCACTGTCACATAATTACACCAGCATTGTTATTGTAAAAACAGACACCACCACCTTTTGTTTTGTCAGAGAGTTTCGTGGTCCGCTCTGTAGACCTGGAAGCCATCCTGCTGCTGCGCGCAGTCTGTTCTTGATCCACACAGCCACGTCTCTGTGAAGCACAGAACAGAAAATGAATAAAAGTCTCTGTTTTTCCCCACCAGTAGCTGAAGTTCAGCTTATTGCACAGTAAGTGCACAGTGGATAGAAATATTTTTGGTATAGCCAGTGGAGTTTCCCCCTGCTGGCCATTAGAAAGAATGCAGGTTTAAGGCACTTCCTCATTGGCTTCACTTTCCAGACCCTGTGCTAAGGAGGAACATTGTCTGCTGTGTTTTGACTCTAAAGTGCCCTACGAGCCTGCGGCTCCTGACAGAAATTCATCACTAATACCGTATATTAAAGGAAAAGACACAAGAGGAGAGGAGTAAAACTTTAAATGAAGATTGAAACCAAAAATAAGAGTAGTAAAAGTAAAAAGTAATGTTAAGCTCCAGACAAGGTGTGATGTGTAAACAGACAAAAGCAGGAATAAGAAAGCTACAGTATAAGAATGGATAATAGAGCTGAAACAATTCATAGTTTAGTCAATAGATTAGTCAATCAGCAGAAAATTAATCAGCAACTTTTTTGATAATTTATTAGTACATTTTCAAGCAAAAGTGCCAAACATAACTCAGATTCAGCTTCTCACTTGTGAGGATTTACTGTTTTACATAATTATAAACTGAATATCTTTGGATTTTCGACAGATAGTTGAACAAAACATTTGAAGACGTCACCTCTGATGGGTATTTATATAATATTAGCTATTTAGTAGTAGCTATTATTAGAGCTGAAATGATTAGTCATGTACTCGATTCGTTGATCAAGAGATCATGAGAGGAAATGAATCAGCCACAATTTCAATAATTGAATTGTTGGTAAAAATACCAAATGTAAGTGCTGGTTATGTTCCACTATCATCTGAATATAAACTGAATATATTTATGTTTTGGACTGTACAGATAAAACAACTAATCTTTAGCTTTGGGTAACCCATTTTTCACTTTTTCCTGACTTTTTATTGACCAAACAATTTGATTAATCAACAAAATATTCTGTAAAACTGTAAAAAGAAATCAACAATTAAATAATTGTTACCTACCTAAAACTTAATTGTCCTGAAGTCATTTCAATACCAACACATGAGCCCGCTCTCCAAGATATAACTGATCATCATTGCACTTTCTGTCACACTGTCTCTGTATCGGTAGCATCGGTATTATCCCTTCTTTTGGCTCTTCTGGTGGTTCTTTCCCCTCTGTTTGGTTACAGCTGCTTTCACAAACACCCATCATGTTGAATATAGAACAGCCCTACAGCAACTTCTAGCCAGCTCCCTTGATGAAGTGTACTGCCATGCTGACAGTCTCACAGTAGATATTTTTGGTTTCTGATTCTGAGAAAATATATCTGTAGTAGTCTGAGCTGCTGTTTCCTAGCTGGAGGGAAATGAGTAACAATACCAAGAGCTGCAATATGGATGGTAGTCTGTTTGTTACATTACATCTATAGCTAACGCTTTTATCCAAAGGCACTTACAACGTGCACTTCAACAATATAGATACAACCTCAGAAAGTGTGAGAATCATGCAAGCACATCAACTTAATTAAATATGCTGAACTGCTTCTAATGTTACATTTAGAAACAATTAAAGAAAGAGAGGGTTTCTTATTGGTCAAGATGTAGTCTGAACACATTAGTTTTCAGGCTGCAAAGATGTGTAGGGTTTATGTTGTCCTGATGCCTGATTGGAGCTTGTTCCACCATTGTGGAAGGAGGACCGTAAACAGCCGTGGTTTTTGGGCCCCCTCGTTGTGAGAGAGTAGCAAGCCGATTGGTAGTAACAGAACATAGTAGACAGGCTGGTGGGGTGTATTGTTGTCATTTTAGAACAGTAATGGATTGGACTGGCATTGTAATAGTGTGGAAATATTAACAAACTGATTATTCACCAACAATCATGAAAACTGATTGTAATTTAATGAATATATGAAGTAGAAATCCCAACCATTTGCTGGTTCCAGCATCTCTAATGTGAGGATTTGCTGCTTTTCTGTGTTTTGTATTTTTGAAACTTGTTTGGGTTTTGGACACTTGGATACTGACCTTATTACTCAGATCAGATATGGGCCAGATGTGACTGATCCACATTATATTAATTTAATCGCAATTTTTAGTACCACAGCTATCTCTGGTGCATAATATTGTCTTGTTTCCTAAAAGAGAGCAATTGGAACAGATTGCTATTCAGTACCCTGACTTTAGGTATTGTAGTGGGAGAGAAAGGGGGGGAGGGAGGGGGGGGGGCATCTCTATAGTTACAACAACAAGAATCTGAAGACTTCATCTTTGGGAAATAGTGATGTGCATATCACTTTCTTTTCACAGATGAATCCATAATGAAAGTTATCAGTAGTTTTAGCGCTTTATTCTAGGATGCAGTCCCACAGGTTCACCACAGTATTAAAAAGTAGACACTACATCGTCCTCTTTGTCTATATGAAGCTCTATCTAATCGCACACTTTGCTATCTGTCAGCATGAAGGCTTGATCTGATGCACAGAGACATAGCGATATGAGTCAGACTGTTGTTAGTGTTACTGCTGACTAGGTTGCTGTCACTGTGTGTGTGTCTGCGCGTACATAATGT
The DNA here is from genome assembly GCF_014851395.1 of Micropterus salmoides. Taxonomy (NCBI): domain Eukaryota; kingdom Metazoa; phylum Chordata; class Actinopteri; order Centrarchiformes; family Centrarchidae; genus Micropterus; species Micropterus salmoides. The sequence continues at coordinate 19,467,192 of NW_024041373.1, forward strand.
ATGTGTGTGTGTGTGTGTTGCTGACTGGGATGCTGTCAGCTGTGTAGTGTCAGCCACCTTGACACTCACACTGCACTTTTAACTTTTCTGGGACCTTACCTCCTGACAGCCAAATGGCCTCTCCAGCCGTTAGGAAAAACCATGTACACACATGCACACACACACACACACACACGCACGCACGCACACACACACACACAAGTTGCTGAAATGACAAATTACAAGAAGTGTTAGAACTAAGCAGAAATGACAGAGAAGACAACAACAGAAAAGGCTGTGCTTGTTCTTCTTCTCACAGGGTCAGCGTGACTTTTGCATCATGTAAGTCTTAACAATTAGAAGTGGTTGATAATCTAGGATGACATGTATTGGTTTAGAATGGATCTTGTCGATTTGTCTGTTTGACAATTAACTGAATAAAATGGCTGTAAAGAGTCTCTCATATTACATTATGATGTTTTGGCACAATTGTGATTCAACACTTTGATTCAATATCACCATAACGCCCATAATGTAATGCCATTTTACAACTGGTGAAGTGAGGGACTATGGTGCATATGACTGATTGAGTGGGTAGGGTTAGAGATGTGTGTGTTTACTATAGATGTGTCTGTGCTTGAATCTTGTTTTTTTACTATGCCTTTCTGAATGTGTGTGTGTAGATAGATTTTAATATTACATATAGGAGACACTTCAAGGTGAGCAGAGTGATGTATCATTTGAGTTGTTGACACCACCATAGCTTCAAAGTGTTATTATGGAAACACTTGCCAGCCTCAATGTGAAAAAGCTGACCTCAATTTCTCTGTCATTGCTATTAAAATCTCTCTTCTACCTTTAGTGAGGGAACATACATGCTTACCAATAGCAATTTCACCACAAAGTAACCAACATGTAAGAATTGTGTTGCAAACATGTCACCTACTGAAATAATTTCAATAACTTGGATAGACAGAAAACAGTTATTCTTTTATTAACACTGATAATTTTCTGGAAATATCTTCTGGCCAGAGTTGAGAGTGAAAGACAACAATAGAGAAACAGTCAGTACAAAGAGAGAAATAAGACGTGAGTGCCAAAAAAATATGAAGTAAAAATAAGCATTGCAGATCAGAATTGACCTCAGTGAATAAAGCAGATACGGGATGATGATGCTGAGCTGCAAAGACCAGAGAGCAGGGCACTCTGTGTGTGTCTGTTGGCTGCTATAGCCAAGCTAACTGACTGTACCCATCAGTCAAGGTTGTGTCTTATTATAGGTCATTAGTCTCTCTGCTCAGCTGCGACCTTGACGCTACCTGCTAGATCATGTATATGTACCATAGTAGGCAAAATGTATGTGTGTGTGTGTGTGTGTGTCTACACCTTGGCTGCTTTGTACACTTAGTGTATTGCACTGCACAAAATATGTGTTCAAGACTGCTTACTGTGTCTGTGAGAGCACACGTGGCTGCAGCCTTGATGAGCAGTCAGCTCTGGCTGTGTGTGATGGATAGATGGACACGGGGCGGGGGGTGGGGGTGGGGGTGGGGGGCTGGGGGTGGTCAGAGAGGGTCAGCCAACACACTATCATGGGGGTGGGGTCACAAGGATGTCAGTCAGAGATTTTAGTGCTACAGGACTAATGCTGGTTTAAAGTGCTGCCACCCACGATAAAAAATTGCCTGCCGTGCAGGACAATAGGCTGAGTCCCAACTGCCAGCAGTCATTTACTGGTTGTTGCCTTTTACCTACTCTGACAGTTACACAGTGATGTGCATACAGCAGTATATCATCAAGTCCTCACCAAGATATTGGAGTTTTTGTGTTTGTGATACATTAAAGGATGAGTTCGCTACTGAGTCTCCGCTGGTTGCGCCCAGCCAAGAAATAGTCTTCGTCTTTTGTTTGGATTAAACAAACAAGATAAAATGTGTTAATTTGTGAGCTTAAGAGGTGCTGGTAAGGAGTTATGCTACTGTTGGACAGAACCAGGCTGGATGTTTCCCACTACTTCCAGTCTTTGTGCAAAACTTTGTGCTAGCTTACATACCATGAGATTGGTATTGACCTCCTCATTTAACTCAGCATGAAAACAAATGAACATATTTCCCAAAAATATTCAGTACATGTGTCTCACCACTTATAGCATTGATAAACCACATCATGTCTGAATTACAATTTGCACATTTTACATTTTACAGTCACAGTTTGTCCTTATATTGTATCAAAACTGGTTTTTGAAGAATATTGTGCTGCTTGAGTCGATTTTTAGGTATAATTCACCAGTATTACTGTGGAAGTTCATTTGATCTGATAGTGATCGGGTATGCACAATATGGATTGAGGATGCTGGATGGCTTGGATTTTTGTTTTTCATCTAGCTGCTCTTTGTGCTGTCTCTGCCAGTTTCGTTAAATTGTGTGTCATATTCTGAGGGGAGTACTGCACACGTTCTGTTGTAATTGTTATACTCTGCTTTGTGATACTTTACAGTATCAGACTGGGTAGAAGCTGACCAAAAGCTTGTACTTTGGAAATGTTGTTGCATCTTTAGCCAGTTCTGTTTGACAGCTTGCTTCCACTAAACATGCTGTTAAAATGTTGTATTTATGCCTACATATCTGTGCAGTGTAAGGTCTAGGAACCATAAAATGTTACTGTATACTAGTTGATCAAATTCATACTGCAGTGTCCCGCAGAAAGGAAACAGCTGACCAAAATTAACCCAGAGGGGAGAAGAGGAAGAGAGACATTCTGGATCATTGTACCCCTCCCTCTATCGATTTCGGATTTCAGTCTCCCATGTCCCGTGCTAAACAAAGCACAATTGGTAGAGAGACATCGCTCATAAGCATAACCTGCAAAAGAGGAGAGAGGTTGCAACAGATAAAAAGCTAATTATTTTCCTTTTTTTCTTTAAGAAAGTCACATGACGTGATTTTCAGTGCGATTCCACCTCAAGTGTAGAGACTAGGATTGTTGCACTGACATCTGCTGGTGTTTAGTCTAAATGAATTGCTCCAAGCAGACAGACTGAATTGCCATTCCACTACTCTGTCCCCTTAAATGTATTTAAATCCTTCTTCAGGCCATGCTTGACCTGGTTGACCCCTTGAACTCTCATGACCTCAGGGATTGATCTTGTGATTTGGTCGTGGCATCGTTATTGCAATAAGGGGGCTGATATGGCTGTTTTTTTGCTGCTTTCCAACAGCTGACTAAACAAAACTAAATAGGATATAATATATTTCAAAATGCAGTTCAGCTATTAAAGAAACCCTACACTTGTCTTTTGGGATATTGACCATTTCACAGCAACAAAATGCATTGCCTGTGTTGTTGCCATGTTTGGGGAGTTTCGCTATTATGGATTTGGGCCTCCCCATTCAACAGCCCATTACTTTGTGCTGCCTGAGGGGCAGCTGGCTGTTTCAGCATCTAATAGCTCTCTGTTTGCCAAGCAGAATTGCCAGGATCTAAACGACCATTACTCCAGTACAGGAGGATGTAATGTGCAATAACCTCTGCATTTGTGAAGGAGGGTATGCAAATTTAGGAATTATCAATGAAAGATCAGTAGTTGTTTTGGTGAACAAGTTGGACATTCAATAAATCAAATGTAAATCCCCTTTAGCTCTAATATTTCCTCATGATACGTCACTTCTTTCCCCTCTTTCATCTTCCTCTCCTCCTCTTTTTGACATCCTCCATGTCTGGATGGAGCATTTGGTTCCTTTGGCCTGGTGTCAAAGGGTGGATTAGAATATTGTCCCCCAAGTTTAACATGTTTACAGAGTCGTGCGTGTGTATGTTTAGTTTAGGTCCTTGTGTGCACGTGTGTGTCTGCGTGCTGTGTGTAGACTGAGGGGGGTTCAGGGGCGACAGATGGCTCATGGTCTGCTCTCGTCTGGTGCGCTCTGCCTGCCAAAGATCAGGCGAAAACAGTTACAGCACTCTGCACTTCATACAGCCCTGCTTGACAGGCCAAAATAACAGACCTCTCTTTGTTTTATAGATAGCATAATGATGTTTTCTTTGTTTTTAAAAACACTGATTGGTTTTGTTTTGTATTCTCCCTCATTTTCATTTTAAAGTTTTAGAAAGCTAAATAAGTTCAAGTTGAACAGACACAAGAATACATGGTTTTTCCCCTCATCACTGAAGAGAAGGTTTTCAAATGGTCAAAGTTTTTGCAAGTCTTCAATACAATATATTACTTCCTTGGCACAATAGGTGTTTTGTTGGAGAGCATTGAGCTAAATGTATTTTTCTGCCATATAATAATAATAGCGTTTTTGTGAGAAGTGAATATGTGGACAAGAATCTTTTAGAGATGCCTTATAGATATAGAATATTCTCTCTGTCTGCTGTAGGGGGAGATAATTATTACAACCACACCCACACACATACTGAACACAGTCACAAACACTCACACACCTACTGAAGATACAGTGCAGTGTATCTGTGGTGGATCCATACACATACAAAAAGATATAATTATGGATCCAAGCAGCGAAGCTACTTCTTCGTCTTCTTTCTTTCCTCCTTCTTTTTCTCCACTGAAAGTGTTTGGGCAGCAAAAACTGCTGCACAAAAACTTACCAGAATTGGCAAGTGGGCACTCATTGACCTCATGGTGGCACTATAACAATCAACTTTATGTTGTTGCTATTATCTCAAAAATGTCTTTGAGTTATATTCTTCCACTAGGGGGCACTACACATGCAAAAAGTTTTTCGCTGCATGTATTCGTACAAAATTCTGTTTGTACGATCGAGGGTCACTACTTAGTTGATCCATAAAATTTGATAATGAATATTTAAAGTGGACATGGCTTATTACAACAAATGTAAATTTCTAGACATTTTAATTCCAAAGTTCAAAAAAATCAAAAAAAAATTCATTACATAAATACAGTACATTACAGCACATCTACTGATATGTGACAAACGTTTGCCTCACTGCCCCCTATGGTCAATTCAGTTACTCTCTATTTTTCAGAAAATGCTAAATCAATTAACATCTATATCTCCACAAGTCTTCGTTCAAACGCTACCCGAATCAACACAGACATTCTCTAGATGGCAGGTTTCCAGTGTTTCGAAGGGTTTTTAGATAGGACAAACTGTGAGTCTGCAGTGATATTCAATATATTGCTGTAACTTGTACAGTATGCACAACATTTTCTTTTCTGCTCAGTGTTGGATCAAATGCCACCAAAATAATTGACAACACCCAAAACCGGCAGAATCATGTGTGGGGGTTGGTTCAGAATTTTATCATCAACATTTTGACTGCTGCAAGTGTTTTATGTTAAAACTGAGTCTGGCACATGTGATGTCACTGCCTCAACTTGTGAGAAGGTGAATCTCTCACCAGTAGCTTAGTCAATTAGTCACCTACTCTGACGATCTGAAGTTCCAGAGTTCAAATCCCCAGGTGACCAAGTCTGACCTGCTGACAATGGGTGGTGCACAAATCATAGTGAATCAAAGTTTTCCTATTGTAATTGGATCCTGGACACTTTCTTAGTTTTCTCTGCTAAAAAACTGTTTGTGCAGCATAAACCTTAAAACTTAGAAACTTGAAAATTTCACACACTTGTCAGGTTTATATACTTACCCTCTCTGACCTCAAAGTGATGCTGTAAAAATCAAGTTTGCGTTTATGCAATTATCTTTAAAAATGCTTGGCTTCGAGTCCAAATTCTTACATCACTTTAATCTCTTAAATCACCTGCAACTGGTCTTCTCCTCTGAAAATGTCAGATGTTGCATTTATCTCAACCTGCTTGGATCCTGATCATTACCGCTTGCGGCTATATTTACTTAAATTTTCTGACTTAAATTATCTGTGTTTGTTAGTTACCATAGCTCTTTGTGAGACTACTTGAACTCCATGACTGGTGACAACAGAGAGAAAGAGGTAGGCCTGTAGTGTGATCAAAAAAGTCACAGAAGTTGGCAGCAAACAGGGCATTAAATGGAGAGACAGTCAGTCTGGCAAAGCATCTTGAGAGACACCTTCAGATTTGATTATATAACTGTGAAAGTCATCTTGACTTCAATTTAACCATGCCCTGTTGAATTTAGGAACCAGATGGATTTACTGTAGCCCAGCTGTGGTGCTGCTAAGCCAGTGGAACAGACAGGACATGTAGAAGGCCAGAATAAACTAAATTACTTGTTGTCCGTTGCTTACATGGTCCATGGCACCAGGTAGTTTAGAAATCTTGCCCTGTCTGTAACGCACATGCGGGCCCACACATGGAATGATCAAGTCCATCATAACATCAGAAGAGGTGGTGTTGGGAGAATACACGTCATTTAGATTAGAATTTAGACATTTAACGGCAATGGCTGAGTATGGGAAAGACAAAGGGAAGGACACAGCAGAAATGTGACAAACTGAACAAGAAGAAATACATACAGTAGAGATGGATAGGAGGGAGATCAGACAGGGAAATTTGTAAAAGTTGGAAGATGAAAGGACAATATGGCCTAAAAGAGGGAGGATGGAGAGTAAAAAAGGGGATTATCAAAGCTTGTTTATATCAAGGTCAAAGCTTGCTCCCTCCACTTCTCAAATGAATTTGAACAAGTTGATGGGTAATGGATGTTTGCAGTTGATGAAGGGGTTTAATCATCCGCCTTTGCGTACTATTTTGAAAAAGACATAGAGAGCCATTTCTCTTCTCTCTTCGCCGGTGATCATACTGGCGCATTTAGCAGCTGAAGAGCCGAATATTTCTCTCAGAGCTAGACTTACATGTGCCACGTGTACAGTCTAAACTGGCGCAGTCCCCTTACAAACTGACATGGAGGAAATAGTCAGTGTTGTGATTGGATTAATCATGTCATATCAGTTCAGACTGTTCAAATTAAATACGACACCCTGAGAAACGGTAGGAAAAAACTGACAAGAAAGAATTGATCCGTTTTCTTTTTCGTGCCTGTGTGTGTATCTCTGTAAAGAGTCTGACACCTTTCCTTTCTCTTTGATTTAATATATACTGCATAAAAAAGCTAACTTATTTACATTTTGGTGGATTATTTAAAGATTTTATCTCCATAAGTGTGAAGAGGAGGAAATGATTCATGATTAGGTGATCTTTGCAATGATCTTTGCAATGGACTGATCTCTCTCTTTGTCACATTATTGCCATGCACTCATTAAGAATTTAGAAATGTATGTGTCACATGTACCTCTTTCTCTCTTCCATATAGCCACATACACACTTACAGTACAACTCATCTCAATATCACCCGCCTGCTGCTCGCTTATTCTGCTGCTGTTCACACAAGATTGCCTCTTATTATTGGGATAAGTCATTTCAGTCCATCTACTGGTTAGTCATTTGCATTTTTATGTCCCATTACTGTATAACAAAGAGTGGAAACTCACTCACAGAAAATGTCTCCTTAGAGATCTGCCTTTTTGACACAAAAAGTGTTTTGAGCTAGTTTATTGGCTTGACTGTAGTGATTACCTTGAGATGGTGTCACTTCTCAGCAATGTGAACTGTGGATTATCTAAAGGCTAGTTGTAACCTGGAGGTCTGTTTGGTGAAAGACATTTTAAGCTGTGTTAATAACTCCCAGACTTGTGCTTGGGAACTCATGTGACACATTTCAGATGTGTCTGCGTCTTTTACTGATTCCATTGTTGCAATGATGGATAGAAATTTGCTCATTCAGTTTAAATTAAGTTATAAAGCAGGTATAATCAATATTTTTACAATAACAAAGGTTCTATTGACTATTTATTTGTAGGGATGCACCCACAGTGTTTTCGCCACCTGGCTTGGCAGTACCCCTAAGCTCTACAGAGCGTTTTAACGTCTTTCAGCTCATATCTTTGGCTTTATGGACTACAACTTAACTGTTTAGCACCAAACGACAGACAGACAAAGTTAGCGACTAGCCGGTGATCATACTGGCGCATTTAGCAGCTGAAGAGCCGGATATTTCTCTCAGACCTAGACTTACATATGCCACGTGGACAGAAATGCTACTCCAAATGAATGATAATGTAGTCCGTATCTGCTGGATTAGTAAAAATTACTGCAGTATCAATTTATGACAGTGACAATATGTCAGTGTTCTGTTCACAGCTTGTTTCCGCTGCCCTGTATATTGCCCTGTATATTATTATGGGCAATGTGTCTTTTTCATGAATTCATTCAAGCAGTATTTACTGTATACAGGGTCTTCCAATGAGAGGAGTTTATAAAAAATATACTTCCAAGTGCTTGTATCGTCTGAAAGAGAAGGCGAGCCTACATTACACTCTTCTGCATTCACATTGAGTCCTGAAAGCCGTCATCTGATATGAATCGCAGAGCTGCATGATACAAAACATCTAATACCTGAAGTGTCACATATGAAGAATTTTGCCATAGTACAGGAACAACTTTATTGTAAATTATTATAATTTGCACAAAAAACACCAGTTGTGGACACGTAGAAAATGTCACATAGAGGCCGGTGATGTTTTATACAGTTGTCATGCAGGAGACTGTCCACCAGAGTCCAGTGTTTGACTGTTGAACAGCGTCTGCATAGGTCAAACTGAGGCTAGAGGAGTAAGAGCAGAGGGGAGAGGACAAAGAGGAGGAGTTTGATGTCTGACTTTGTGCCAAATTTAACAAAACTGTGGTATGTTGTTTAGTTTTCTTTGGTCTCTTGTGACTGTTTGGCCATGAGACCTGTCCTTCTGTTTTTTTTTTAACTCAGTCTATGCTGTTGTTGCCATATGTGTCTTCCTCTCTTGTTCTGTTTCTGTACTGTATGTTGTACTGTATAACCTTCCTATTGCTTTACTCTTGCTATTATCTGTCTCTCCTTTGCTGTCTCTCCCTACTCTCTGACTTTTTCTCCCCTCCTTTAACCTCTCCCCCTCCTCTGTGTATATTTACTGTCTCACCTTTGTTCTTCTGAAGTCTGTTTTATGGTGACTTTTTGGCGGGACAGGTATTGATCCAACATGGTGCGCTAGTGTGTAGATTTCACCTGCACAGCTGACAAGTCAGTTGGATGAAATCCAATGCGACCTTCTAGTTCTCTTCATGTCAGTGTCAGCATTATTGTCCCTGGTCCTAGACGGTAAAGAGACAGGAGACTTTGTATGTGCAACATTAGCCGCAAAACAAGCAGTAGGATTTAAAAATATTCAGTAGATATTTTACGACATTGTCTACATTGCAAGGAATTTCTAATAAAGTAATAACTTGATAATGAATCTGACAAACTGAGTGGTGGTGCATGATGATGATTTGCTTATTCACTTGCTGCTCTAGTTGAATGGTTCAACATTTTTTTCCCTGTCCAGTTCCCTTCCCTTCTGTGCTCCTTTTTCTCTCCTTTCTACCCTTCCTCTCAACCCCCTTCCTCTCCTTCTCCCCCCACGGTTTCATGTCCCAGGTGACAGAGGGGAGCTGTGCCCTTGAGCGAGCTCCGTGCAGCAGGAGCAGTAAATATCTGTCTGTGTGTTCTCTACAAATATTGAGGATGAGGACGGTGTGATATTTTACTGCTCCTCTGAGATGGCTGAGCTCGCCTAGTATGTTTGTGAAACTGGGAAAGGAAAGCCAGCAGGGAGACAATTGGATTAGCCCAGAGCCATTTCTATCTGTTTCGTTATGGCTGGATGTCATACGCCTAAGACCGCTCTGGAACAAAACACTACTTCCAAGAAATATTAAAGCTTTTGATTGGTACTCTTGGTGCTCAAGCTCAAGCTCCTTGTGGGCAATAAATCAGTATATTGTGATATAATATCTGATATTGTTTCGGATTAAGTTATATTAATATTAAGATATAGCTTCAATGTTGTCTTTTCCAGGTTTTTAAGGCTATGATACTATGAGAAATATAAAGTTGCATAGTTACATGGCAAATCGGAAAAATACACACATATATCTATATATGAATATATACAAATAAATGATAAAGAAAAGAAATAAAAAAGTAAATGATTTATCCACCGCTCTCTCTTATTTTTAATAGAATTTCAATGCTCTAATACTCGCAAATAAATACAAGTTCAAATAACGCAAATGCCACCACAAGAAAATATCCATTCAGCATCTTAATGTGTTTTTCCCAGATAATGCATTAAGCCATATTATGTGTGATTACTGACAGGTGTTAAGAGTGACCGAGGTGCGTGTGTGTGCAAGCACAACTGTGTCACAAAGAGATAATTTTCCATAAGTAGGCTTGACTCCCTCTTCTGTTGTAACCTCCCCCAGTAGCCATGGTAACCCTGCCATTTCCAAGAAGGGCTGCTCGCTGTAGTGTTAGCGTGAAGGGGCCTGGGATCCACCAATCACATGTTCCACACGCCTCTTCTGGTCCAGAGCATCTGTCACTCCCTCTGTCAGCTCTCACGTATACCACTCAGTGTCACTCTCTCCTTTTCAGTTTCTCTGAGTCTCACTCTCTGGAAAATACCACTTCCTCTGGAATAGTGACAGAATTTGAAAGCAGTGGCTAAGGGATAGATGAGTGCATGTGACTGTCTATTCTGTCTGTATGAGTGTGTTCTTCTGTGTATACTGCCAGAACAGCAGCTATAAATAACTCTTATGGGTGTGATCCGGATGAACTAAGTTTATCATTTATTATCACAATACTGCAGGCAGAAGGAAAGAGTGACCACAAAGCTGTGTCCCAGGGATTTTCCATATCCTGGGAGCTAATGACCATAGCATTTGTTTACAAATCTGTTGAGAGCAGTGTTTCCACTGACAATGAGGAATTATGCTTTTATTGAACGATTCTGCACAGCATTAGAGGTGTCAAGGTGGTGGATGGGCATTTTGTAGGTCTGACCTTCATGACCTTCCTTGGTAAGAGTTAGATTAAAAAAGTTAACATCACTCTCAGGTTTTTGTGGTAAATATCAAGCTGCAGCCAGCCTTTCCGTAAAGAACAGAAATGGGGAAACAGCAAAATCCACCTTATAACACCACTAATCTCACTAATTAACACATGATATGGACTGTATAATAGAAGTGGATGTAGCCACCGTGACGTCACTCATTGATTTGTGGACTACCATTTTGAAGCCTCTAGTTTGGCATTTTGGCCGTCGCCTTCTTCGTTTTTTGGGAATCAGAAGTGACCATATTAGGATGAAGAGGTGAATCAGGCTACCTTGGTCAGGAAGGTGCATCTGTAATTCACGTTAACTGTGATATTATTTGGGATGCTAATTTTCACTAGTGAACAAAAAGGCTTTAAAAAACAGCCAGCTCTTTAGTGTCTTTTAGTTCAGCCAAAAGCTAAACAAGACATTTTTAGGCGACCAGCATGTTACAGTTAACTTTCATGAACTGAAAACACTGGGAAAGGGTCAAAGTTCTTAGACAAAAAAAATGACTCAAAACAAGTTCACGGCTAAATGCAGTGCATATAGATATGATTATGGAAAAGTCTTCAAAATAAATAAAACTTTATGTAGCAGAATGTGGTGTTTGATTCTTGCTACCCTATTAATTGGCTCATGACCCCTTAGATTTATCGTGTGACTCCTCTGGGGTGTCCTGACCCCCAGGGTGGGAAACATGGTATGATGTCAACATTATGTTTAGGGAATGTTGGTATATCTATCATGGAAAAATTGTTCTGCTCCCCTAAAAATAAAAAGGTTTAAGAACACTATACAGTTCTGGGTGGTCTTCCGAGATAAGATAATCAGATAACTTACCGCCCACAGGTGTAATAACCCACGATCAAACATATAACATGGATACAGTAGTAGTTATGCATGTTACACGTAACCTCAACTCTCTTTTTCCTTCTGCTCACACAGATAGTGATCAGACTCTTTATGTATATTTTGTAGGAGAGCAGTGACTATACTTGGCTGCTATCTTCCTGTGCTTGGGCTCAGCTATGAGCAGGATTTGTGAGGAGAAATCAGTGGGAGTGATCTTCTCATCCCCATCTCCCACTCAGCTGACTGCAGTGGGGCGTGTCTGCTGAGGGGTGAGAGGTGGGAGGACAGAGGGTGTCCCTAATACCAAAGGAAAAGCCCCTAATCCTCTGTTAAAGTGTCCTCATTGACTGTTAGGGGGGCCCCCCACCGGTCCACTCGCCCCAAAATAGCGTCTGGTGTTATTGTTGTTGTTCTGTGCCATTATTGGCTCGTAACCCCGCCCCTGCCGCCCAAGTAGACACACATAGAATCTCTACAACTTGCTGCCATTAATTGAGATCCCCTGGTTGATCTAGGCAACTAGGTAGAGCAACCTAGACATATACTCACAATACACACACACTCATACTGGTCTTTGTTAGAGGGGGAAAAAAGCTGATAAGCAGAATGACAATAAAGAGCTGCATGCTGGTAGAGGCTGAGGGAGGCAGAGAGAGTGAACCAGAGAGAATGAGTGGGAGGGAAAGAGGGATAGTGGGTGTGATAACAAGAGAAGAGGGGGGTTGACATATCCCAGTCGAGTCATTGTAGCGAAAGTATTTGTTTCAGCTGCTATTTTCACTTTTCCCCCTCTCCCTGCTTGCCTCCCTAACCTTGGATATCAAAATTACACTGACACCCACCCCCCCACCCACTTTACCCCTGTCAGAGTAAATGAAGGTGAGGAAGAAAAGGAAGGAGGAGAGGGAGGGAGAAGCCTCAGCTATTATGGTAAGTCAGTGTGCTCTTCCTGCACCCTCCCCGTTTGAAGGTGCTTTCTGGGGCAGGGGCCGGCTTCTGCGAGGCAGACGGGATTTACCCTTGTTGACACATTTTAAAAAAATAGAGAGAGATAGAGAGGGGACAGGGAGGGAGAGAGGCATCAGAGGGGATTTGGCGTGTGTCCTTTCTGCAGCGTGAAAGAGTGCGAGATACTCAGCGCTTTGTTTACTGGAGATAGACCCCCTCTCGTCTCCTTTCCTCTGCAGCCGGCGTCCTCTTCTTTACCCCCCTCTTTCTCACTTCTTTCCCCTCACCATCCCTCTATCTGATGTGCAAGGCATCGACCAGACACTGGAAGGAACTGTTGTATCCGCTACCTCTAGTGCTAGCATTTGTTGGCGTGCTTTGATTTTTTTTTTTTTTTTTACTCTGTTACCTGAGCCAATGGCACCTTGCTCTTTCCTCTGAGTGGGATGGATGCCCATGAGGCAAAGATAAGGACATAGCTAGCTAACTGACTGACTGAGTAGATGACTGGTTGGCTGCTTGGCTGGCCACTCTGAGCTCAGGTTTCAGAGAGAGAGAAAAAGGGTAAGAAAGTGAACATGGCTGTGGAAGAGGGTGCTGTCTTCCTAACACAAGTGAGTAGTACTAACACTTGGATTTATTATTACTATTGGATTTACTATTATTAATTTATGAAAATGTAGATTTGTGTCAGACACAAATGTAAGAGATGTTTTTGACTGTCTCAGTTGAGGTTCATGTTGTAAATTCAGTGTTCAACCACTAGAATGACCTGGTCCTGTACCATTATGACTGAATGGCTATATGGCTGATTTGACAATGGAAAGCTAACCTGCTGCACTCAGATGTAAAGTGTATGTTTGTCTGCAGGGTTTTTCAGCACCAGGGAGCATCGGGGAGTTTGGTGGTTTCTAGACAATTAATTGCCCATGCACCTGCATGTTCATGTTGTCTATATTGACATTTTGGGAAATATGTTTATTTGCTTTTTCAGGCAGATTTAACAAACAAGATATACTGTAGTGTGTTAATCAGTGAGCTTTTTTAAACTTTTGGACGGAGCCAGACTACCCCTTTGTTTCCAGTCTTTATGCTAAGCTTAGTTAACCGACTTCTGGATTCAGCTTCATAATTAGCATGTATGTACACGATAGTAGTATCAATCTTCTCTGTTAATTCAAATAAATTGTGCAAATAAACATATTTTCAAAAAAGTATTCCTTTAAGATGGTATGTTTGTGTGCTTTAAGGAACTCAGTCACCAGTATCTTAAAACAGCTATCAATATTTTAATAATAAAAATAATCAAATGACAATGTGATAACAAAATGACAGGGCTCGCTCGTGTGATGAAGCTACAAAGAATTATCACCTGAATCTGCAGCTCAGCTCGGCTTTCCGGAGCTTTGTAGTGAATTTCAGTTCATTGTTTAGTTGTTTGACTGCTATTGTATCTGTTTTGGTTCACACTCACCACTCATATTGTTGTTTCCAGCCACAGCTGGCAGCTGTTTTAGCTCTGAAAAAACACTGTACACTACATGCTCAGCACCATAGTATGGTAGCACCATGTCAATATAGTGGAGCATTTAGCAACTAAAGAGACATTATAATAATAAATATTATTATTTATTATTAAAATAATAATAGATATTATTATTATATTTCTCTCAGGAGTTGGTGGAGAAAAAAATACAGCTAAAAGAAGAGTGACTATTGGACTTCATCAGATGTACAGAAATATAACTCCAAATGATTGATAATGTTTCACCGTAACTGTTGGATGTATACATAAGCAACTGCTTGCTAAAAAGTTTGCAAAGTGATATGTCAGTATTGTGTTTACAGCTTGTCTCTTTTGCCCTCAAATGGCCAAAAAAGAAAATGTTGAACTGAAGCCAATTTGAAACAAAGCTACTCATGCTGTCATTTCTCCAATGTGGCCAATGGGAGGAATGATTCATTCAACCACTTGTCTCCTCTTTGCACTGCTCCTAAAATATATGGAGCGTTCCATCATCAACGCTACTACAATAGAAGGATGTTTGAGAGGGATGTTCATGCTTAAGATAACCGCATACAATATTTACAGTCATGAGAGCTGTGAAGCGGATGTTGATCTACATCTTAAACCTGCAGAGGCTCTAAAAGACCACTGTTAGATGCCTCTTATAGATCATCATTCATTGTGTTGCCAATAACATGCTTTGCATCCATACCTCTTAAAGCCTTAATAATTATTTTCTGGTATGGGCATGTCAACAGTGATATACAGGCATTAATTCATTAATAGTGTTGCTATATTTAGCCTTGAGAGAAAGAGATACATCAGGATACAATGAGGGACTAAGCAGGGCAGGGGATTTTGGTAAGTTTGAGAGTTTAGAGATGAAATAAATGAATGTAGTGGTTGGTGGGGTGAGGTTTTTGGCACCGGTAGATTCTGTGGCCCGCCATTGGATGTCCATGGCTTTATTCTGGTAGAGCTGTGGAGTTCTGTGTTTTGTGCTGTCAGTAGAGAAGGGGATAAAGAAAAACAATACAGCCGCTGCTGGTCTGGTTCTCCTCTTCTAAGCTCACTCAGTTCATCCAGAGCCTACAGGAATGACACCAACATGCCCTGTGTGTTTACGTTTGTGTGTACATATTTTTGCTTTCCTACTTTAAAGTGAACAATGTCCAAAAGAGTGTGCAGACACGTATGTGTTGGTGTCTTATACATGGATGCAGTGCAGAATTCTGCATGAGTTTATGTTTGGTTACATGCTCTGTGCTGAGTGCTAAACTGACATCATCACAGTCTGGCAGCCTGGGGGATATCGGTCTTTATACACCTAAATATCCTTGATCCGTCTAGACTATCACTGCACTGATGTCATGAGGAGAAGAAGTGCCAAATACAGATTCAGCAGAAATGAAAACAAACGCTCTGCAGCTCACAGTGCAGCAACAGTCTCCATACTGACTGCCCAGCCTCTATTTGAGATCATGACAGATACAGTATCCGAATTCCATACAACATACTTCCATACTATGTAATGTATTATATTGTATTTTGCAGTTAATATACAAGAAACCAATATACTTTATCAATTTATCCTAAAAGTAAATCATACAATACATATACCTTTGGACATCAAAATGAAAATTTTGGAATGCTAATTAAGTCTGAGAGGGAGAGAAAGTCAATTAATGCATATTTAGAAAATAAATTTGTCCAAAATCTTTCTTGAGCTGTGTCACCACTGTTTACAATTTCTTCTACTGATTTTCTACAAAATTAGTGTTGCCAGAAAGGTGCATGGATCATTAATATGATAGAATTATTATATTGTTAAATTAGCGAGAACATATATATATATAGATATATATTGGCCAATATTGGGTTATGCTGTATGAGCGTATATGTTGACCAATGAGTAATAAGATACAGAACAGTACAGAGGTAATTTATGAGCAGTGTTACCTTTACCATCACTCACCATGGCGCATGACAAATTACGTTTTTCATCAGCAAATATCCCGCACAGTACACATCGTGGTCGCAATTCTTTAGAAACAAATTTAGGGGGTCTTTTGTGGGATATTTAAAAGTTAACTTTTAAACACACATCAATGTCGGCTGATATCTGCTGGGCTGTATTACAGGGTTTGCCTTTTGTTGATGTAACAGATTGAGCTTTAATTGATTGTTAATTTTTCAAAGCTTTTAATTGAAAAGTCCGACTCTTAACAATCACAAATACAGGTACAGTAATCTGATCACATCTAAATATTACAGCCCTACAGCATTCAATACTCATATGCAGTGCTTCAGTTTTTCCTCTCCCTTTTAAAGAGCATCTGCAGACGCCAGTCAGTGACCAAAGGGGATTTTTAATTAGAACTGAGATGGTTAATTGTCATTTTACAGCGACTCACTCAGAAATTAGCTGCATTTCTGACTTTATAAGACTGTAATTGGGAATATTATTATTCTCAGCTTTTCCGGTTATCACTTGTGTGTCAGATTTCTCTCTCTCTCTATCTCTCTGTCTCTCTCATCCTCCCCCTTCAATCTAACATTAGATTAATGCTTTCCTTCAGGCTTAACCTAGTCTTAAATGGCCCCGTTTTCTTTGAACTAATTCCTTCTTACTTACTAATTTCTTGCCCCGTCCTGTGTGATGCTTCATTCACAAAGACTTAAAGATCCCTCATGTTGGTCATAGACGGGATGAGGATGGAGGCTTGGACAAGTTGGTCACTGGTTTACACTGCAGGCATTAAGGGATAAACTGATGAGAGCAATGACTAGTGAATTACGGAGGAAGACTACTTAATCTGTTGGCACTTAAGCTTCGGCAGATGCAGAAGGAGAAGCAAAGAGCACTGCATGATATTTTAAGATTATTGCAAAAACCCTATACATCTGCCAGCACAAGCCAACCAGTGGTCTTCAATTAAACTGCACTGAACGATTAAAAGAGGAGTCCAAGACTATAGTATTATGTATCATGTTTGACTTACATAATATCTGGTGGTGTAAATCACTGAGTAGCTGTCAGGCATGCAGCCTGTCCACAGCAGTTTGACCTGTGAATTTCCATGTCAGAGGTTTTAGAGCGGTCAAGCATTTGGAGACACTTGACAAAGCTTGAGAGTCGTGGGTCACACAGGAATCCACCACACGGCATGGCACACACTTAAGGCCACATGCCGCTTATGTAAGAAACAGGACAACTGTTAGGATGTGGACCAGTGTGCAGATGTGCTGCACATATACGTATTTGTTATGTGGAGAGACTTTGACTTTGAAATAATTGGGGATGAAGCTTGAACTGCTGGTGATATTCTGACTGAAATATTAAGATCACCTTAAAGTTGGAGTTGGTCATTAACTGGCTTTAAGTCATGTTTCCGAAAGTCATGTAAATGTATTCCTAGTGTGCATTTAAAAACAACAAATGTTGTACAATAAGATAAATACCATAACAATGTTGAGGTGTGACACTGTGATGACAGAGCGCTGCCTGCTAGCTAGGTTTAGATTGGATGGGAGCCAAAGTGTTTCTAACAGGTCATCATGAAGGACGCTGATTCTTGGTGTCCGTGACTAACAAGTAGAAAACCTCATTCTGAGAGTATTTTGTTTTATTTTTTGTTTATTCTTTGTTCTATTATGTTGAATTATGATATAGAATGTAATCATATTTAGATGATGAATTGTGTTGTTAGATGAGCTATTGGGATTTACTGGTGTGTTTTTGATTTGTAGCCTTTTTTAATTTTTCTTGTGAGTTTGCTGTTCACCGCTGTTGGAAATTAAAAATGTTGGTCTTTTCTTCTGGTTGATATCCAGAATAATAGAGACACAATGCAATCAATAATAATATAATAATAATCTTTATTTATTGAGCACTTTTCAGAACCCATGTTACAAAGTGCTTTCACAAGGGCAGAACATAGTCTTTAAGGTAAAACCAATAATAATAATATTTTTAAGGACTTAAAATACAGTTAAAAGTAAAGAAAAATAAAGTCAAGAAAATCAGGAAAGGCTCTCCTATAAAAGTATGTTTTAAGAAGGGAATTAAAGGAGCTCACTGCCTAAGCCAACCTGATTTCCTTGGGCAGGCTGTTCAAGAGCCTCGGGGCCCTGACTGCAAACACTCTGTCCCCTTTAATTTTAAGATGGGCATCTGGAACAGACAACAGACCTTTGCCTGAGGATCTTTATGTACATACCAGTGCATACGGTAATAAAAGGTCAGAGATATAGCATTCCATGGAGAGCCTCAAAAGTAATCAATAAAATTTTACAATCTATTCAAAAACATACTGGGAGCCAGTGTACTGAAGCTAAAACAGTGGTGATGTGATCACCTTTTCTTAAAATTCTGTTTAAAAGTACACAAGCAAAGGAGTGCTGAGGCTGAAGTTCATACTGTTTTTAAAATGTTTTGTAGTTAGGCAACAGAAAATTCAGGCCACTGCATTGGGTGTTTTTGAGTTTTCACAGCCAATGGCGTCTTTCCCTGTAAAGCACAGCTGTGCCAATATTAATGATTCATTTGCAGCCGCTGCTCTCACTTGATTGCTTGCAACCAGTCTTGAATAATCTTAAGCTTTTATGATGCTTCTTCAAACTTTTTACACTCTTATGATGTTACTTGTACATCTATTGATGGTTGTGTTTGTATATTTGTTGTTATTGTTCTTGACCTATGGCTCATATTTGTGCTGGCTCAGGCTCTGTGCCAGTGACACAGTCTGTTGAGTTTTCTCAAGGCCATAAGAACAGAAATATCATTAGTGGGTTATGGAAAAAGGACAAAGACATTTCTAGATGTGGGCTGAGATATGAGCTTATAACTTAATGGTCTCTTGTAATCAGTAAATTACTTGGTTTCCACCAAACGCCACTTCATCTATTTTGTTTGTATACACATGAGCCCACACACACATACAAATATTTTCCTCTCACAGTTTTATACAGCCTGTCGGTGGAACAATCTGATTCTGGATGTCTTGTTCACTCACATTTTGGCTTTGGGTCAGATCCCTCTATGTTCGTCAGAGTTATTTCTGGAAAAGCATGGCGGAGGGGGAGGTGGCGTGTACATTGTTGGATAACCGCTTGTACCGTTTGGCCCTACTGAGTTTATCCTAAGTGTCTCTGGATGCAAGGCTAAATTTAGCAGGTCTGGGCTTTTGATAATTCAGGGGTGTTTGGTTTTTGAGCCTTTATTATGGAGCAGCATATCACAGCTTCTCTCCTTCCTGCTCTCAGCAGCTGCTGAGTTTTACAAAATGCTCTTTGCAAGGCTGATGTGAAGAAGGAAGACAAAATATGCAGAGCTTGCTGTGTGTCATTTTATGTCATACCCCATGTCCTTAGAGCCAACATGAAAACAGAAAAGAAGCACAACCTCCCTTTCTTTTTCCTCTCTTTTTAGCATTCTCCATCTCTTTTTCTTTATCTGCTCTCATTCTTCTTTTGATATCTCTACCTCCCTAACTCTTTCTCTCTCACACACACACAAACACGCATGCACATGCACATGCACACCACATTTGTTATAAGGGCGAAAAAAATGCTTGGCTCATCATTTTATTTTGGTGTGCAAAGCCCTATTTCTGTAGTGAAATAAAGGACAGCCAGGCAGAATAGAGAATGCTCTGCTTCTTGCAGCACAGCATCATAGACTCACAACTGCTTTACTGGTGGATTCAGTGGAAATCTGAATCCAGAGAGGAGGTCTCTGTGGCATTTGTAAGGACCAACCAGTCAATGAACCATCTACCTTTGGGAATTAGAGACATTTGGATTTAACAAAGCTGGAAAAACAGTCCAGTGGGATGTGAAGGGTTGACGGAGGATGACGTGAATTGTTGGGATCATATGTTGTGGGCTCTGTTGGCTTTCTCATGGATTTACTTTTTGAGATGTTTACGTTTTAGCGTTTTGATTTGAGACACCAATGGACTTTACTATATTGATTTTTCAGTGGACCTACTGTATGTGTGGATATTGGCTTTGTTTTTTCCCCTGTTAAGATATTTTTTGGATGTCTGAGATTATGACAGAGTTCTACCTGGTACAGTAAGATTTTGGCATTTGTATGTGCTTTTCTCTTCCTGTGTGCTAGAAACAGTTTGATCATGCAGGTAAGCATGTGGCCAGAGTCTGACTTAACATACTCACCTCCTCTGTCTCTCTGTCTTTCTCTCCTTCTCTCTCTCTCTCGCTTGTCTGCCTCTCTTTCTCTTTTTCTGTTTTTGTTTTCTCCTCCCCCAGTCTGACAGTAATGCCAGTTACCTGCGAGCTGCCCGTGCAGGGAACCTTGAAAAGGTCCTCGACTACCTCAAGTCTGGGGTTGAGATTAACATTTGCAATCAGGTCAGTTTTTTGGGGGGTTTTTTTTGGTAAGAAACTACAATGTTCATGTGATTGTCTGTCCTCCTTGGGCTTAAACAAGAATATTAAATAAGTCTGTTCTACACATAAACATGCTTAGAACTTATTGCTGCATCAGCTGAATTTCAAATCAAGGGCTCAGGGGCTCATGTCTAACTGAACAAGCAGGATAAAAGATGAAATATTTTATTATTTTAACCCATCTATTGAGCACGATTAAACATTATCTCATAGTACATCCCAATGCATGACCAACTTCACTAATGTATATCACTAATATATACTAATATATTTCTTTCTCAGAATGGTCTGAACGCTCTCCATCTAGCCTCCAAGGAGGGGCATGTAGAGGTTGTTGCTGAGCTGCTAAAGCTCGAAGCCGCTGTGGATGCAGCCACAAAAGTAAGGCCTGTCACCTATTGTTGTTACAGAGGACTATATGTGGCTCCAGCACAAACATGGCTGCATTTTATGATTAAACAGCATGCAGCTGCAGTATAACTGCTGGAAGTCTGCAGCCTTCGTTGGGTTTTCTTATTGGATCAATGTTTAACGATTCCTGTGGGCATTGCTGCTGGAAAAAGTAAGAGACTTAAGCAAGACAAAAAGAAATATATGTCAGAATGAAGCAAAGGGAGTTCAGTATAATAACAGTAGAATGTATTAATTAGAAATATATGTTGGCTAATAAAGAATAGCAGCAGCAGCAGCAGTAGTGTTTATTTGATGCAGTGTACATATCATATAGTAAAATACATCAGGGGAGGGTCTCTTCCTTTGAAGCATCTTTACTCTGATGATAAAAGGAGTTGAGAGGGAGAGCCATTAAAACATTATCCAGATTTGAGCCCAGAAGGCTTTCCCCCCCATTTAGCCGTCTCATTCAGCCTCTCTGCCACAAGCCACATTCCTAGTGCTGACATAAACACGGGGGAAAATGAAATATTCAAGATCAAGGAGAAAATCTCCCCAATTAAAACTTCTTTCCATTGTGACCCAGAGGATGCGGAGAGATTAGTTTGAGATCTTGGGAATCCAGTGCCTGCATCCTAATGCCTACAAATGGCAGCCGATGGAGACTGTCAGGGAGGAAATACTAGGCGACACCTAGATTTAGTAACACAGAGTGTTATGTTAAGGCTGTGTGGGTGTTTAATGCTAAAGTTAATTGTGTGTCTGCCCCTAATTTTGTGCTGCTCTTGTTGTGGGAGAATTAAACAAGAGGCCTTGTCTTTGGTTCAATAGCCCTTCAGCAGCTCTATAATAGATGCTACCCTTGTGAAGCTTACAGTGTTAAAAGTGTCAGAGAGATGTTGATTTGACTTTGTTGTAATTTCTTGAGCTTTAGATTGTGATTTTATATTTATGGAGCTTTCGATGTTCAGTTTGAAACAGTCATTTTCAACAGTCATTTTTTAGGCTGTAGTGGTGTTAAGTGTTGCTGCCAGAAGTTTAATTTACTACTAATTTGTTTTGCCAAATACTTTTGAGGGAAATGTAATTGGTGCTTGGATAATGCAATGTTTTCCCAGTTAAGGGAGTGCTGTGGTTTTGTACAACACACAAGTCATAGAGAGGTGGTCAGGGTCAGGGTTGATTGGTGGGTGCACCAAGCAATACTTTGTTTCCCACTTTGTTGTCTCTCATGCTTCAAGTCACTGTTGACTTTTTCAATATTTAACCAATAACAACATCTTTGCCTACTCTTTTTTTGCCTACTCTTAATGGGGAAATCCACCAATTTCACATGTCAAAGTCTGTTTACAGGTCTTGGCGAGTACTACATTGATGTATAAAGCAAACTGAATGCAGCGTTGGAGGCAGTGCTCTGTTCATTGCTATGAAAGCTGCTCAGTGGTGCCAAAAAAGTCAAATTTCTGGGGTGGACTTCCGGTTTAGCCCTCTGCTAACTCTTCTGACTTTAATGGGGATAAAAGGATTTAGTCATGCAGCTCTTTTACAATTTCTAAATTTTATTGGACCAAATTAACCAAATTCTGTCAGTAAAACATGCTATTTCGCAGGGGTTGTGTTTTACAGATACTTCTTTCTTAGCCACTATTTCAGATTGGCTTGAAAGCATGGCACACATCGGTGGAGTACTCCTTTAATCAAGTGCTGTGAACACAGCCAAAAAAAAACTTGAATCCTGCTTTAGTTGTTACGAGAGGATATTGTATTGCAAGAGAGGATGTTATTGGGGAAAGAAAAGTTATTTGTTGTCAGCGAGCACTTGCAAATAAAGAAATGGTTCGTCATGATAGGTGTTCAGAAGTTTAGTGGTGCAAAGACTGCGTTTCTTCAACATTTTCTCACTTCAGTTGCTCAGAATTACAATAAAGTTGAATCAATACAGCTTTCAACAAAAGCTGAGCCCTGTAAGCTTCACAGAGGTAGTATTCTTCATATTGCAGAGGTATTGCATTAGAATGCATAGTTTTCCACTAGAATGCATTATATTACACTGATGAAGAAGTTAACCTGTTGCACTTTTCAAAGAGCAGGATTTACTTGCTACAGTATACAGTACATGTGACAGATGATCACTATTGTGCAACAGCACTTGTCGCGAATAACATTGCCCAGAATCACGTGGATAGAAGACAGGCTCGGGGTCGACTCCACCTTCACAAGCCTCCTGTAGTTTTATTTATGGCCGAGGCTCAGCGGGAGCTCATTTATGTGTGTGATGTGGGGCACTGGAAGTGACACATTTTTGGAAGTTCAGGCAGGGGGATGCCAAAGCTGGAACGAGATACTATAGTGTGGCTTGCGTGAGGGCATTCATTGGGGCACATGGATACTGACATGGATATATACAGAGTATAGTGTCAGTCACACACACACACACACACTCACACACACAGTCACACACACACACACACACTCACACACACACACACAAGCAATACAGTTAGACAGGTGGGGCAGAGCTTAACACACATTCCTGTGGTTGTTCCATGTAATGCAGAAAGGAAACACTGCTCTGCACATAGCCTCGCTGGCTGGCCAAACGGAAGTTGTCAAAGAGCTGGTCAATAATGGAGCCAATGTCAACGCACAATCTCAGGTGGGATATACTTGCACACAGACATACGCACAATGTCAAAATGACAGTATGGCCCTGTTGGTCTACAGTATATGTATTTGTAAATGTAAATTACACTGCTATGATGCACACATTTGTTTGGATAAGTCACTGACATTGAGACAGGGAATCACTCCTTAGTGACAGAGTCTGGAAGCATGCCAACTAGGCCTCTGCCTCTCCAGGAGACTGCTGTTCTTGCATTTTACATTTAACTCTGTCACATCAAGGTGAGAGGAAAGAGTTCAAGCACTTTCCTTCTCTTTGGTGTAAGCAAACCCCGAAACAGCCAATAGAGATGAAATGTAACAGCAACTCAAAAGTCTTAAAGACCTTACGTGAACATTTTGTTTTGTTTTGAGATCTTTCCATCTGGGTTTCACTCTCAACCTTGTCAGTTACATTTATTTCATTTGATATTGTGTTATCATTAAAGACATATTCGGACATTTGATATTACATTCCATGTATTCTGCTATGATGAGTGCTCCGGTAAGGAAAAACTGAAACACTAAAAGCACTCACTACAAGGTAAACCTCTATCCATTTGTAGCATAAGTGGCAGCAAAGTTTATACAGTCTTTGGTTTAAACAGGTTTGTAAATGTGCATGTGTGTCGTGTTGTGTGCAGAATGGCTTCACTCCTCTGTACATGGCAGCCCAGGAAAATCACCTGGAGGTGGTACGATTCCTTCTGGAGAACAACGCCAGCCAGAGTATGGCCACTGAGGTACTGTATGTATGCGTGTGTTTGTTATTGTGTGATGTGCATTTACTGTGTGTGTGTATATATATAGTTCCAGCCGCGTCTCCACTTGTGGTCTTTACATTTGTTGTACTAACCACCTTCATCTGCTCTCCTCCTCTGTTTCCTTCTTCGTTTTAACATCCCTACCCCACTCACTCTGCATCTGCCTGTGTCTCCATCTGTTTCTTCATGTCTCTGTCCTGTCTTTACTTCCTTCTTTTTTTGTCTCACATTCTCACTCTGCCTGCCCCCTCTCCTTTTCCACTCCTCCCTCGCACCCTCCATCTCTTCATGAGGGACTAGGCAGAGCTTCATTGATTGGTAGTCTATGGTGGTGGAGGCAGAGTGACCTTGAGTGGGTCACAGATGAGGTCGGCTCCGCTCGCTGCCTCTCTTCCACGGCTGCTGCTGCCGTTACTGCTCTGATTTACGTTGCTGAGCCTGTGGATCCCGTACACACACATGCTTACCGGTCACCACACGTATACACACTAAAGCACGTGCACACCCAGAAATAAATAGCTGATGGTGCTAATGGAATACCCCAGCCAGTCTACAGTCCACTGCTTTACATCTATGGGCTACATCGTAGAACACGGGATGCCCTTCAAGACATGCATAGACAAAGAATATGTTTGTGCATACACACAGGTCTGCATACAGATCCAGTACTGCGCATGCAAATACTTACACAAATACTTCTGCACGCACACACATTCAAACTTACAGTATGCAGAAACGCATTGCTGTGGCAGGGAGCCTTCAGCTGAAAAATGCATCATAAGGGTGATGTGTGTAGGAGATAGATGTGAGCCTTTTTCACTCCATCCTCTCATTATGTAACTTACATTTGTGTCCTATATGGTGAGGAGGCCTGGAAATGTACACTAACCTTTATATGTGTCTCACACATGGTCTCTTAAGTTATTATTTACTATCCTAAATGCTCCAAGCAAATCAGACTGTATCAGACCCTTATGTTGCCCATCAGTTTAGCTTTTTAGTAACATTTTCTTGACATTTATGTATAACCAAATTAAAAAAGAAAACCAGACAGGATATATCTTTTTTAAAACAAAAGGAAAGGGCCTGAATTCATTGGATTGTTTAATCATTAATAATAACACATGCATTGTACCTTCTTTAAAACTTCAATTGTACTAGCATTGCTTTCCTCTATGCCTGCAGCAAAATAATAATTTAGCAACATATAATATTAAAGCACCAGCACTCCATAACCTGCTCATATCATCCATCCAGTCACACCTACCATCCCATATCAGTTCCGTCACCAGTTATGCATTGCAGCACCCGTCCAGCCCCAGTGACTCCTCTGTCTCCTCATATACAGGATGGCTTCACCCCTCTGGCGGTGGCCCTACAGCAGGGCCATGACCAGGTGGTCTCCTTGCTACTGGAGAACGATACAAAGGGCAAGGTACGCCTGCCTGCCCTGCACATCGCTGCCCGCAAGGATGACACCAAGGCCGCGGCCCTGCTCCTGCAGAACGACCATAACGCAGATGTTGAGTCCAAGGTGAGTGACGACACCGATGCAGCCAGTCTGTGGTGGATCTTCAGTTGGTTGCTTTGTTTTTTTTTTATCTCTTTGATTGTTTAATTGTTTCTTTGATTATTGATGCCTTTGGTTTTCTCTATCAATTTTTGTTTCTTGCTGACTTTTTTCTTTCCTTCTTTTTTGGTTGAATTGCTTTTTATGCTCTTTTCGGCAGAAAGGGGAAAGGAGCAGAAGTACATTTTTATATTTAATCACATTATTGAATGAATTCAATTATTGTATACTTGTTGATTTTAGTTTGAGAATACCTTTCTTAAACTTAAAATCTTATCTGTGTAAATCTTTGAACAGTGACTTTATGGCCAGAGTTTTTTTTTATGATCAATATATTATGCTGAGCTCCTTCCCCCTTCTCTCTGCTCCTCCACTTTATGTCAGTGGAGGCCCTTTTCTGTTTCTGTTTTGCTCACTAACTGCTCATTCTCTCCTCTCTTGGCTGACTCTGTAGATGATGGTGAATAGAACAACAGAGGTACACCTCTACTCTGTACATTACGTAGCCTCTCCATCGCAGCTCATAAAAACTGAAAAAACAACAACAAACACTTCAGTGTCCCTGACTTGATGCAGTAGTGTTCCTGCAGCCCTTTGTCACTTCCCCTTTTCCATTTGAAATGAATCTCATTTTCCTCTCCATCGCTTCATTCATGTAGTGGATATCTCTTGTCATAGAGAAAGTCAGAGTAATAGCGCATGTTTCACTGATACTGACTTAGGAAATCCTGAGGCTGGAGGCTTGGGTATCAAGGTTCCCGTTGATTCTAATGGTTTCATGGTGTCCAAAGCTCAAGCTTCGGCTGTTATTTTTGGCAAATTCCTTGTGACTGTTGACAAAATGTTGTCCAAATGTGTCGTGAAACAGTCGATCCATGAAACTGATTAACATAATAACCTGTGTTAGCATGAAAAGTGGTTATCATTCATTGAAAAGCAGCGGCTTGTCCATAACCTGCATGGCAGCCAAATTCCCATTAAACTGTAAAGGAACGCAGCCTTCTAGCAACAGCCACTTAGTCTAGTTAGTTTACTAGTCTACCCAATATTGATTTTACTTCTAATCCTCAACCCCTGCACCTAAAGCATTTTGCATGGGACCAAAGCAACAAGCTTTGTCACACCAAAGTCAGGAGGCCTGTTTTGGTTGGCTCTGTTTCTGGCTTTGGCAGGCTGGCCAGTTATCTAGTATGATTCATCTAAAAATGGCTTTGTTGATTTACATAGTACTCTGAAGGAAGATGGAAGAAAGTTATTGTAGATTTTATATAAAGCACATGAGATTAACCTATGTATATGTACACAGACTATAAAACAACAGATTTGTGTGGTTAATTTAAATGTATAGTTATGTTACTTTTCTGATAAAGTAAAAATATCTTGTTTATAGTTGTAGTGTTTTTGGTTGGGATTTTTAATATTCAGCAGACTGGACACACATGTCTGAGACACCTGCTCTCCACTGGATTATTGGTTATTTGAAATTGGGATTCCAATGATTAGATGGCTTAATGTGAGATTCATTCATTCATTGGACAGATTGTTTCCAGTGTCCTTCTGCTGCTTTGACAGCTGTTGCTGTAAGCCTGGGGTTTTGCCAGGAAATTACTTTAATTCAAGATGTTAACAAATGGACATTAGGTTCATTTGCAGGACAATTTTTGCACACTAAAAGTACTGGGATATTGTAAATGAGATGAAACAGTAGTTACCTCAAAATAACACCTGTCAAACTTGAAATGATGTTTAACACTCTGGCCTATATGGTTTAACTTTACTTTGCCAGTGTGATGAGTTATATTTCAGTATCATGATAGTACATAGAAGCACATATGGTATACTTAACCTAAAAACCCCTCTGTCAGCATACAGTTGGCCCCATGTTTGATGCTTCGATAATAGGACTTTCTCAGCCACCGTGAGGAAAGTCAGGTGTTAGTGTAACAGTGTATAGTAGAGTGTGTCCTTGTCTTATGGAGTGTGACTGTACATCAGCCATAGCCCTGTGTAGGCAGCTTTAAAGCCCAAGGTCTATAAAGAATTGTACATGTGTGGTGTGTGTAATAGTTTGTAATGTAATGTGTGTGCTTGTCTGTTTGCATGTGTGTGTTGTACGGCTTTCTCCAATCCTCAGAGTGGTTTCACCCCCCTCCACATTGCGGCTCACTATGGCAACATTAACGTGGCAACGCTTCTCCTGAACCGAGGGGCTGCCGTGGACTTCATGGCTCGGGTGAGTTTATTCTGCCCTCTGCTGTTTGGGAGGGGTATTACCAATATTCAAGTTTAACAAGAGTGCAGGTGTATAATGCTAGATAATGCTGGATCAATGATCCTACACAGCTGTAAAACAGTGGTTTAGATTTCCATGAATTATTATTGGGCATTTCCACAATGCCCAGAGGTATACGCCTGTTTCACAACAGACACTTTGACTTGTCACATCACAGGTGTTACTAATAACAAGTGTCTCAGTGAGCCAGCATGAACAATACCAGGACTGTAAAACTGAAGAAGCTAAATGGAATTCAGCTATTAGTAATTTATTATTTATGTGTTTTTTGCATCTGTGACATCAAAATGTCTTCTGCCTATTGTATTCATTGCACTCCTTCATTTTTAGGTTAATTTCAAACAAAAGCCATTTATGAACACTAACTCATTCTACAGTTTGTATGTAGTACGAGCCCTTCAGGGTAAGAGCATCAACAGAAGACACAAATGTAAAATGCGGGATGTGTGTAGACTTGGCATTGAGAGGTGAAGGCACACACTGCTGCTACTAAAAGAGAGGAAAAGCACTATGAAGCCAAAAACACCCACATGAAGTTGTAATGAGTTGTGAAGTTCATTATCTCTTCTTTTGGGACTTTTCAGCATTAACAGATAAAAACAATGCTGTAAAAATCAAAATTAAAAACACATTGCACAACTCTTCTCCAATATACTATAAAAAAAATCTAGTTCACCAGATCTCTTTTCTTAAATATATAGCAATTCAGAAGACATATCTGTCAAATACAGGATGAGATTTAGAGACATTACTCCTTAAGAGGGAAACTTTCTGGATTGCTGAATTGGGCAATTGAATCCCAAGAGGTTAAATGAGTAGCTAGACAGTGCAGTAGATTATATTTGTTCTGAAAGATCATGTGTTTTTGAGAATAGGAAATATTGTTAAAGGATGAATGTGTTAAGTCAGTATCAGGTGCTGCTTTGTATTAAAAAATGGAGATGATGGTAATGCTTCTATACTTAGTATCTATGGTGATCTACAAGTCACGCATGATCAATGAACGGTGTTTAATAAAAAAAAGGTCAGACAGCACACTGACTTATTTTCTGATGAATAAAGGTGTACTGATGAGGAGATTTTAATTTTGAGGGACCTGAAGCTCATTCACGTTGGTCTTCACCTCGCTGTGTGTGTGTATTTTCAAAGTTACACACTTTAAACAATGCCAACTAGCAAGGGGCATCATTATTATTTATTTTAAGTGAGCATTAGGAAACTCCCTACTGTTCTATGAATAAAATATACAGCAATGTAAGTGTTACATTAGGTGATATGCCTCTCAGTGTTTATAATAGGTCCATCACTTTACAAGGCTGCACTCTAGGATTACTATTTATTTACTGTGATATTCACATTGTAATGCAAAAGTGGGTGCCATTAAAAATGTGTTTGTATCTGCATTAGACATTAGCTAACCATTAGCGGCCCATGATTATATCAGCTAGTGTGTGAAGAATTGCTGGTCTTTGTGCTGCTTTGTGACACTGATTACAGGTTAGATCCAAAGAATCATGCTAGAACAGTAGAGATAGATGGGATAAAACAATGGAGCTGTTTTAGAAACAGTTACTTACTTAGTTTACTTGATAATAAAAGACTATACACCCTTAATAACGAGAGTGTAGGGTTTATATTAGAGATGGGAAATCCAAGCATTGCAATCTATTTATAGTCTACAAGATTATGTGTATAATATAATAATATATAAAAAAACAAAAGTATAATTTAATATATCTCTGAAAAATTTATTCAATTTAATAATAGACTTTTGACATGGACATGCATAATGTTTGTAACCATTACATCTCATTTGACCAGAGAATAGTAACACCAATTTTCTCTTTTTTATTTAGAATGACATCACGCCTCTTCATGTGGCGTCAAAAAGGGGCAACAGCAACATGGTCAAGCTGCTGCTGGACAGAGGGTCCAAAATTGATGCAAAGACAAAGGTGAGACCTTGGACCCAATTCTCCTCAGAAAACTATAAGACATTCATAAACGAAGCACATGGGGCTGGATGATATGGCCTGCCATAGTTTCCATCTTGGCTAGATTGAATTCTGTAAAACAAAAAAACAAAAACAAAAAAAAAGATCAGCTGAAGTTCAGACTTTTCTCTTGTCCACACACATGTGAAAATGGCGCCTTAACCCCAGTATGCATAGGTGTCTTGTTCAGTTAAATGTAAAGTTTCAGGAGGGAAAAAGTCTGTAAAAGTCTGGGCGCCTCTGGGCATTTGCTGCTTTGTCCTTGTCTAGACTCTTTTCATGCAGTGAGAAGTGTATCAATATCTCAACTTTGTTAGTGTTAGTTATTTTTTTCTTCTTACCAATCGTGAAACTATAAATATTACAATATTGAACAAGTCAACAAATTAAAATATTCACAAACCATGTGAAATGTGTATTCTCTACATGTTTTTCTTCAACTACGTAATCATATGTAATAAAACTGCAAACCACATCACCTTTCCATAAGTTTGTTTTACACCAGGAAGTTTTAAACATCTGTAGAAAGGCCAGGGTTAGCATTATTTTTTGTCTACTGTGATTCATCAACACCTTTGCTGTCTTTCTTCTTCTTCAGGATGGGCTGACACCTCTTCACTGTGGGGCGAGGAGCGGGCATGAACAGGTGGTAGAAATCCTACTAGACCGAGGAGCACCTTTCCTGTCCAAGACCAAGGTAGCTACTGGGATGATCAATTCAGGAGACGCTGCTTAGCTGAGAATAGGAGAGGAAACGTCACAAACACATGTCACATATTTTTAGAATAGAACAGAATACATCATGTTTCACTTGAAACAGGGTACACATATAATAATAACAGTGTGATAGTAATCTTTGTATAAACTACCTTTCCTAACCACACAGAGCTGTTGGAAATATGTTATCTAATCAGATAGCAGGCCTGTTGTTGTTGCTGTAGTGTTGTCGCATTGTCTCTATAACGTCTGTGCGACCTCTCCAGAACAGCCTGTCTCCGCTGCATAGCCCTACAGTTTGACCGCACAGGACGACCAGTGTAACAAAATAAGACATTGTTGTAATGACCTCGTTATAACAATGCTTCTGTAACCTTCCCAACAACTTCCTTCACAGTATTTCTGTGCAGCGCATGGCCACGCCCTAACTTACTGTGTCTGTCTGTCCATCTGTCCATCTGTCCATGTGTCCGTCTGCGTGTGTGTTTGTCTGTCTTTGTCTCGCTCTCTGTCTGCCTCTCTCTTTCTCTCCCCCCCCCCTCTCTTTCTCTTTCTCTCCCTCTCTTCCCCCACTATAGAACGGTCTGTCACCGCTCCACATGGCCACTCAGGGGGACCACCTGAACTGCGTCCAGCTCCTGCTCCAGCATGACGTGCCGGTGGACGACGTCACCAACGATTACCTGACAGCGCTGCACGTCGCTGCCCACTGTGGTCATTACAAGGTGGCCAAGCTCATCGTGGACAAGAAGGCCAACCCGAACGCCAAGGCTCTGGTAGGGATGATGGCAGGGTGGGAGGGACACACAAAAGGAACCAGTAAATATAACATATAATATAAAATAACTTCATTTAACCAGTACTTACTGAAATTAATAATCTCTTTTATTTTAATGTGTTTTTTAATTAATCTCCTGGCCACAACAGCAGCAGCACGTAGAATATAAAACATAAAGGTTACAAAAACATAGACCACATTTAATATTAAAGTAGATAAAATATAAAGAGAGTGTCAGATGGATATGATTCGAAGGATAATATTTTTCTGTTGGTCCTCAATGTTTTTGCATTTAATAATGTTCTGCATTGCATTGTGGTTTAGTTATGGAGGCACTGAAGGTTTGAAAGGAGAATGAGAATAGGTTGTGAACTTGTGATACTTAAGGGTACAAAGTTAGTTGAGGTAGAGGAGAAGAACAGAGAACTGGGAGAGAGATGAGAGAAGAGGTGGTTCAGTTGTTGAATTCTGAAGTATAGATCTGAAACTCACACAGATGGATAGAAAGAGATTCTCAGGCAATTTCTAAGAATCGGTATTTGAAAAGGAGTAGAAGGAATTGGGAGATAAAAGGTTTCTTTCTCATCTCTGTGGTTTGCAACAGACATTTTTTGCACCACCTGTTCATTTCCTGGCAGATCATTTTCTTCCCCTTATCGGCCCTATAAAAGCAGTCCCATAGTCACAGATGTTTTGTGACTGTGGAGAGTTCACCCCTTTCTGGATGTCAGGGAAGATACTCGAGTATGGGCTTCATCACTGAGAGTTTTTTTTTCTTCTTTCTTTCTGTGTGCAGAATGGTTTCACTCCACTTCACATTGCTTGCAAGAAGAACAGAGTGAAAGTGATGGAGCTGTTGCTTAAACATGGAGCGTCTATCCAGGCTGTCACCGAGGTACTAGACCAGACTGGACCACATTTATTCTTTTTTGCTTGACTCTACCTTTTAGCACTTGGCACCAGAAGTGATTTCTTTATAATATACTGACTTTTAACAATTTAAGCTGTACCATTTTATACATTGTGACTTGCCTTTTAATTGTGCTTGTCTTTGTTTGGACTTGAATGTCACTTGGACAGCTTTGCTAACATTTGACATTTATTGTAATATTTCATGGTAATGATCATATCTGTTTCTTTACAGTCTGGCCTGACGCCCATCCATGTGGCGGCCTTCATGGGCCATGAGAACATTGTCCATGCACTGACACATCACGGGGCATCACCCAACACGACCAACGTAGTGAGTGGATAATTTGTAATGCTCAATGTTACATGTTAGAAGTACCTGTTTTTCCGAATATATTTTTCTATTCAGTTCAAATCCCACATCATTGAAACCTATGAAAAGCTCCCACTGACAACCGTTTGTGTGTCTTCCAGCGAGGTGAAACAGCTCTCCACATGGCAGCCAGGGCAGGCCAGGCAGACGTAGTCCGATACCTGCTCAAGAATGGAGCCAAGGTGGAGACCAAGTCCAAGGTTAGAACACTGAGCCACATTATCAATCACTGTGTCAGAGGAGAAAATAAACGTAACTTTAAGTAAGTAACTTTATCCTTCTCCGCAGGACGACCAGACAGCGTTGCACATCTCCAGTCGGCTGGGGAAAGTCGACATTGTCCAACAGCTGCTGCAGTGCGGCGCATCTGCCAACGCTGCCACAACCTCAGGCTACACCCCCCTTCACCTGGCTGCCCGTGAAGGACACCAAGATGTTGCTGCCATGCTGCTGGAGAATGGAGCCTCACTCTCCTCCTCGACTAAGGTGGGTCGGGTGGTGGATCTTATTTCAATGTATGCAACATATGCAAGTAACGGAGATGAATGTCTGTATTTCTTTCACATGACATTACATACACTCAAACGCAGACATGCATCACAGAACAGACCAACGTCAAGCCATGTATCTCCACTAGAGGGCACCAGTCTCCATTTTCAGTGACCTCCATGATGCTTGTCTTATCATGTTTGTTAGAGTTTGTTACTGCTGAAATATAATACAGAAGCATTCATAGTCTCCAGTTAAGGGACCAATAACCTGCCTATAACCAGCCTAGAGGGCTCAACATGTTATATTCTGTCACATAGTGGAGTCACATCAATTTTACAGTAGTAGTAGTGTTGGTCCAATAATTTAAGACAATTCTTTGTATCTCACGAGGGGCTCTTTTCATTCCTGCAGTCGACCAGGGATGGATAATGTCAATTTATGGTGGAGCTGGTTTCACATATGACTAATTGCATAGATCAAGGTCAAGACAGATATGTAGAGTAGACTTTATAGAGTTAGTTGGTGCAATGTGTGTGGTATGTTGCTTGGGGCTGTCTTTGAAGGTGACCTCTGTCAGTTGAACAGA
Source organism: Micropterus salmoides (assembly GCF_014851395.1). NCBI lineage: Eukaryota > Metazoa > Chordata > Actinopteri > Centrarchiformes > Centrarchidae > Micropterus > Micropterus salmoides. The sequence goes on from NW_024041373.1 coordinate 19,501,297, forward strand.
TTAATGAAGGGTAAACCCCATGGTGCCAGTGTTCTCTCTTTCTCTCTCTCTCTCTCTCTCTCACTCTCTTACTCACACACACACACACGCACACACACATGCAGCATCTTTTGGGACATCACCTGAGTCAGCTGTTCAAGGAAATGATGTCACACTAATCTGGGATCAGAGGAATTGGGGAATGGAAACCATGTATTGACCCATTTAGAATGTTTACAAAATAAATGTATCATTAAAGTGCATGCATTGCAAAGCATTTAAAACTAACCTCTAGATCTAGCAGCCCCTCTTCTTTAAAATGATCCGTTACTGTAAAAAACTTTATGAATACTGATCACGCAAATGAGGCCGTGTGTTTCAGAGCGTGGAATGGGAATGTGTGGGAGTCCCACATTCCTCTGGAAAATATGACCTAATATCTTTAAATATCTTCACATATACACAGGAAGGAAGCTAAGATTAACATGATCACATTATACAACAGCCATTTATAGATCTGGAATACATGAGGATAGAAGAGCCTTTGGCTTAGTTTCTCAGGGTATCATGTGTTGTCATATCTAAATTAGTCATGCACAGATAATACTCATTGATAGGTCATCATATATTAGTTAATTATGTGAATTTTACCTCAATTTGAAAACGCTTCACAATATTGGACTTCTGCAACAGATATTTTCATTTTACAATGCCGTTGTCATGTGTCTAATCTTATCCAAAGAAAAAACGTTCATGTAAACATTGTAGCTGACATTTTCAGTTTGAGTGAAAACAAAATCTTTGTTACAGTAAGTTTCAGCTGTGCTTTATTTAACTAAAAAAGCATACTGTATCATTGCATAAAGTTAATCATTGAGATGAGTTCTTTACAACTATGTGAGAAACTATGTAGTTGTGGAGAAGAGCTTGACCCCAGGCCAGCAAGGGCGGATCCTAAAACAACGCAAATATTCACTTCCTGTTTGAACACGCCCCTCTATTCCTCCTCTCTATACTCTCCACACTCTCCATCTTTCCACCGTCTTTCATTTTAATGACGTATCTTGTTTTGTGTTCAACAGAAAGGCTTCAGTCCCCTCCATGTGGCAGCAAAGTACGGCAAGATGGAGGTGGCCAGTCTCCTCCTACAGAAGAGAGCTGCGCCTGATGCTGCTGGAAAGGTGAGATGTCTTTAAAAAAGGAGGAGAGGCCTGGTACACAACACACTTCAGGGAGTCAATCTTAATGTTGACCAACATTTAAGAGTGTTTTCAGATGTTGGAAAACATGAGCTGTCTGAGGAGGGAGGTGCCTGGCACAGAACTCATTCTACATATTTGGCAGGAGATGACAATCCTACACAAAGCGAAAAAAAATTAAGGCAACAAAAGTATAAACTCCAATTTCTACCTAATCTGCGAGGTGTGTCAGGATCAGAGCCATTGTTTGCAATAATCCTTCAATATTCCTGTGAACATAAAAGAGAAACACTTGGAAAAATGTTAGAAACAGCCAATAGGATTATTAGCAGCTGTTTGTAGAAGCTAACCTTATATAACAAAATAAAAAACATGAAGAAGAAATTATTCATAATACTGTGGATTAGGCAGTCAACTTTTTCTGGTGAGGTCTGGCCAACTCATGGCCAAAATCATTCAGATACTGTGACCATTTATCATTCTGCAAGTCTTTATGTCGCCTGCCCTTATCCAACCTGTCTCTAAGAGAGTAAACAGAACCCTTTTGGAGTTGTATTTTCCAAGCTGCAGCTGGACACGGGGGTTGTGGGGGTGGTTGTGTGGAGGAGCAACAGGTTTAGGACTGATCCCAGGACAACACAGCCAACAGATAATTGTCCTGTTGCTAAAACCTTCTGGGTAGATTTGCTTTTATTACCCTGATGACATGCACTCATTCCACCTCTACATGCACCCTTGTACAAGCACATTTGTATACACATGCACACACACACATATTGACACACTTACATAGCATATGCCGACTGGCACTGATTAAAACGTAAGCTAGCAGTGTGTGTGTCTGTGCCACCATCTGAGAGCATTTAACATAATGGCAGTCAGGTATGATAATGAAGCTTCCACAGTGCTTGGTGGTGTCACGGTAAAATCAGTCCTATTGGAATACTGAGTCTAAACACAAAGCAAAATCAGTTTAATCAGTTTATTCCAGTTTAATTCAGTTCAGTTTTATTTATGAATAATTGATTGATTTATGAAACAATTGATAACCAAAGTTATCTCAATGCACTTTTCATATAGAGCAGGTCAAGATTGTCCTTGTAATATTATTTACAGGGACCCAACACAGACACACACATTTTCTTTAGCGATGAGAAGAAAGACAATGACCCATGTGCTTTCCTCACATTTTGAACAAGAAACATTTTGACCCAAAATATGACTCGTCTCCAGGAGAGTTGTAACAACACATCGCAACAGCTCATGAGATTATCAGAACACATTCTGCGCACTGAATCAAGTGTTTGTTAAATACGTGGGACATTCCCGTGGCTCGAGTGAACATTCTGGTGACTCAGTCCTGGTTGCTGAGTCTGAAGAGGACCAAAATAATAACAACATGCTGCTACTGCTGCTGCTAACACTCTTACTCCTCATACTAATGCAAAAAACTTTATTAATTGCCACATCATCACTGTCCAATGAAAACCATCTTTCTCCAAATTTGGGCAACATTTCTTTCCAGTAAAATGAAGGATTAAAGGGAAACTTATTTTACACATCAAAGACTCTTTAGAGGTCTTGAGAGGTGAGGAGACTTTTGTGGCTACAGAGGGAGCTGAGCATAGTCTGATAAATGTTGGATGGTGCTGACGTTTGAAAATTAAAAAAAATCTGGAGGTGTGGCGTTAGAAAGTTGCAAACCAGAACTCTGTAGCCCACTCCTCGCCTCTGCTTGAGGCTAGCAGCCCAGTTTGCTAGCATAACACACCTGAATCTTTGACCGAGCTGTCTGTGGGCTAGCTGCATTGTGGGTCTTGTGGGCGCCAAATTTTTTTCAAGGAAGAAGAATATGGGGAATAAAAAAGACTATATTATATACATATACATATATCTATATTTTTTTGTCCATCATGAGTCCAACATTGTTATAAGGGTGTAATGCCACATCAGTGGAGTACTCCTTTAAACCTCCTAATAAATTCTCCTACCTAAGCTACTTTAAGCTAAATAAGCAATTTAAAAAAACAATTGGGGCAAACTTGTCATTTGGGAGAAACATTTCATAGGCCAGCGAAGACATGCTCATCTCTGTCTCTTTTGATAATTCTCATCCTCACCTAGTGGCTTCTTCGAGATTGGAGCATGAACATGTTGCTCTAAATTGTCTCCTGTACTAAATATCTTCCATTAGTTTAATGTCCATCTCGGTTCATGTCTTTACATCCTGTTGGTTTGGTTCTTTCGTTTTACTTATCGCAGTGTTTGTGCGTGTGTGTGTTCAGTGATCTAACCTAATGTTGTGTTGCATGCTTGTGTGTACGTGCGTGGATGTGTTTGTGTATTTGTGTCTGTGGGTGTTTTAGAGCGGGCTAACTCCACTGCATGTAGCTGCTCACTACGATAATCAGAGAGTGGCACTGCTGCTGCTGGATCAGGGAGCTTCCCCACATGCTGCCGCCAAGGTATCCACACAAACATGCATAAATACACATACTACAATAAATTCACCTGGCTTATGCCCTCAGTGCCATCTCAGACCGTTAACAATGTTCTGTATGTAACGTACATCTGTTCAAGATCTAATGCTCACCCGTTTTCTACCATTCCATCTTGTGTGGGCTTTGACATTGTAAGTGAATGTGCAGCTTTTTGCTAAGCAGAGTCTTTGATATCCTTCGACTAGCCTGAATTATGTTCATACTGCCAGCATGTTGGGTTTGGTGGTTTACTGGATGCTATGTTTTCATATTTCACATAAAACAAAACTTGAGTGCACATATGAGTGGCCTGGTGATGTGTTATACATGTTGTAAATTACTCCAGAGTCTGTCCTACTACCACCCACTTTTGTGAAGTGTGTTCCAGAGCTGTAAATTTTGCATTTTCCCCATAAAAAGCACAAAAAAAGGCCCTTTAGTTGCTACACTTGTTGAAATGTCTGACACAAAGACAGAACTGGCAACCAAAATATGGCTGGACGGTGATGCAAGAGGAGACCAGAACTTGTAAAGCTAATTCATCCTTGCTCACCGTCTTCCCTTTTTGTAACTGGCTCTGTCTCCTGCTAGCTCTCTCTCCCTTAATCTGTATCTGTCTCTATTTATTCCTTTATTTTTCTTGCCTCCCACCCACACTCTTAGTCATTCCTGCCTGGTCCGGGTTCTCTCATTTCCTCCCTCCTCTGAATTGTTTTTCATTTGGCTGGGTGCTAAAGTTGGTGTGCTGGGTCTAATTTAAATGCTTTTTTAAAGGGATGAGTTGTCTGGAAGTGTTTGCACACATGTATGATCACAAAGTTGTGGCATATAGCATGGTGCTTTACATTTCTGTACTCAGACAGGAGGATCTGAAATTATCTTTGCTGGGAGAACAGACAAAATGTTGTTATTATTATTATTATTATTGGTGGTACTATTAGTAGTAGTAGTATTATCTCATCTGTCGGTCAATCCACAGCTGAGATTAGTGTTAAATCCGGTAACATGACTGTAGATTAAGTGTCATAACTACTGGATGATATGTTGATGAAAATTTTATAAATTGGTCATGTTTTTGGTCAAATTGCTGCATCATGTTTTCTGTAGTAATGCCAATGCTGAAACTTCTGACCTCTTTTTTGGCTGATTATTTAGCTTCATATCAGTTTTCTGTCCCGTTATTATATCAAATTTATTGGATATATTGAAAATGACAGCCTGATCTAATCGTAGTGGCCATTCCACTACCTTGTCTATACTACAGTCTATAATGTATGTGAATTCCATTTTGAATGGGATGAAATACATAATAGAAGAAGACACCTAATGAAAACCTTCCCTGTTTTATGCAACACTGACCTTTACTATCCAATTCTCAGTAGAATTAAATAAATTAAAATATACCAGCCATCAAATCCTGAGGAACTAGGAGAACAGCTCAGTCCAACCACCTGACCTGTACATCTCTTTTGCCTCAGAATGGCTACACACCACTCCACATTGCTGCCAAAAAGAACCAAATGGACATTGGGACCACACTGCTAGAGTACGGCGCCGATACCAACGCGGTGACGCGGCAAGGCATTAGCCCCATTCACCTGGCAGCGCAGGAGGGCAGCGTGGACCTGGTGTCCTTACTGCTGGCCAAGAATGCTAACGTCAATGTGTGCAATAAGGTGAAATCACTGACGTAGCTACAGTTCAGTAACAAGTGTGTATTCATTTACACAGACCACACACTCGCACACATGCACAAAGCTAGAATCAACTTAATGGCAATTTTTAGAATGTAGATAAACACTTCTCACTAGCATCATCATTAGTGTACTCATTTTTACCTGGGCACTCTCAACAGAGTACAAAACAGATAGGTCTTGAGGCTTTTCAAACTAGTTTCCAGCACCCTGTTTCAGATAGCAACACATCCCAACAAATGTATTTGTGTATTCACACGCGTTTCTGTGTGTCTTTTCCGCATATTCAGAGCGGACTTACACCACTCCACTTAGCAGCTCAGGAGGACAAGGTTAATGTTGCGGAGGTCCTTCTCAACCACGGGGCTGATGTCAACCCACAGACAAAGGTAAAGCTTTCTCAGATGATGCACACACACATGCTGTAAATACGCACACAGATAACGGTTTTCATATCACATTTTGTAGTTAAGGTTTGACCATGAATCTTTTATTTACACGTATCATTATCTTTGCTATATATACTTATACTTTGTGTTTTTCTCTCTATTTGATACTGTGTAGTTTTAATATATTCATGGCATCGGAAAAATACTCTCACACACCCTCGTTCTTGGGCACACACATAGACATTTGTCCGTAATCATCTCAGGTGCTACATAAATAAAGGATTGATACCTGAGTGGAAAGTGTTGCACCACAAAGCAAACACACACACACACACACACACACATAGATACATGATTATGACCACATACAAGCTCTAATGTTCACACTCATACATATGAGCCCCATAACAAGTGCCATAGCTGATGGTTGGGCTTGCACAAGGTTATGTAGTGTGTGTGTGTGTGTGTGTGTGTGTGTGTGTGTGTGTGTGTGTGTGTCTATTTGTGCTGACAGGACAGTTGTTTACAGCAAATAAGTTATTCACTCACTGATCTCCTCCATTACCATTATGCACTGTACTCATAATTCATAGAGGACATGCAATGTGATGCAGTTTTGAAGTTATATTTAGTATCAGAGATATCATGCTAAGAAGCAGGGGAAAGTTCATATATTTCCATATAAATCATCCCGTTTTTTTGCACAATAATAATAAGATGCACTTGAATACCAGCCAGTTTTTCCAGAAAGTGATATAACAAGATGAAGCCTCCAGTCAGCATGCGTAACTATATCCTCTTTTCATTTACTCGCCCTTTCATCTCTGTGTCTCTTCCTCCATCTACTTTCCTTCATGCAGATGGGTTACACTCCACTGCACGTGGCTTGTCACTATGGCAACGCAAAGATGGCAAACTTCCTGCTGCAGAATAATGCCAGAGTCAATGGCAAAACCAAGGTAGAAAACATGTGTTCACCCACAGACGTGCATGCACCCACCTACACATACACACACTCACATGAACAGCCTTGTATATGGTGTTGTAATATTGTATTATTATTGTGTAGATCTTTCTTTACATCCAAATGGCTACATCCAAATATATTATGATATTTCCTCTCTTTCCCTGACTGCGTTTGTGTGTCTCTGTCTAGAACGGGTACACTCCTCTACACCAGGCTGCTCAGCAGGGCCACACCCACATCATCAACCTGCTGCTTCAGCACGGGGCCTCGGCCAACGAGCTCACCATGGTCAGTGCACACACACTGGCACATACACACTCCAACAGAGCTGAAGCTTGTATGAAATACTGAATGCTCCTTGTGTTTTCTGTGCGCATGCTGTGAATAACTTCCTGTTGGCCTGTCATTGGTCAGAATGGGAGCACTGCCCTATCCATCGCCTGTCGTCTTGGGTACATCTCCGTGGTGGACACTCTGAGGCCAATGACGGATGAAAACCTGACTGCCATGGTGAGACAGAGTCTTCCTGCCAGCAGCATTTTGTATGGTTAAATGCACACAAACTCTATCACATCACCAAATGAATTCCAAACTAATTTGAGTCTTACTTACGAATATTTTCATTTTCAACATGGAAATAGGTTGAATACTAGGAAATTAACACGCTTATCAGTAAAAAGTGGTATTTCATTGTTGTGAGGTTTTTGTTGTACCCTAAAGATATGAGACCATATAACATTTTAGAAGTGAGAAGCACCCTCAGTTGCAAGCACAGTATCTGATTTAGAAAGTTCACCTTGGTGGAACATTCAAGGATTCTCTCACATAAGATTTAAGAGTCAAGTGCCAAAAGGCATTGCAATCAGAAGTTACAAGGCATGTAATGACTACAAATGTGGACAAAGTGAGATATATATAATTTTAGTTATTTGTTGAATTAAGAGGTTTTGATGTTGAGGATTGATTTAGAAAACGGTATGCAGTGAAGGTACTCAGACTAAAACATGTAAAGCCACTAAAGGCTTAAAACTTGGCCAGTCAGCCAGCAGCATAGTGTGAGCGGAGTCAGTGTGTGAATCCTGCAAATCATTGACTAAGTAAGTCAGTCAGTCTCGTGTCACATGTGTGAAGTTATCCTGATTGCAAGAGTGAGAGGGCTTAGATTGGAGCTTAAAGTTTCTCCTCTAATAGCCCAGGTCACTAACAGTGATCTCATCCACACACGTGTCTGGGAGAAAGAGGGGGAAGGGAGAAGGGTGTGGAAGTGGGAAACAAGGGAAGGAATTAGGATGAGGAAGAGGTGACAGGAGTGTAAGGGGGACAGTGAGTGAAGAGACGAAGACAGAGGTCACTGAGAATCCTGCGCAATCAGCAGTGTATTAGTCATACTGGCTTCTACCTACAGTAAAGTAACTTAAAGATCAAGGTTGTTTCCCTACACCTTTGTATGATTGATCTGTTATTCACTGTACAGAGGCCTCTACTTTTGTTTTATGTATCTGTTGAAGCTACATCTGCAGCCTGTGGGGCCTTTGCTGGTCAACTATGTAGGGTAAAATGACCCTCAGAAACACAGTATCATTACTTCTTACTGTGACAAGGGTCAAACACATGGCAAGATTCAGTTTAATGTCCATATTAGGAAATATATGTGAAGGTCACACTTCAGTTGGAATCTAAATGCTAAACATGTGATAAACTGACAACAGTAGTCTCTAAACTATTTCAGGTGATATACCACTTTCAAAATGGTTAATGTTTAAGATATACTTCATGATTTTGTTAAGGGATCCTGTTAGCTCAGTGCTGCTTTTATGAAAATTAGTTGTAAACGGCATTGAGTTTCAAATCAGCCCAGTGAGCTGGCGGGGATTTTTGACATAAGATGCTTTAACAATTTCAGAAATCATACTGTTAAGGCTCAGGTTTAGGATGTCAATTGGGAGTAAATAGCAAAAAGGTAAGACACTGCTTATGTTATGTGACAGTTGAGTATGAACAGTGAACTCAAATGATCATTTGAAATATTGTAAAATAATAATAATATTCTTACTACAATATTATATCTCATATTTTCCATTTGGAACTGGTGTCTGAAATTTGTCCAGATGTGGAAGAAACATAATGCTGTATTGGCAAAATTGGATTGTTCAGTTCTGTTTTTCACACTTACAGAGTGCATCAGAAAAACACAAAATCAATGTCCCAGAGACCATGAATGAATTCCTCGACTTGTCAGACGATGAAGGTATGTGAAGCATGCTAAAAAGTTCTCTGCATTCGCCTCATTTTCATTACTGAGTACTAAAATGAAATGAATTTATAATAGCAAAAAGTTGTTGTGACTTAACAATAAAAAAGTAATATCAGGACTCTGCATGATTTCCATACACTTGACTGTGTGCTATGTGATGTAATTTTCAATAACATGTGCATGTTTCACTGTATGTGTATCCAAATCACACAGTCCGGGCCAATGTGCCAGAAATTCTCAATGAGGAGTCTTTTTCAGATGTTGATGAAGGTATTTGTCACCAGTTTGCCTCCACCGTTCTGTTGTTTTTGTTTATTTTCCTTTAATTTTAACTCACCTGCCTGTTTGAAGAGCTAAACGTCAAGCCTTTGCTATACTACTATTCAGCTTTGCTTTTCATTTTCAATAGAAAGTCTACAGGCAAAATCAGAACACATTCACTCAACAGCCAGGACACGCACACTTCCCACTTATACAGAATACTGTGGTTGTGCACTTTAGTTATTATACAGGTGCTATTAATCAGACAGATAAACTAGTGAATTAAAATGAATTTAAATTAATATGATTCTCATCCAAAAAGCCAATAAGAGGGTTAGATATAGCAGAGATTCTATTTCTGTGAGGTTTCATTTTTGTTTAGTTTACTGTAATTCTTAGCTTATCATCAGACAAAAAAATAAAATCTCATCTATTTTGTCCAAGAAATCAATCAGCAAAAATTAAGTATTTGAACTGTTTTAGCCTTGAATCTGGTCTTGGTTTTCTGGCAGATTTCAGTGCTTTTGCTCACAAATTGACACTGCTGATGTTATTTTCTCTGCAACTTAAAAACACACTTGTTATTTTTAACTGCTTGCACACAATAAGTCTGATACTGCATGATTCTCCTCATCAAAAGCACTTTGTGAAGTGTCATCCTAACTTCATAACCCTGCAATCTCTTTGAAGGAGTTGCTGTAAGAAAATGAAAATAAGGTCAATGTGTCTCACTTTATAATTTAGACAGACTACGAAGAGACGTGCATGTACATTCAATGAAATAATCTTGCTTTATTACATTTAAACCTCAGTAAATTACATAACATTTCTAATATCATAGTTCGCTGGAGGAATAGCTGCTGTAGCACTGCATAGCCAAATAGCACTGCCAAGTTTATGGTACAGTCACATTGTTTCAGGTTGCCCGCTTCAGTCTTCTGTCCTTTGTTTTGGAACCACACAGCAGCAACAGGCCTGTAAAATTGATGAGCTTGTTCATGGGCTGTTGCTTAGGGGACAGTTGGGGCGTGTGGAGTTTCTGTGTCAGGTGATACAGCTAGACTCAACAAGTTACATACACACACATATCAGGTGTATAATAGATGCATTTCTACTGTAGCTGTATAATGAAGATCCTCATTGGCATCTATATGATTCATTGTGTTATCACCACCACGCAGGAATTATAAATAAGAGAATCCACGGCCTCATGTACTCCACATAAACTGTTTATACTGTGTGCATAATTCATCAGCATTGCACTTCTGCAGTGTGGCCTTGATATTCACTTTGCCCAATATTAGCAGCACCACACTTGCTTCAATATAGCTGTTGCATTCAGGCTTACACTCCTTCATTTTTGTAGGATGTTTTTGCTGTGTGTGTATGTGTAAAAGAAGGAAATAGAGGACTTAAAGAGTTTCTACATCTCACTTTAATCCTATATGGGGGGAAGCCAATCCTATTAAGCAGTAGGTTGGTGTTAGTGTGACGGGTCACTCCTGGTCTCTGATGTGTGTGGCCTGCCTGTGCAATCATACTTATCTCCTGCTTTCTATAGAGTACTATAACTACTAATTGCACCATCTTTAGAAAGCAAGTTAACTCCTTGTTGTGCTCTGCTGTCGTCACAGTGTAGAGTATCTCCATAATCCCTATAGCACTGGCCTTAGAGGATATTTTTACTACAGTTACTGAACGTCTTAACTGTCAAACAGATCTTGCATAATTGTTCTAAATTTAAGTATTCTTGTGCAACTGTCATCAGTCATTGTGTGCAACATTTAACAGGAAGAAGAGAGAAATATTGCTTCATTTAAAAAAAAAAAATAAGCAAAATGATTCCTGCTGCTGTTATTTCATCATTATTTTAGCCCCACTCCCTGTTTGAGAAGTAGCCAGGCTCCCTCAGAGACTTCCACCATAGAGGACAAACAGGCAGGAGGAGTGTTCAGTGAGAGTTTCTTCTTCCCTCCGTCACTGTCTCCTCCACTGAGGTTCCCAAGCATTTTCTCGAGTGACCTGTCAGCTGACTCTGCTCCCCAGAGAGGGGTAAACACTTTCAGTGCGGCCCCTGTTTGCTGTGGATGCTGTTGACCGTGCGACGCACCAAGACTTTCCCTCTTCAAATCCAATGAGATGAGCTTTTTTGAGCCGCCTGCAGGATAATTAACGCCCGTGTCAGATGCCTCGGACTTATACTGTTTCTGCTCAGCTATGTGTAGGCCTACTGTTTCTCAACAAGGAGACGCAAATTTTAGCCGAGTTCAGTTTTATTCATTTGCGGAGAAAAGGCGACATGAACGTGCGCACCGGCGACAACGCGCGAGTTGGTCTGAGTGGAGTTAAGTTCCTGGGGTGAAAAGAGGGCAACATTTTCCATCAGCTCCAGAAGCACTGAATGGACAGTCTACGCCTCTCACTGGATTTACTTTGCATCCTGGGAACGTTTTGTAGAGCTCTAGTGAAAATAAAAAGAACTCAGGAAATATAAAAAGAGTTGTGATCAGTATGGCTGCGTTAGACAAAGGTAAGTTAGAGCTTCAGAGGAAGTTTTGAAGGCTGCGATGTAAAATGCTGAAGTTATTTTTCTATTTTTATTTTTGGTTCTCTACCAGTGGATGGTAGAGATGGATACCAATTCACTCAGCCTCTTGATTTCTTATTTATTTTTAACTTGTGTTGTTAAAAATAAGGAGAGGGTCAAAGAGAGAGGAAAAGAGTTTTGATGCGATTACTTTGTAGCCCAGAAGATGCTTTAAATATTAAATATTGTGTATCTTGGGTGGGGTGTGTGTGGTGGGGTATAAGGTTAAATGGGACGGTGACACATTATTACAGCAGCCGTTGTTTTCCAGCTGCGTGAAGTCAGACAGACGCAGCTAGAAAAACACAGGAAGTTAGGTGATCAATTTTCCATCAGAATAAAAGCAAAGGCTAACAGCCTATGCCTTTTGTAATCCGTACTGTCATGTTAGTTCATTTTTTTCTTCTTGAGTGGAAAGCTGAAGTTTTGGAAATCGATGGCCAAAGTGGTTACACATGGTGTATTATTCTGTATCGTTTTTTTCGAAAAAGGTGCATGGGAAGCTCTATAGAATAGCTCTGACCAATGTCACTGGGAAAAAAACACAAAATGTGGACACTTTATTCAGCAGTTAATACCACACACTGTTTGTTATTTGTCATCCCTCATATACAAAATGTTCACAGCATTGTATTTGGGGTCATTCTGGGACTAGGAAATTAAGATGTAAAAGAACAAACAGAGAGAATGAATATGAGTGTAACTATGACTACAATAATTCCCTTAAATTAAACTTTCTAGTGAATATTTAGCTGCCCAATATCACCGTTTTGCTTTAGTGGAGTTGATAGGGTCACGTGGTTCCTGGAGCGATGAATAGATGGCTGTTTTTTTGCCATGCATGGTGTTTGACATCGAAACACTTTCGCAGATGGTTTTATTTTGAAAGGTGACACCGGAAATGCCTCTTTTTAAAGTCACGTAACTTGACACTGGTGCTGGTGTCTGATCGGAGTGCGGCAGTATTGAAGGTAGGGGGGAGGGGCTGCGGTGAAGGAGCAGAGTGTTGCAGGCAGGACAGAGCCGGACATGAGGGAGAAGGGGAAGCACTGTAGCCGCTCCGCCGGCTTCGTTGACCGGCGTGTCATCGTCCACCGGTCCGCTGATCGAGGTGCGGTGCGGTTCTACACTTTGTGCTTATTCTCTGCTTATTGTACTCGGGCTTTGGTAGCTGTTAAACCTTCTGTGCGTTCGGTCTTTGAGTGTGTGAAAGGAGCTGCGTTTGGTTTTCCAGGAGAGCTCCAGATCTAGGCTGTACGCAAAGTGTCTTTGCTGCTGCCTCTGATGGCATCTTCTCTAAAATGTTTACTGTCTTACCTCTAAAACAATTAAGCATCAGTGCTGCTCTGTGGTCCAGCTTAATGTTCTGTCACAGCCAAATAATTAGACGTAAAGAAAAGTTGCAGTGGCCTATGCAGTTGTAGTGAGGTAGCCCATCTTTAAGGACAGAGTGATAAATGATCCAAGGCCTCCTCTAAGTACCATAATCAAATAAGTGAGAGACATGATGTCGGCAGTGAGGGCTTGTTTTTCTTCCTGAGGTGCCGCATCGCCTGTCTTGCCCGGATTGGGGATTTTGAAGTTAACAGCAGGATTTATGATTCCCCCCCCCACCAGGTGAGGATGCGATGACAGGGGACACCGACAAATACCTGCGGCCTCAGGACCTCAAAGAGTTGGGGGATGATTCTCTCCCTCAGGAGGGGTACATGGGTTTCAGCATAGGAGCCCGCTCTGCCAGGTAAGCACCTGTCATTTTTATTAAATCCACTGATGTACTCTGGTGCAGTGCTGTCAACTATTTGGTCCCAATTTGTCCTGAGAATATTGTGGCCAGATTATGTTTATCTGCCAACAGTAATTGAAGTGTCTGACATCATATTTGCCATTGATGTTGTGGTTGCTCGCCCTATGCAGACATGTATGATACAATATTGTATGCAGTTTTCTTAGATTGTATAGTCCTCCAACACACACACATACTCAGACACAAATACACACCGACGCACACTCAAAAACAGAATAATGGAAATCGCCAGAGAAAGCAGCTGGAAAGTTGCCAACTAATGATTCTACCTGACAAAATGATTCAGCGTTTTGTGTGGCCTCATTCAAACCCAGTCAAAGGTTACAAATGGCTCGTAGTGTAACACAAGAGATACGAGCTGTGTCTTTGATAACTCTGATAAGTGAACAGCTGCACATCAGGATCCGGCACAGGCCTAACCACAGTTTCAAATAGTGGACAAAGTATATAGTGGAAAACTGGCAGGCTCCAGTGAAAACACATGACAAATGTTGTGCCGCCCCAGAGTGTACTGTAGCCACTCTAACAGATGACAGATGCAGTGTGATGGTTGGATTGATAAAAACAACTACACTAACTGTGACAGGAAGCTGCTTACATCAGCGGGACACAGCAAACAAAAGGAAACACTGAATCAAATGGAGAGATTCCATTTAAACAAGCTTGTTTGATGAGCCTCATGTTTTGAGGGAAGTTGGAAAGAGATTTAATAGTTAAATAATTTATGTTAAGGTGGGTGACCACATTTGAGTGTTTGAATTTTCAGTTGCTTGCTCAAACTTTGTTTACTGTTAACAGTTTATTTGTATGCCTGGAATAAAAAGGGCACTAAATATTTAGTTGTTATTATTATTGTTGTTGTTGTTATTTTTGCTATTATATAACTTATTACTAATAATTTTGCTAATATCACCATCTGCTATAAAGTAGAGCTGCAAATACTGAAACTGTTCCTATTATACCTTTGTTATTGCATATGCAGTAGAACAGTTTGTAAGCTGAAATAGATTTTGAAATTGGTTTATCTTTGCAGAGCTGTGAATGTAATGTTGTGAAAAACTGTATTTTATTGATCAGTGAATGTATGATGCTGAGCAAGTTCTTTTCTTTTCCTTACCTTTCTGTTTATGACATCGACATTGCATGGTTTGCATTTCGACTGGGCTGCATACACACAAGCAGACACACTTATGAAAACCCAGAAACACTTGTGCCTAGTCTTAGTGTACAACCATGCAAAAAGCACAGCATCAATGTCATATGGGAAAAAAAGACACATCATGCTTGAATGTCTTTAAAATGCTTTGCGTTTTACTCTTCTATTTTGTTCTTTTCCTTGTTTTCCCGAACCCTGTCCCTCATTCTAGCCCTAGACTCAGGTAAGAGAAGAGTAGTAGTTGTAGTAGTATTAGGCAACATTAGCTGTGAATGGTGTCCTTCCCTTGTGACCACTGAATTACTGTTTAACTCCAACCCTACACCTGTAAAACTGCTAACCCAAACCACAAGTCATCCATTGTACATTGATGTCTTACAGTGTTGCTGTTATTTCTTTATGTGGTAGCAGATTTGTCACTTTGTTGCTGTGAAGTGGTGTATTTTGAGATTGCTCCATTTTAGCTAATCACCATTCACCTTATTTCCTCATCTGTCTAAGAAAATCATCATATCTGCAAAATGAAAATGTATTTATTTTTTGATGCAGGTGTGGAAAAGAGGCAATCATGCTGGAAATTAGAAAATAAAGCTGCACTTTGTGGGGGTTTTTTTTGCAGAGTTTGAGTTGTCTGGACAAATCCCCTATGTTTTTGATGTGGCTTGTGTGGCACTTATAATTTTGTAGTGCCACTGAGTGTAACTTCCAGGGATCAAACAGTTTATTCATTATCCATCCCTTTTTATCCACCCTTTTGACATGTTAGTAATTAGAGACGTCCCAGCTCTACTCAGGATGATTCTGGATGTTAAATCATGGTTTACAGAGATGGAAACTTTACAAGTTTACAAGGAATTTTGGTCCAGCATTGAGAAAATCCCCCATATAACTCAAGGACAGACACTCAGTCACATACATAGATGCATTCATGCACAAACGCTCACATGGTTTCCACACTGATGCCTTCCTAAAACATAGGACCATTTGTCTATACATTGGGGATGCAGGACAGAAAATACGAGACACAAAAAGAACAAGTCGTTTGGATTATGGGCACTGTAGGTTACAGCTAGGCGGACTGATTGATCAACCATAAAATGAATGGAGTGGTGCGCAAAGAGGAGAGAAGGTGACAGAGGAGGACGGTGTAAGAAGAGAGCAGCAAGGTAGAGAAAAAAGCGGAAAAAGTCTTCCACTGAGTGAACTGTAGGGTAAACATAGTATGTAGAGAGAGGAAGAGATGATGGTAGGTGCCATGACATGCAGAAATAGATGAGGGAAACAGAGAAGGAAATGGAAAAGCACAGATGTGTAGGGAGGAGAGGAGGATGGATGGAATGAGAAAGAGGATGAAACTGAATAACAAACAGAGTCCGGCTGAGAGCAGAGGGGGGATGGGGGTAGGGAGCGGGGGAGCTGCGGTGCTGCTATGCCAGCAAGTCCATTCAGGCCATGTGGAGTTGCTTGGTAACTTTGATGGTGGGGTAGGCAGGCCGTGCTGAATAGAGGGCTTCTCTCTGTGCTGAATAGGGTGCCCACTCAAACATGCTGAGCTCTGCACTTTCTCCCCCTCGCTCACCCGTGCTCCCCCCTCGCACTCGCACAATACACACGTACAGTATACTCTTCGACAAAATTGAGGCACAGAGTTGTCGGCTTTGTCACTGGGATTGTATCTTTTTGCAAACCCCTGATAGCGGTACAAACACATACAAAAATATATACGTCATTTAGGTGCCGACACACACAAGTGCACCTATGTTTAAGTGAAGGTGTAGTGACTGTGCATTCCCACAAACGTTTTGGCTCTTCTGTCTCTGATCAAATCCCCATAGCAAAAGGAAAGGAATCTACAGCACCGCATTGAGCCTGAGAGGCTGCAAAAACAGGCACACATCACCCCACACACAGCCATAAAGCAGACTGCAGCAAGACAGATAGAAAAGACCAGTGTCTCTTTTGTATTTAGCTGCTCTGAAACAGGTCTAGGTCCGCTGCTAATCTTAGATTAAAGCAATGTCTGTTTGAAGTGAAACACTTTTGAGTAAACGTTATTTCTGTTACTGTCAGTACAAGATCTGTCTCTCACCTGCCAGCCAGGTGCATATACGTTCAATATACTAATATGTCATATTTCATCATGTAGACACACTTAGTTATGTCCGTGTTCCTGATGCAAACCAGCCACACCTTCATATAGAAATTATCACAACAGCCGTCTGCATTTTCTTTCAGTCTCGCACTCTTTCCCTCTATCTCATAATGCAAACAAACTGACCTCACTCCCATTTCCATCTCTGAATAACCTGCTGCAGTATCTTATCCTTGTTCAACTGCGGACTCTTCCGCCTCTCTAAATTTTCCACTTTTGGGTTCTGTCTGTCCAGTAAGTAAAAAACCTGGTTCCCTGGAGGTTGCATGTAGTAATGGATTTCTTGCTTTTTGTTTTATGTCGTGTTCCCCTGCCCATCACTTGTTGTTGCCCGCGGCGCTGGGTTGCATGGTAACATGTAGCCTCCGCTCCTTCAGTTCGGACAGGTCCAACACACTCAACCGGAGCTCCTTTGCGCGAGACAGTATGATGATTGAAGAGATTCTTGCCCCCACAAAGGACACGGTAAGATCCATCTTGTAATTTTTTGCTTCTACTCGCCACTATTTCTTTACTCCTTTTACCCTCTATACTCAACACTTTCTCTCAGTCTCTGTTCACTTTGGCCTCCTGTGGTATCTTTAGCTGTCTGTTTTTCAAGCTTTAATGTTTCTTGTTCATCAGATTCCCTGGTGCATCATCATTTTCTTATACACTTTTAGCTGTGCTCTGTCTTTCTGTCAGTGGCCTGGTAAAAACACAGGCTGGGTAGAATTAAAGCAGGGAGCAGGGCAGCTTTACTTGTCTTGCACAAAGGTCATAACAGAAGCAGTGTTGATGCCACCCTTGCTTTTGCCAAAGTGCTGAGGGTGAGTGTATAGCACCTTGATGAAGAGTTTATTCAAACCTAAGGCTTTTGGGAGGCCCCCCCCCCATGCTTTCTCATGGAAAAACGCAGTGTTCTGCAGGGCTCGTCTAGCCTGTCCAAACCTTGTTTTGGTTGTCAGGAGCAAAAACTGTAACCTCTCACATTATAAACAGTATAGCTTGACATTATATTACTAATACTGTTTATAACATGGCCAAAATATGCACTTACATGATTTCACTTTTTTTGACAAGAGAAGCAAATATTTTGGCCTTTCAAAGAGCTTCCCATTAAAATTCTATCTTCTGTAACTGAAAGTATTGTCAACATTTTTTTCCTCCTTGGTGATCCATTTCAATGCGATCATACTACAGTCTGCTACATGTTGTAGGTGAAATTGCATCTGTTACAATCTTATTATGGAACTGTTTAAATTTAGATGCCTAAATCGTAGGACCATCTCATCTTCGGAGATAAGGGAAATTGAATCCTTTAGTGAAACAATGCGCCACAAATTAATTTGTCTGGACCACACAGTTTCCTCAGTGTGACTTCTGAACTGTCTCTCTTCTCCCCTAAGCTTCAGAGTGTCTGTAAAGACATTTCCTACTTGGTTGACCCACTCAATAAGGTATAAAGTGTTCACGGATGTGTGACTCATTCGTCAGTTATTTTTCAGTCAGCTCCCATTTCTCTTGAGTTTCGGTCTTTGTGTATTTGTTTGTTTTGGGTCTGCGCCATTCTCATCTCATTCATTAGTACTGGTCTGTGTTTAGTGAATTGTCATTCCCATGCTCCTTAGGAGTTCCCATGGTTTGGTATCTACAAAGTGATTCATTAATGTTTCTA
Organism: Micropterus salmoides; assembly: GCF_014851395.1. Classification (NCBI taxonomy): domain Eukaryota; kingdom Metazoa; phylum Chordata; class Actinopteri; order Centrarchiformes; family Centrarchidae; genus Micropterus; species Micropterus salmoides. Next base: position 19,519,879 of record NW_024041373.1, read on the forward strand.
GTTTTTCAAGCAGCAGAATTGTCACACATTACTGTTACACATTTTTGTGTATTTCCACTGCAAAGTTATAATTGCATATTTATTGTGTTTTTTTTATATTTATTGTAGTGAGACTGTGGATAACGGTGACAAATTTTGTTGAAATATGAAAAAAAGAAGGGAGGGTTCGATCGAGGGTCCCATCGTTCACCTTACTCTTTTTTTCATCTCAATCTGCTTTCACCTGCTCTTAAATGTCCTCTTTATCTGTCTTATCTCTTTGTACTCCTCTCTTCACCTGTGTGTTTGGGTCATCTTCTCCCAGCACCTGGCCGTGACGAGAGACTACAGCTCGGAGTGCATGCGGCGCTACAGCTGGACTCCGGACACCGTGGACCACAGCCACAACACTGTATCGAGCCCCATTCACTCTGGGTAAGAACAGCTGTACTGTCTCAGCCGAGCTGTCAAGATATATTTACCAGCATGCACACACATATACAGCTCAATGTGAGTACACGTAAACTGCATGTACATCCACAGAACTATTGTAGAAATCATTTTATATGCTTACTGCACACGGCTGCTGTGTTGTCTTTTGTTCTCCCTCTAAGAGTCAATATTCAGCAAACCCCGCAGCACTGATGCAGACGAGGGGCAGGACTGTGGGATTTCTGCAGTGCTGCTACTTTACACATGGCATTACAGCAACAAAAGACACAGTTCATCCTCGAAAGCTCTCATGTCATACCAAGTCTAGAGACATGGTTCAGAAGTCACTCTCCATCTTCACTGACATGCTTTATTTCTGTCATCACGGAAACAAAGTACAGACTCTGTTTGCGCTCATGTGTGTCATTTGGATAAACTGATAAGATTTTGCTCTCATGTCATTCACGTGCTTTGAATATATGACGTTATAAAATGTTAAGGTCACTTCTAAATAAACACTGCTGTCTTAGCACAGAAACGAATGCATCATTTCTTTGGTGTTATGCTCGGAAATAAAATTCCAGCCTCTGTCACGTCCAGTTTTGGTTCTTATTTCCTATTTTTGACTCGTTATTATGTCTTTTGTGTTCATCTGTATATTTATATATTATTTTCATCATCATTTTGTCCTTTGTTTCCCTTGATTTTCTACCTCTGTAATTTAAAAGTTTTCTTTCATCATCAGTAGTTATTACAGATCCCAACAGTGATTGTTAAACTTTGATACTAAAACTAGGTTGTGGGGGTTTGCCTCCCGCATTGCCTCCATGTGTTTATTTTGCAGCCTCTCCTCCCCGCTCCCTCAGTATGACTCCAGGTGATGACTGAGTTTGCAGCTTTCATCCATGATGGCGCAGTGGTGTCACTCCCTCCTCCACCTCTGTCTCCCTCTCATCTCGTCACTCTCTCTTCCCTTCTTAGCCTCCTCTCCTCCTCCAGTCTGTGCTCATCTCATCCGTGTGGTCTGGTGTTTCATGTGCACTGCCTAGATATTAGAAGTGTGTAGTCAACGTGTTTGGGAGTCTTTCATTGATGTGCCATCTCTCTCTCTCTCTCTCTCTCTCTCTCTCTCTCTCTCTTACAGTGCACATTAAAAATAAATATTCTTCAAGATTCTGCTATTTGCAACATACAGTATAGAAAAGCAACAACACAGTACATAACATAAGACTTATAGTGAACGGGACATTTGGACTTCTGTGCCCACACCCTACTCTATCCTCACTCTTTACTTGTGTCAATGATTCTATTAATGGGATGCCAAAAGGTGCACCTAATTTGAAGAATGGGACACATCACATATTAATGACATTAACCCTATTTTGGTGAAACATATGTGCAGATGTTTAATATTTGATCACTGAATGCTGCTTTAGAGGAACTGAAACCTTGGCAACAGTCTCATCTTCAGTCTCAGAACTGGAAACTAAACTTTCTGCGACCTAATTAGCACCCTGTTTAGTTTCAGACAGTGTTGAAGTTCTAAACTGAGGCAGGTGAAGGTGAGAACTGCCAACTTTCAGAACTCAAAGGATCTTTTTTTCCTTCTTTCTATCGTGCTGTCTCTTGCTCTTTCTCTGTATTTATTTTCCCTCTTTTCCTTACTTTGTTTGGGTGTACAGTGATCAAAGCATGGGAATCGTCTTCCTTACTTGTGTCCGTGATATGGATTCTGTCTATCTCTATGTGTTTTTTTTCCTCCTCTGACATTGTTCTTTTTCGCCTTGCAGGTTCTTGGTCAGCTTTATGGTGGACGCCCGCGGTGGATCCATGAGAGGCAGCCGGCATAATGGCATGCGCATCATCATCCCCCCAAGGAAGTGCACGGCGCCCACACGCATAACCTGTCGCCTGGCCAAAAGGCACAAGCTGGCCTACCCCCCACCCATGGTGGAGGGAGAGGGGCTGGTCAGCCGGCTGGTGGAGGTCGGACCAGCTGGGGCTCAGTTCCTTGGGTAGGACACTTTTTTCCCCCTGTGTTGATGAGTTGCAGTTTTTAGTAGGCCAGGGTACAAAAGAAAGAGGAATATTTTCTATCTACTTAAAATATCATGACTCAGAGCTACTATGACTGGAGCTACTTATCAAGTAATTATCATTAAACCAAAGAAAACTTCTAAGCTCCTTTAAAATTTATGGTTTCATTGGCCCTTTTCCTCAGTATTTTATTGTGTTGTATTTTCTGGTTCAGTCCTGTGATTGTGGAGATCCCCCATTTTGGTTCCATGCGGGGGAAAGAGAGAGAGCTGATTGTGCTGAGGAGTGACAATGGTGACACGTGGAAGGAGCACCAGTCTGATGGCAGACCAGAAGACCTCCCTGAGCTCCTTAGTGGAATGGATGAAGGTAAAGGAAAGGTTATTCAGCGTAGTCCAACGTTTACTAACGATAGTTAGTTCAAGGAGTGTAATGAGTAAATGAATGAAGGTGAACTAAACCACTTAGGAAAACGTATACTACATAACACAGGTCTATATGTCAGATGGCAACCTACAAAATCTGATTGTCGCAGCATTTTTCTTTTTTATTCAATCTGTTTATCCTAATTAGTGTTTTTTTATAGTGACACTGACCATAATATCCTCCATAGTACCTAACATTTAAATGTATTTATAAAGTCATCACTTGTATTTAGGGACTCTCTAGGAAAGAGACAACCATTAAATGTTACTTAAATACCCATTTATAAAAGTAATAATTTCTGTCACAGAGCTGGACAGTCCTGCCGAGTTGGAGAAGAAGCGCATTTGCCGCATTGTCACCAGAGATTTTCCTCAGTATTTTGCTGTGGTGTCGCGGATCAAGCAGGAGTCTAACCACATGGGTCCCGACGGAGGCTTGCTGTCCAGCAGCACTGTGCCCATGGTCCAGGCCTCATTCCCTCAAGGGGCTCTCACCAAGAGGATCCGTGTTGGCCTGCAGGTACAGCAGGACTCCTTGGATCTGCTCAGATTGAACCTGTTTCATGACTCTGCTATTTTGTTGCAAATACTGTACACTGACATATTATTTATTCATAGCTGACCTATTTTTGGTTGAGTATTTGCTTCTGGCTTCAAATGCAAGTAAAAAGTTTAACCAAACATTTCTCAAAGTTTAATCAACAAACAAACACTGAGTCTGCATTTTTGCTCTTTCTCTGTCTTACCATGTGTGTGTGTTTAGGCCCAGCCTGTTCCAGATGATATGGCAAGGGCCGTCCTTGGGAACAGGGCCACCTTCAGCCCCATCGTCACTGTAGAGCCCAGGAGGAGGAAGTTCCACAAGCCAATCACCATGACGATCCCTGTCCCACCTAGATCGGCAGAAGGCCATCCCAGCGGCCACCGAGGCGACTCTGCACCCTGCCTGCGTCTGCTCTGCAGCATCACAGGCAAGTAGACCTGTATATAACTAGAGCCTGACAACACTGAAGCAATATTCCTATCCAAATAGCTTCTGCAGGAGTCAGAACTAGCTTTGAGTTTCAAGTTACTTGATCCCAGTAGTCATTTCATCCTCAGATGCTAATTAATGTTATTTATGACGACAGACATAGTTGTTCATTCATTTATTATACATGAAACAGAGTTAGTAACTGAGGCACATCAGTCCTACTTTGATGTCAAATACCACTTGCTGATGAAGGGAAGATGAAGAACTAAGAAGATAAAAGGATGGGGATTACTAAAGCTAAAACAATGACTAGTCTGGAAAGGCAGTGAGCTCATCTTTTAGCCCTTGTTTCATACAGGAGGAACCTCCCCTGCCCAGTGGGAGGACATCACAGGGACCACACCCCTGTCCTTTGTAACTGATTGCGTCTCCTTCACCACAAATGTGTCGGCCAGGTGAGACACATACACATACTGTATACAACAGAGAACAGTTTAAAAAAGTACTTTGACTGTGATATAGTGAATTAAGCCTCACGTAACTTCTTTAATAACAATGTCTAAATACATGTGAAGGTTATAATGTTCATTTTGATTGGTTAAGCCAATTACTAAAGTCGAAGTGCTGGAGTATTATTGTGATGGTTAATGGTTAAACAATCAATAATCAATTAATTATCAACTTTTTAAAAAAATATAATGATAATGAGTTAAATCATTTTCAAGCAAAAATTCCAAATATTTTATGGCTCCAGGTTTTAAGGGTCACTGTTTTATGACATTTTTATTGACCAAGTGATTCACCCAGAAAATAATTGACAGATATTAATTGACAACAAGTAAATGCAAGGAATTTTAAATCTCTGCCAGAAGACATCCCACTAGACCTCCAAATGGTGACAGTGCAGTTATGCAATGAAATTGGCAGCGAATCTGAAAATCTATCCCAAGAGAAAAACTCAAATTACTGTCAGTGGGCACTTGAATCAACAGAATTCTACTCTGGACAGCCACTCAGCAAGTTCCCCTCTTGTCTCACGCTACATGTTGTAGGCTGACTTTAACCTGTTTATTGAATTAATGAAGCTTGTCTTCCCCACACTGTGGCCCTGTATACTAACAGGGTAACACTATCAGAGTGGTACAAAGTACAGTATGGTTACAGTATGCAAAGTCATGATCTTTCTTCCTAACTTGATTGAAATCATGTGGCGAGTGTACAGCCTGATATATACTGAGCACCCTACAGTAACTAGTCTGTAATTAGATTAGTACACAGCTGTCATGTGTCTGTGTTCACCCTTAAGAGAAATAACCCAGCTTGTTGGATTTATCACTTAAGATGGTCACTTAAACTACAGTGTTTCAACCCTTTTATATGTATGAGACAAAAATTGCTTAAATGTGCAGTGCAGAGTTCCAAACTGATCATCCTCATATTAGATGAATTGTTGACTTACAGATTTGTAATTTTCTGTTTTTCTCCCCCCTTTCCTCCGGTCTCACCTCCTCAGGTTCTGGCTCGCAGACTGTCACCAGATTCCTGAGACGGTGAGTCTAGCGTCTCAGTTATACCGGGAGCTGATCTGCGTGCCGTACCTGGCCAAGTTTGTGGTGTTTGCTAAGATGAACGACGCTATTGAGGCTCGGCTGCGCTGCTTCTGCATGACAGACGACAAGGTGGACAAGACCCTCGAACAGCAGGAGAACTTTGAGGAAGTGGCCAGGAGTAAAGATATCGAGGTGGGGCTGTGTGTTCATTGTGGACTTGAATTGCAAGAGAATCTTAATAAAGAAGAATTGAATAAATCCATAATATGTTATTGAAATGCAATACAATATCAATTTCATCCACCTCATCTCCAGAATGGGTTTAAGTTGTGATACTACATTTTTCGGTCAATTGATTTTTGTAGGTTCTCGAGGGCAAGCCTATCCATGTGGATTGTTACGGCAACCTGTCCCCTCTCACCAAAAGTGGGCAGCAGTTGGTTTTCAACTTCTACTCCTTCAAGGAAAACAGACTTCCTTTCAACGTGAAGGTATAAAATGTGTCCTTTCTTATCACCCTCTTTCTCTGCTAGCATTTACTATATATGTTATTCACTCTGGTCTCCTAAATGATCATCCTCCACTAATTAGCTGACACACATAGCAATAGCAATTTTCTTTTGCAATATCTGATGCATTGTCCAGAGCCCAGGAAAATTAAAATGGAACTGTGTCATGTAGAATGTGAAATTGAATGTTAGGAGCTTCACATATCAGAGCTACACACTGTACACTGTACACAACAGTTTTGTCTTCTGACATGCATGCCGAAATACCTCTTCTGCCTGTTACATCCATACATTTATATACTGTATGACAATTTCCAATTTTAGCAATGTGCAATAGGTTGAGGTATAAAAACCCAGACATTTCTACTCCTGCAGTAAGGGGAAAAAAAGCATTTTCACTTTGCAGCGTTTTTGAAATCGTTTCTTTTACTGTCTTCTACAGATCAGAGATATGGGCCAGGAGCCATGTGGTCGCCTCTCCTTCCTGAGAGAGCCAAAATCCATTAAAGGCCTTCCTCAGACTGCCATATGCAATTTGAATATCACACTGCCAACCCACAAGAAGGTAGGATCACCTTGTTTGAATATTTCATCTTTTCAGGCCATATCAAATCATTTACATGTAACTGAAACTAAAATACAGAAAGCAATGTTTTCCTGACATCGAGAGGACCCACTGAAGTTCATTTGGTCTAGAAATGACTGCCTGCTGCTTGTGTCTTTTATTAGTGTTAAAGCCTGTGCCAGTCATAAGACCCCACAACGTACACATGCAGCCACACATGCACATTGTGCTTTGTTCTATTGCCTGGCTCACTGTGGGTACATAAGAATTATGCAAAAAAAAATCTTCTCATTTGTTTGTTTGTTGTGGTGTTGATTGATCACAAGAAACTGAAATTATTTTGCTTTTGCTTTTGTTATTTTGCCGTTTATTTTTATTAATCCCATAGACTTTTTCTGATGCCTTTTGTTGTTTTTGCTGCTCCATTTTCATTCCCTGAATTTTATTTCCACCTCCCCGCTCACTATAACGTCCCTGCTGTCCATTCTGTCATCTCTCTCCTCTCCTGCAATGCATCTTGGAATACCACAGGATATCGAGTCTGATCCTGATGATGAGGTAAAACTGATTCTTCATCATCACATGGAATCTGCTTCTTCTTTGTAGTCCTTTCTGTTGGCTTTACTGCAAATGCTGTAGTAAAAATGCGCGTCGCAAATATTTTGTCTTTGTACAGTACCTTTGTGTGAAAGATGCTTCTGACTGCACGTTTTTTTTACACAGCTTCGTCATTGCTGAAGCGACCCCTTGTAGTGCATGAGTGGAAATGGCAGTTGTTTTAATCAGCAAGGATTTATTTATTGTTGTCTTCATCCCAAGTCCAGTGGAGCCAATTGCTGTGCCGTGCCTCAGCTTGTTTTTCATCTCTATCTTCCTTTCCATACATGTTCAACAGGAAATCACCATCCTTACTATTAACTCATAAGACGTTTCACACAGGACTATGGGATCATTTGTCAGCAAGATGAAAGCCTAACGCTTATCATTTGTTTACTTAGACATTGTTTTGTTATATTTGGGGTTTCCCTTCTTCACCCTTGTCCTTGGCTTGTGTGTAACAGAATACTAACTCTCTCAGCTGCATGTCAAAACATTTATGGGAGAGTTTAATCAAAGGGAGATAAGGCTGTTCTTGTGTTTGAGTATTTACATTATATGTAGTGACCACTTGTGTTGTAATTTTTCTACATAAATATATCAATCCACTCGCCAAATTGAATGTTGATAATGGACAACTCAGCACCAAAATTATTAAACCCAGATAATGTTCAGTGGCACCATTTTTGAATGTTCAGTGCCAACATAAAAAAAAAGCCAACAATACCACACATTGCAACTACAGTATGATTATGGCATTGTTAAGGTTATGCAAACAACTTGATTAAGGTTAGCTAAAGGTTGTGATCATAGTTTCAGTGAGGGACACAGACTCCAGTCACTGGCATGAGAGATAGACGGAACTTGAACCACATTCATCACACCAACCTCCACACCTTTACTTTTCACCCAGTTACATAAAGAGCACAGCATTAACTGCATTGGCACTGAACATTGGCATACACTTTAAATCATGTAATGCAGAATTGTCCAATATGAACATAATTCCTACTAGGCTGAATATGTACCACAGTCTTACTTTGAAATTGACACAATTACCATTATTATTGTAAGAAAGTTTACCATGTCACCACATTTGATGATGATCTGCGGAACCCATCTTCATGATAACAGGACATTTGTTTAACATTGCATAACTGGAAGTTGGATTTTCACAATGCTTACTACTTACTGGAGTAGGCCATACAGACAAACTATATTATTTTGTAGTTATTTCATTGCAATGACATCGAGAAATGCAGTGAATGAATAGATGCAGGGAAACAGTCCATTACTCCCCAGAGTAGTCACTACAGTACACCTGCAGTGCCTCCTTGTGCCAGTGCTAACAGCATGTACCGATTCACTAAAAACAGGACAGTGTTTGTACACCGCAGTATCTAAGTTAACATTATTATTTATACCTAATTCTGGTAGATTAGAATCACATTTGACCATATTTTTTATGTTAAAGCACCTTTTGTTCTTTTTTGTTTGTTTCAGACTGAAAAGCCAGAACGACGTCATACCTTTGCCTCCTTAGCTTTGCGTAAGCGCTACAGCTATTTGACCGACCCAGCAGCGAGTGAGTTTCCCGTTTTTACTTGCACAACATCTTTAATTGATTTCAGATATTTATGTGATTTTAATCAGTTTTAGTGTGTAAAGGTTCATATACCCATAGTATAGAAAGAAAGCTACCTGACAGAACATGTTCATCAATCATTTATTCTATTCACCTACTCTTTGATCATCTGTCATTCATCAAACATTTGCATGGTTTACTGTGTGTTACGCTTTGCTTACCCACCCCTGTTTCAATGGTTATGTTATTTTACATTTGTGAAAACACTGGGAATCAATGTCTGTCTTTTCATTTATCATTTGAACAAAAAATGTTTGAATTCATGTTGAATAAAAATATTCTTTTGTATTGTTGTCATTCTTAGTGGCCATTTCACTCTTATTGGCTTTATGATAATGTGTGGCTGTGTATATTGTGTTAACAGGTTGCACTTTACATTAACTTGATTTCCCTTAGAGCAAGCATTTTCCTACAATATTACATTTTTACCATTTACAAATATTATTGGCATAAATTTCAATGCAACCATATACTTTAGGGGCGTTTTTTATACTGCATGTGTATTATCAGGACACAGAGTTTTATTAATAATTCTGAGGCACTGTCTGTGTTTTGTTTTAGCATTTTCCATCCGAGTCTTTTGTGAAAAAAAAATATTTTTAACAATTATTCGAAAACATTTAAAATATATTCATATGTATGACTTGAGAAATGGTGATTATTCATAATTAGAGACAATTCACTTAAATTGCAGGGCATATTGTACTACACTGACATGAACGGCTAATTTACTGTTACTTTTTTGTAAAGTGCAACCTCGTATTTAATTTTAAGTCATGACCAGACAAGTAAAATTATATTTTCTTATTAATGGTATACACTTGTGGGGTCATCTCTGGCATTCAAAATGAACCAAATGAAAGGATAATAACATGTCAATCAAACATGTACATTAAAAGACACTGTTGCAAGGAGGCAAATTGATAAAGCACATCAAAAGTCAATGGAATTGTATCTTTTGGTTATCATGTCATTTTTTTGTCAGATCTACCGTCATTTTTGTTCCTATACATGATCTATTCTTTGTCTTGTGTATTTTGTCATAAGTCACTGATTTTAGAACGTCATTTGTCATTTCATCTGGGTTTTTGAATAGGGGCCTTTCTTACATTTCATGTATAAAATTTTGTCTTGCTGCTGTGTATAATTCTGTTTCTGACTGACTCAAATTTCTCTTTCTGGTTTTTATGTTTTATTTCCAATTATTTTATGTTACATTTTATGTTTATTTTCTTATTGTTTTGGTTTAAATTACTGTTGAAGAAACAACTGATCGAAGCTCGCCGAGAACACAGCCTTCTAGCTACCCTCACAAACCTGTCTTTTCAACGAGATCTTATCAGGCGTGGTCGCCTGTTCCTATCGCCGTCCCTGGCCAAGCCAAGTCTGGGTTTGGCTCCCTCTCCAGTTCGTCATCCAACACGCCCTCTGCCTCTCCATTAAAGTCTGTCTGGTCCATCAACTCTGCCTCCCCCATCAAGACCAACATCCCTGGATCTCCTGCCTCTTCTGTAAAGTCAGCTAGCGACATGGCCTCTCCCATACGATCTTACAGAACAATCTCATCTCCTATAAAAACTGTAGTCCAGCAAGCCCAGTACCCAGTCCAGGTCAACCCCAGTCCCCTGACCTCACCAGGTAAAACTGCCCCAGAACCCATGTCTATGAAAGGACTGGCAGCATTGTCTGCTAGGACCTCCCCTATAACTGTCTCAGGAGGAGGAAGTGCTCTTCTTGAGAGAACATCCATAAGCATGACCCCACCAACTTCTCCCAAATCTTCTCTGAGTATGTTCAGTTCACCTCTACCATACAAGACAGTTATGGGGGGCTCAGCCTCTTCTTCCTCACCAATAAAAACAGTCCCTGGTCTCTCCTCTGTGCGCTCCTTTGCCTCAGATGCTACTGGTTCTGCAAGAAACCTGTTCTCCTCCCTTTCATCACCACTTAAATCCAACACCCCTCCAAGTGCTGCAGCTCTGATCAATGGAACTGTGTCACCTACGCAGTACCGCTCTTCATCCCCAACATCTCTTCTTGCAAGCAGTCTGCAAGAGAGAATACAAGCAACCACCAATGCTGCAACTACAAGTGTCAATGCAGCCTTTGATGAGGTTGAAAAGACATTTAATTCTTGTTCTGCAGGCTACGGCACCTTGAAGTCCATGTCTTCTTCTGCATCCTCCTCATATCAGTCCATTAGATCATCAGCTTCCAATTCCCTTTATGCCTCTCTAAGATCCCCTCCTAATGCCACAACTGCTGTAACATCAAGTACAGTGACTGTTCCAGTGTACTCTGTTATTAATGTGCTGCCAGAGCCCCAGTTTAAAAAGTTACCAGAGGTGTCCAAGTCAGCTGCTGCCCTTCTGTCCCCAAGGAAGACAGTGCATGCTGAGGCAAATGCTCATATGCAGTCTTCCTTTGCTAGAACTCTTTCCCCTATCAAGACCCCTCTTTTTTCTGCTGGCCTAAAATCAAACACCGCATCACCACTGTCATCCAGCCAAGAGATTCTGAAGGATGTAGCCGAAATGAAAGAGGACTTGATACGAATGTCAGCCATTTTGCAGACAGACCCAAATTCCACAGCCAATAAAGGATTTCAGTCTGATTCTCCCAAAGAGGCTAAGTTAGAGGATGAGGAACCATATAGGATTGTGGAAAAAGTAAAACAAGATTTGGTAAAAGTGAGCGAAATCCTTACTAAAGACGCTGTGAAGGATGGTAGGGTTTCCCTGGCAAGGGGTTCTTTGGATGACATACACTTCTCAAAAGTACAAGTTGAACAACCACCAAGCAACTGGAGCTATCCGCCAAGATATGAGACTGTGGTTCCTCACGCCAAATCAAAAACAATACCAGATAGAGAATTCAATCTCTCGAAAGTGGTTGACTACCTGGTCAATGATGTTGGTAGCAGCTCTTTCTCCAAAATGCATGATACAAAGCATAAAGCAGAGGAGGGTAAGAGAGAAGGAGAGGGAAAGGAAAAGCAGAAACGTGTCCTAAAACCTACCATAGCAGTTCAGGAGCATAAGCTCAAAATGCCTCCAACAAACATGCGCTCCTCAGCTTCAGACAGAGAGCTTAGCAAAGTAGCAGATGCCCTTTTTGGAGCAGACACTGTGCTAGAATCCCTTGATGAGATCTCACATGAACAAGATAAAAGCCCCCTCTCAGACAGTGGCTTTGAGACCAGGAGTGAAAGGACACCCTCTGCGCCTCAGAGTGCAGAAGGCATGGGCCCCAAGGCCCTTTTTCAGGATATCCCAGTTCCCCCAGTGATCACTGAGACTAGGACTGAGGTAGTCCATGTCATCAGGAGCTATGAGCCCCCAGAGGATAACAAACTAACTCCAATGGAGGATGCACATTCTGTCAGATATATTGATTCAGATTCAAAAGGGCATCTGAATCAAGCTACATCAACTCCAGAACAGAACAAATGCTATTCAATAAAAGTAAGCCCTGATGAGGATCCAACGGGGAAAGGGATGAGGGTAAAGGAGGAGACTCATATCACTACTACCACCAGGATGGTGTACCACAAACCGCCTGGCAAAGAAGCAGCATCGGAGAGGTGTGAGGAAACCATGTCTGTGCATGACATAATGAAGGCTTTTCAGTCAGGCAAGGACCCTTCTAGAGAGCTGGCTGGATTGTTTGAACACAAGTCTGGCAATGAGGAAACTTCACAAAGAGTCCTCGATGACATCAACTCCAAACCTAAGGTTGAAAGAATAATTGAAGTTCATATTGAAAAAGGCAATAAAACAGAACCAACAGAGGTCATCATCAGAGAGACAAAAAACCATGCAGAGAAGGAAATGTATTACTACCCAGGGAGTAGACAGGAAGAGGAGGAGCCTGAGGAATCACTTCCAGTGTACCTTGACTCCCCCAGAGTTAACACACCTATGTCACAAGAAGAAGACAGTCGCCCCAGTTCAGCCCAACTCATGGCAGATGACTCTTACAAAACACTAAAGCTACTTAGCCAGCAATCTGTAGAATACAATGAGGATGAATCATCAGAACTTAGGGGAGAATCTTATAATTTTGCAGAGAAAATGCTTCTCTCTGAGAAATTCGACCAATCTCATTCTGACACAGAGGAATATCTGAGAGATAGGTCTCGCTTCCACTCGCCAGACAGAAGCAGTCACAGTGAGGGTAGATCAGTTGGCCCAAGGACAGAGTATGTCTTCAGGTCTTCGAGAAATGTATTTGACAAATCTGGAAGAATGGCCAACGTTGATGATAGCTTTGACAAACTGACACTTTTGCAGTATTCTTCTGAGCCTGGTAGCCCAAAGCAGTCTGTTTGGATGCGTGTGTCAGATGACTCACAGAGTAAGGACAGAGGACAGCTTATGTATGAAGACAGAGTGGACAGGACTGTAAAGGAGGCAGAGGAAAAACTCACAGAGGTATCGCAATTCTTCCGTGATAAAACAGAACAGCTCAACGATGAGCTCTCATCTCCAGAGAAGAAATCTCGCAGACCAGACTTCAGAGAATCACGATCAGGGCCCAGTTCTACACACAGCAGTCCAGAGAGGTCAGCTTATAGGAATGGGAGTAGTGGGGAAGAGTGGAGCAGAGAAAGGCTTAGAGACAGGTTCAATTCCAGTGACAGGAAATGTGCCAGCTTACCCAGCAGTCCAGAGAGGAGAGTGTTGTTGCAGTACAGTGATTCAGACCCAAGAAAACAAGGAGATGGTAAATCACAGGGAAGCACAGGTGAAAGCCCTAAACCTTTTCAAATGTCTTCCTCCAAAGTCAGTGCAGTGAGGCTAAAGTTTGAGCAAGAGGCTCAAAGGCAAGAGAGGAGTCATCAGAGCAGCCAAAATTCAAATACTCCTATCAGGAAACTCCAGGAAAGTAAGCTACCTGTGTATCAGGTGTTTGCTGGTTCAAATATTCCAAAAACACCAGACAGTCCGGGAAACCAGAGGAGATGTCAAGATAGCGAATCAAATAAGTGCTTGCCCAAGCATGAGACCAGTGGAAAAGATCAGGAAGAGAAAATGTTATTCAAAACATGGGAGAGCCAAGAGTATGGGAACTATAAACCCCAATCTCCCAAACGATCTCCTTCTTCATTCCATGATTCTATGAAAGATGTCAATAATAGTGATTCCCAAAGACAAGAAACTACGAAGAAAATAATCTACACAGAATTCGTTGTCCGAGAAAGTCCAAATAGCAATGACAGTCTAAAAAAAAACTCGGAATCACAAATTCCTGTAAGAAAGCCCTCTAATTTTTCAGAAAATAACAAATCCACTGCTTTAAAACTAGATGCCTCTGTTGAACCATACGAGAGGGCAGCATCTCATATACCTACTTTAGCTAGAAATCGGTTAAACAGTAGCTCTGAATCCAACAAGTCTACTCGTGGATCATCAGTAGGAAAATCCACAGACTCATCAGACAGTAGCCAGTCAAATGTAGTTTGCAACGGTGTTGATAGTGACCAAATACAGTATTTGGATCAAGTTACTCCTGTAGTTATCACAGAGGGTTTCAAAGATATTAAACCCTTACCTGTGTATGTTAGCATCCAAGTAGGAAAGCAGTATGAGAAAGAGACAGCCTCGGGGCAACTGGGAACATACAAAAAGATAGTAAGCCATGAGAGTAGGACAGTGCATGAGACTAGGGGTGCATTTTACACTGTCAAGCAAAAGCAGTCTCCATCTCCTCAAGGGAGTCCAGAAGATGACACTCTAGAGCAAGTGACCTTCATGGACAGCTCTGGGAAAAGTCCTGTTACCCCTGAGACCCCCAGCTCAGAGGAAGTGAGTTTGACCTCAAGAACACCAGACTCTGTGATAGGCTTCATGCCTGGCATGCCAAGCACTATCCCAGAGGAGTCTGAGGAGGAAGAAGGGAAGACCTTCATCTACAATGAGCCCTCGAAGGAAAAATCTAAGTCACCTTCTTCAGAGAACAGTAAAAAACAAGATGCAGAGAGACACAAGTCAAAGGAAAAAAGAGTGGCTTATATAGAATTTCCTCCTCCTCCTCCTTTAGAGGCAGAGCAATCTGACCCTGAGAAAAGGGGGTCGTGTGCTTCTTCTGAAGCAGAGACAGAGATGATGGAGGTGAACCTCCAAGAGGAGCATGATAGGCACCTCTTAGCTGAACCAATCATCAGGGTCCAGCCACCATCACCTATTCCCCCTGGAGCTGATAACAGCGACTCTAGTGATGATGAGTCTGTCTTCCATCCAATCCCTATCAAAAAGTACACCTTCAAAATGAAAGAGGATGGAGAGAAACACCCAAAACAAAAGAAACCTGAGAAAAATGGAAACAACAAGGAGTCTGGGATCAATGGTGTTGTAAAGGGAGAGGATGCTGACTTTGAACAAAATGGCAATGACCAGTCAATCACTGACTGCTCCATAGCAACCACTGCTGAGTTCTCCCATGATACAGATGCAACTGAAATAGACTCTTTAGATGGGTATGATCTACAGGATGAGGATGACGGACTGAGCGAGGACCCTAAAACATCAAGTCTTTCCAATGATGGAAAAACAACCGACCGCTCATTTAGTCAGTCAAAGCTAGAAGTGATCGAGGAAGAGAAATGTGAGGAAGGGGGTGATAATGGAAAGACTAAAACCAGCACATCTTCAGTGAAAAGCGGTGGAGATGAAAAAGATTATACCCTTGAAGGAAGACATCCAGATAGGCAGGGCTTTGCAGAAAACTACTTTGGCTACCAACTAGAAGAGGAACTGAATTCAACCTTTAAAACTGTTGCCACTAAAGGCCTGGACTTTGACCCCTGGTCCACTAAAGGGGGTGATAATGAGGGACTTTTTGAGTCCAAAACAAAAGAGGAGGACCCCAAGCCCTTTGGTTTATCGGTGGAGGACAAATCACAGGCTACAACACCTGACACAACCCCTGCTCGAACACCGACTGATGAGAGCACACCGACTAGTGAGCCTAACCCCTTCCCATTCCATGAAGGGAAGATGTTTGAGATGACCCGCAGTGGTGCTATTGACATGAGCAAGCGGGACTTTGTTGAAGAGAGGCTTCAGTTTTTCCAGATTGGTGAGCATTCCTCTGACCCTAAAACAGGGGAAAAGGGGAGAGGGGGCAAGATCCTGGGGGTAATTTCCTCTCAGTCAAAAACAGGGGAGAGGGCCACAGTAGATGGGAAGGTTGTAGATACTACCACTGACAGCAGCACTACACCAACAACACCAGCAGCAACAACAGCAAAATGCAGCCCTGCACAGCCTGGCAATGACACTGGCTGTACCAGTACTGATGCTGCCACCTGTGAAGCCATAGCTGAGACCGCCTCCTCATGCACAATCACAGTGTCTAAGGTTGATCCCAAATTACGCACTCCTATTAAGATGGGCATAGCTGCCTCTATAACTGTGAAAAAAGACTCAGCGGATCTCACTGATTGTAAAGCTGAGATGTCAGAGGGTCAGATAATGCCAGAATACATCAGTATAGAGGGTCAGTCAACAGAGAGCCAGTCTAGCAGAAATACGGAGCCCAAGTTAGAGAGAAAAGATTACCCTTCTGAAAACTTCAACAACAACAATAACCTCGAGTCCTCCAGTGTTCAGGCCAACTACATTCAATGTGGTAGTGTGGTGTTTAATTTGCAGTCCTCCTCTGAGCCCACTCTTCAAAAAGCTAGCAGGATAGAAACACTGTGCTGTAGGGATTTAGAAGAGAGAGTGGAAGTACACAACAGCAATCAATTGCAGGAGCAGAAAAGTGAAACGGTTAAAGAAAGTGAAGTGAAGCAACCCAAGTCGAGGCTTCCAGTGAAAGCATCGGGGTGGTCATTTCACACGCAGGGAAGAGCCATAGGCAAACAGAAGCCCAAACAAGCAGTGACGGTTGAGGTCAGGAAAAGAGGAGTGCCAGCCATAGCCAAAGTAGAGCCTAGGTCTAGAATACCAATCAAGGATGTTAAAAAGAGCAGCCCTGCTGCCACAGCGAGCTCACTTGTTTCAGTTCGGGTTACCTCACAGCCAACAAGGGCATTGGACACAGACAGAGCAGCCATACAGTTGCCCTCAAGGCTACCACTGAAGGACAGGCATCAGGTCAGCAATGTCACAGTTGAGGGAGTATGTAGACAGAAAAAACAGGAGAACCCTAGTGAGGTTTGTAAGCGCACCATCGAATACTTTAAAGGCATTAGCGGGGAGACGCTAAAGTTGGTGGACCGCCTGTCAGACGAGGAGAAAAAGACGCAGACAGAGCAGTCGGAGGAAGACAGCACCTCCCGGAGCACCTCTCTGTCGGACGCCTCCCAGCCTTCCCAGCCCTCCCAGCCCTCCCGCTCATCCAGGTCTGGTAGAGGTTCGAGGGCTGAGGCCGGGGCCGCGTCCGTAAGGGCAAAGGTGGCGACGACGGACAGGGCCTCCGGCAGTGAGAGAAGCAGAAGGAGTAGGCGGACTGGTGGGAAGGAGGGCAGTCAGGGACTCACAGGGTCTCGAACGCCTCCCATCGCGGAGATCAAGCCTAGTTTGTAAAACTTTCACACTATGTTTAAAATACATCTATATATTTATATATTTCACTTTTAGTTGCATGACATCGTTGTGATCGTTAAATGGATTGACTGGAATGCCTGTGGCGTGTTTACATATTCTCTTCAGAACAGTAGCTGTCATTTAAATTTATTTTTTGTCATTGATGTACTGTATTGTCCTTGTTGCAAGATTCTGTTCCCTCTGTTCCCCTCTGTCAACCCTTTTAAACATCCGTATAATAATGTGAGCATGTCAATAGTAGTGACTGGTCCACTGGCACAACCAGTCCCTTTTTTGACTACTCCTTGGTCTGTCTGTCTGTCTGTCTGTCTGTCTGTCTGTGCGGGGTGGCTACCAAGTTATTGTAGTAGTTTTTTCTTAAAGAATATTTCATTCTATCAATTGTCATTTAAACTAACTAGTGTCGGCAGAAGAACACACCAAAGCGTCTTCGCATGTTGACATTTTAGATTCCAACATAGACCTTTCCACCCTAGATCTGTAGAACTGTGAGTCTGTTGTTGAGAGTCATGTTATGCTTTGTTATGTGTGGTTCTCATGACAGTTACTGCCTGCCTAGAGGATACATACCGCAAACAGTCACAGAGCACCACTTACTCTATAAACATATTTAAGTTGCCCATAATGTCTCTAATGTGAAATGTCCTTTTCTTGCCATCCTGAGGAAGTCATTGAACCTATATTATAGCTAGATTACAGTAATATGTTAACCAGTGTAATATAAATATTTTGAACACAACCTCGATTAATGTTGTTAATTCTGATGAAAACGTGGCCAGAAAAGGAAAATTATGTACATGTTTATTTTTCTCTTACATTAGTTTATGGTTAGGAGAAGAATGTGAATGGTATTGATGAGTCATTGTCCTCTATCTTCCCAGGTCCCCAAAGTCCTTGTGAGCGAACAGACTTGCGCATGGCTATCGTTGCAGATCACCTGGGACTCAGTTGGACAGGTGAGAAATAAACTGCATTGCTCCTTTTCTCTCCTAATTCCCTTCTACTTGGCTTTCTTTATTTGGGCAAATCAGTCTCAAACCATGTTATTTACTGCCATCTTCAGGCTAATAACTTACAAAGAATCTATGTCATTTTAATGTAGCCCTGGAAAGGAGGAACTCAATATAATTTAATAAGTAAGAAAAAGCATGAAACAATTTCCGTGATACAGAAAAACATTGTAATTTAAATGTAGTGATGAGACAACTGAAGTTATAATGTGTTTTCTTAGTCAAAGGATTTGAATAATTTTGAAATGTAGCGTTAATTACCCTCTGCATCTGCAGCTATGTGTTTGCACTGTGAATAACATCACAGACACTTAAATATTGTACTTAAAAGTTTGAATACTTGTGTCTGTGTCCCATCACAGAGTTGGCTCGGGAGATGAACTTCACAGTGGATGAGATCAACCACATCAGACTAGAGAACCCCAACTCTCTGACAGCACAAAGCTTCATGCTACTTAAGAAATGGGTCACTCGGGAAGGGAAAAACGCCACAAGTAAGATTACTTACAAGTAATATCTTACTTGTTGGTCACCATTTGCTTTCTCTTTCTTTTTCTTTCTCATTCTTTTCAGTCTTTCTGGTCTTGGCTAAAAAGTTCATCACCTTTAGAAGACTTCTTTGCACCTTCCCTGCTTGTTATCTTGTCTATCTACATTCACTTTCTGTCTGTCTTTTCATCATTCTCATCTCTATGTTCAGAAATCCTCAAGCACCAATTTGGACATGATTTTTTAATTTATGAACATTCTTTATTGCCACATTCAAGAACAAAAGGAAAAAGCCAAAATTGACCTATTTTTACTACCTATGCAACAATAATAATTCTCTTTTTCTTTACATATTTTGTTCTCGTGAGTAAAACATTAGAATGACAGTTGTGCTCAAATTTGCAAACCTTGTTTCATAATTTTTCTGTTGTTTTTTTCCCACAGCGGATGCCTTAACTACAGTGCTGACCAAAGTCAATCGGATGGATATTGTGACTTTACTGGAGGGCCCAATATTTGACTATGGTAACATTTCAGGCACGAGATGTTTTGCCGATGATAACGCTGTTTTCCGGGATCAGGCTGATGGTAAAGTTTAGCTCTGTCTAGCTGACCTCTTACCTCTCCCTGCTACCTTTTTTGTTGTGCCAATGCATGGATCACATATTATAGACCTGGTGCAAATCTCTAGAGGGCTTGATTTACAGTCCGATTTTGGATTTTGTTTGGACAACTGGCTCTTACTGTTCCCCAAATGCATACCTGATTTTCATGATTAACAGTTGATGTGCCATTGAAATAATTATGGTATTCTACTTTAAACTTTAAACCTTCTTGCTTTTCAATTACAACATTAATAACACTTTAAGACTTGCACTGATTTGAATTGGCATCTGTGTAATTACCAGCATTTGTATTTAAATCTGGTCGTGCTCTGGGTGAATACTCCTCTACAAATCATAATAGTGCATCCAGTTGTCACAAATGAGCATTATCCACTATTAAATTTCCATTCTAAGTGTCTGATGCATACTAAATACTGCTTTAAATGTTTTTTTATAATGTTTGACTTAAGTAGAAATGATATAACCCTATAGAGTCTGCTTTCCTCTATTGATTTAGTTTAGTTCTCTTAGTTCTCCTCCAGTTACTCTGAGCCTTCCTTGGATAGATGAGAGAATCTCTTCTTTTGTGAAACCAGACTGCCTCCTCCTCCTACTCCTACTCCTCATTCCGTTCCTCCTGCCTCCCATCACCTCACCACAGCAGTATCCACTGCTGATAACAGCACATAATAGCTCTTAACATATTAAGAGTCATGTGTTGCTGATATCGTCGTGTGCCCTCTCCTTATCTATCCCTCACATGGCGCCTTCCCCGCACATCCCTCAGTCTTGTTTTCATTTATTGTCTTATTGTGCAAGCATGTTTCACATTAAACAATCTTTTGTGTATTCTTTTTCCCTCTTTCTCCAATTTATTTTTTCTTTCTTTTGTCTTCTGCATATATCTTGCCTTATTTCTTTACCATAGTTTGCATAATTATCCCCTTAACTCCTAGAAGCACTGAAGCTGCCTTCATCCTGCAGGCATCCAGCCCCTTCTTTTCAATGCAGACCCCAACACCCCCACCCACTCTCTTCACACCCACTGCAGCACTTTATTGCCGTCCCTTTTCCCCACGCCGCTCTCCGAGTTATGAGTCCTCCATTTCGCTCAAAGACTTGGCCCCTCCAGCGGCATTTGAACCACCACGGTTCAACTTCCTCTCCCCTCATTCCCCATGCCTCACCCCTCAGTGCCCCCTTGATGACCCTCGTCAATCCCCTGCCTTCCCTTTCTCTCCTCACCCATCCTCCCCGATCCCCCTCATCACCTCACCTTTACCTTCCTCACTTGCTGCTAACTCTCCACCACCCATTTCTTTTTCAGCGACATCTGTCCCATCCTCTCCCACCTCTGTCCCAACCTCCCCGACACTTACCACGCCAACTCCAAACCCTTCACAAACAGAACCAAACACCTCGTCTCTCATATTATCCGGATCTACCTCTGACCTGTCCTGTCATACTACACCCCCCTCCGAAATTGCAACCACACACACCAACCTCACTCCTGTACCTTCCTCTATTGCTTCTAACCAATCTGAACCCATCACCATACCTGTTTCGCCCATCCCCTCCTCACCCTCAGGCAGGGCCTCGCCTTCTGTCACCGCCTCTCCAAGCAGAGAGTCTTCAGTGACCCAGCTCGCCTCCTCCTCCCGCCCTGTCTCCCCTCTCTTCTTGTCTACTCTCCCTCCTGTCTCTCCCTCTGGGTCACGTTGTCCTAGTCCCAGTCCGTCCTCCCCTCCTCTTCGCTCCCTGTCTCCCTGTCCTGCTTGCCAGTGTACTTGTGCGCCCTCAATCCCTCCACCTCCAACGCGAACCCGCATCGACCCCTCCACAATGGAAATATTAATTTAGCATGCTCTATCCTTTGTCTTGTTCCTTCCTCTCCCCATTCCTTCTCACATCTCTCATCTGTCACCTATCTCATGTGAGCATGTAACAGAACACCCTGGCAAATATTAATATCTTACACTCATCCCATCCCACACTATATGATTAAGATGGCCTTATGTCACTTATGTGTCCCACTTTCAAAGTTTTACCTCATCACAACTGTTAAATGAACAAAATCCAACAACTACTGATAAACATAATGATTATTGTAAATTTGAATATCCTTCTTCATATATCTTTTAATATTTTATTATATTTTTTTATTTGTGTTGAATATGGCTTTTTTAAACATATGCAGTTCAATGTATGTATTTATTACATTTTACTGCAGATATTTGTTTGTCATTCTGCAATTGCAGCTGCTGACATATCACCATCTCAGCTAGTGGTTGTCCGGGTACATGCTTTACACTTCAGCCTCTGTGCCATTTTTCACGTCATTTGGTGTTAGGGTGTGTGTGTGTGTGTGTGTGTGTGTGTGTGTGTTTGGTTATATTCTTTTGTGGCATGCGTCGGTGTGTGTATGTCTCTACATTTGTCATCCTGTCACCAACAGATTATCAGAGCATTCTAGCGGAGCTGCAGTCCCCTGCCGCACTGCACTCTGACCCCCACTTCCTGGAGCCCGAACTCCCCGTCACTCCCAACCCTACCCTTGCCCACCACCAACACCACCACTACCCAGAACCAGACACCCCTTCACTGGCTGACTCCCAACCTCAGCCCCTGTCCTGGAGCCCGGAAATAGAGCCTGGCAGTGGTGAGCCAGACAGCCCCCCTAGGAGCCCCCCCAGACCCTGTGAGCTCGCCTTGTCCGTCCCAGCTTTTGAA
The DNA here is from genome assembly GCF_014851395.1 of Micropterus salmoides. Taxonomy (NCBI): domain Eukaryota; kingdom Metazoa; phylum Chordata; class Actinopteri; order Centrarchiformes; family Centrarchidae; genus Micropterus; species Micropterus salmoides. The sequence goes on from NW_024041373.1 coordinate 19,541,980, forward strand.
CTCCCTGATCCTGTTTCTTCTAAGGTCAGAAAGCCCCACATCGCTCTGAACGACCAGCTGCTTTTGAGCGAGGAGGAGGACAGGTCTTGTCAAGAAATGGAGCTGAGTCACAAGCCTAAGTCACACTCCCTCCCACCCATGTGTGAGTTAGACATTGACATGGCTTACTCCACATCTTCCCCATCACTCTCATCAGTATCATCAGTAACCCCTTTGTCGCCTGACAGAGCACAAATGGGAGATGGAGGAGCGCAGATAGGTGCCCCCAATGGGGTACAGGAGGATGTAGGTTTGAAAGGAGGTGAACAGGAAGTGACAGAAGAAATAGAGAAGGTTGTTTGGATGGTTTCAGCAGGGTTAACAGAGGGAAATGGATTAGTGGAAAAGTGGGTGGAGCAGGACTTGATTAAAAATGTGGAAAGAAAATGTGAGATGATAACAAAAGATAGGTCTAAGATGGCAGAGGAAAATAAGATGTTGGTGGAACAGAAGGAGGGATCTGCAGAGGAAGAGAAAGATGTGGCAAATAAGCAGTGTGTCCTTATTCAAGATTGGAATGAGGGGTCCGCTTGTGAGGTTGAAGAGGTGAAAGATGTGCAGAATCAATCAGAAGAACAGCATAATCTGATAGAAATTGGGCATGAAGTGGAAAAAGACATTGGAATAGAAGCAGAGACTTTCACAGAGTGTATTGATGGAATACCTGGAGTTCACAATGTTGACACAGATGGAGAACTGCAGTTTAAGGATGAAGAAGGGTTGTGTGTCAGTGAAAGAGATATTTGCGGGACATCAGAAGGGGACCAGGCAGCGGAGGACCAGGCTGTAGCTCGGCTCTCCCCTCAGGCCTGGGTTGAGGCACTCGGGGATCGTCAGCCTAGTGATTCTGGATCCAATGAGGAAGAGGAGGAGGGAGACAGAGATGAAGAAATCACAGGGGAGGCATTAGGATCTCTGTTGGAGGAGGTGAAGAAAGAAGAAGGCTCAGAGGAGAAGGAGGAGGACAAAGGGATGACTGAGGCCAGTGTTCAGGAGATTCTTGATCAGGTTGAACAGGCAGAAAAAGAAGTGTGTTCACTTTCAGGTTGGCACAGTGATTCATCCAGCGTCAATGTGGAACCACCAACGCCAGGCCGCAGTGTCAGCTCAGACCTGCTCGACAGGCGGGAAAGGTAAAAGTATTATACAACTATATGCTTCAAATAGAATCCCTTAAAAAATACCAAGTCTCCCGGAGTGAATTTGAAATCTACTGCTTTCTTTCCTAGTGATTCTTTTTCAGAAAGCTCCCCAGATGATTTTTCAGATTTTTCAGGTCTTTATGTTATCCTACAACCATAATCTTATTCTGTGTTTCTTACCCAACAGCCAAGAGAACTCAAGTGACTCCATCACTTCCTCGTCTAGGGGCGAATCAGGGAGGTCCCGACAGAACGGCGACAAGTCAAAGCATTCACCTCAGGATGGTTCATCTGAATCATCGAATGGCAAAAAGGAGGAAGGAGCACTGGTGTCAGAGAAAAGAGTCCAGGTAATGTTATAAGCAATACTATTAATGAATAGAATCAAATAAAAGGACCATAGTCAGCACTATATTTCATTGTGATTTTGTTACTGCAGGAGAAACACCTAAGCCTATGGTTTAAGTTGTGCTAAAGAAACTTCAGTGTTTTATTCCAGGTTTCTCTTTTTTGATACAGCCAACCATGAAGTGCATAAAGGACATCAACAAAATGTCTCAACTAACTAATTATCTTGCCTATACATATGCTTATTTCTCCTCCTGACTCTCTTCATGTGTTTGTGCAATGACCGTATAATACCTTCCTCAGCAGCGAGTTAGTGTAGATTCCGGTTCAGAGGAAGAACAGACTGTAACCACCAGAATCTTCAGACGCCGTCTCATTTTAAAGGTACCCTGAAAGCCTGGAGCAGACGCTGGGCTGAGCCTTGGTTTGGTTTGGTTTGGTTTAGTTTAGACTGGTCAGTCTGGTGTGCGTCATAGTGGCATTGCTTGGTGTACTGATAGTTCTACTCTCTTTGTGTGTTCATAGTTATGTTTGTGTACATGACCATTAAACCTGTCACAGTTCATGGTACCTCCTACCATGGTGTTTATATGGCTGGTTGAAGACTAACCTAGTGCTGAGCCTCTTTCTGACAATGAGATTCTCTCTTGTGGATAAGTGTTGTTTCGGTGTGGTGATGGTTAAGGATTGTTTCATCATGTTTGAATGTTTGAGCCTTTATTCATGTGCTAACCACAAACACTTGCAGGGAGAACAAGCCAAGAATTTCCCAGGCGAGTCTGTGACAGAGCAACACTACATGGACCAAGATGGTAACCTCATCAGTAGAAAAGTAACGTATAACTTAATTTCCATTTCCATTTCAGCTCTGAAATCACACAAGAGATTAGCCTGATGTTTTTATAAAAGCAGACACCATCAAATCTTTTCCTCCTTCATGCTTCTGCCTCGGGCAGGTAATCAGGAAGGTTATTCGGCGGGTGTCTACTCCCACACCAGAAAACCAAGGAGGTGATATGTGGCACCAAAACCTTCAGCAGAGTCCTGTTCTGCAGGAAGACGGGTCAAAGGTTGGCATGAACTGTGTTCCTGGGTTCAATGTCTAATCTAAATGGGATGCATGGGAATCTGTTATCCTCCTGTCAGAAAATATCAGTAGTTAGGAGAACATAAAAGGTGGGAGGTTAACAGCTACTGCAAAGGTTAGGCTTAAAGCTGCACTAGGCCAAACTTACAACTACTTTGTGATCACTTTGTGGGCTGTAACAAAAAGGAGCATAGTATCTTTTCTAAATGAAAAATCTCTTCAACCCTGTGAGAACCACCAACAAGGTCCATCATTAGAAAGTCTAAATATGTGGCTAAGCAGTGTTCCCACAGTATTTTATTAACAAGGTTTCTAAAGATTGGAAATATGTCATGATAAATTACCTGGAAATGTATATAAAATGCTACACATACACATATAGCTTCACTGAAGTGTTGGAACAAGCAGATACAGAATAAATACACAATATAACATTGTTATGAATGAAAGGGCTGAATGATTTTGAAAAAATCTAATTGCAATTACTTATTACAGTACATATTATTTGCAATACCAGGGGAAATCATATTTTTTACATCATTATTCTCATTTTCATTGAAAAACATATTAAAATGAGTTATGGTGTGATTTGGGCAAGGATCTATACCGAATAAAGATGTGCTCTTAAGTCTCTAGAATATGATGTGTATTTTGACACACAAATCACCTTTAACAAATATTGTGCTACCTGCGATTTGAAAATTGCAGTAGTCCATATTGTGAATTTGATTACATTTTTAACAATTGTTCAGCCCTAGCATGTGAATAACTTTAAAGCTCATTTAGGAGGAATGTTAAGAGAAAAATACTCTCTAAAACAGCACAGTTTACTGATTACACGTGTTATTTTTAGATATGAAAACTCCCAAGTTACATCTCATTACTTTTTGAGTGCAGCTTTAAGCCAAACAATTAAGTCAAAAGCAGGATCCGTTAGATTTGGTCATATTTTTTCCAGCACTGCAGGTGAATCTTGGATTCGGGATGACTGTACAAAAACACAAAAACACATAAATGCAGCCATATGAAGCACATGCTTGCAAATTGTGTTTTGACACTGTGTGGTATCTATTGTGTTTGCATAACAAATGGGATGCGGACTATGCTCCTGTGTGGTTTTAATGTTTTTTTGAACTGTTTAACCGGTTAGTCAACAGTATGACTAATGAGTGCCGTGACTGCTGTATAAATACAATCTGCCACTTTTGTTTGTAACTCTTTCATTAATAAGATAATGTTCTTCTTCCAGGTGTCTGGTTGGTGTGTGGTTTTGGTCCAATTAACAATTAAGCTACTGCTAACATTTACTAGTTTCAGATTGCTGTTCCTTCAGTGTGTGCCGTTTTGCTTTCTCCTTTGTCTCGGATTGATGTTTCAGGTTTATGTGTTGGGTTGCAACTTGTTTTCCTCTTATCAGTAGATAAGAATACCACGAATATAAACTGTATTTCTATGTGTGTGTGTGTGTGTTTGTGTCTTCTAGCAAGGAGAAGGGTCAAGGAATAGCAGGCGAAAGGATGACAGAAGGTCAGGGGATAAAAAGTTCCACTCATAGGGATGGTTGTGCTCTACCAGGTACAGTAGCTTACTGTCTTTCACTGTTACACAATTGGCATAGTTTCCTTGTCTTTGTTGGCCATGTGTATGTTTCAGTGTGCGGTACGTATCTGTGCATTATTGTCCTCCTATGCTGCGTTATTTTCCATATGATTACATTCATATGGTGGTGATGAAGCAGTGGATTAGATGCATGCCTTTGGTGTGAGAGACCCGGATTCAACTCCCCACGGTGACATGTTCACCAATGTGTCCCTGAGCAAGACACTTAACCCCTAGTTGCTCCAGAGACATGTGACCTCTGACATAAATAGCAATTGTAAGTTGTTTTGGATAAAAGCGTCAGCTAAATTAATAAATGTAATGTAATTCATGCCACACTCTATCTAATGCACTGCCTTTGCCTAATTTATTGGATTCTGTTTATTTGACCCAGCACCCTATGTGTCTATTCTGTTTTTCTTTCTTGAATCTCTCCAAAGCTCAAAAAAATGACTATCACGTTTTATTTCATACACAAACCGTAATGTAAAAACTAACTCTCATCTAACTCGCACAAGAAAGCAAATAAAAGTATTTTCCAAAATGTCAAACCATTCCTTTAATTAACCCCTCCCCAGATAGTTGCTCTGTCTCACTGTCACTCAGTGCAAAAGGCTGACAGATGTCTGAGCCTGGTTATCCTCTGGCAACATGTCTTCCCTCCGTGTTCACTTAGTGTGTGTGATTAGGGAATGGGGCTGACACACACACGCCTCAGCATTATATTGCCCCACTGATACCCTCCATGCCTGTATTTGTCCACTAAATCCCCATCTCACAATAGCATTGTAGCACCCAAAAGGAGTTTGTTATCCCACTGGCCAGACTGTTAATCCCTACTGCTGTTCACTCTTATGTTTGCAGTGAATCATTCCATCTGTACTAAACTGATTTAGAAATTATATGGCACTACTGTGAAGTCTGGCAAATTGTTATATATTAAAACAAGAGGTCACCATAACAACCCACTGATACAAGTCTTAACATGTTGTCATTTTGTCATGCAAAGGAATGGAAGATCGTGACAGTTTTTTGCATCCTTTTCAACCTTTTCACACATAAAATAGTCTTTTGTGAGAGAAATGTTACGCCCTTTGAATTGAATTGAATTTGTAACTGAAGATAATATTTCCTTTCAAGATGATGTACATTTGTAGATATTAGAAAACTTATGGCATTCACGTTATTCCGGGCCATTGTAATCTATAAACTTGTTAACAGTTACAGTAAATGTGCTACAGTATGTGACATACTATTTTGTGTCTAACAGATATACAGGAACCAAGTAAGATGTTTCCTGGGAATGAGTGTTCAGAAGACTGGAGAGTTCTAGTGTGAGGACTTCATGCAAGGGTCCATTCTTCAATAATCTGCTTCAAACTAATGGTTTTCACGTGAGAGGAGTCGACCCTTCTGACTTAAGCATGAGCATGAAAAACTCACCTCCTCTCAATCAAAGGGCCGGGAGGTTCCCACTTTCTGACAGTGGTGGACCCGTGGACAATGATTCTGCTTCCTGTTTTGTGTGAAACAATACGTGCCATCGGCCCACTGGTGTTGTGAGAGCTTTTTGAGGAGCATCGTTTGTTGTGAAAACAAAATAGACTCCCTTACTGACAACCACAGATGTGCAACTGTGACCAAAGATGGCACAAGAGCTCAGTCCACGTGGTGGGTGGAAAGAAGTAGACACAATAACACAAAAAATCTAATGGAACACTTCTGATCCAACTTCAACACTCGCCTTATAGTTTTTTCTTAAACCCATTGTTGTCAGGATGTAAATTGTTTTGGAATTTTTTTTCTTCCTTCCTCTTTTTAAAACTTAAACTAACACAAAAGCTTTTTTCTGTATATAAAATTACAATGTGTAAAATTCTTAAAAAAGGGCAAGTTACTGGTTGAGAATGCACTGAGGAGAGTAACCTTTTCAAGTGCTTTCAAACTGTATTGAAACGGTTCCCCTTTTTAAGATCTGAGTTTAACTTCACAGGTTCTTGTATAATTAATTATTAGAGCAGGTATAATGTTTGTACATGAAAAAATAGCTGGTTTGGTTTTAAAAGGAAATTTCCAGAAAATCAGATTTCAGTAATTCCCAAAGTGGGAATGGATCTAATCCTACAAAAAGCAGCCTTTCAGAGTTCTCATATTTTCATGCATGCTGTTCACATTATTTTAAGTACAATTTTTACAAGTTTGCAAACACTGTATTCAAATGACAAATAAAACCCTTTATCTGTGTACACATATAGCCCTAACATTTGTCACCAGTTTTATATTTTAAATTGAAAAAGGGTACCATGAAAACATTTATCATGTTTGGGGTGAGGATGAAAAAAAGTTCTATAGCTTCTTGAGGGTGTGATGTCTTGTCTGTTTATGTAAAAACGGAGGGCAGCTTCTGCTACAAGAACGAAATAATCTGAATGTAAATGCTAGTAGGCTGATTCGCTGTAAAATTATAACTTTATTGTGCGTATTGGCTATAAGGTGTAGGAGTCTCTGTACACTGTTAGACTGTTTATAATCATTTTAGCAGTGTGTCAATTTGGTTTTCTAACAGCTGCTGTGGTATTTAAGGAAAACTGGGGCATTTAATTTTCAATTCTTTGGTGAAGTATTTCCTTAATTTAAAATCTACTCACATTAAGGACACAAAGATATTCTTTGATTGTAGCTCAAAATAGCATATTGTATGACAAAAACACTGGATGGTCAACAAGAATTATTTAAGCATTAAATAAATTGTGTTTAACTCTGAAACTGTGTGATCTTTTTAGGCTTGAGAGTCTGTATATGCAGTGTCGAATAGAATTGTTTTCACTCCAAAATTTGACTTTTATTTTACATTACATTAGGAATTATCTTTGCATTGGTTTTCATTAGATGCCCATGTAGTTCAAGTGTGGTGTTCTACTGGTGCGATGGCTCAGTATGTTGATGTCTATGCTGTGGACATGAAAACTATGTAACTTTTTTTTGGGACAGGGACGGGTTAAAGGAAGTCAGGTAGGGTGCTGTACCACATCCCCTTAAACTACTATGTCAATCAGGGGGTAGAGGATCCTTTGATATGGTTGAACTATCAATTTTGTCAATTTTGTTTAATATGTGTTTTCACCTGAGCAGATTTTTTGATGTACAATTCTTACTAACAGAGTGAAGCCATTGAAATGTAACTATTCTAGCACTTTGGTTATTAAAGGTCTTTTAGAGGCTATAGCAGCAATGATGCCACCACAAATGTTTCAGACGTCTTTAAAAAAAATCTACCTAAAAATAAAAAAATAAAATGCATTGATTTCGCAATACAAATGTTTCTGTTCTTGTCTTTGTGTCCTTGAACATTTTTTATTAGTTTAGTAATGTAATGGCAGCAGAGTAGTTCTATGATGAGAGACACTGCCCTTCAACCAGAGTTATGTGCTTCTTTCCCACCAAAGTGTCCTTGCGCCAAAAATCTCCAGGGCTGCATGTTTAAATGCTTGGAATGCCTTGTTGGGGCCAGGCAGCAAGATTTCCCCATGAGGATATTGCTGATTTCTGTGTTCTGTGAAATTGTAATTAATGGACGGCATTCATATAGCACTTTTATCCTAAAGCACTCTACAATTTGCCTCTCATTCAACCAGTCACTCACAACAATGGCAGCGAGCTACCATGTGAGGTGCTGGCCTGACCATCAGGAGCAACTTGGGCTACAGTGTCTTGCCCAAGGATACTAAGACATGTGAACAGGAGGAGCCTGGGGATTTAACCACCAACGCTGATTAGTGGACTACCCGCTCTACCTTCTGATGGAATAATTAATTCAAAGCAGTCCCATCAAGTCTTGCCTCTCATATGTATAATTAGCACACTGTGGATATTTATGCAGATGATAACACTAATTTGCAGTTACTGATAAAATATTAATAGGCATACTAGTGATGCTCTCCAATTAATTGTGATGATGGGGTAGAAAACAAAAAGACAAATACTCTGCCACTTACTTACTCTTTAGCAAATTCCCACATCATCCTTATGTGGCCATAGTCATTGCAAGATAATCCCTTTTCTGGGTACCCCCTCTTTTATCTCCCTCTTTGTGGTACTTTGATAAAACACAAATGTATTTAGGAATATCCAGCATGCAGGCATGGGTTCCTCTAAAAGACGGGTAGACAAGATTACTGATACAGTGTTTAGGATCCCAGATCATATGACCACTTCGTTAGGTTGGGGATCCAGTCTTCTTGGATATAGTTGATGAAGATTTATCAAAGTTAAAGTGTGTCAAGGATGCATTGGGCGGTACTGGAGACATCCTGATGGTGGCGCTATGCCGTCAAGCGTGAGCAAGGTCACACGGTGTACCATTCTGCTCTCTGCGCTCCTCAAACGCTGCAGCTGCCGTCATCTTCCACACTGTCGCACAACCATGGCGGACAGCGCAAGTGAGAGCGACACCGACGGAGCGGGGAGCAGCTCGGCCACCCCTATGTCGTCCTCCGCTTCAAATTCGGGGAAACCGAGCATAGTGATTTCACAGTTTCGTTTGGAGGAGCTGACGAACCGCCTTGCCTCGTTACAACAAGAGAATAAAGTTCTTAAAATTGAGCTTGAGACGTTCAAACTCAAATGCAAAGCCCTGCAGGAGGAGAATCGGGACCTCCGCAAAGCTAGCGTCACCATTGTGAGTAACGTTAGCTAGCTAACTAGCTAGCTAGATGCGGTCCCCACGCTACTTCTTATATTGTATTTGTCAGTAAGTTAGCTATGACTGGTGTTGTTTGTTTAGTGCTAAATTGTAAATGTAAACGGACTTAATGCGTTAAATGTAAATGATATATGTATTGAAAGAAAACCCTGTGGTGTTTTGTTAGGTCTAACGGTACTAACATTAGCCAGTTAACGTTAGGTATGTTGCTAACTTAGCCAGCGGGCTAACGTTTGCTAGGTGGCTGGGCTGTGATAGTCAGCTATTGTGCTTTGTTTTGTTTTGTGTCGCTAATCTTGGCTAACGTTAGCTCAGCGGTTAACTTAACGTCAAGTTAAATGGCGTTAAAAATAGGTGGGCACCTCATGATGCAAGTTACCGAACTAATGTAAGCTATTTGGTCAGCTGATTTGGCACGTTATGTCCAACAAGGATAACGTTACGGTAACTTAACGTTAGTGAAAATCAATAGGTTTAGTCCTGCAGCAGCATTGGCATGGGCCATTGCATCATATGTCTTCGTGCACGGTTAATCAGCCTTAGATTCATACAAATGTGTAGCCGATCTCTTGGATAGATGGGAAGTATGTAGGCCAAACATAGCCAGCTAGCTAAATGACAGGCTCATATGTTGGCAAGTTGGCCACACTGCACCCTGTCCACCCTTTGTAAATGTGTGAAGCTTAACTAGCAGTTTAGTTTTTTCTTGTCCCTCACATTGTTCTCCAACAACTGACAAATTATCCCAGCTTTCAAAACAGAATGCAGCTTAGAGGTCAGTGAAGAATGAGGGTGGAGAATTTGAGACTGCAAGGACAGGCGTATCATCACACTGTAATGCTAACTGTTGTAGCTGCCCCAACACATTTCCTTAGTGCCCCCATGTTTCATTCTTCCCCTCACCGTAAGTCATCCATTACTGCAATGTCTTGAGTCATTAGGGAAAATTCTGCTTCCTCTTTGGCTGGCAGACTTTCACTGCAGCAGATTTTGGTGTGTCTGCATTGTTCCTACATGCGCTATTGGTTTAATCAGGGTAAATGTGAAAATCCAAGAGTTTGATGTGCCAGATCTAAGAGTCTATTCAACTGATGTTTGCCTCTGCCCCTCCTATTTCTTTTTGTCCCGCAGCAAGCAAGAGCAGAGCAGGAGGAAGAGTTTATCAGCAACACCTTGTTCAAGAAGATCCAGGCCCTTCAGAAGGAGAAGGAGACTTTGGCAGTCAACTATGAGAAGGAGGAGGAATTTCTCACCAATGAACTGTCAAGGAAACTAATGCAAGTGAGTGATGGGAACAAGAAAGGACATTTACATTTAGCAATACCCATTTTTAGTTCAGTGGTTGTAGTTGTTTATACCAGGAATAATGGAGAATAATCTAACATCAGTTTGAATGTTCACCCTTTTTGACCTATTATACTGATGACACTAATTGCTGTGGTACATAGATGTTTTCTTAATTCTCAATTATGCAAAATTTTGGCTGCAGTATATTGTCAAGTGCGTTCAGCTTGAGCTCACTGAGTGTATGTCTATGCACACAACCCAATGTATGAGTGCACAGCAGCTTGTGCATTATCATCAAATGTACTGGTACTTGCCTGAAGCCTCAAGATGACTTCACTGCGGCTGCTAGCTACTCTAAATTACTCTCAAATTACTCCTCCCGTCTGTTGGTTATTTGCTTCAGTCTGTTTTCCACATCTTATTTTCCCAACTGCAGAGTGCACACACACTCTCACACTTTCAATGGTTAGCTGTAGGCTGACTAATGGTTTGTTAATGTGTAAAGAAGTGGGAATCTAGGAGGGACACATGTGCCTCAGCAGACCATGCTTAAAGTCATATAGATGGACTTGTTTGGGCTTTTGTTATCATACCTTCGTACTTTACCTGAAACAGGCCTGTGTCTGCCTCTCCCCATAGACTTGTTGCTGACAAATGATCCCATGGTGTGTGTGTGTATACATGTGCATGTGTTATACTCTTTTGATGACAGTGGGAGAATTGAGCAAACGTGGTAATTTATTTTACTGTGTGTGTAAATGCTCCTGTGCTGAAGAATTTTCGTAAAAACAATTTTTTCTGACCTGTGTTTCCTCCATCATTACTTTGATGATGGACTTTTCACTTAAGTTGTCTAAACTTGAGAGCCAAATGATTCAAGTGCCTTAGCGGGGATTTGAATCAATGCCTTCTGATCTTCTAAGTTGCCAGTATGGGTTTTTCTTTTTAGAGAGGAAGCTGATAAAATGTTTAAAACTATTTTGACCTAATAGCTATTAATGCATGAGATAATGAAGGGGAAAAACAAATGTATGTAAACACAGGAGCATATTGCCACTGTGGAGTTGCTCACAAACAGCCTCTGCTTGAAGGACAGTGGGGAAAAACTATCTTTGCAAGGTATCCATAGGCTAAAAGTGAGCAGATATATTTTCACACAGACTTTGGCATAGGCGCAGTGTACAGTGGGGTGGAGTCCTGTTATACAATAGCTGTTAGTTGTATTGCCTGAAGGAGGCACATTATCAAAACAATTCCTAAAATTGTTAGTGTTAATTAAAAGAAAAGTTGCTGCACAGGGTGTGGCAAAACTTGGTGGTCTGTTCTTTCACCCAGTATACTACAGAGCACTCAACTCTGTATGAATGCAGCAAGTAAAAACAAACTGCGTTGTTTGAGGTGTTCTAGTTCTGCTTGTAACATAATGGAAATGGTTACTTTTCCTATTAATGAATTTGCATTCCCTTTCCACATAATGAGTAATCACTTATATAATTCATCACACAACCGTCCCATTTTGAGTCTGTGCTGGAGCCGCACCCTTTCTTTGTATTGGCGAGCTGCCAAAGGTGGTTACTTTGTTTGCCAAATCCTTATTTTACACTATTTATTCCTCTGGGAAGTTTGACCATGAATCAGATAAAGTTGGATTCCTGTTTTGCTATACTCTCAATGTGTCAGCGAAGTTATCTGACCCCTGTGTGTTTGTTCATCGTGGTCATCAAATAGTTTTTGTGTGACTCACCATGAGTGTCTTCTTGTGTTCATGCTCCTCTCCCTTTTCTCTCATTTCACCTCCTCTTCTTTTTCTCTCCATGAACTATCCACCCTTTTCCATCCTAGCTCCAGCATGAGAAGGCAGAGTTGGAGCAGCACTTGGAGCAGGAGCAGGAGTTCCAGGTTAACAAGCTCATGAAAAAGATCAAGAAGATGGAGAATGAAACCATTTCAAAGCAGCTAACCTTGGAACAGGTATGCCTGTCATGGTAAAGCAAGAAGGTTTCAGCATATCCCTGAACTTGTGTGTCTAGTTACGGTAGTAGTGCGAGATGCCAAACTTCCCTCTGAATGTTAGCTGGAAAGAACATTTTGGTCTGTGGCTTGGTCAAACCTGTGTGTGCCGAAACAGTCCGTAATGTTTCCAAGCTCTGATGACGGGGTTTTTCTGTAGATGTGCATGCATGTATTCATTGTTTCTGCTCACTCATTAATGTAGAGTGATACGTGTGTAATGCCACTGTGCATTTTGCAGAGAATTGCAAAAATTAACTTAATTTCCCCACAAAAAATTAGCAGCTGCTGCTGAGCAGCTCATTTTAGCTTTGGTGTCACTTTATATCGGTTGGCAATAAAGACATTTTTATAGACTATCCTACATTGTCATTTTTCTATCACTGTCTCACAAGCCTGCGTAGGGACTGTAGCTCTGTGAAGGAAAAGCTTATCTGGACACAGACCTTGGGTTTGAAGCGCAGTGTATTTGTGTGCAGTCCTATGAATACCTTTTTGACGTCAAGGTTTTTGAATCTTTTAACGTCACACTCCACTCTTCCTTTTATGCTACAGTTGAGGCGGGAGAAGATTGACCTTGAGAACACATTAGAGCAGGAACAAGAAGCCCTGGTGAACAGACTGTGGAAACGGATGGACAAACTGGAGGCTGAGAAAAGGTGTGGAATGATCATATTATGAGTTAACTATTTCAGTATCTAAAGGCAATGGACATTTTTAGAATCTGCTCATTGTGGGCCTGGATTCAAAGCTCACTCCAGGGTGCCACAGCACCCACAAGGGAAGATGCAGTATTTTTATTTAAATATATTTAAAATGGACAGAATGTTTCCAATCTTTTATGATTGGACTAACAATGCCTTTATTAACTATACCCCATATTTCTGGTCCCCTTTCCGTCTGTGATAGACGCATTAAAGGTAAAATAATAATAATCTTTATTTGTAGAGCACTTTTTTTTTTTCAAAAACAAGTTACAAAGTGCTTTAACAAGTGTAAAGACAATAATACCCAAAAAACAATAATACAAAAACAAGACAAGATAAAGAAAAGAAAAGACTAAAATACATGTTTAAGATAAATATAAAATTAGTAAAATAGAATAAAATAAAAAGGGATAAAATAAAGTCAAATAAAATCGGGAAAGGCTCTCCTTTAAAGGTATGTTTTAAGAAGGGACTTAAAAGAGTTCACTGACTCAGCTGACCTGATTTCCTCGGGCAGGCTGTTCCAGAGCCTCGGGGCCCTGACAGCAAACGCTCTGTCCCCTTTAGTTTTCAGTCGAGACTCTGGAATAGACAACAGACCTCTGCAAGAGGATCTCAAGGTACGTGCTGGTGTGTATGGGACTAAAAGGTCAGAAATATAACAAGGCGAGAGGCCATGAAGAGCTTTAAAAGTGATCAATAGAATTTTAAAGTCAATTCTAAAACATACTGGGAGCCAGTGTAATGAAGCTAAAATAGGAGTAATGTGGTCATATTTCTTTGTTCTGGTTAAAAGCCTGGCAGCTGAGTTCTGAACAGTCTGGAGTCGATCAATAGATTTTTGGGTTAAACAGGTGAAAAGGCTGTTACAATAATCCAGGCGTTATGAGATGAAGGCGTGTAAAATAGTCTCGGTGTCCTTAAAAGTTAAAATGCCAGTCACCAAAACCAGGTGGCACAGCTTCACTAATGATAAAATGATGGACTAACTGTAGCTTTCTGGTTTAGATTGCACATTTTCAGGGTAATGTTTTAAATTGTTTATTACAAGGCGAAGGTGAATTGAAGGTTTCCTACTGAAGGCAGTCATTTTAAATCAGCGATTTTCAATCTGAAGATGCAGCAAATGAAGAAAGGCTTCAGAAGGTTTTTGGTTTTTGAGAATCAAGTAAATTGTCTTATATTCGACTAATTGGCTTTTGTCCAGACTTATCTATTTGAGATCCCCTAGTTTTAGGTGTTATTTTAAAAAGCTTATCTCATGCCCATCATTTCTGTTGATTGTAATGGTGTTTTGTTGTTTTTGTTTTCTAAACAAGAATCCTTCAGGAGAAGTTGGACCAACCCGTATCTGCTCCTCCATCCCCAAGAGATGTTTCCATGGAGATAGACTCACCAGAGAACATGATGCGGCATATCCGCTTCCTGAAGAACGAGGTGGAAAGGCTTAAGAAAAGCCTGCGCACCACTGAGCTGCAGCGTAAGTGACCTCTCAACTTGTCACGTGATTCCAATGGAGCGCTCTGAATGGGCAGATGCTCTCAAGTGTTGATTAAGGATGCAATTGGTAAAACTGATCCTCTGATAAACACTGAGGGGCGTATTCACTCTACACCGAGGCATGGGTTATCTTTCATAGACCAGACAGAACAGGACACTTTCTGGCCTTGTCTGACACAGTTTACATCCTCATTACCTCCCGCAGGTTACATTACACCTAAAGATACTTAGAGTATAAAGGCCGTTGATCTCTTGCAACATGAGGATGGACTGTTACCAACATATCAAGCTAGACCTCCAGCAGTGTTTCCCCTAGGATGGAGTTGTAGCAGCGGAGGTGAAGCAAAAAAAATTTTTTGTGTGCATACTGAAAGTCTGAATATAAAACCTCTGCCCCGCACATATTTGGTGGTGATGGGGGTGGTATGGGGGTCCTCGCCCAAGAAAGTTTTTCTTTTACCAATGACAAATATGTAATTTTGCATTATTTGGAACCATCATTTTAACCATATCTGTGAACAAATAGTTGGAAAAGTTAGAGAAGATAATAAATGTCTGGGGAGGGACTAGCCTATTACGATAACATTTTGATTTTGGAAAAGTTATTTAGTTTTAGTTTCTATCCCCTCTCCACAGTGATTGTACCTTCATGGTACAGTACCCAAGCCATTTTGGGCCTCACCTCCTAAGCCTTATAATGGCAGGGAAACCCTGTTATATGACCTCATAATCATTATAGATAGAAGTGTTCATGTTGCCTTTTGTGTCTCAATTTACAGCTTTTGACATTTATCTGTAAAAATGTATATGAAAAACAGGCAACATGAGAACCACCTTCCTTAATTACCAAGTATTTCATTTACACAATAAAATCCAAAAGAAACGTCTCCTCATTAGTTTAAAATAACTAACTTGCTTTACTAATCACAGCTTTTCCACTGTAACCACCATCCTTTCTTTTCCTAACAACCAGTATGAAAACTGAAAAATAGTTAACTAGGCTAACTATTAGGATGTACACGATGTTTACAGCTAGCGCTAATCAGCTGCACTTTTACAGCGGTTGGAGAAACGACAAACAAGACTTTTCTTGGTCTTGAGAAGCTGACACACTGTAATCGACACATACATTTACTGGCAGAATAATTTCCTCCGCTCACATTCACCGTCACTTTCTGCCGCTCGGACAATCAAACACTCACTTCACACCTCCCTATTCCTCACGGGAGTTACACTGCTCTTATAACAGCACTTTTCACATAGATGTTTTTTGAAGAACGCGGAGAGAAAGTTAGTCAAGCGTCTTGTGTTATTGTGGTCGCAGGTGCGAGTGAAAACATTAGTAGCGTATAATTTAATGATTGTGGGAAATTTTAGTAGCATTGATGAATATAGGGGAAACACTGTCCAGTCTATCTGTAGAAAGTATGACCTAGAAATCAGAGGCACAGATAATGTACCATAATTGTGGCACCAAGTACTATACCATACTGTGTACGCACTAGTGATGTGTGGCTCCACTCTGTCATCAATGTGCATGTACGCATAAATCATACATGTGCCACCCACCTGAAAAATTGTTTTTCTCAGATTTAGAGACTCATACGTGCACAAACACTTCACTCCACCTGTAATTCCTGTAGGCTATATTGACTTTTAATTTATGTCAAACAATGCAAACTTTTCAGGTGATTTCTTTATTTTGTGTTGTGTTGATGTATGAGTGTTTAACAATTTATTTTGATGATGAGACAGACTGCTGTCAGTAATTTTAAGCTTCTGAAATAATTTATTTTAGCCCTGATGGAGCTGCCTTACTCCAAACAGTTAACTGTGTGTGAGACCTTTTGGATGTGTAGAAGTTTATTTCAGAAGCATTTTTTGAAATTCTCTTTACATCACAATGACCATCATTAATTTAAATGCTTTGACTCAAACATTCAGTATCCGTGGCTGACGCAGGACTGTAATAAGCCAATCATTGCTGTCTGTCTCCATACCTACCTACCTGGGTGCACTCTGACGCTAATGCACTATACCTGTGTATATATACCTGGTGCATACCAGGAAGGAGTTTTCAAAACCAACAACTGTATGTAATCTTACCATATGCCCCAAGCATAATACGTGAAATGCAGCCAGACTCTGGCTGCTGCCTCTTACAAAATTTTACCTTTTAATTTAAGTTACAAAGAACCAGAAATGTTTTTTTATTTTTTATTATTATTATTATTATTTATATTGTTACTTGTGACATGGCAATGACATTATATCCTAGACATTTATTTGTAGATCACAGGCTTTTGGATGAATGCTTATTTTCATATTGTCATAAAAATGTAGGGCAGGGTAATATTTGATTTGGTCTCTGAAAGCCTGTAAAATGATATGCGCACATGATAACACCAAACTACCCACTCCCAGATTTCAAAACATGAGTGTCTATACTTTGTTTTTGCCACTGGAGGGAGCTGTCCGCCCAACCTTTAATACATGTTCTGAGAAGTCGAGAAGCAAGACAGTATTGCTACTGAAAAAGAATCGACTGTGTATATCGATTGCCATTGACCCACTTTCACTTTGAAACAGAAATTTGAAAAGAATACTCTGGACAGCACAAACAAACTTAGTTGCTCTTGGGGTTCTTTGGAGGGGAGCATGTTACATCTGCACAGTTTTTAGATAAAGCCTTTTTCAATTGGAGCTTTTTACAGGTTCAACAATTTTGAAATGCTGCGTAATAATGCAGTTGTTGTTATACAATGGCCAGAATGTGAGCTTGAGTAGTACAACTTATGTAATTTGTTCTGTGTCCCCCCTCTCAGACACAGAGAAGCGTGCACAGTACATCGAGGAGGAACGACACATGAGGGAGGAAAACATCCGGCTGCAAAGAAAGCTTCAGAGAGAAATGGAGCGCAGGGAGGCCCTGTGCAGACAACTGTCAGAGAGTGAATCCAGTCTGGAGATGGACGATGAAAGGTAGAGGACGATAGGACACATTATCAACAAGGCCACAGTAACTTAATACTGGTGTGTCAGCAAGTCGAGTGAGGTTGATGAGAGGGACTGTAAATTTAGTTAAAGTGGTGTGGCTTGTATTGCAGAGTGGCATTTCGCTCCATTGGCCAATTACACTGCCAACATTGTTGATTGGATGAAGGGAGCATGTGGGAATGAAAGGATGAAGGAACAAAAGGAGAGATGAAAAAGACATGCCTACTCTTTTGTGTCACCTCAGCACACACCAGTAGTTGCCAAGATTAGCTCAGATACCAGCGTTAACGCGGGCAACCATCAAAATTAGCAGGAGCTTAATTTCATTTTCCCCATTTTCTGTGTTATTCTGATGTAATTGAAAAGAAACCAAACTACCAGGAGCATTTAAGCTAGAGACTGCCTTCTTTATTTGAATGAATAACATATTTGAACCTATTTGTGATCCCTTTTACTGCTGGCAGCCATTATCCTAATAGCTGAAGCACCTAAGTGGTACCCAGGCTGGTTCCCAGTCCATTCTGAAATCAAGATATGACTGAGTTTGTGGCTGTGGCTCTAAGGCTTGACATACAGTCACAAAAACACTTTCATCCCCCCTAGTATGAGATCATGTAGGTTCACTATTAGAAATAGAAAGGACAATGGCAGGCAATAATGCCAGTGCAACAGCCAATATAAAAAGGTGATGATTAGATGTTTACATTTATTATGTTATTCATATTTGTGCTCTTGTTGAAGCTCCTTGTAATTTTGGTGCTATACTGTATAAGATAAAAAAATGTCATACTTGCTTAGGTACTATAGTTAAACATTTTCTTTTTTCATAACAATTTCAATAGGATCATTTTGTAGAGATTGCATTTGAAAAGTAATTAACATAAAAATTCTAAAGAGTCATACTAGTGGCTTTGCATGCTTTATTCTATTAAGGCTTAAACCAGCTTCCAAGTTTCTGCATGGGGTCTCCCTCAACAGTGGTAAGAGGCCGTAAAGCATGCAAAAACACCAGCATCATCCTTGAATGAAAAATCCAGAAAAACCTATGCATACACTGAATTCTTCTTTGATCACTCTCAGCTGCCAGCTGAGACTTGAAAACTTTAAGGGTGCAGCAGGTCCATGTTTGCCTCACTTAGCAGTTAGGCTAAATTAAGCACTTTTAGACACCACGTAGCCATAAAGGAGCTTTTCACATTACATGTTAAAGGTTTATCACTAACTATCCTCTTTTATGTTACACATAGCTGCCATGTCTTCAATTCCTTAAAAACTATGTTTTTTGGACTGGAAAAGTACTGAATTTTCATAAACTGGTCATGTTATCCACTCAGGTACTTCAATGAGATGTCTGCACAGGGCTTGAGAGCAAGGACTGTGTCCAGTCCCATCCCCTACACCCCCTCCCCCAGCTCCAGCAGACCCATATCACCTGGTAGGTGCATTTAATGTGGCCATTATTCAGGTGATACAGCAGTCAACAAGATATAATGCATAAATGAAAATGGAACAGAAAATTAAAAAGCACGTTTGATATGAGTTCCTATGACTTGCTGCCGGAAGTCAAGCTTCATATTTATAACCCAGCATAACATTAAAATCCATTATGTCGTTTGTCAAATCTGGAACAAACATTCATTGACATTCATGATTAAGTCTCAAAGGTCAGTGAAACCATAAATAAATCTCCAGTGGAAAAAAAATGTTCCCTCACTCTCTGTCCAATAAAATCCACGTCTTTCTCTCTTTTATAATACACCTGCTAGCCTCTGCACACCTTGCTTCTGTGGAAGTCGGATCATAAAAAGTTGCCGTGCAATTTCAGTTTTCTGGTTCACATTTATGAACAAAAGTGATAGTGAAAGTAATTAAGTGGAGTCAGCAGTTTGTTATCTTAAAGAAATTCTTTGAAAAAGGATTCACAACAAACAAATATACTCCAGTTAATAATAAAAAGTTTGACATTGGCAAAAAAGCAGGTTAATATTGAGTGACTGAGTGACTGAGCGTGTCAGTAAGAGAACTGTACGAAAAATACCTAATGAGGGAAAACTACATAAATGTGTACATTTGTACTATTGAATGGCATTTTGTGGTGAACCAAAACCCCCCATCTCACATATCGCACTAGCATCTAGGCTAAGCCAATAGTCCAATTTATTGCAGAGGAAAATAGAACCATTCAAGGCCAATTCAGTCATGTTTAGTTTGATTCGGCATGATATCAGATTACACCTTAAATGTTTGCACAATGATAAGACAGACCTCAGGGGCCAGCGCACTGCTGGTTTTCCTGTTCTGTTGGCCAGGTACAAATTGCATTCACCTATCATTCTAGGCCTTAAGTAATTCAGAATGTAGTGTTAAGTAGAGAGATGGCAGTACTTTGAGTCTCAACAACCAGAATTGAAAAGTATGACTGAATGAACAAAAGTACATATAGTATGTGCAACTTTCTCTACATGTCTTTCTGTCTCTGTCACAGGTCTTTCATATGGCAGCCACACAGTTGGCTTCACTCCTCCAGCAACACTGTCCAGAGCTGCCATCTCCCACTACAATACCCCCGCCCTGCACGTCCATGGAAGCTCCTCTCACGCTGTAGCGGTAAGTGACCTGGCAAATTGTCTCACAGGTGTTTAGTTTCAAAGTTAGGCGATCCAGTCAAAAATTTAGCTGCTACAATTTAAATGTGAAAATACAAGTTGACAATACTTTTATTATACATTTTTTTAATATTGTAAAATTGCTTTAAAGGTTCAATGTTTAAGTTTTAGTGGCATCTAGTGGTGAGTGAATACATGTAATGATAATGATTTTAATCAGGACCTCAGGCACATTTTGTTGAATTTGCAGCCCTGTCTATAAGATTGATGATCAAGTCCAGTTGTGTTGCAAATACTGTACATGTCAGTATTGGAAATGTTTTATTCCTGCGCTCCAGTATTACTGGATTTGAATTGAAACAATGACTATGATCATCTGTAATCTATCGTAACCCTGTTAATATTGTGGTTCTTTTTATTTATGTAAACAAAAAGTAAAAAGGCATAAATCAATGAGATTGTTGTTTTGGATTTTAATGTCAGGGTGCCACCCTGTTAGTGATTTTTCCACTCCCAGATAACACCAAGGTGAGAATATACTTTCACCAACGGCTAGCTCAAATATTGTCTGCAGTGGGTGTACCAGATGTATTTGGAGAAAATTGCTCTTCAGGGAACATGCTTTAGTGCTTTTAGTCAGAGGGCGGTCAGTTGCTTTTAAGCTAGGTTGACCATGCGATTTAAAACCCGGCTCTTCTATACCTTCTCATTACTCCCAAATTATAAAATGTCTCTGTCTCAGCCACTCATTGTCATTGGATGCCACTTGGATACATGTGGATGCTATTCAGATCACGGTGACTTTAGTGTTGACTGAAACTGTGAGTCACCTCTGACTAATTTCCAAACCTTTTGCATATCCCTACCAGTAGAACTGTGTGGAGTTATTTTCGTTTGCACAAATTACTCTAACTGACTTTTATAATTCATATTCAAATCTATACATGATAAAGCTATATGACTTATTAGGGACTGTCTCACGGTTATGAAGTTGTGGCATTTTGGGGAACAGTTCTAGAGTAACACCAGATTTAGCTGACAACTTCAGTGTGATCAACCGCCTTGTTTTCATTTTACAGTAGCCAGTTTTGAAAGTCTTTGGCCAAACGCCCTGGCAATAGCAGCATCCATAAGGTCCAAGTTCAAAACATAACGGTGTACGTATGTACAGGCAGCTGAAAAAAATTTATTAACTGATTGAGTAATTCTGTTTTATGCTTTAATCCCTTTCAATGCACTTTCGTTCCACTGTTCCATGCTATTGTATACCTCAGTCTCTTGTTTTCTCCCTCTCTGGTATTCTACATCCATTCATTTACTCTTGATGCCAGAGGATGGTACAGGCCACATCAGCCCACCCTGGAGAAAAACCAGGGTGGGCTGACAACCTCAGACCGATTCATTTTTCCCTGAAACCCTTTTTTCTTTTCTCTTTCCATTCCTCTGACTGGAATTGCAGTTGTCAGATTATGACCAATAGCTCAGAGAGGGAAACATGATAGAGACAAGTAACCTCAACCCTTAATCTTTTTCTTTCAGTGGTTTGTAACCCTGGAAGCACAGTTTAACTAGCTGTATAAATGTAAAAATATGAGAATGTCTTCACATGCTGCTGATTTGGACTAAGTTTCTCCAAACACCTAAGTTTGCCACAAACCGTTTAGAATGCAGTTGTATGAAGAAGATGAGTCATGTTTGTTTGCTCTCTCTCTCTCTCTCTCTCTCAAACAGAGGCCCTCCCCAAGAAGAAGCACCAGCCCAGACAAATTCAAACGTCCAACACCCCCACCTTCCCCCAACACGCACTCAGGGGCGCAGCAGGCTCAGCCTCCGCTACCCCCACCAGCTCAGCCCATGGTCCAGTCCATGTCCTCCCCGGCAGCTATGTCGCAGCACGCAGCAGCAGCACAGCAGCCTCCCTCCCAGCCTTAATGCAACACACAGTCTCTGTCTTTGCGCGTGAGCGCGCTCACTGAATGCCACGACGCTACCGCAACAGCAGCTTCCATCATTACCAGCTCTGGAAGTCAAGTTTCTTACTCTTTACCAACTCCACAAAAGAAGCAGCTTCAAATGTTTAAGAGAGGGAAGAAACAAGATGGCGGCTAACCCTTAATGAAGCTAGCCGCCTGCCAAATCCACACGTGGCGTTACTTTACTCTTAAAAGGAATGGATGGACTGAAAATTAATTGCTTTTGGGATTTGTAGGCCAATTATCTGTTCCACCTTCTGTCTTGTACATGTTATGATTTTTTTTTTCTTCGCTTGGGACTTTAGCTGGTTGGAATTGTTGTTGTGACGCTTCTAAGATAGCACAAACAGCACATACAGTATGTTTCATGGTGGTGTTTTCTGATTAGGTTGGATGTTTGGATCAGTGGATGGATGTATGGCTAGTGATAGATTGATGTGGTCGATTATTTTCATGCCTATAATATGACACTCGATTGCAGTAATGTCCACTCACCCTACCCCCTTTGTCGCTGATGAAGTGTCCGTTATTCACCCTGACCCGGAGCTCAACACAGCTTTGATTAGGTCAACAAGAAGTGTCAAGACTGCTAGGAGTTTCTCCATTACAGGGCATTGATCATACAGAGCTTGCGCCAGAGTTATTTTAGTTTCTGAAAGTATTCAAGCCTTTGCTGCTCTTCAGTTAAAAGGAAAAAGGAGAAAAAAAAGCATCAAGGATGGACACTGGTACATAAACCACAGATAAATGTCGCCTTTTGAGGTGTAAAAATGTAGTCTGAGGTATTAACAACTTAGTCATGTACTCAGTCTCTTCTCTGCTCTTCTGTCTCACTCATCTCTCCCTGGTGTATTTCTGAAAGCTTCTATCATCCTTGTGGATATTCCTCATCAGAAAAAGGAAAAAAAAAACATAATGCTCTTTACACTAAATATACATACTGCTAAAACATTCTAAATGAATGGTACTGTTGAACTAAATTTCTATGTATGATTAAAGCTCTTGAGATGACAACTTCTGTTTTTAATTGTCAGTTTTTACGGATAGCATTTGCTTCTCATTTGTTATGTGAGAATGAGTTTAACCTAAGTACGCTTTGTGGACTTCAGAACTGTTGCAAGTAACAATCAGTCTGTTCGTCGTGATCATTTCTTTTATTCTGGCAGGAGACTGCGATGTGATGCACATGCGGAATTTGACAGATTGCACAGGTTCCGATTTTGATCTTTTTTTTTGTATTTAGCTTCACTGGAATGTTTCCTTGTGGAAATCATGAGGTACCACCAAACCCCTACAGTAGTTGATGTAAAATGTTTGTGCCTTAAATAAAAATGCACCGTCAAAGCTCACACCCTGTCTTTGAAGGCAAAAATGTTAATATTGCATAAGGAGGAATCCCTGTTCATTACATTTAGTGATGTGCTGCATGTCCATAGAGGCAACTGAAGAGTTTAACCTTCAGCATAATGGCGAAACTATGCGTTTCTCATGTCTCTGGGTCCTCTACACTGGTAATCCTAAAGCTAAGTAATGTTTGACTGAAATGATAGATTGCCATGAAATTTGACTTTTCCTCTAGGGCCATCAGCAGGACAGTGTTTTCATGTATTCAGTGAAATATCTCAACATTTATAGTTCCTAGATCATGCATCCTAATTTCTTTGGTGATCCCCTGATGTTTTGCCTTACGGTCACCATGAGATTGACATTTGATTCAGAATGAAATGGCTGGACAACTATGAAATTTGGTACAAACTTCCATGATCCCTAGAGCATGAATTATAGAAAGTCTGATCCCTCTGATCTTTCATGTGTAGCTCTACCATCGGGTCAAAAAAAAAGAAATATTTTGGACCGTTACTTATGATGATGACCATATACTTGCTAAACTAATAACATTTCCATCAACCATAGTTGTATGTTTTGTTGTTGCAAATGGTAGCATGCTAATTCTCCCAAATGAGATGGCAAGCACAGTAAATGTTAAACCATCTAAACAGCATGACAGCATGTCAGTCTTGTTGCTCAAAGAACTGCTGTGCCAAGTACAGTCTTAAAAGCTGCTGCAATTGCTGTGTGGAGAGTCAAACAACAAAAGAGTTGTTAAAATTAAGTGGACAGGTGAGCAATGAATGACAAGCTCAAGGAGTTTGGGATAGACAACCGTAGTCCACGGTTAAGTTTTTGTTGACTAAAAGCTTGACAAAAACTATTAACAATCAAATGACTAAAGCTAATTATGATTTTATTCAACAGCTAAACAAAACCACATCAAATAAGATAAAACTCCATGAGCCAGTGCAAATCCCACGGAAAGTAATGTTAGTGTAGAAAAAGACAACGAATACAACAGTTTGGATAGAGACAGGTTACTTGGATTTTGCCATTTGACAAGTAAGAAGCTTTTCAGTTTCTGTTTTAATGCTACAGTATACATACACTGCTTGCTGTATATCATTAAGTTGTCTTTAAATATGTGGTTACCAATATGTTTCATATTTGGATTCCATATTAATAACAAATCACGACAACATTACTAAAAGTATATTTCGCAACACTGAAATACAGAATCTGTTATCCATGGATGTTAATCTATTGTAACACAAATACATCATGTGATAAGCCTCTTACAGACAACAGCTCCTTTGACTCTTGATTCTGTGCCATTGTCTAACCTTCATTTCCTAGTCTACATTGGTTTTAACCAGTTCTAACTGGCTGAAGACCAGAGAAGTGTTTTCCACAGTGTTTTCCACAAATTAATCATTCCAGGATCATTTAACATGGTAAACCTTTGTGGGCACAGTAACCTGTGGTGGGAGGAGAACAGGCCTAGGATGACTGCTTACGCAACACATTAGGCTTCCGTTATTCACACATATGCCTGCTTCAAATTCACCAGAATCAAAATATACACGCCGTCCTAAGAGTGACATGAGTACATCTTTGTCCAAAGACTTGTTGAGCGTTCTGATACAACTAAAGTGTATCCTGTGTTTTGCTATCATGTTGCAGTGTTCTCTCTTGCTGCTGAAGCCAGCAACCTGAACTAATCCAAGCAGGAATCTGGACTGGAGGCTCAGGGTGGCCATGCTGGGTGCTAAAGTGGCCTTTCACCTCTGCAGCTTTATGGAGCTAGATGGCTGAACCAAGAGACATTTATCCAGACTGCAGGGTGGCTCTGTATTTTACCACCTGTCAGGCCTCTTACGGAATAGAACAGCAGGCTGCTGTTTCTCAGGTGTCACAAAAGTGCCAGAGAAAAGGTATCAGGTCAGCTTATGTAAAACTGCTGAGAAATTTGTGAGTGTGTATTTACTAATGGGCTCTGGATAAGTAATGTGAGATCTGCAGCTAGGCCAGAAGTGATAAATATGTCTTGATGGGACTATGCTCATAATAATGTCATCTTGACAATAAATATTGAGATGGCACATTACACATACAGAAAGACCAAACCTTTGTTTGATATTTTGGAAGCCAAATTATGAGGAATATCAAACAGCTGGTACCACTGCACATGTGTTTATGCCACATGGTTTTCTGTCACATAGACCGTTGGCTTTCAAGCTTTTATGTGTGGTTTTACATGTTATTGATTTGTGGCAGAGCCATTAAAAGCTAACAATCGCATAAGAGTGGAGAATAATTGGAGTTGGTGAAGAAATATTACATTTATCGCTATATACAGTGAATATTTGGGGCACCATCATCATTGTAGAGGCTTGATTTCAAAACATCTGCAAGAACAGTTCTGGGTTCTGGCAGCAAGTTATGAGTTAAACCTGCCATGTGCAACGTATCTAATCAAATGTTTTGCTAAACAGTATCAAAAACTTTAGACAGATTAGCAGAGTGCAGCACACTGTTTCTTTTTTTATCAAGTATTAACCCTGACTGCTGTGGCTGGAAGACATTATTAACCTCCAGAAACACGTAGACTTGAGAGTATACTGGTAAATCTAGGATTTTAGACAGCTTAGATATAGGAATTATTTAGGTAAGAACAGATCCAAATAATTTTCTCTAGCAGACTTTCTATGTGCTATCTCAGTCAGAGCACATGAGGGCTGAGATGCTGAATTATCAGCTTTGATATTGTACATAGATTAGTTATCAAATAGATCACATAATGAGATTAGTGTGTCAGGGTGGAGATTTTAGTGAATTCCAGCCTCTGGTGTCATTACCACTGCAACTTGAAAAGGAGGGTAGATAATCAAATTAACTTTTCCATGTCAAGATTACAAAGCCTTGACCTTACGTTTTAAGAGCCACAGCTACTTTTCTAACCCAGTGGAATTTGTGGTCCAGAAACTGGAAATGTGTCAATAAATGTATTGAATAACTTGAGAAATTCAGCAACAATATTGATTCTAGGATCAGTCACTAGTGTTAACAGTGTACCATAGCCACTCTGTAATCCACTCCCCCCCCCCCTCCCTCAGATTCACACTGTCCTCCACAGGCCCAATATCTGGTTGAAACTGGTCAGGCAACATGTCAGTTTAATGCCAGTGTGCAGTACAATTAACTGTGCCTCCCTTGTTCTTTTTTCACTTAATATTTCAGGCAGAAGGGGATTATGGAGCCTGAACCTTTTCTCTAAGAGCCTTTCTGGCAACAGACCCTCAGCTATGAAGTATCAAAGTTCCCAAAGAATATTTGGTGCATTCAGTGTGAAAACCAGTTTCACCTTTGGTCTGCTCTCTTCATCCCTCCTTCATTCTCACTCTGCTCCCCGTCCTTTCATCTTTCATGTCCACTTTTCTTTGAGTTTTTCTTTCCAGTCTCTACTCCTTGATTTAGTTTATTCTGATCTGGTTCAATGGCATTCCTGACTGGAGGTTATGGGAATGGGTGCAATCAGATGGTGATATAATTTTACGATGCAGCTGAAGTGTGACTAAGAGCAACTCTTCTCTCTGCTCACACCACAGTATGAACGCATGAAATAAACTCTTTTCTTGTGTGTTTCTCTGGGTAGAAAGATGTACCAATTTAGAAATGTAATTAGAGAGTTGAGCAATATAGCCTAAATGAATTCAAGCTATTCTGACAGGTTATAGGGGGATAATTCACACCTGTTTCATCGGCTATATCTATTTTATTTTACCACTAGTATTCAGTGTTGGGCAAGCTACTTGGAAAATGCTACTAGCTACTCTGCATTTAATGAAGCTTCACTACACAGAAGTTACCCCCTAGTGAAATGTAGCAAGCTAAGCTTCAGACACGTGGCAAACGTAGCTTAGTTACATCAAAGCTACTTTAAATTTTTTTTACACACACACACACACACACACACACACACACACACACACACACACACACACACACACACACAGAGTAAAGGCCTAGTTTATATTGAACTAACTTAATTCCACAGTAGCAATAGAAGAAAGACTACCTGCTCCAAACGGTGTGTGTGTGAGAGAGAAAGAGCTAAATCAGACACACAGAAACTCTCCTACTTTCTGCCATATCATTGCAGCTAAATGTATTTCCTCATGCAACAAACCGAGAACCATTGTTGTATATATAAAGTAACTTAATTATCACATTATTAATTCATTCTATATTTGTTATTGTTTATATATGTGAATTTGTGCTTTGGCAACATTGCAACCTAAACATTCATGGCAATAGGCCAGAAAGAGAACTTATTTATTTATTTAATGTAAAATCTTAATATATTTGAATTTTTTTAACACACACGCATGCTTACTGTTTTATTTAGTTATTTTATTATCATTTTTAATATATTTTAATTTTTCTAACACACACATTACACACATACGCTTTAATTACTTTATGCTACTTGTTTAATGAAATGTATGGGGTTGATTGTTCTTATGTAGTTTGTATGATGCTTTGGCTATATTGTTGTTATACATTCATGCCAATAAAGCTAATTTGAATTGAATTGAATTGAACTGACAGAGAGAGATCTCACTTCATGGAAATACATATCAAAGTTTCCTCCTCACTAGAGGAAGAGCTGTCCAGGCTGGACCCTGATCCTTCTCACAAGAGGTGTTACAATAACTATCACAATAGAAAGTAAATTAAATCGCGCGTGTCCTTATTCCCCTGCAGCAAAGTCGCAGACATCAGCACAACGATCGGTACGTGATGTCACCGTCACACGGAAGCGCTTCTGCGAGCTGCGTATATACAGGTCCGTGTGTGGCGGTGGCGTCACTTTGTGATTCTTCAGACATGCTTGGGAAAATGTAGCGTGTGTGGAAGCTACCACGCTACTCGGTCAATAAAAGAGCTTCGTTACTGAAAAGCTATTTGATTCAGAGAATAGCGGCACTGCGATAACGCGAGCCGCCGAACGCAAAACCCATGGTCAGGTCAGCCGCCGTCTGATTTCTGTTGCGGCTAAAGGACCGTTATTATGGTAAGGATGAGGTGCGAGTGAGCCGAAGATCCTGAAAGATACATACGCGTTTTTTATGTGATGCTCTTAGTGATTATATGAACACAAATACATACAACATAAATATAATAATATTACTAATAACAATAATGATAATAGTAGTATAATTTATTATCATTTGTTACTGATGCAAATGCAAAAACTACCTTTTCTTTGTTATTTTGTGAACATAATTTATATGAAATTTGACCTTTCACCAGCGTAATTGCTCAGCAGTTAGTTCAGCATTGTCATGGCATCTCCTTACTAGTGTCCTCTACTATCACTGGTACAAATATCATACGGTTTTACTTTACCACCTATGAGATATTGCACTCTAAAAATCCCTCCAACAGCGAAAATTCAACAGACAATTATAATTTCTGTGAACTTTGACCTTTTACCAAAACAGTTCCTTAATAGGTGACCTCATCCTTGTCATATCATCTCCTTCCTAGTGTCCTGTACTATTACTGGTACATATATCATAACATTTTACTGTACCAACTTGGAGAAATTGCCCTCTAAAAACCTCTCCAACAGCAAAAACTAAATAGACAGTTAACATACCTCTGAAATTTGACCTTGGACCAAAACAGTTCCTTAATAGGTGACACCAGCAATTTCAAATCTTCTGCTTCATAGTGTCCTCTACCATCACTGGTACATATATAATAACATTTTACTGTACCAAATTGGAGAAATTACATTCTAAAAACCCCTCCAACAGTGAAAACTAAATAGACACTTAACATAGCTGTGAACTTTGACCAAAACATTTCCTTAATAGGTGACACCACCACACCAATATCTCACAGTTGGTACAGTAAAACCTTATAATATTTGTACCAGTGATACTACTGAACACTAGGAAGGAGAAGATATGAAAACCGTGATGTCACCTAGGTGTTTATTTTCGCTGATGGAGGGTTTTTATAGTGTCATTTCTCACAGTTGGTACAGTAAAATGTTATGATATATGTACCAGTAATAGTAGAAGACACTAGGAAGTAGAAGATATGAAATAGGTGGTGTCACCTATTAAGGAACTGTTTTGGTGAAAGGTCAAAGTTAACAGAAAATGTTAACATGTTTACATTTTACTGTTGGGTTTTTTAGAGTGCAATATCTCATAGGTGGTATAGTTATTTTGTCATTATTGTTATTAGTAATATTATATTTCTGTTGTCTGTTGTATGTTTTTGTGTTCTTATAATCACTAGCATAACAAAAAAACGCGTATGTATCTTTCAGGACCTTCGGCTCACTCGCACCTCGTCCTTACCATAATAACACTGCTTTAGGCGCAACAGAAATCAGACGGCGGCTGGCTTGACCAAGGTTTCGCATTCGGCGGCTCACGTTACCGCAGTGACGCTACCACCAAGCTACTGAGAAATGTAGTTAAACTAGTAACGGCTACTTGTAGCGACGCTAACGTTACTGCCCAACACTGCTAGTATTAACGTAGGCCTACTATTCGTAGGCTACGGAAGTATTCCTGTAATATTCATGGATGCACTGTCTGTATTACTAAAACACTAAGCATACCCTATTGTCATCTATCTGGCTGTGTAAGATTCTCTTAAGGCTATGTTTAAATAGCTGCATGGCTGGCTATCTGCATGACTGTCTACTGAGTATCCTGTTATTTTGTGACGATTGGAAGGACATTTATGATTTCATTCAAGAGTTTTGTGCCTGTATCGTTTTAATTAGTGCTCACCAGAAAGACTCCATGCAGTGCGCCCTACTGGTGCTGTGTTGTATTCATACCCCCATCCATCAACCAGTTGAGACTGGAGTGACGGGAAAAACAACAATGTTCCTGGAAGTAGCCCATAATATTCCCAGGTAAGGATGGGTCTGTGAAGACACACGAACCAGGCACAATTACCCTTAGATACAGCAGAGTGAGTAATATTTCTAACGTTAATTATTATTTATAATCATTATTCTTTTTCAATTGCGACATAAAATATGATTTCAGATCTGGAAAAGTATGCAGTATGACCCATAAGCCTTCACACCTCCGAGCGGTGAGACTCTCTGTTCTCTGCTGTGCGCTCCAGGAAGCGCTCTTCCTCCAGTGTGAGCTGCTGCTGCTGCGGCTGGACCAGCAAAAACAGCTTTGAACCGGTTTTGTCGCCGGTTACAAAGCAGTATGAAACGGATGCACTATACTCATTCTTGATGCAGAGTGTCTCTTAACACACTGGCATCAAAGATTCCAGCTTAGACAGGCGAGGAGTCCATGTGCGAGTCATTTGTAATGATTCTGTAAAAAGGGATATTAAAAAGAAAAACACCCTACATGGGAAGTTGCTGTAGAACGCGGAGCTCTGCAGGGTCCTGCTGCTGTTTCTGTAGATGCTGAGGTGAGTGCCGCTTGTTTTTACCAAAATAATATGCACAATGTACCTGTGCTTGTACTGAAGATAACGTGTTGGTGAAAATAGATATCTTAATCAATAATTAGCATGGTCACATAATGATTTTCGATGATATTGTTGTAGATTTTAATGAAAAAGAAGCATATTTACTGTCAAGTAAAATGCTGTAAGCCTGCTTTGTAAGCAAAGAAATCTGATGAGCTTTGCACCAACTTTTCCTCCCACACAAGATTGCCTCATTGTAAAAAGTGTGGCCATTGTTCCTGCAGTGGTGTATAAAGTTGCTCTGGGCTCAAGTTATTACTAATAGAGGAGTGAGAAACCTGGGTCAGCACAGGAGACAAGCCTCCCATTTGTCTTTTAAGGATCAGAGCTGAATCATGGAAGAAACAGGTTAAAGGTGTGTGTGTGTGGGGGGGGGGGGGGGGGGGGGGGGGGGGGCGCACAAAGCAGTGCAGTTTTCTTTACTTTCTCCTCCTCCAAGGTGTGGTTATAGAGACAGAAACAAAAGGGGCAGTTGCGTATGGGCAAGTTGCAGTCAGTCAGTGTTGAGAACCTCACACAGGTGACCTGTTTTGTCCCTCCCAGGAACCCCTCCCCTCTCAGAGCTGTAGCAGATCTCAGAGGGTAGCAGTAACATCGGCACCATGGCTCCATCTACTAAAGTGCTGGACGGAGGCTGCTGGGGATGGGCAATTGTTTTGGCCTCCTTCATGGCCCAGCTCCTGGCCTACGGATCACCCCAGTCGGTGGGTGTCCTGTACCCCGAGTGGCTGCATGCCTTCCAGGAGGGCAAGGGCATGACAGCCTGGGTGGGCTCCCTTGTGGCTGGAGTAGGACTAATTGCCAGTGAGTAGCGTACACTGTAATATTGTAATAATCCTTTGCATGGGTCCACATTGGGGTAAAAGAGCCAAGTTTATTAACGAGATGGATCAAGTTTTGGAGTCATGTTTGAGCAGCTTTTTAGATAGATAGATGCAAATGGCGAAAGATGTGTGTAATCCTTTAGCACTTTTTCCCTTCAGATTATTGTTTTTAGCATCTGATCATTCTATGCTGAGCTGTAGCTACATTGATGTTTAGGCACTAAATATCATTATGGGCAATATAAACTCAGCAAAAAAAAAAAGAAACACCCCTTTTTCAGGACACTGTATTTTATTTTAAAGATAATTCTGTAAAAAAGCAAATAACTTAACTTTACAGATCTTTATTGTAAAGGGTGTAAACAGTGTTTTTCATGCTTGTTCAATGAACCATAAACAATCTATTAACATGCACCTGTTGAATAGTCGTTGAGACACTGACAGCGTACAGATGGTAGGCAATTAAGGTCACAGTTATAAAAACTAAGAACACTAAAGAGACCTCTCTACTGACTCTGAAAAACACCAAAAGAAAGATGCACAGGGTCCCTGCTCATCTACGTGAACGTGCCTTAGGCGTGCAACAAGGAGGAACAAGGACTGCCGATGTTGCCAGGGCAATAAATTGCAATGTCTGTACTGTGAGATGCCTTAGAAAGCACAACAGGGAGACAGGAAGGACAGCTGATCGTCCTCACAGTGGCAGACCAAATGTGACAATGCCTGCACAGGACTACAGGGCCACACCAGATACTGATTATTACTTTTGATTTTGACCCCCTCTTAGTTCAGAGACACATTTTCCCCAACCTTGCTCAGTTTATGTCTTAGTTGTTGAATCTTTTTATGTTCATACAAATATTAACACATGTTAAGTTTCCTGACAATAAAAACAGTTGTAAGTGAGAGGACATCTCTTTTTTGCTGAGGATATTTGCTGACATGTGATTGTGTGATTGAGGTAGAGATATCTGCTTAGTGTTAGAGAACTTATCACTCACCTTTACACCTATCCTACAATTTCCTTCTCAATGATCATACCACATTATGCCGCTGATAGCAAAGCAGACCTAATTCTTGTTCAAAGTCTGTACAATGACTCCATGTACTACCTCAAAGGGGGCAATACAAACTGCCATCAAGGATATGTTTACTAGAGCAACAAGTGTTAAAGAGCTCACCTTATTGTCATGTGTCAACAGCATGGAGAGAAAAGGCAATGCAGTGACAATTAAAGCCGCAAGCAGCGTTGAGCAGGTCCTCGCACGTGTAATGCATCGAGGTGTGAGGCGGCCGCGTTGCAGATTCTGGAGCTCTGCCGGTGCGGCTGTGAATTTGCCACTCACTTCATACGCTGCACAGTGTTAATCATCACTTCCTGTGACCCCTTTGTGTCGCTACATAGCACTTGGCGCTATGACTATAACTAAATATTGGCATATGTTTGGGGCGTGACTGTTATCAAGCACGTAAAGTTTGGTGCAAATATGAGCATGTACACTGAAGTTACAACAACTTCCTCTTTCATGGCAAATCATTGATTTTGGATGCCACGCCACGGGCACGCCGTTTCACGAAAACTCACCGTTTGTACAACTTTTAATAATCGCATTTAATAATGTTGGCATGTACATGTGTTCAGGGCAGGACTCTTATTAAATGTGTAAAATTTGGCACAGATCTGAGCATGTACAGTCAAGTTATAACAACTTCCTGTGTCATAGTGAAGAGTTTAACTTCACCGCCACCACCATGCCATTAATTGCAAACTCACAAGTTTTACAACATGGCTCAATGTGTTAATGGTTTTCTGGGACAGTTTTGAAGTTGATACAGTATGTCCAACCTGCTAGGAGTAGTACGTTACAACATAAAACGTGTCATTTCCTGTTGCCAGCAGGTGGCGCTTTGACTTTCAGTGACTATTGGCACGTGGATGTGTTCAGGGCGTGATAATGCATCCCAAATTTGTTGCAGGTGTGAGCATGTAGACTGAAGTTACAACAACTTCCTTTTTTATGGCGAATTATCGATTTTGGACACCACGCCACGGGCACGCCATTCCACAAAAAGTCACCGTTTGTACAACGTTTAATCGTCAATGGGTTTGAAGTCAAGCGGACTAAATCCCTAGGAGGAGTAAATCGCCAAAAATTACCATTAAATCTAGTCCTGTTGGGTTTAGGAAATGGCTCCAAGAGGCTTTTTTGTACGTCTGGACACGATACACGTACCACAGAAATTTCGTACATGTAGGTGAAACTTTACCCAGGGGCTGCTCTGTAGGGGGCCATTCTGCCACGCCCCTGCGCGAAACCCATAAAATACGAAATTTTTCGGCGCGCCTGAATTATGTGCAAAACTTGGGGTTACTCTGCAAAGAAAGAAAGAAAGAAAGAAAAAATAATCCCTTCAGTTTCAATAGGGATCTCGGACGTTTCGTACTTGGGCCCTAAAAATGGGCACTTTGTGGCTCCCTGAGCAGAGTTGCCGTCATTGATTTTCTAGGAGAGCAAAATAAGTGCAAGTCATCCATGCCATGAATGTAGGAGGATCACTTAGCTCTTAATCTAACCACTGAGGGAGGAAAAGAAAGACAGATTGAGAGACAGATGGGGAGAGAAACGCAAACACTTGTGTTTGCTGCGCAAGGCTGTGTATATAAACTTACTTGAACCCAAACCTAAAGGAAAAGAGATAAAGAGAAGTGTCCGAAAATGTGACAACATGGTAAAAGCTGCCGTGTGAATGTAAGAATGACATGTTAAGAGAAACAAACCAAGAAAAACATTCTAACTCAGTAACCTTTCAGTAATGTCTGGGAATTATTAGAGAGGCATGCCCCACGGCTGTGTTGAGCAAACAGGATCAGTGATCAATAGTGGTCTTGGTTGACATTTATGTCTAAGGCAGAGCTCCCCCTCCAGCCTGGCTTCTTGCTGTCGTCTTTCTCAAAGGGGTGAGGTGAAAATCCCGACCGGACAGATCTGGCCTCAGGCCTGGCCAAGTCCTGGACGCATGTCCCAGCTGTCAGACAGCAGTACTGCAGTTCCTGCTGCACAACAACGGGGTCTTTCCTTGGCTTAGAGGGGAAGGAAACAGTAAATGTCACATGATGAATGAGTCAAGCAACCTCGGGATATGGGAGTATTCAGCAAGCCTTGAACGAAACATCTCGTCTTGGGTTTCAGTATTGCACTCTTCAGTATGTATCATGTAGCTCTAGGGAAGAGGTGGAAAAAGATTATAAATATATATGTGATACTGTCAGGCAGTGAGGGATAAGTAGATTTTCCAAACCGTAAATCTAATTAAAGTGGAAGAGGAAACTAGATATTGAGGAGTTGAACTATGAATCTGATTGGTTTGTGTAAAATGTTAAAGTAACATGTTAACATTGGACCTCTCAAGAGTCTCTTGTGTGAACACCTCTGACAGGTTGCCAGTTTGACCCTAATGTGGTGTGGCAGTGTCATGGTCAGTCGCAGCAGTGCTTTGTGAGATGGGGTTTGATTTTCTCAGAAACTCTTGTTTGTTATCCAGATTATAACACATTAAGCAGCACACTATCATTGTTATCCTTTGTTCCCAGAATATTTTTGTTCCTCAGTTACTCACCTTTTCCCTCTTTGTATCTCTTCCACTCCTTGACTGTCTCTGTCTCTTTTCTCTTCCCCTCAGGCCCTGTCTGCAGTGCCTGTGTGGACAACTTTGGGGCTCGTCCAGTGACCATCTTCAGTGGCGTAATGGTGGCAGGCGGCCTGATGCTCAGTGCCTTTGCTCCCAATGTCCAGTTCCTCATCTTTTCCTATGGGATTGTGGTTGGTAAGTGAACATAACATTAGGGTAGAGATGCACCGATTTGATACTGATATTGTATATCTGCCCGATACTTACTCAAATAGCTGGATCTATTCAGTTCAATTATGCAACATAGCATTTTGTTTTAAGTTAGGAAGCAATGCTTAAGTCAAGCCCAGATGTTGCCTTACACATAAAATAATGATTCACAGTATCTTCCTCACAGTGGGGAATACAGCTTATTCATTTTACACTGGTTTCAGATCAGTACTTGGCAATGGCCAATACCCAAAGCCCAGGTATTGGGATTGGTGTCAGGTGCATCGCTACCTTGGAAGACATCCTTCTACGTGTTATACAGTACTTTATCAGAGATAAGCCTGCAAAGAGGGTTGGGAGAAAAAAATGTGTTTGATGTTGCTGTGGTCATGGGAGTTAACTAAGCTTCTTATCCCTCTAACATATGAGAATCTTGTAACACATTGTTTAATCATTTGAAACAAGCAGGGGCATATGTCAAGTCCAACTATTACGCAACATGAGAGGCTGACTATATCATAAATGACCAGTTAATGAATACCATTGCCAGTTAAAGTATGTAGAATCACACCAAGACAAGATAAACGTTTGACATTGCTTTATGTATTTATTTTTTATAAGATGTTGACAGAAAAATAACATTGTGGTGTAGCCTGATTCCCATGTGACCCTTTATTACCTCAGCACCCCCACCATTGTGCCTGCATTGGCCCAGCACCACCTGTTATCACACATTAAGTGACAGCCCAGCCGTGTTTAATCCTGGTAAACCCTCCACAGCCAGCACTGCCTTTTGCACAGGCAGTACTGGAGAGAGGAGGCCATGCATATTTGAAGACAGTCATTTATTTTTAGAGATGCCCTTAGATGATGACTGTGGCTTTGGCTGTACATGCACATGCAGCTTGTTTATTGCTTATTGTTTACTTCCTTTATGTTTTGCTAATTATGTTGCACATACTTATGCATATACTTGTAAATACATATGTGTAATGATTTCTTGTGTTTATCCACTGAGAAACACTGACCACATTGTTGTTCTGTAGTCTTGTATGACCAAAACTGCAAAGTAGTACGCTAATATACATATTTATTGTTTTTTGCATCTTTCACCCGAGCTAATGGAAATTCTTCTTCTGTCCTCTTCTTGTCCTCTCTCCAACTATAGGCCTGGGTTGTGGTCTGGTCTATGCAGCCACGTTGACAATCACCTGTCAGTATTTTGACAAGAGACGTGGCCTTGCTCTCGGCATTGTCACCACAGGTATTGCAGTAGGGACAGTGACTAGATCTGGTTTGGCTGGGAATCAAAACTTGAATGAGAATTGTTTGAGAAGGTTGACTTTGAACTATATTTGACATAATTGCCTTTAATGAGAAGAGTTATTTGTAGCACCCAAAGTTTATTGAAGTTTAAATCATGGATTTAAATGTACTCCAGGTTACTAGTGCAACAGACCCAACTTCTGACCACACTCAACCACACCCATCACTGATGCTTGCTGTGGTCAGAGGTGAAACAGACTTAAAGTTAAAGTTATTAAAGCCACCATGTAGAATCTGAAATGTTCTGACTTTGGCGCCCCCCAGTGGCAGTATCAAAAAAGATATATTCAACATGGCAACACAGAGATGAATGAGCTAAAGGCTCACATCAACTCCAGTTTCAAGATTGTCTAATTTTTCTCCAAATAAAAACTCGTGCCAGATGAGTAATTTGAAAGGCTCTATACTGACAAAACGTTTTACACATAGTGGTTTTAATTTTTATTTTGATCTGTCACTTTCTTACATTGACTGAGTTTCTGTCTTGCTCTGCTCATTCAGGCACAAGTGTTGGAGCCTTCATCTATGCCAGCGCTCAGAACGAGCTGATTGTGTTGTACGGCCTGGATGGCTGCCTGCTAATCATCGGAGCTGTAGCACTAAACCTCATGGCCTGCGCCGGCTTCATGAGGCCCCTTAACATGCCAGGGTACTACCTCAAACAAAAAGCCGCCCTGGAACGCAACACGGAGGAGCATCTTTTTGAGAAGCCCCCATTGGATGACCTGAAGATCACAACAGGTTCCCCCACAACCACTCCAGAGAAATCTCTGACGGCGAAGGAGTTGCTTATCACCATTGATACCAAGGACTTGGCCATTCAGACAGAGAAGAAGAAACACGGCTTCTTGGCTGGGTTGGCCATCATGAAAGTCATCAAGAAGAAGCAGCAGGCATACTCCAAGTACATGCACTCCATGCATGAGATCCTGCAGGACCAAGCCATGGTGGCCTTCTGTATTGGTGTGTTCCTGTTCAGCCTTGGGGCGTTCCCTCCTGTACTCTTTATTGAGGATGTGGCACAGAGTCAAGGACTCATTGAAGAAGTTAGTGTCATTCCTTTGGTATCAATAGGGGCCATTGCCACTTGCGTGGGTAAACTAGTTCTGGGTATCCTGGTGGACATCAGGTGGATCAACAGCATCTATTTGTATGCCTTCACCATGTTTGCAGGAGGTGTGGCCCTGCTCCTTATCCCTATCACTAAGACGTATATGGGACTACAGATCCTTTCTGTCATCCTGGGTTTCTTCTCTGGAAACTGGTCTCTCACCTCCTACATTACTACTAAGATTGTCGGCTTGGACAGACTGACGCAAGCCCACGGCATCCTCATGTTCTTCGGGGGATTTGGGATCATGCTTGGACCCCCTGTTGTAGGTAGGAGAGCTTGTCTTTATCTAAATTTGTAAGCATTTCTACACTGGCAATTATTAGTTAGAGATAAACCCTGTTGTAAGGTCATGTTTTCAGAGACATTTCAAAAATCAAAATGTTAAATCAGGCAGGCAGGTAGTGCAAGGCAGAGGACATGTCGACTGCAATAAGGGGTCAGCTTGTCATTATTTCGCTGACTGCTGTACCTGCCAGGAATCCCTGCTGACTGCTCACAATGTCTTTTTCTCATCACTTTCCAGGGTGGTTCTTTGACTGGACGCAGTCATATGACCTGGCGTTCTACTTTAGTGGAACCTGTGTGGTGCTGGGAGCCTTAATTCTCTTTCTGCTCACCCTTCCCTGCTGGAATAGGAAACACTCCGAGAATGACAGACCAGATGTCCATTACACCAGCAACTGTGACAAAGTTGCCTCTGTAGCCTGAAAATGAGTACATTTCATAAGGACTCAGAGCTCACCCCTACTGTCCAGTATCTGTCCA
Organism: Micropterus salmoides; assembly: GCF_014851395.1. Classification (NCBI taxonomy): domain Eukaryota; kingdom Metazoa; phylum Chordata; class Actinopteri; order Centrarchiformes; family Centrarchidae; genus Micropterus; species Micropterus salmoides. The sequence continues at coordinate 19,580,711 of NW_024041373.1, forward strand.
CTGATTAACTGTATGTGAACCACCTCTATAACGATTTTTCTTTTTTTTTCTCGACAATATAGGGGTCCTCCCCACCTTATTTCTGCTGCCAAGTTCTAATATACCAAAATACTTGCCAGAGGTTTTGAAATACAGGCCTTTCTGTACTTTGCCTGCATTGCTCAGGTTCAAACCATATATTGCAGATCTTTTTTAAAGGTTAGACTCTGTGTTGATTTTTTAAATTATTACCTCATTTTTCGAGGTCAACTGAACAATATTGTTCAACTCCCCAATTTGACATTGTGTTTATGTAAACTGATTTTCACTTCGCTGTAGCTCTGAAACCGTGCCGTTCATAACACTGGGAACAAAAACATCTGAAACCACTATAGATGCACAAAAACACTCCCTGGAATCTCACAGGGATTGGACTGAAGGAGGGGGCCCTTTTTGATAATTGTAATTTTAGCAACATTTTTATTTTGTATTTTTTGGTTTATATATATATATATATATATATATATATATATATATATACACTACACCACTATGTATCTTACCAAAGCATTAATGATAGTCAATGCCTGTCAACACATTATGCCTGTTGGAAAAATACAAAAGCCTTGCTTTATAGATAATGTTTGTTTTCAAGTGCATTGATTCAGTTTATACTTTTTTTAAAAATGAGTTTGAGTTTCACATACCTCCTGTTTCTGGATCACAAACACTTTTTGAATAAGTTATGCTGATTCAAAAACATGTAAGAACACTTGAGATGCTACAGTATTTCCGACATTAACAGCATGTTGATTCTCTTCGTGGCATGACTATCATGACCGGGCTGGTCCTTTTTCATCATGTTGTGTGTGTATATGTTTGTGTGTATGTTGTGTGTGTATGTACCTACACACGCATGTTCACATACTTTTGTATTAGCACTAGTTTGTAAAGTCCTATGTGCTAGTAACTTTTATATGCACAAAACCAACCATAGAGCTGTAAAAAATAGTTTGAGGTTTGAAGTTGATTATTGTGATTATAATTGTAATGAATACATTGCAATAGGCTTTTAAGAATCACTTGAATGTTAAAAATACCACTACAGATGTATTTTTGATAGTTCCAGTTTCAGGCGTAAGGATACATCTGGGACATTACTGTTTGCTTTTTGTGTTTGTAGAGGGTATTTACAAGGTGATGAGGTGCAATTAGTCCTGACCTAGAAGGTATGTTTGGTTGTCACTTTTTACTCTTATTTTTAATGCCAGTATTATACTATTTATGTATTTCTGCTATTATTTTATTTTAAAAGTGCCAATAAAAGACATTTGGATTTGGATTTAACATAACGTGTTTACAATGGATTTTGAACTTCCAAAACAGTTTTGTACTTACATGAAATGTACAAAACAATCTGAATAATATATATAACCATTATTATTTGTCTATATTATACTAAGTCCATTAACCGCAGATTGTTTGTTACCATTGATTGTTTTCCATGTAAAAGTTCATTCAACTGGTCTATTGGTCTACTGGTCTACTATTAAAACGCGTGAATCATCATTTGTTTTCTATAGCTCAATGTATGCTATAGTTAATACAGCCTACCATATATCCTTAAGAGATGTATTCATGTGGCAAACAGTAATTTTTAGTGTGTTTCTATTGCCTTAGCTAATCTTTCACAGCAATTTTCTCAAAATTACATGTTTCCTGGTCGCCAAGTCATTTTCCTCACCCTGCAAGGCAGTCATCATTATTGTACGCACTGTTTCTTAGTTCTTCTAGGAAGACTTACAGAGTTAAAAAAAAAAAAAAAAAAGAAGTTTAAATATGTATTTTATCATTCTCATTTTATGTGGTATTTTATCTGTAAATCTGTGGGGGGAAAGGGTCTGTCACACACATGACTGGTATATTTTGAATAAATCCATGAAGAAAATATATTTTGATAAACCTTTCTATAAATGTCTGGCCATTTGGAATATTTAATGAGGAAATACCTCATTTGCATATTAAAAATAAGAAACAAAAAGTTTCATTGTGATATGAGTAAAGTTGGGAAAATAGCCTATTTGACTGTCACCTTTAGCTCCTCTATCGGGAAACTTATCACACTGCTGGCTGGGGGAATGAGGATGCGAATAGTTTCAACACTTTACAGATAAAATAAAGTCATCCCGAGCAGGTCTGCTTCTCCTGGCAACGCTTCATCATGGTTACACTTGTGTCACATGACTAGCAACATAAACACGTCCGGGGAGCTAGTGTTACTGGCGGTAAAGTAAGCTAAGCCTTCTCCTTGTTAACAACAGTATGTTTCACTTATTGTAAGCTTGTGAGATGTGATGGCGATGGCAGTAATTTCTCCTCATGCGTCGGACTTTCTGGTAGTCTGAGAGCGGAGCATCATGTCGAGGACGGGAAAGATACGTATAAAAATGGAGAGCTGTGCCGGTCCGATGAGCTGAAAAATGGGAGCAAGCGCTTCAGTGTCGCTCTGTGTAAGTGAAGCTGCGGGTAGTTGCTATCCTTTTACATTCTTCGGTGTTTTCGAGCTGATTGCAAAATTCATTACTGCTAATATTAGCCAGAGCAAAAAGACAGCCAACTGTTGTTATGACATGGGAATATAATGTTTGAGCCCGGCTATAATTTAGTTAACGTTAGCCATATGTTGTTTCATCCAGGAATGTGATTTAAGGATGGAACTATTAGATTTCTGCTGCATGTCCTCTTTCCATGCAGAGCGACCCGTCTTCAGTGAGAATCCTGAGGACCACTGCTAAGGTCAGCCCAGAACCCACTGCTCCCACTCTGGTTTCAGAGCCTGAACTGGCCACCAGGTGTGTGTTTGGTGTTTCTCTGGAAACACTGAGGGAGGACAGGCAGATGGTCTGTGGAATACCTCTTGTGCTAAGAGACATGGTGGAGTTCCTGGATAAGAATGGTAATTTAGGCACATCCTTGCTTTTTTTGTTCCGTGACACCTCTGCAGTTCTTTGTTTCATGTCATTATCCTATACATCTCTCTTCTGTCTTCCATCCCTCTTTCTTTCTCTCACTCTCCCAACTCAAAACAATACTCAAACATCGCCTGTATGTGTCTTACCTGAATCTATTTCATCACAGGAATGCACCACAGAGGTCTGTTCCGTCTGTGTGGCTCGGTGGTGCGGACCAGGCAGCTGAGGCAGCGGTGGGACCGGGGAGAGAGGGTGGACCTAGAGCTGCAGGAGGACGTCCCCACTGTGGCCTCGCTCCTCAAACTCTTCCTTCGGGAGCTGCCCATCCCTATAGTTCCCGAACCCCAGCGCAAACAGCTGGTTCTGTGCCTCACAGGTACTATTGGTGCTATTGGTGTTAGATTTGAGCAAGGCGCTGCTTAGCTCAATCAATAAGTGACCATACCTCTGGACACCATTTGAGAGCTACAGTACAGCATTAAACAGGACAGGAGAGTGGCACAGTAGAGAAACTGTCAGTATAGGTCAGACGTCTGTTTAATTGACATGTCCCTTAGCAAGAGGTTGAGTATTCAGCATCAATATTCTTTAACCAATCTTGAAAAGATAAGGGAGGTGAGCATGTCCTAAAGAATAACATAGTTATGAGGCTACCTTAATGTAAAAAGAATGAGCTGAAAGTGAGTCATCAGGTAATTTTAATCATTGAAGACAATTCAGGATAACCAAATGTTATGTTTTTTGGACAGTTTCTTTGGGCAGTGCGGTTAGAGAACATCAAAACTCTTAAGGGGAAAAAAACTGAGCTGTATGATGTTGAATATAAAGTATTCATTAGTAATACAACTGGAGTCTTGTACTACTATTAATTATATGTAAATTTCCAGAAAAGAACATCTAGAATAATTGCTATATACACTCATTAAATTAATCTATAATGTTGGAGATGAAGAAAAGATGAACACTGCACTTTCTGGAGACAGACGTTGACGAAGGTCATTTTAATTTAGATGATTCTTATCTCTAAATTGTGGATTAAAGGTTAAATGATTTAAGTCAGGAAAATAACTTGTGGGATGGTTGTTATTCTTCCATTTTCTTAGTGACAGTGCCGGGTTTTTTTTTATTTGTTTGTTTTTTGCATGTTTCCACCTTGAAAACACTAATTCTTCCACAAAGGGAAACAAATCTTTGCTTTGACAACAGGGAAGTAGACGTGGAAATTAACAGAGTTGAGAGGTCACCTTTTGTGTTTTCCTCAAAGTACAGCAACAGTAGACACCGCTAGGGTTTTCAAGTATTACTTAATACAGTGATTGTGCTTTGAGGAACCAATTCATTATTCACTCAGTTAAATGCTACTGACAAATGCTCAAATGAGTCTTAAAAGTGTTATTTGGTGTGAATTTTATACTATGTTATTTTATAATTGCATGGTGGTGATAATGGGGTGGTTTACTTGTATTAGGCTGCTTATATTCTTAAATCTCATGCTATGTTTAAGGCCTAAATGTGCTTAACATACCAACTAATATGAATCTGAGACCTGTTATATACTGTATCTTCATAGATACCAAAGACTAGTGGTTGAAGTGCATGTTAATAAATACTGCTGTGATGTTTTTGCTTATTTTTAGGATATGCTAATGAGGCCGAGATGAACCATTCTCTCAGACAAAATTTTTGCCACCTCCCTGCTGACAACCTCCTTATTTTGTCTTACCTCATCCACTTCCTGTCCAGAGTGGCTGCTCACAGCCAATCAAATCACATGCCTGTGGAAAATCTGGCAACCATCTTTGGGCCTTGCATATTCCAGTAAGTTGCTGTTGTTAATGCCACATTCAAATCTTATCCAGACCTGTACTGGGACATAAGGATCCACACGAGCAGACAGTTTAGTGACTTGTGACTTTCTTAAGGTTAGACAGTGGTATAACTTTAAGAAAGTATATTTTAAAATGATGGTTTTCACACTTGGAGAGATTTCTCTAAAAGTATGATCAAGAACAAACTAGAGTTCAACAAATAAAAGCGCAAATGTTCCCTTCACAGTTACTGGAAGTGAATTATGTTCAAGCTTGTCTTTGTCAGATCCAGGCGTAAAAACAAAACAAAAACACTGTTTGTCATGAGAGCAACCTACAAAGTGTCTGGCCCAGTTCATTAGCAAGTGGTTGTGTTTTTCACAGCTACACTGGTAATTTGGGGGCGAGACGGGTTTGTCACCAAGGAAATGGGTGTGGATTGTGGTTGATAACGCTGAGCATGGCACACAAAAAGACAGACTGATATAACAGGATTTTGTCGTTGGCTTCTCCCCTCCTGTTTACAGAACTCAGCTATTGGTGTAAACAAACACTGTCTCTAGGGAGACACACTTACAATCAGACTTGTGTTCAGTTTCTGCCACAGTGGAAAAGACTATTTAGCCAACACCCTTTTCAACTGTTCCCCCATCCCTTGATCACCCAGTCTCATCTGTGTCATCCTTGTTTTCTCCGAAAGTTAACGGCATGTCAGTGGAATGTGGTAGTAGTCGTGCCGTGAAGTTCTGCATATGTGGGGAAAATGTTGGATGATTATAGCAAGGGGAAAAGGAGATGGTTAGGAGGTGTGGAGTTGGCAGAAGAGGCCTGGAAAAAGTTGGGGGTGGATTTGGTTTGCGGTAGCTGCTTTTCCCTCTGGTTCCACAGGCATCAGAACAGAGGAAGAGAGGAACAGTATAATGGTATGAATGAAAAAGATTAGAGACTGAATGAGAGATACATGCTGCAAAACATGTCCAGCTGAACAAAGCTACCATTTAGCCCAGTACATTGTTGTTTTTGTTGTTGTTGTTGTTTGAGCTCGTTCCAAGATTTTAATAATATTGCTATCAAATTAAGACAAAATGAGATGGAAAGACACTGTAACACCATAGTCATGCATATTTTTCATCTAAGCCTCTTTCTAAACAGCCTGTTGCCCTCGTATGCATCTGTTTTGTCCCATAATTCCCTTGATCTGCCTGAACTGTAAACATATTGCTACTCAAATTTTCTTCACTGTATGTATGCTATGTCAACCTTTACCTACCGTGTATACATCGGACCTAAAAAGGCAGCATGGATGGCATGCCATGTTAAAAACAAAAAGCTGCTTCCTGGTCAACATGTGAAGATTATTTTGGCCAGAGGTGGTGCTTACCTTTGTGTTGTGAATGTTATGACCAGATAACACGCACATATCTATAAATCAGTGAGCAGAAAATGAGAATTTACAAGCTGTTTATTTTCGCCAATGGGAAATTTTCATCTCAGTTCACTGATGCGTATGACCTTCCACTAGATGGAACCCTTTTCCATTATGTTTGTTACAACACACTACAGCCACTACCACTTTGAATACACAGTACACGTGACATTGTGTTGTTGTTCCCCTGTCTCCTCTTTATGCAGTGTTCCATCAGGACCCAGGATGCTGGAGGAGCAGAGTGTGAGTAACGCCCTGTTGCTCCATCTTCTCCGGCATCAGAACGTTCTCCTTCCAGTCCCAGCCGAGGGCACAGTAGCATCCTCGACCGCCTCCTCCTCCCCGACTCCCCCTACTCTGTCTGCTCTTTCGCACTTTGAGGTGAACCATCATCATCGATTAAGTTTCATTTTTTACACTTTTTGATTACATCGGTAGGGGTGGAATCAGACCACTTACCAACAAACAGAGCTATTTGGTCTACAGGGCCACCATCTCCCATTCATAGACAGTGAGACGGCTGCAGGCTGTCATGAGACATTATACACATGTATAATGCTTAAATTAACTTAGATTAATTATTTTTTAATTGTTTAAACCATTCATCCGTCACCTTCTATTTATCTGGTTCCAGGTTGTGTTAATTGATTAATAATATTACTAGGTATTATTGTTATATATAGCTGCAAAGTAATGACAAAAAAATGTACTATAAATATAAATAAAGTCATACCCTTAAAAAATAATTGCAAGCCTTATTGTCCCTACTGGCTTTCTGTCATTCTTTGACCAGTATGACTGTGAAATGTTTTTTAAATTGCACTCTATGTGGTGTCTTAAATTTAATTTGGTGAAAATGCAAAAAATTGCTTGTTATCTCTCTATAGTGGTATGTGTGTATTCACTCTTGTTGTCCTTGGTAGGTCCGACCCAATAGCTGTCGCTCAGAGCTGAATAGTGTGGAGAGGTTGGAAGGAGAGACAGCTTCTGTCCCAGCGATGAGTGCTTTTGACCAAACAATAGGAATACGATCTCAGCTCAACAGGTACTGTCATCATTTTAGGATCAGTAACTTTGTAACTGCACAAGATAGATAGATAGATAGTATTAATGACTTATTCCCATGTAGTTGTTTTGAAACGTTTTTTTGCCTTAGCTAAAATATCAGTGGTCATTCTTGTGGTGTGAATATACACAAGACTCTCCCTTTACATATCTTGTCCTGCGGGAATAATTAGGACCTGACCTTTTTCCCCATAGCATTTCACTCTATATACAGCATCGTTTAGTCAGTTGTCAGGTTAATGGTTGTATCATTAGTGATAAGGCTGAGACATCATTCACAGGGGATTAAGGCCAACCTCTGGAGGCCTCTTACACTCTGTTCATGGAAGTCACAAAGATGTCAAACTGTATCGCTTTTTATTTTATCATTGTTAGACAGCCCCACTTCTTCCCTGGAAACTAGAGCTTTTCATTAGTGTTAATCGTTTCATTAAACGTGCTTCCATGGGGAAGGGAACATCGAATCGAAGGACATCACTGCTGTCTTTGACACGAAGCCTCTGTCAAACTTGTGATATTTTTCAGCTCTTCAGGTATTTTTTGATGTCTCCCTACGAAAAAGGTTATGAATACTCCATAGCTCCACATTTGATTGATGCTTTAATGAGAAAAGGAGAAGTAGACAAATTAATGATAATTAGATATTCAAGACTATTAAACTAAGGCGCAGTAATTCATTCATTTAATAGCCTGAGGCAGGTGCAACACACTGCTGGCTAGTCAACAGGGAAAAGTGTTGTGGCTTGTACAGCCCGCTGACTGGCCTTTCAGTCTAATGGCAAGTCAAAATAGCATTGCAGTTTTACTTTTTGAAGGAGCAGAGTAGGACAACAATGGCAAATTGGTCCCCCAGACAGAATGTACACACTGACAGCCATCTGCTTGTGGGGAACTTTTCCCACTCACAGAACCTGGAGGCTACTATGCTATTTCCTATTTTTAAATTGTGAACGTGGGTTGCAGCAAGGTTGCCAAACAGACGTTAAATTACATTTATATATCTTCTATTTTTGTCCGCCCCTCGTCAGCATGTGACATGGCATTCACGTGCACTTGCTAATTCATTCTGTAGCAGTCACCCACGTATGTGACTATTGTTCTGTGCCTGGTATCTTGATTTGTTCCCTGTGTGTGGATGGGAGTTCTGCTGAAGCTACTGGGGATAAAAACACATTGTTGTTGACATTGTAAGCAGGCTTTTGTTGTGGTTCTGTTGACTTTGTGACTTTGTGGTATAAAAGGTCTGTCCTCAGTGGAACTCATGATCATGAAGATGTTATTTGAAAACAAGAATGTATTGCTAGGTATTACTAGTAAAATCCTATGAAGGTCACAGAAATATTCAAATGCAGCAGCATTGCAGCCAGATGTCAGACTGACCAGACCGTACTTAAACTACCGGCTTGTGTCAATTTAAAGAGGAGACATCACTCAGTCCAGCTTCTCACCGGCCAAATGACTAATATAATATAACAAGACACTGAGACACTATCTCCATGTAGCCCAGAGCAAGAAAAGGTAAATCTGTATAGACTGTGGAGACTGTTCTTTTCCAGCCTTTATGCACCATTTGTGTGCGCATCATCTCAGATCATTTTATACAACATAGACACATGTGGACACTCCTGCACACACACGCCTACAGATATTAGATCCTAAGAGGTCAAATCTGTCATACCTGCTGAGGAGTGCCAAGCTTCATACCATGCCAGTTTTGTGTGTTCTTGCCGCTTCCAAGTGTTAATTAAGATGTTAAGCTAATATACTGTCTGAAAGGCACACAGCCTTTCCTCGTTTCCTCAACCTAATGAAGGGGTCCAGATCAAATAACTATATTGGGGTGTGAAAATGTATTTTGTTCTTGTATTTATTTATTAACTTCATGAACAGAGCAGCAGCGCAGGATCCAGAACAGGTAGTCCCATTTCTCATGGTTCATTTGTTAAAAATGTTTGACTTAGGTTTATTTAGCATAAAGAATGGAACCTTTTTTGGTTATTTGATTCTGCACATCAGACTGGGATTCGTCACTGGGATGTTTTTGCTTTCTGCAAACATGTCTATGATTTGCATGTTGTTCCTTCTGGCCATGTCTGGACCGCTGTGCTTCCCACTGACGTCACAGTCCATATTGATTTTAGTCTAATTATACCCACAAAGGCTTGGATTTCAAAAAAAGTGCCATGCTTTCTGGTTCTACCAGTTACACAAGATCATATTTCAAAAAGATATTTATCTCTAGGGAAAAAGGACAAAGGGTTTTCAGTAAGCTAATTACTTGAAAAAGATTTTACAATAAATGTCCCTTTCACATCAGTAATTTCATGTATTCATAAAATTATCAATGTTCAGATGAAGTCTAGATATATAGGTAAACAAATATATTTCATATAGTGAGGTTTGTTGGTTGATGCGCATGAACAATCTTCCCTATGTAGTCACGTTTTTAAAAAATCAGCATTGAACTTCTCAGTTGTAATTCTGATTGTGCATATCAGCCAGTATTTAAACTTGTGTTTGAGTGTGAATGTATGCAGCTGAGTGCAATTTGTGTGTGTGTTCTTGTCCCAGCCTCTCTGGCCTATTTCCACCTATATTACAGTGCTAGAGCTGGTATTGTTAACCTCAAATATGACTAAGTGCTGCTGTATGCGAGTTTATATCTGTGTCTGTATGTGCATTTTTACGTAAGGTGTGTGTGCATGTGTGCATGTGAGCACGGGTAATTGAAGGTGATGGGTCAGCTCTTTGCCTGCGGGTGTCACTCGTAATGTTGACCATCAAGGACTCAACATCTGTGCCCTCCTTTCTTTATGTCTTTGGCTTTTTTCCATCCCTCCAAAGCAGCAAGCTGTTCACTGTCACATGTAATGCCAGACTGCTGTAAGTTTAGACGTTCTGGTAAAGGATGTTTTCTTGTCTCATCTGCTTCAGCATCAGTAACAACAACCATGGGTCTACAGTCCACCACAAGTGAGTGAGATTAATGCAAAGCGGTCTTAGACACAGAAAAGAAATGTAGTTGCTTGAGAGCAGTGGTCATTAATGCATGAAACTATTTTTAGCATGCAGTTATTTACCAACAAAGACATCTGTGGTTCGAGAAGCAGGAGCTAATTTGTGCATCACTTTACATTGTTTATATTACATTTACATTTGCCTGCAGCTTGTGTCTGTCTATCCTAGTTATCCGTGCAGAGTTTGCTTTGTTGTTTTTTTGTTACATCTGACCAAGGTCTCTTAAGATGAAAAATGTTTATGGGAGGGAAACTTGAAGCAGAAAAGTAGTAAATGTTCAGAACGTAGACTGTTTGTCTACCTGGCTAACTCTTTAAGTGGTGGCCTGAGCAGCTATCATTAGTATCTCGCTGCTGCTATACTGACCCGTCTGCTGTAGGTTACAGCTCTGGAGTCATACACGGCTTTAAGCAAGTACGTGACTGATGGGCTGTTTTTGGTTCATGTCGCGGCAAATCAGTTGTGCTTGTTTTCGCTGGGAGCAGCTCATTAGAGCTTCATGAGACGTGTCATGGTGTAGCATTAGATTAAGCACCACTCATTCATGACCTGCTGGATGTTTGTTTTCCAAACTACTTGGTGCAGTGACAAGAAGTTTTTTGTTATTTGTTGGGCATTCCAGACTTAACTCATGTTATCCTTGTGTTACACAGATTAATACAATACTGAACTGTATTCCTGTCTATGAGTATCTTTTTGTCTTTAGAAAAGGTTCTTGTTATCCTTGATGCCCCCCCTCTTCTCTCTCTAATTCTTTTCCTTTTCATTGTTTGTCTCTTTCTTCTGTCTTGTTGTTTTCACCTTTCGAAACAAATTTCTCGTAACACGCTTTATTGTGAATTGTATTCATGGTTAATACATATTTTATATTGCTTTATAGATAAGAAATAACTATGCCTAGTATTTATCCTCCTCCAATGTGACGCCATTTGCTTTGACAATTTTTTTCTGGACATTGTCTTTTAAGCTAGCTCTTTTATTCTTCAGGAAAACCCCTGCAACAGACCGTTCAACCACTTTCCTCCTGGATAAAAGGGCCACAGAGCATCTGGACCAAAATTAATTTATTAAGAAGTTATGAACTTAAAGGACTTTATCAAAATGTGTAGCTACAGAATAGTAGTTCTTATTAATGCATCATTACTCACTATAAAGCATTAGTAAGTGATTTATTAACCATCAATAAAGCCATTAGTTAATGTCTTATGAGAATTTCTTCTGATCTCCTCCTGTGTGTGCACCAATCTGCCTATCTCACTCTCTTTCTCTCTCTGTCTGTCTCTCCATAGTGCTGACACACTGCCGCAGGGCTGTGAAACCAGCTCTGACGTCAGCGCTGACATTCAAAAGCTGATTCCAGACATGGAGGTTCTGAAGGAGCACAGTGAAAGTACAGAGGCCGGCTCTCTGCTCTCCTGGCCCACTGACCCGGGGCCAGAGCGCCCGCCACAGGGCAGACCGTACCGAAGCATCCAGAGAGAGCCACCAGAGTTGGAGTGTACCACAGAAGGGTGAGCGTTTCTTCCATATGTCTTTCCTTTTTTCACTCATAGGGGATTTTTTTTTCACCTTAAATGATTTGAGCAGTTGATAACATATGCCCCTTTACGTCCCCCTATCTGCCTTCTTCAAAACTCAAATGCACAATGCATTGTCATTGCTATGACATCTAGGAATTGTGTCACTCTACAGTTTCTTTATCAACAGGACCTTTTCTCAGGACAATATGCCACTATTCACCTCCATATCAAAGGAGAAAGAGGAGGAAGAAGTTGATGAGCTCGAGAATACAAAGACACCTTCTTCACCCATCATAGACTACTGTTCAAAGGTGTGCATTGCTGATTTTCTTACTCTCACATTCTTTGTTTTTTTTTTTAGGCTTTTCTTTTCTTTTACATTATCTTACTTTTTCTCCCTTTCTCGAGCCCATTAAACATCTCCAGCTGTGAATATCATTCAACTGTTTCTATGGTCGTTCGCATTTATTACTATATTTCCGTTTATATAAATGTAGTAAATGGTAAAAAAAGGACAGTGCCTCCTGCGTGCACTGCACTATGCTTTTATTGTTTAAAGTGGAACATCTTTTAGCTCACAGCGGGACTGGAAGGTTATATGACATGGACTGAACTGTGTTTCAGGCTTCCACGGATGCAGGGCAGATATCATCTATTTCAGACTGCTGCATAGCGAATGAATCACAGAACAAAACCCAAAGACAGATGCAGCACACAGAGAGGTGAGAAGAAAATGTCTGCATGAAGACTACACAAGATGGCATTTTGTTGCAGATGTATTTTCCTTTCTTGCTTCCGCATGTACTGTTTTTGTAGCAGTGGCCATTTGTTGGTTTTGACAGATAACATCCAAGTGGAATAAAAATGACCAGTTTAATACAAATCAGCTGTTTGAAATTAAACTCAGATTCAAACATAATCTCAAATCAAAGACAACAGAGTTTGTAGTTACAGTTAAAGTGGATCAGATTCAGATTTTATCTGATTCCTTTGGATGCTACACTTGTTTTTGTCCCCCTCCACCCGTGCTTGGTTCCTCTCAGTTCAGCTCATCTCTTTGCCCTGCAGTCAGTTGAGAAGTAGGTTATTGGAGCAGTGTGCAGCTCACAGTCATAGTTTTGATATGATTCCAGTCCAAATAACACTGACTTGCCACAGGGGCTCACGTGGAGCTGGCCAACTAGCTACATTAGGCTGGCCTAGCATGGTGGCACACTGACTTTCTGTTTGCGCTGCCTCCACAGAGCCACAGGACAGGTCATCTGTGTTATACCTTATTAGTGTCAGACATGGATAGGCCAAAACCTTAATGGCAGTGCCAGATGACCGTCTAACCTCAAAGCTACACACAGTACGGGGTGATCCTGCCTCTGAGTAGGTTTCATACAGTATTGATTATGAATACAGACAGAGCACAATGTGTATTAAAGTCACATGGACTGTGAACCAGAGAGGGAAACAGTGTTTTTGTTGCTTTAAAAAAAACAACCTAATACTTAATGTGATTTCATTGTATTTGCCTGTTGTTTGACAGAATTGTGTTTTTCAGCAAGCTGTGCTGCATGGAGTACAAGACAGAAGACAAAAGCAGAGTGTCCAAGTGGAAGGTAAACAGACCTTTGTGCCATCTCCAAATTATTTCTACAGGCTTCTATTTCATTTCAAGCCAGCGAGGATCATTCTCTCATAGCCACGGCTCAGAGTTGTAGCCTTAGGCTTGTGAGCTAGCAAAATGAAACGCATTAATGCACATAGAGCCACAAATAGAGTTCACCTAATATTTTAGATAAGAAACAAAGTTTAAAAGTGATATGAATGTTTGATTTAATTCCACAGCACAGGCAGAGGAAAAAGGGAATGTGTTAAATGGTTGTGTTGCTAGTCTTCATTGATACCACGACTGACATACAATGAGGTTACCAAATTAATCCACAATAAAAGAACATTTTTTAGCAGTAGCTAACAAAATACACTCAGGATGCCCCTTTTAGTTGGATGATGTTTGCTACCCGACTTGGACCGATGATTTCCTTCAGAGTTCAGCTCAAAAATATATTGGTCTTTACTTTTGTTAAAGAAACTGTTTTTAATGGTTGATGAAAAACTAACCGGGTCTGCTGAAAAAGATAAAAAGAAAGAAATTCATGATCTCTCTGTATGTGTCATTCTAGCCTACATTTTTTCGTTTATGGCTGTGTGCCCACGCTTGTGTGTGTGTGTCAGTAAGCGTGCTTCAGGAGTGGGACTTCATCAGTGCGTGTGCTGTCTGTTCCTTCAGGGGAGCGGAGGAAGAGGATGTAGTGGTTCTCCTGACAGACACAATGATTGCAGAGGCAGGAACAACAGTACGTATGACGTAAGTTCTCCTTCCCCACGGTCTTTTTGGATACACAAATTAACACTATCTTTAGGATGAGGGTGTCTATGACAACAGGACGGCTGATGCCTCCAGTGATTGTGTGTGTTTGTTTGCGTGTGTGCTTGTGTGCACACCTGTATGTGTATTGCTAGGTGTGAGCTTACTTGCCTGTGGGTGTTTTGCCTCAGTAAAAACAGCCTCATTCCTTCCCCCTCACTTCCATCCTTCCACCTCCTCTGTGTGACGCACACAGTTTATTTTTTATGAATGAACAGCTGAGGAGAAAGGTGAGAAAGGAGAAGCTGAGCCTTTATCTGCTGCTGTTGATGATGATGATACTGAGAATGATGTCAATGTGCCTAAATGAGCAAAAAAAAAGATGCCCTTAAACCAAATTATATTATATTGCAAGCTGAACCCAGAATGGTTTCGGCACAGCTCAACTGCAAATCTTTTATTTTTCTCACTCTGCATAGCACCACCAGAATTCAGTGCATATACACCTACACGCCCACATACCGAGGCAAACCGTTCCGTGACTCCCCGCAGCTCCATCAAATAGACTCCACAGCTCTGTCTGACAACGTTGCCGTGGAAACGCCTCCTCATATACAGTACCTCTCTCCTCGCTTGCACACACACACCCGCACCACATGCACCCGACATGAGCGGTATTCCCGCCGCCCACCTTCTTCCGTGCGTGACAAATAATCCATGTGGAGGCAGTTGGGCAGCAGAAGTGCCGGTCAGAAGGAAAACCATGTGGATTTAGGGATTTTCTTTGGGGGCAAGCTGTACTCTCACACACCCACAAGCACGCCGATCCGGGGATCTGAGAATCACAGCAATACTGCTAATGGAATTACAGCGTGTTGCTCATCAGGGATCCCACGCTGGATGCTGATGCACATTAGGAATTGAAGTCACTGACTGAGAGAAGTCGGCGGGATTCTTGTGGAGCTGGTTGAGTGCCTGGCTGGCTGACTAGTTTCTAGTCACACAGAGACCTGAGGAGAGCTACAGTAGAGGGAGCTGGTAGTCGGTTTTTGCATTACTGAAAATATGCACCACCTCACCGCTGTGCTGCTTGTAATGACCATTTATGCTTTTGTAACTGACTGGGAGCCCTGGAAGAGCAAAGAATTGCTTTTTTTGTTTTGAGAAGTTTGTTCCTCGTTTTTTAGCCACTCCTGAAAGCAGCCTGCTCATAGAGCTTTACTCATTCCTTTATAAGAAGGACTCATACCACCTCATCTTGTAACTCTTCTTCAGTGCCAGAATATTTCTTTTCATAGGAGAGAGTTTTACAGGACTTCTCAAGATTCCTGAGCAGTTTGTGAAATGCTGAAGACTCCCTCCTCGGCAAACTACATCACATCTTTCTGACTTCTCCTGTCCCTGCCCGTCTGCATCCCTGAAGCCATGTTCTGCTTCTGTTTCCAGAGCCCCTCCCTCAAGCTACAAGCCCTGGAGGCTGACTTGGGACCCCTGCCAACACCGGGAGACCCCCAAGCTCAGGATAACCTGCCTGCCCAGCAACAGCCTCTTTCAACTGAAGAGCAGAACCTGTATCTGACCCACAAGCTGCCCCTCCACTCACCACAGTCACCTCCTGCTCAGAATCAACACATGGATGACTCAACACAGCCAGGTAAGACAATGGCAATCAAGCGGTGATATACTGAAATGTTAATAATCAAGTTTCATCAATTTCCTGTGTTATGTGTTTTTTCGTGAGAAAGATGAAAATGATGTAGAAGCTGTAAAAGCCCATTTGCCAGTGATGAATTTTATTCTCCAAAGCACCTCAAAATAGAGTAATTTCAGAGCATCTTCCTAGCTGCTGTAATTCCTTTGGTGCATGTAAAATAACAGTCAATAAATCTTGACAGCGAGCTATGAGCTTCATCATTTCCCAGAGCTGGGTGTGTCTTTTCGTGATAATAGTGCACCAAGGTATAATAATGTTACTGTTGCATCACTGCACAGCTGCCTGTGACGCGATGAAATTAGTACATGTAGTCAATAATATGTCACATGTTTGATTATATCAAATCACCAATGTTTTGGTGACAGTCTCAATGTTTTTTTCTTGCTGCTCTTTTTTATGTCTATGTCTAGTTCTGTCAAGAAACAAGTGTTTTTTAACCGTAGAGGTTTTAACTGCCAAAAATAAATAACATTCAGATTTGTTGTTGATTGTATATATCACACAGACCAAATAAAAATCTTAATATTTAAAAGAGTAGCTTGAATAAGAAAGAGCTATTTGTCCTTCTTTCATTCTCCTTCTTCTTCTTTCTGTTCCTTCCTTCCTTAATCGTTGTTTTCTTCGTATGTACACCTACCTTTTTCTCCCTCTCTCACATCTCTCATTATGTCCCATCTGTCCTCCTTTATAAAGTCAAATAAAAATGACAAACATACTCAAATAAAATAATTTATTAATAAATAGTAAAATAATGATTATAGATTTCAGTTAATATTTTGGCCTTCCTCTCTCTCTTACAGAACATACCCCATCCCCTCATTCATCAGAGTCCAGTCCTGTCCTATCCACTGCAGTTCTTTCTGGGGGGATTTCAGGAAATGACACTCTGCCAAGCCCACCGGGCCCTAACACCAGCCCACTCCTCTCCTGTTTTATGACGAGCGACTGCCCCGTTCCCTCGCCGCGCTGCCCCAACATCAGTCACAGCCTACGCTACAACCTAGACCCTGATGCAGCCCCTTCTCCACCATGCTCCCAGCACATAAGCATGTAAGGACTTATCCTCACTAATTTCACTCACTTTATTTATTTAGATGGGATAATCTCAAATTTGATGTTCCATACTGCTGGGCCTCAAATCAGAAGAAAATATCACAGTGCTAATGTGGTACAGATGCAGAGTGGAGGATTGCTGAATGGCTACCATGTTAGGTAATGGTTAAATGCATGTTATGAGTCCTTATATCATAGATTTGTGCGCTTTTCTGTCTCCAGGGCTCGCAGTAGTGTCCATACAGAGCTAGATGATGGCTCTGTGTCCATCTCAATGCTCAACAGACACATTCACACCCTGAGGAAGAGGATCAGGCGTTTTGAGGAGCGTTTTGAACAGGAGAAGCACTATAAGGTGAGGAAGGAAATCAGAGCTGCTTGGTCATTCTCTTGAGTCATGGTTGGATTGGTTATTGCCTCAGCGTGGGAAGCTCAGGGTTGCCTTTTTTTCCCCGAAACCACCAAAAAGCTCTCACAGAGCCATGGGTGAGGTTTTTCTTTTTTTCTTGTTTGTGTGTGTTCCTGGCTGGGTGTGAATTAGATATATTTAAGTTCTAAAAGGATTTTGTGGATGCAAACGACTCACATCGTAAAAGAGTGAATTACTCCCTCTACTGGTGCAGTGGAAAAATTACATTTTGCTACACACTGGATCCTTGGTCAGCTAGTTGATAGGGCTGCTACAGAACAGCAAAATATTGGTAAGAATTAGAACCCACTCAGACCTGGAACAAAGGACAAAGTTAAAAAAAAAAAAAAAAAGGTTCCAGGTACAAGAGACACACTTCTGTTCTGTCAGTGATGTGATTTTAATGTTTTTTTCCAGCCAGCCCACAATGACAAGACAGCCCATCCAGAGGTGGCCAGACTGATGAAGGAGCTCATCAAGAGTCGCAAGCAGCTTAAAGGTCCGTTAATAAACACACCCACACCATGAACACATTTATTAATGATTGCAGTGGTAGAAGACATATTCACATCTTTGCTTGAGTGAAAGTACAGATACGACAATGTAAAAGTACTGCATTACAAATAGAAGACCTGCATTTAAAATCCTACTTGAGTAAAAGTACAGAGTCAGCTTAAAGTAAAATTACTCATATTAATGACATATTATGACATGGCAGAGGTCGTGATGTTATTAAAAGGGTAGTAAAAAAGAAAAAAGAAAGTTCTGCTACAAACAAATCTGTATTCATTTTTTGGACAATTATAATCATTGTTCTTTTGTGAAATATAGTGAAGATATGAGTTTTACCTCTTAAATAAAACCATCTCTCCATTCTTTGGTGGACTGCTAACAACTTATGGCGTCTAAAATGTCACAAGGGGCCCAATTACTGTAGACACTGACTGATTTTTGTCACAAGCCAAAAATGTTGGGAACCACTGGTTTAATTTTTGACAATACATTGTTTTTTGAAATCTTATGGTTTTAATGTAATATCTTAACCTGATGTAGAGTAGAAGTATAAAGTAGCATAAAATATAAATACTCAAGTACCTAAAAACTGTACCTAAATACTGTACTTGAGGTAATGTACTTAATTGTTTTCTACCACTGAATTATCGCAACAATACTATTTGTTTACCAGAGACCAAAGTCCACATTTTAGATTCACATTGCCCCTGTTTTTGTCCATGTTTTCATCTCACCATATTTTTCTGAACAACTGTCATGTTTTAGAGCTAAAGCTGAGACAATCAGAAGAAGGGGGGCTGAGAGGGCAGGGAGACTTCAGCTCATCAGCCGAAACATGCCGGACTAACATAGACCAGAGGGAGGCAGCACTAACAGGGACTGAGCTGCAGCAACTTAACAACAACAGCAACAACAAGCCAAATGTGGAGGAAACGGTCAACATTATAACCAACAGACTGAAGGAAAGACAACGAGAGCTTGGCCTGCCTGACAGTATTAAGGTTAGTGTTGCAGAAATGCTTTCACCACACACACACACACACACACACATACACACATACACACAGATATTGTAGTATAGGCTCTGTGGTCTGATTCCTTGGCCTTGGAGGGAAAATCTGTGTGTTACTAAACCTGGATAAACGCTGACTGATTACCTGTTCCTGTATGTGCAGGAGATGTCCCATTTCCAGATGACTATGGAGAAGACCAGCCTGCAGAAGTGTTTGCTCTACTTTGAGAGTCTGCATGGACGACCAGTAAGACCAGCCTCAGTGGCTCCCCTTATGTTTTTTTACGTGATAACTCCTGTTGTGTCATGTTGTTCTCTTCTCTCTCTCCTTAATCCACTGGCTTCTCTTGTTTCTGTTTTACCACCAATAACAAGGTGGTTCCTATTTGTGTCTCTTTTTCTATCTGCGATTCTTCAGAGTACCAGGCAGGAGCGGACGCTGATGAAATCTTTCTACGATCGTTACCGCCTTCTCAAGCAGCTGCTGCTTTCTTCAGCTGCTGCAGCAGTCATCACGACTATCGTGAGTTGAAAGCTCTCACTCATTCTGAATTTTAAATGAGAGAGGGTTGTCTTGTAGAGAGGGATGTGATCTCTGGAACGACACAAAGCCACTGTATTTCACTGGAGAATCAAACTGACCATGGCTTCTGAGGCAAAAACAGTGTCCTCTAGTGGCT
Organism: Micropterus salmoides; assembly: GCF_014851395.1. Classification (NCBI taxonomy): domain Eukaryota; kingdom Metazoa; phylum Chordata; class Actinopteri; order Centrarchiformes; family Centrarchidae; genus Micropterus; species Micropterus salmoides. The sequence goes on from NW_024041373.1 coordinate 19,600,236, forward strand.
GGATATAAGAGCTACACCAAACTTTTCTATTTATGATAGCAAGACAGATAATTCTGAAACTTATTCTAATAACTAATATTCAGGTGAGTTGTTTTTTTGACTAGGTAGTAGCTAATCAATTGGGATATGAACCATATCATGTCTAACTCCCAACAGGCTGAATAGAGCTATGTCAAATGTTTACTCTGACAGATTATCCGCTTGTGTGTGTGCGTGTGTGTCTACATAGGAGGAAGAGGAGGGCTCCGATGAAGAGCATCCCAAACAGCAACGTCCCAGGCCGGAGCCACTCTGGCTGAAATCTCCCAGGCAACTGTCTTCAGATGAGTTGCCGCATCTGCCCTTGCTAGAAATGTCTGAAACACCTCTGGTGTCCCCGCTGGAGGAAGTGAAGGGTCTCCAGCCACAGATCATCACCATGGCAACACTACATGAAGCTTCCAGGTGTGTGTGTGTGTGTGTGTGTGTGTTTTTGGGCGGGGGGGGGGGGGGGGGGGGGGGGGGTTATGGGTGGCATTAACAGCACAGTGTGATTTCCAATTTATTTTACCACAGAGACCTAGTTGTTTAATCTAATAGCTCTTGCCATTAAGAACGTTTTTTTCAAAATAATAGCTGGAACCTCACATTTCATTTGCTTTAAACTATTTGTTGTGGTAGCTGTGGTTAAGTGCACACATTTGCAGACAATATAAAGGATCTAGGAAATTCTTTCTTCACAGACCAGAATTACTGGAACACCTCAGGAAAGCACGATTAGAGAGGCGGAGGCTTCATCAAGTGCTCCGGGAGTTTGAGCACCATTTCTACTTGCAGACCGGCAGGTAAAGGTTACACACACCAATGACACACACAGCACATCCAAGCTACTTGGCTTTTGAATTTTATTTTTGTCTTTTAATAAACTTGGAACATTTGGTTTTCAACAATGCCTTGTGAAAAACAAAGAAAAAACATCCACAAAAGAAATTCCATCGTAGTGGTACGACAGTGTAATGCACAGTCACGTAACGTTAATACAGCACAGAGCTCAGGAAGAGACGAAGAGATAGACGTTTCCTCTGAACTGTACACATCCTTTGTATTGTACATGTTAGTCCTCCTAAGTAAATACAGTAAGTTTCTGATTACAATACACACTGTACAAAGCTATCTGAGTAAGGCAACATAGGGACTATCAACCAGATATGGAAGCTGCTGCAAGTTGTTTGAAACTACCGAAGTTTTGCCTTTTGTTTGCATCTTTTTTTCCTCCATGTATTGTTAACAGGGCTTGCCAGAAGGAGGACCGTGGACCGATGGCGGAGGAGTACTGCCAGTATAAGAACCTCAAAGCGAAGCTCCGTCTACTGGAGGTCCTGCTCAGTAAACAACAGGACTCAACCAAGACCAGCTGAGTTAACTCACAGTGGGACCTTTATCGAACTTAACAGGACTTCTGAAAAATCTGGTTGTGAAGCCGGTGGTGTCTGGTCTTGTTTCATACCACATTATGTCGATGCACTTTACATGAAGAAAATTGATGGAAATTGGTGACAGTCTGAATTAAATGCTGAGCAGAGTTGTTTTAGTCCCCAAAAACACATCCTTTGTCATCCATGGCACATCTTATTATAAACCTGATGTAGCAAGTGTATTTTATGTAGCACTAATTTATGTCAAGGATGAAGAGCTGTAACAACTTGATGTTAGTTACATATTAGTCATTTTAAGATCACTGTATGTATATTATGATACTTTGTTACCTGCGTTTCTTCATGCCAAAATGCTATTTTGGACAGCTTCCTTCATAGTTAATGTGTGAACTGCATATTTCAAAAATGCTATCTTGGCAAAAACAAAAAAGGTGTAAGCTTAAATGCAATCAATGGGACAATCCTGTAGTGTTTGTGCATGTCTGTTTTGTAGTCCTACATTGTGCTGATATTATGTTATGATATGCATCAAGAATTTCACGGTTGATCTAAATCGTTCAATTTACATGTTCACCTTGGAAAATATGTGAATGCTGGTGAACATAGGCATTGTAGTGCAAGTTATATCTGCTGTCAAATTTGTGTTTACACCCCCCCCCCCCCACACACACACACACTTTGCCTGTATGAAGTTAATTCCTCCTAAATGCAGTTGTTGACAATGATCAGAGCTTTTGACATTGTGCACTTCTGGTTTATATAATTTTCTATATATATGAATGTATCAATAAAAATAAATATTTTTTCACATTTATTCTGCTAAACACAGTTTATGGTTCTACTTTCGTTGCACTGACTACAATAAAATAAGAGCGGCTGTTGCAGAAAAGGTTGCTATGGTAGAGGTACCGACAGCTTTCACACTCATGCTGCACAGAACTGCATCATGCTTTTTTTTATTTTTTTAAAGGTTAGCAAGTTAACAACATTTTAGAGGCTGTTGCATTAGTACTGTTAGGATTCCACAGCATTTGTCTGGGTTTTAATACCTTTGGTATAAAGAAAGATGACTTGATGCTGCAGCCCTAGAATATTGTAGTACCAGTCTGTGCCACTAGAAAGAGGTAAAAAGATGTCTGAATTTGTCTACTGTGGAATGAGAACAAAACATTTCTAAAACGAAGAACAGTCAAAGTAATTGAAAACACCAAACTGCTTGTCCACACAGCCAGTGGCATATCAATATTAACAAGCCAAAAGTTGTTAACAAAATATGGGATAACTTAAACAACAGGAAATTGAATAGAAGCAGTCCACCTTTGTTAGTACAGTTAAAGGGTTTGGTCAGTACGCCAGTATTGACTTGCAGGATAGATGGATCTGTGTTGTTGGTGTCCCAGATTTGGATCGTTCAGTTTAATGTATGTTTTCAACATTTAGGGTAACCCTTTTTGAGATGAGGAGACAATGGTGTCAGAGTGTGTACTTTCTTCTTTTTTTCTCTACACGTCTTTGGGAATGACAGAACAGTGTCAGAGATATGTTGGTGTGCATGTCTGGGAGCGTACTAAATCTGCTGCTTCATGCATGTGTTGGTCTGCTTCATCAGTACATGTGGACTTCCTGTGTGTGTAGAGGTCAATCTCCTCTAGTCCTCCCTTCCCACTCCTACATTCTGCCTTTTCTTAGCGCCCCACACTGATGTTACAGGTCTTGCAGCTGGGGTCCTTCTTGGCATTTACCGTGGACATACTCATCAGCTGATGCCCGCTGATCTCAGCCACCGTGCCCAGCGCCAGGTCTAAAGGCTCCGTGTAGATCACCTCAAGGATGACATCCTGGGCGTGGTGAAACACCAGACTGCCGTCACCCTCTTCACCCTGCTTGCAGGTAAGGAAACGGTTGTTGGTGATGTCAAGCGCAGGAAGCCTCTGCTTACAAAAGTCGTCACCCCTGGAGCCCTTTGGCGCCAGGACCAGGATAACGTAGTGGTAGGCTGTATACATGCAGTAGAAGTCTCCAAAGTACAGGTTGGTGTCAGGGTTGAAGAGCACGTCAGCCTGAACCTCAAAGCGGTGGCGGCCATAAGGTGAGTCCTGCGGAGGCTTGCCTGTGTTGAACTCTGTGTTGCAGCTGAAGAAAATGCCCTCCAGCTTGCCACTGATGGGCGAGCCGTGGCTGCCGCTGTTGTCTTTCACTGACGGCAGCATCCGGTTCTCCTGTACCTCCCTGGAGTTTGGAGTGGAAAAAAAGGAAATAAATTGGCTGTGAACAAATTGCAAACAATAATAGTCAATAACTCTCTTGGCCCCCTCAGTAACAAATCTGCACATGGTTTTGTTCTGTAGTTTTTGTGCTGCCCCCTCAGCCAAAGTTGGAAATACTGTCCACAGTGTTTGAGACATTGTGACACATGGGAAAAGGCTGATTAAGATTCAGGCGAATCTCATAACACAATAAACAGAGTGAACTCTTAGAATAGAATACATATCTAGTTTCTATAATTAGCCTAGTCCAGTTTGTCTCACAGAAACCTAGTGAGCTAAAAACAAACACAAATATTTCTTTATCATTGAACATTCAAAGCGATAAATGCTTCTCTGGCAGCTGCATACCTCCACGCAGACTAAATCTAAGCTCCAATGCTCCAATTATGAATTCTAATTATACTAATATCACTCCAGAGGTTGTCATTATATTCATAATGAATACTTTGTTGTGGGCATTATGGAATTATTCAGCTCCCACCCCAGGTCACAGCAGCAAAGGCTTCATGAAGTGGAAATGTCAGTACTGTTACTCCCCACATGATGGTGCACTTTAACAGAAGTACTTCATGCTATCCAGATGACATCATGCTGCAATGCTCTAGCAAAAGAGTGCTCAAAGGCAGAGGCTTTAGTACAGAAACTGTGTGCTTTGTTAGGCGTAGAACATTTACTCCGAGGGAGTGTATGGGGAGAGGATGTTATGAGAAAAGACAGCACATTACAGGAGGATGAGGACTAGACAGGAAGTTGGTAAATAAAAAAGCTAGCACTCACATCAACTAAGACAAAATCCAGAATACACTGTAACTGCACGAATGTTTCAGTAAACAACTAAATGGGCTACTCCAGAGATTTTCCTTCTCTGTCAGAACCTCCTCTAACATCAACAGCTTTCCTTTTCCCCATATCCCCTAACAACTGTCTTCTATTGTCTGGCAGAGTTACACAATGCTTTGGCCCTTCACAAAGAGATCACAAGGCAGAAGAAAATATGGCTGTATTTTTTGTTGTACTTGCACTGTATGTGTGCAGAGGATGCTACTGCAAGAACCTATATATGGCTTTATTCGTCAGTGACAGTAAGACAGTAGAGAGAGACGGCAAAGTCAGGGGAGAGAGAAAGAGAGGGGATGACATGGAGCAAAGCCGGACTCAAACCCGCTGTTGTTAGCCTTGATACTCTAACAGGTGAGCTATTGGAGTGCCCCAGTTTGACGTACTTGTGTGGATTTATGGAACTAATCGACATGCTTTATGCTGCTGCACAATTCAACTGAATCTCTATTTTTGCTTCGCTACAAACAGGTTTCTTTAGAGGGAAATAGATTAGCCCAAAATGAAATGGTCATTATGCTGTTTGCAGACAGAAAGGTGCTGCAGTGAAGCACAAAAATGTCTTGGGATGGCAATTTTATCATTATCAATAATATACTGTCAACATCACAGTATTGTTATTGTAGCAAAACATTAAAACTACATGCAGAGCAACCTTAGCTTAAAGGTCATATTAGTTCAACATCACAGGGCTCTAATGTCAGTAAGGGCATCAGATGCTAAAGTTACAGTAACAAGGGGTGACACTGAGTTTGTTGTTAGAAATGTGTGTTCAGGCAAGCTAGTGATTGCAGAAGAGATGTGTTAAGGCATCTCAATTATTCTAGAAAAGAAATCCAGACTGTCACTTCCAAGTATTTTTGAACCACAAATGTAGAAAGAACAGCAATGGGCAACAACAATACGCCAAGCTGTTAACCACAAAAATAAGAATTGAATCTTCCTGAATAAGAAGTCAACCCCAACAAGAAATCTGTGATATGGTTATTGGCTCTAGTTACATGTCATTTCAATGCCAAATGCAATAATAATCCTATCAATAGAAAATGACAGTTCTGAAAAAACAAAGTTAGATTTAGATTAGATTAATAATAGATCTGCAAAACTCTGTGAAAATACTGTCCAAAAAGCGTCCAGTGTGATCAAAATTGTACATTAGCAAAACACAGTCTAGATTTTAAAAAGCAAAGAAACTGGAGGGAACGAGTATGTTGTGGTGGCAGCCCGGCTGATGGTGAGTGTCCTGGTTTTTTCTCCTTTTTATCAGTTATTCTGCTTTTTCCTTGGTTTTCTGTTCCCTGCCTGCCTCCCTGTGTTTTCTCCCCTGTGTGCTCTCCCCCCCTTCCCCCTTTGCTCCTGAGCCCAGCCAACTACCTGCACCTGCATCTCATCAGCCACCTCGTCAGCCTGCCACACCTGCCAGTAATCACCTCATGCCTGCCTGTATTTCAACCCCGGTTTTCCACACCATCCTCGCTTGATCGTCGTTGCTCCATACCCGGTGCCACCTCTGTGTTCAGGCTTTCATGTTTCTTGTTTTTTTCACATTTTTCCTGTGCTTTGTCGCCGTCACCTCTAACCCTGTCTCTCTGTCCGTTTCCCTCCCAGGTACACTCACCCTCGACCTCCGTTCAGTCGGCTGCGCTCATCCACCGGCCCTCTCCTCCTCGGACTTCCCCCACGGTGTCCTCCCTGTTCTCCCACCGCTCCTCGCTTCCTCTGTCCCAGTGTTCCCCGGCTCCCTGGCCCCCAGTCTTCCCGGTTCCCCGTGCCTGTGTTTCCCCGACATCCACCTCTCCCTCCACTCCAGTCCCTCTACCCCTTTATCCCTCAATAAACCTCTTTCCCTCAGAGTGCTGCTTTTGGGTCCTCTCTGTCCCCACACCACACAACTTCATAACAGAGTAAAGCAATACTGACACATATTTAAATACTGCTAAAAACAGCTAAATGCCATTTTCAAACTAACTCTGACATAAAAGTGGTCACATTAATTTGAAATTAAAGAGAAGATCCAAATGAAACTGAAATTATGGACAACATTCACTACATCTCAGAAATAACTAAGGCCAGCTGCCTACCTGGCATGGTCAAAGTATTCTTTATTCTGGTTCCTGTAGAAGACCGAGAAACGCAGCATCCGGCCAGCGATGACCTCTGCCTTTTCCAACAGCTGGTTTAGATGCACAGTGGAATAATCTGGAAAACAGACACAGCACATCATGAGACGCTGATGCGGATGTACAATTGTCATTAGTAGAAATTCAATCATTTCAAGCTGGGTTAGGCAATTTATTTCAGAGATATTTTTGTTTTATTTGTTTAAATTCTCTTTACATCCTGACAGCAATCAATACATCAAATGACACAATAATGAGGCTGTCACAAGACTGTAATAACGTTGGGATGGCCTACTTGACTGTCTACCTACCTACCTGTGCGCGTTGCACTGCACATGAAAATGTATTTTGGGGTAGTGGCTTTGTAGGGAGTTGGTGGTATTTTTTTGGTTAGATACTTTAAAAATCTAGCAGTCTCTTGCTGGCTCTCAAACTGTTGCCCACCCCAGCTTTAATTATAACAAACAAGAGTGACTATGTGCAGGATGGAACATGAACAGTGCATGTGTTCTCAATGATCCTGAGATCCTTTCACCCTTAACTTCTTCATATTCATAGCTTGAAATGACTCAGCATTTAGACCAAAAATATTTTCAGTAACACAATCTCCTTTCACTCACTGCCATGTGAGTAGGTTTGCCTTTATCCATTTTATCAAAAGCATATAATAAGTTTCATAATAATTGAATGAAGTTTCCCCCATTCCAATTTTCTTGCTTTTACTTGCACTTGAACACACCGAAAAGGATGATTTGGGGATAGTTCTCTGCTCTTTCTATGCAAGGATACAGTATCTTGAACAAAATTTATAGAAGACTATTAGAAAGATTATAAATATCAAGCAGGTTGCAAGTCTCTGCATGTTGTTTTTCATACTGCTGCTGCTGTTGCTGCTAACATGAATGGAAAGCAATGGCTGCCTGTAAGCTGAGAAAAATACATTCGGCAATGTAGCTGTTAAAACCTATGGTCTTTTTTTAAGACAAGGCTTGTACTGCTGATAGTGAGACATAATAGGATAAATGGAATTTAAACATTTCAGATGATTGAGAATTTTACGGGAATGGAAGGTCTTTGCAGCGGCATCTTTTACCCACTTGGGATTTAGAGGATCAACAATATCATTAAGCATTCTCCTTCATCAGTTTCTCTTATAGCACCTTCACACTCTTGTCCTGCCTGTTCTCCTTCCTCTCATCTCACCTGCTTCTCTTCATCTATTTCACAACCTGCCCCACCCTATGGAAGGATACCTTGAAGTTCACATGGTGGTTTTGAGTCAAATGTCTCATCAACTATTAGAACTATTGCCATGAAAATTGGTACATTAATGTGAATCAGGATACATTGTAATAAATGTAGTCTCAACTATGCTTTGCTTTGTGCAAATTAGCAAATGTTAGCATGCTAACATGATAAACTAAGGTGGTGAACATTAGCATGTTAGCATTGTTATTATGAGCCTGCTCACATTAGCATTTACAGTGCTGCTAGCATGGCTGTAGTCTGTCTAAGAAGACGAGGCTTGTAGTACTGTTGATACAGGAGGAATAAATGGCAGTTTAACAATTCAACTGAGAAATTGAGGATTTTATAGTAACATTAATGGAGGGTGTCTGACAGATTATTTCAACCATCAGATTTAAAGCAGCAGTATGGAATTCTTTAAAAAAAAACTTTTTCTCAGATTTGCTAAAAATACCACTGACAGTAGTACATGATACAAATAATCTGTAAAAAATATAGTAAAAAACAATCAGGTTCTTCTGGCTCCTCCTATGCAATTTGCAAGAATCAACTGCTCTAGTGTCAAAACAACCAATCAGAGCCAGAACAAGTTTCTAACGCAGTGTCAGTCGCTGCTTGTGCACACTGCACAGCCATCTTCCTCACGCATGCTCTGACTCAGTCAAGCTCAGTATCTTCAGCGTGCAATTTCAGACGTTTTGCAAACACAATGGCTGAGAAACAACCACCTTGCATTGTAGGTTTAATTATTACTGAGTGCAGCTTAAAGCATTTTCTCTGTCATACATTTCTCTTAAATCCCACAGACTCTTTCCCTGCATGTCTTCAGCTGCTGCTCCTCATCCCTCTCACCCCTCCACCCCCTTAAATTCTACCCTTCATACCCCATGCCAACCCCCCTTCTCCCCACCCCCACTCTAAGCCTCTAGCCAGCGACGTTGAACTTGTTGACCTCTGCATCAGAAGCTATACAACACAGCTCCCCTCCTTCGTTTAATCCTTCTTTTTCCTCCCCATCCCCTCATCCATCTCTCCATCCATCTTTCCCTCCACTCTGCAAATTAGCCTTTCTTTAAATATAATGCCCTTCGCTTTTGTCCACTGTTTTTCAGTACTTGAGTTAGTCAAGTACAGACAAAAATCAAAGGCAGCGCTGATGTCACACATACTGAAAATGTATGTGGTCATGGCACTGCAAGCTGCATATTACTCACCAGCAGTGCAGAACTCGATGATTTCGCTCCACTCGGAGATGGTGTAGTCCCCGTCAGTCTGTTTTGATGCGGTCTGGACGGCCACAGTGTACTCTGTGCGCGGGCTCAGGAACCAGTGGCCCCGAACCGTCATGGGCAGGGGCACTGCCTTGGCCACCAGCTTGGTAGGAACATCCTGGAGGGAGAGGAGGAGGGAGTGCAGGATGGATGGAAAAAGGAGGTGAATGATAATAGGAAGGAATGAGTCAGAAAGAGATTTCTTCAGTTATGGCTCTCTTTCAGCTGCATGTAGGTGCATGTAAGCACACACATCTTCACATTTCAGCGAAGTGGCGTACTGTAGTTTATTTGTGTGGCTGTCCTTTTGTTTATGTATGTCCACAATTCTGGACACTACCCCCCCACCCCCAAGACTCAGTGGGCCTTAGCAGCTCATTGATTGGACCAGGAGCCCCTGCCTAGCAACAGAGTCAGCCCATTAATCCACCAACACAGTTGCTGCACACCAAAATCAAAATACAAGTATGGGTTCGCTCGCAATAGCTGAGTGGAAAGAGGAAAAACACTCAGCTACACAAAGAAGTGACTGCAGGACGAAAGGAAGGAGGCTGATGACACAAGTAAGATTACCAAACCAGATCACTGACTGTCCACTAGAAGAGCTGCAGTCTTCCTGCTGCTGCTGGCGGTGCAATTACTCTCAGGCAGAGAGGGCAGTGTGAGTGATATTAGCCGATTAGTGCTCAGAGCAACGGCTCGCTGTGGAGTCTTGAAAAGACAGCACCATGAAAAGACTATCTGAATGAATATGAAAAGGTTATCTTGAGAGTTAACACGGTGTACCTGTGTTGCATGTTTCAGTTTCAAATCATCCGTTTTAGGTTTCAAACAGCAGGGATTATCAGGATTATACCTCCAGATGTTTATAGCATCACAACAACTATCTTTATCACTAATAAGAAGTTGCAGAATGGTTATGGCCATGAAGGATAAATCATTTTCATTGCCAGTGGTGTTAGGTTTTGTTTTTACTTTATTTTGATAGGTTTGGAAAATCTTTACAATTATACGATATTGTCTATACCGCTATTTTGTAGCATGTGTCTTCGCCTCATTGTGTATTTATTATTCGTTGCCCACTATGCCAAGTACTTCCTGGAAAATAGATTTTAATCTCTAGGAGAATTTTACCTGGTTAAATAAAGGAATAAAAAAAAAAGTTGATTAAGAGTATTAATAATAAGTATTAATATTTTTTATAATTTGGTTAAGGGTACTTTAAGATTTATCTCGATTTATTCTGGCACATTGCCTAGTTCGTGCTATCAAGGCTCATTGTGGTTATTCAATTTTCTCACACACTGAATCACATAAACACAAAACCTCTTATTCTTGACACATTTCTTCCTTATTTACTACTTAATGATACTATAACAAGATCCGTTTTGGTGAGTCATCTCTCTATAGTACCTTTAAATGTGTTTATCTGCGCTGAAAGCGTTACCTTGTGTTTGAACTTGTTTGAGTTTTTGTTTTCCTTCTTGTTCAGGTCAATGAAGTAGTGTGTGATGCGTTCCTTGCTGCGCGACTCCATGTCCCAGCAGATCTTGAAGGAGTCGCAGGTGATGTTGCTGATTTTGATGTTCTGAGGAACAGGGAGCTCCTCCATCTCAGAGATGCTGCCGTCCTGGGATTTACTTCCTGTGTAGTTGGAAAACAGTGTCAGTGTCATTAGAACAACAGTATATACCAAAATGAAATTTTTGTTGTTTGTCATATTTGGTGTAGCACTCCTTCGTGATGACAAATCGTGTTCTAGCCAGTAAAGATTATTTAAATTTGATAGGAAATCAGTTTTGAATCTAACAACTTACAGGAAGTGTTATGAGACATTGATCAGTGATTGTAAATCACATTTTCTGAGACTCTCGATAACATAATACTTGAGTAGTATACACATTTAAATGTCACATCTATGCTCTGCTGACCACCTTACTACTGCAGTTTCTCAGGATTTATTCCACAGACAGTACTAAGAGTGGTATATCCATCATGTCTCTCTCTCACACACACACACACACACACACACACACAGCCTGTGTCGCTGACGACCATATATGTTGCCATGGAAACACATCAGCCCCTCGACACGCACACACCTATCTGCTTTGCAGAACATAGGCGGTATTAAATATTTCAAATGCTGCTGATTAAATCTCCTCTCTTCTTAACAAAGATGGATACATTTATAATCAGCAGTAAGGGGGGAAAAACTCAGCTACCACACTGCGGGAAATACAGATGACCCCGAAACAATAACATTTAAAATACTGGTGAATGTCATAGAACTTTCGCCATTGGTTTGATAATTTTCAGTTTTTTGTCATGTCATTACTTACCTATTTGGACATACAGAAAGGCTATTGTGCCACAATTTCCCGTAAATAAGTTGGTAAATCTTAAATTTTTCTGCATACATCTCATGCATTTGCCAGGTCCCTATAAGTAACACAACATGTAACAAAGGCGTACAAACCAAGTGCACACTAAGGCCAGTAAAAATGTCAAAACAAGTTTGAATGAGAACTTTGTAGAATTAGGATGAATATAGACCTTCCATCACACTCGGAGACGCCCACTTGGCATGGCAACAATGTGTGTTCTGTGCCCCCTCCTGGATCTAAACACGAGAGTGAGTAAAATACCAGTATGCAGAATTTGGGAGTAATGCACAACAAGACTGGACTCTACAGAGTGTAAACAATGGCAGTAGCGGTGGAGCATGGAACATCCATCTCTGCTCATCAGCTGAGAGAGGGCGACATAAAAGAGCTATGCCATAATTGGGCTGTGTGGACTCTCCTGTCTCGCCTCCACACAGCACTCAAACAGTGGAGCATTGTAAATGGATGCATTTTAGGAAATAGACAACCAGAAGTAATTCCTACACCCAATGTGTACAAGCAGCTCTAGCAGCCTAGTCTTGCTATTTTATCCTATCTTGGCTCTTTCAAATCATGACATACGTCTTAAAATAGCATCTGTAAGACACAAATATATGTTCTTTACCGCCAGACAAGATCAGACCCCCCCACTTACTTTTGTCCTAATCACTAGTTCCTAATCACAGCTAGCTGATTACCAAAAATAATCATCTTTAACCTAAAAAGAAAGACCTCCTATTGTTACACTGCTGCTCATGATTAATGAAACACAAAATATCTTATGCACTTGTGAATGTAGTATGGAAAGATGACTTTCGAGTGATGCACAGACAAATCTTTGGAACATTGGTTATAAATCTTTACACTACAGTAAGACTATGTATTTAAATATATGATTTACTACTGCACATGGCTTAAACTAGATTTTAGGGGCACTGGGAGAAGTGGATTCCTCAACCTAACTGCACTATGCTTGGCTCTTAGACATAATGCAGGCGCTCTGACACCTCTTTGATTTGATTTATGAAAACATCTCTTTCTACTATTGGTCCGCATTTAAAGCCCATATCTCATTATATTTAACCCCCACTGAGCTGATAAGTTTGGCTTAGACTGAGAGGGTTAACACGTGACATGATGGGGCAGACCCTTGCGGCTCCAAGTCAGCACGGACCAGACAGTGATGTCAGCACTATAACATCCCACCTGAGAATTTATGTTGCTGACCTTTAACAAAAACAAGAAAAAGACGAGGCCTGTCATTCTCGGGCAAGTTTTCAAAATGCCTACATTCTTATAAGAATGCTGAGTAATACAAGTCTTAAAGAACAGACAGGAAATGTGTATTTCAAATGTAGACATTATTGCATATTTTATAGGAAATATTAGCACTACTGGATCGTGAAGTGTATCTTTTTATGTTGTGGAATCAGAAAACTTTTTGTGCTGATTTGTCATAAGCATTCATCATTGATCATTCACTATAAACCACAAGCTTTCAGGTTACTCATTCTATCCCAAATTCTCGCTATCTCAGGAAACCATCACCATATGACTGTAAACACTAAACAAAACCAAACACCAAAGTTGAAGAACCCGCTAACTCAGATGTTGTGTTGTGCCTGAAGCAGAGTAAGTTCCTTGTCCTCCTAAATGTTAATGTCCCTTAAATACTCTGAAAGGAGACTCCATGTGGGTCTTTGCCCTCCCAGCTCCTGTTTACTCTAATGCTCTCCTAATTAACCTGCAAATGGAGGCATTACACAAACAAAGTGAGGTTTGCTAATGCAGTCAGATATTGCCTACATAACACTCTTAGGGCCACTCAGTCGAGCTAAAAGTGATGTTATCAGGGAAAACAAGCTGTGAAGGCTGCAGTTTACTGGGAGAAAATCAAAGGAAATGCTCATGAGACAGGCAGAAACCTGCTACCACCACTGTTCACTGATAATATCAAAGCATAAGCATGAATGCCATTGACAAACACAATATATAGGTTTAAACAATTTAATTAAGCTATCAGTATGCAAACATACTAACAAATGAATAATAAAAATGAATGAATAGAATGAATTACAACTTGCTGGCTGCAAATATGAATCTGAATACACACATATGAATATAATGTGAACCAGGTAGCATTGCCTGCAGGTAAATACACCGACTTTGTGAGACACAGTGCTAAGCTGTGCTCCAAATCCTCTGGGACTCTTGAGAGCACAGGATGAAAGATGGAGGAGCGAAAGCCAAGCAGGATGAAGGTCAGGCGGTAAGGGACAGAGTAAAACCTTTTACAATCTCACACGGGAGTCTGATATGTTTAAAGTTATATGATAGTATTGTACCATGGCACTCTCTAATTTGAGTTTGCACCGAAGTTGCAGTTGTTGCTAATATTCATTCTGTTGAGTCATAATTACTTGTATATTTATTGCTCTGTATTATAATGATGTGTGGGTGGGGAATTTTTGTCTCATCATGTTCAAGTGAAATAAGAGTTGTCCTTGCTTAGGAGTTCAGGAGCACATATTACTCATGCAGTGCACTTAAACAGAGGGTTCAAAATTACATAGGTGCAGTGCTGGAGCAGAGCACCAAAAAATGCTGGACACAGAAATATCTGCATTGTAGCAAAAGCATTAAACTTCCAAAGATGGAAAGCCTACTCAGTTGAATCTGCTAAAACCTATGAAATGGACATTATTGGGTATTGCCCTTTTACTCAGCTTGCAGTAAAATACCACATGGTGGAATAGTAATAAATGCCGAGGGATCAATAAAAATCTTGTTAACATGCATACGTAGGGCCATCCTAACGGCTCTCTCTGGTAGGATTTGTTCCAGACACACCTGGCTTGATACTGTGAATTACTCATTAGCGCACTTTGCCAGAGAGAGGAAAGTGATTTGATTTCCATTTAGACCACCTAATAACATAATGTAAATGTACTCCCTTAGTGGTATTTGGTGATAAAAGTGTCCACCATATGAAACTATGGTGTGTCCACACTTCTCGGTTTCAAAATAAATCAACTTCCAGTCTAAGTTACTGTTGAAAAATCTTTTCCCCAAGTACTGTTGGCAGGTGTGTTATGTGAAAAAACAATTGGCAGATGATAGCAGCACTGATAGACTGCACAAGTGGGCACTCAGTTCAGACAGAAGAGCTTCTTATATTTTATGTTGCAGTGTTTGGTCTAAAATTGAACTGCAGACATAAGTAGTGCCACAGACACTCACTAGTTATCAATACTCACAGGCCTTTGAAAATCAATGTTCCTCTGAATGTACAGGATAGACTCAGGCAGAGAGCATACAATGCTGTCTTCATCAGGGTTACACAATCTTTGTTCAACATTTTACACATCAATATGCCACTGAACAGCAAACAAAGACCTAGTAAAGACACCTTAATAACATCCTTTATTGGTGTAGAGGACACTTCAGGGTTCGAAATCGATCCATCCCTATTCTTAAAAACAAATTAAATACAAAAGAACTTCAGGGAGGAAAGATCCATTTTTCTAAACTTGTTCAAAACCAGAATGAGTCATGATTTCTCATTTGCATAGAATTTAAATTTCAAAACAACAGGCTGCTTGTAAACTCCTTCAACTGTGCTGTTTGTGGTTCAAATCTTGAATTTCCATACAGACGGATTTTATATACCAGCAGTCAGGCACAGAAAAAAACATACAAAAGGAAAGTTAGCAGGAATGTTTGAAGAGGATTTTCAGGGTCAGACTGCACTGCAATCAGTCTCAAAGAATGTTCTGGACCATGTATTACAGTAAAGTCAATTGTAAGTGATTATATTATGCTGCTGATAAGTGGCTGCATAATGTACCTGTAACTCTTGCCAGCACAGTCATTGCACACAACTGTTCACAATGAACATTGGCCAAACTAAAATGCCAGCTTACTCAGACAATGCTGCATGTCATAAGGCCGGCTTGCTAATTTACCATGTTAGAACATATTGGATAAGCTTTTCACAAGTCCACAGTTTACAGTCATGCTAGCATGTCCGTGAGACTGTACTTGGACACAGCAATGCTTTGAGCTAAATGCTAATGTCAGCATACTAACATGCTCGCAGTGACGAAGTTAACCTTCCAATGTTTAGCAGGTATGTTTACCTTGCTCACCATCTATGTTAGCATACTAAATTAACCGTAAAGATAACACAGTTAGGGCGGCACGGTGGTCCAGTGGTTAGCACTGTCGCCTCACAGCAAGAAGGCCGAGGGTTCAAACCCCAGTTGCCCTGGCCTTTCTGTGTGGAGTTTGCATGTTGTCTGTGTGGGTTCTCTCCGGGTGTTCCGGCTTCCTTCTACCGTCCAAAGACATGCGGACTAGGTTAATTGGTGACCCTAAATTGTCCTTAGGTGGTGTCTGGTGTTGGAAAACAAGAAAATTGACATCATGATGGGGCTTGATGAAAAGTGTAAGAATCCCTAGAGCTGTTCTCATGGTGTTTCTCAGCTCCACTGTGATTTTGCAGGGATTGAAAAATAAGCCTTTTGTTTCAGTGTTAGGCACTGCATTTGAGGAAACAATGCCATTGTTGACTAGTAATTAGCAGGCTCAACACTGAGGGAGCCTTTTTTCAACTTGAAACAGTTACTGGCGACCTTATCTGTCTGTCTGTCTGCCAGCCACACTGCCAGACTGAGGGTGTTAACCGCTAGAGCAGCAGTATTTCAGAGAGCAGAGAGATTTCAGACGGTGCAGACAAAGTACTTGGTTGCATACATGGCAGCCATCCATCATGCCAACTTAATTATGTCAGCAGCCACGGCACAAAGACCTTGCAGAACACGTAGTGTGTATTTCATTAGCCATAGTACGCATTAACTGTGGATTTAAATCAAAATGGTGGTCTAGTCAGCCTTGCAGAGGTTGGTGGTAAATTTGTTCCAATTCTGTAATTTCCCCACTCCTAGCAAAACATTCCCTAACCCCGACTTATTCATGCCACATCACTAAACTGAATCATTAAAGCTACAACACCTCCTCTAACACAGGGGACACACAATACAACTTGTATCCCACCATTTCTTTTGTGCATTGAGATGTTCAAACAGTCCTCAGTGTGAGAGAGCTCTTTCCCACAGACAGTAGGCCTACTGAAGCTGCATGCATTTCCATTTGCTGGGTCAGCATAGGCATATAAGCCTCTCATGCTGGCAATTAAATATTAATGGATTTGGGAGATAAATTTAGAAAGCTATGTGGAACTGAAATTAATACAGTCCTTGTGATGTTCATATTGACCAGATAGTAAACCAGTCCATTTACAAGAAAGCTAAAAGAGGGCTATGCAGTCTTCTGCAGGGTGTGGCAGGGGAAGTGTAAACTAGACCGTATTTCTGGAGGTCATTTTAAGTTAGAAATTGCCACATAAAAATTCAATGGGTGGTCAAAATAACAGGAACACTAATATAATACAAGCAAAACTACAAACCAATAGAATTCACATAAATCGTTTATCATCCTTAAGTATGCTGTTCACAGTAATGAGTTGATTTGTAACTATATAATAGATTGTACAGGCATTAGCATGAGTTGTGCAGTGATGATTCTTAAACTGCTTGGATGAAAATATGAGTGTTTCAAGTAAACCATCAACAGTGCATGAATTCTCTGAACTAACAATTCTAGGAACAACTCAGCTATATGACAACCACCAACTGTTTTCAGAATCTGCACAGAAGGTAGACAATGTAGCTGTGTTGCTCCATAAACAGAGAGTATGTGGGTGTCTCAAGGACACAGAGGCACTATTTACACTGGGCAATCTACTTGATAAATATAAAAGTGGCTGTTCTTGCTGCAAAGGCTAATCAAAAAAGCTCCCTACTAAACATGTAGCAGGGAGTGCAAAGCAGGCACAGGGTCCATTAGAGAAGTCCAGCCCCAGTCTATACACCATTATTAAAATTGCAGCTTTAAAATCAGGCCAGCAAAGCACTAAGAGGATATCAACTGCACCCTGCTGCATTACATTATGAGGAGCAGCTCTTGCAGATGAGAAAATTAGGCAGGGTGGTACAATGACTGCACTGTGATCAGATGCTGGGGTCATTTAGAGGCTCAGTGAAGACACACAATTGACTCCATGAGTGTCCAAACCAACCAATCTAAATGCATCAAGAAAATCTGGTATAGCTAAAAATAAAAAAAACCTTTATGTCAGTTCAGCCACAAAATCTCATTCCATTACCATGTATGTGAATTAACACAATTTTAGTTGAATTTTAATTAAAAATGGGATCACTGTGATCATGCATCTGGACTCCGATGTGGAATCAACTGGGTGTAATTGCATTGATGCCTGTGCACACACGTGGGTGCAGCCATGTTTGAGCCTCTCATTCTCTCCTGATGATGACTTGCTATTTTCCTTTCCACCATTAAATTCGCATCAGGGTTTAGCCTGTTCATGTAAAAACTGCTTATCCCTTTTGACATAATAAAATTAGCTTTTAGATGCCTTCTAATCTATGATCAAAGGAATCTCAATTCTTTTTTTGATGGCAAATATCCACAAAACTTTTGAATTCGGTGAAGTTAACCACAGACTATATCCAGCATGGATGCAGCTGGATGACTTGATGAATTATACATTTAAACACGGGGGGTGGGGGTTGAGGATGAGATATAAGATTAAAAGCTGAGTTATTTGTAATCATAAAGATGCACAGGGTGTCATGCACTATGTGCACATAAATTGATTATGGCAACCCCCAGAGAAATAGACAAGGGGCAGCGCTTATAGGCGGGTGGCTGCCGGTCTCTGTCCATGTCTGTGGTGCTGAAATAAAGACAATCATCATTTAACATGGTTTCCTCGCCCGTTCGTGTCCAGTTTACAGGGAAGTACATTTCTTTTTAGTACCCTTCTCTCATGAATGATCAAAACCTTGCTGCCACTGTAAAGACACTCAGTTATTCCACACACGCACAAGCGCACCATCCATTCATTGATCCATCCATCCATCCAAGGAACCGGCGGAGCGACCGGCCTCTACTCCCTTCAAACACAAAATAAGGGTACAACATGCAGCAAAAAACAGACAAATGTATGTATGTGTTGCAGGCGCTCTGGAATTGACAATATGGCTATGATGCGCAAATGTTTCAACATGCCAGTGAAAATCAGATAAACCTCTCCTTACCATCTCGTTCGCATAACTGTATGGCGTCCAAGCTCAGGTCCTTTATCATCCCTTCGCAGGGACTTAATGGACTGGTGATGTTGTGCGCCAAACCTGGTACCTCCATCTCTGCAGAAGAGCCTGGATGCTACTGCTGGTGAATCGCTGTCGATCGTTAAATATCGTCTATCGACTTTGCACAACAGCAGGCTTCTATCCACGATCGTCAAGGAAGGAGAAAAGAAAGAGAAAGAGAGACCGGTTTCCAGTCAGTCCCCTGCTCGTTCCGTAGCTCACAGCTCTCCTCTCCGTCTCCTGGGTGGTGCGGCTAGTGGCGCGTCAGCGGAATCGTCACGGGCGCGAACAGCACAAGCCGCCAGTTCGGGTTTGCAACGTGAGGCATAGCAGATTCGTTTAAATGTGTGAACCTCAAAGATATCAGTCTGCGCATTTATCTTTATTTTCTATTTCATGCGTTCCTGTTCCTGCGGCGCCTCTGTGCCATACAGTGAGCTTTCAGAGCCACAAGTGTGTGTATCTGTGTATTCTGCCGCGGGACAGTTGAACATGAATAGTTGAGCGGATTAGTGCAGAGACGTTCCGCAAATTCAATGGCTTCTTATGTAACCAGATTAGCTCGGTGTTCCCCCTCCGGTTTAGGTATGAATCTAAACCGTCCACACTCTCCTGTCCTTTTCTATTTCACATTCAACGTCATCCCAACAAGGGTCTCTCACATGTCCTTATTTGGTGAGGTGTAGCCCTCTCTCGCAGGAGCGCAGGTGCAAGTGGACCATACAATAATGAGCTGGGGGACGACGGCTCTGACATATTGCAGGACATAATGAATGAACAGCATCTGCGTTTCCATCTTATAGGCAACCCTTCTTGCATTTAATGGCACGTAATAAATGCACAACCCCCTGGGTGCTAGAAAACCATAAGCAATGCTTTGCGGTGGGGTGTGTCGGTTTGCAATTATCTACCCAGGACTACACCTCTTTATCAGTGGCACCCAGGAGCAGGACCTTTCATTGCCATCGCATGAAAACAAGGCATGAAAGGTCAAGTGCACAGGCAAATTGCGGCTAAACAAACACTCAAGGCTGCAGGCGCTTCTCACAACACCATTTGGCCATGGCAGTCATTTTCATTCTTATACAAAGCAGCGTTGTCTCCTCTCCACTCTCCATAGGGGAAGCAAGCCGTCCAGAGGAGAGGCGACAGTGAGTGTTTATCTATTCAGCGGACAACGAATCCTGCAGCTGCGCCTTTGGGACCCCTAAGTCATGCTGTTCAAAACGGCAGAGGGGGAACTGCAGCACTACAGGCTACATGCGAATTATAGAAGGGAAGCCACCCTAACTCAGCTACGTGTACTGACGCATGATCACATCTGAAGTTGGAACAGAGGACGTGATCATTTTTATATTTAAATTGTTCAGTTTATTTTTTTCAGACAGACAAAGTAAAGATAATTGATGAGCATGAGGATCAGAACATGGGGTTATTGCGGGCGTGCGAATTAAAATCCTGGTAAGCTCATAATCACGGTGACATTCAGATGCAGTAGGAAACATATCAGACGCACCACTGAAGGTCCGCATTTATTCCATTCTCAGATTTCACTTGGACAATGAATGCTGCATCTGGCTCAAATGTCCTGCCTGGGAAATACAACTCATTAAAAGAGAAGGTCAGTATGCTAATCACTCCCTGCAAACACACAGCCATCTGTGTCTGAGGAGAGAGGATGCTGCTAGATTCTGTATCAACAGAGGCAATGGTCTACAATTTGAAACCAAAGTTATTTGTGTAGGAAAGTTAAATGTAGCATTATGCTTTTAAATGTTTACCATATGAGCATGATTTACCAACTACCCCGGGCCCCCTGCTGATAGCTTGATTACTAAAGAGCTTTGCGCTGATGTCCGCAGATTAACACAGCATCTGTTTAATTGACTCTGTTTCCAATATCATTCCGGTGAGTGAGCTCATCAAAGGTCTATGGGCAGTGATCAAAAACATAAACAAAAAGAACTAATGGCCCTAATAGCAGCCTACACCAAATTTAAAAATCATCTTGACTATGTCGCCCTGTCTCCCTCCCCTTTCTCATTTCCCTTCTCTGCCTGCTGTGCTTGTCTGGTATGGGAGAGGAGGAGGAGGATGAGGCCGACCGATTCTGGAGGGTTCTTTCAATCCGTCCTCCTTGCCATCCCTCTCTCCACCCACCCGTATCCCCTCCAGCAAGAGTCATCATGTGTTAGCGTCAGTGTTTCCAGCAGCGCTGCAGGAGGACAAGGAAGAGTGACACTGTGTCCCATGTAACACACACCCAGCCAAGTTCACCTCCTCCTTCACATACATCCTCTTTTCCTATTCACGTTCCCTTCTACTGTCTTGTCTCCTTTTCTTTATTTGTTTTCCTACATTCTCTCTGCTGTGATGGGCTACTCGTTCTCTCATAAAGTGCATTACTTTGCAATGCCAGTGTGTGTATCTATGTACACTATATGCCATAGTGTGTCCTGTAGTGGAAGTCTACTCTGCTGTGCTCAGAGGCCACATGAACACACAGAGGCAGATGGAGAAATAGCAGGGAGAGTTAGTCTCAGAGAAGCCAGGCCAAATAGGTTTGAAAATAATAGGATGAAGAAAAAGAGGAGAGGAGTCAAACCCAAATCTCTCTTTTATTATATTTACTCCATGCTTTCTGTATCTTTCTCTCTGTCTCTCTGTCTCTCTCTCTCTCTCTCACACACACACACACACACACACACACACACACACACACACACACACACACCCAGCCTGCGGTCACTACACATTACTTCTTATCCAAGGGGTCAGTTATGAGCCAGTTATGGAGCTCAGGCCACACCATTTTACATTAGCAGAAAACAATAGCGAGTCTCTTGAGCTCAATGTGTGTCTGTGAGTGGGTACCACAAACACATTTGTCTGAGGGAAGCCAATGATGTGTGTCATCAATTTGCTGTGTGAACTCAGGCCTTAGCCTGGCTGCAGTTTGATTGATAATGCCATGTGTGTCTCTGGGTCTCCAAATGCAATCCCAGTTTATCTGAGCTTTTCAAGAATGAAACGCCTTCACCCTCCATCCTGTTGTTAAAGTAACAATCAGATCAGTGGAGGTCAATAGGTTTAATGCCCTCAGCCAGCTGATTCAGTTGAAATGGGAAAAGACAATAAGGTTATGAAAAGTGAGATTGTAGATTGATCTATATCCATATTTGAAGTTAATAAGACATTGAGAGGCAAATTATAAAAAAAGTAATACAAAAAGGCTATGCTGCTTAATTTCTTCTAAGAAACAGCCATGAAGGCTCTGTGTATTTTCAGTGTTAAGATGTTCAGTTTTCATCAATGGCATTATTACCACACAATCTCAAACTGACATGTTACTGAATGCTGCAGATATGCAAACAAACAGTTTATGTGTTAGTGAGATATTTGTATAAGAAAAAATTAACAAGGAGAAAACAAACACGTAGATAAACTCAATGAGCTGGACTTATCAGACACTGTAAGCATATTGTCCACTGGACAAGAGCCAGGTATGGTGAGATAGCAACCAAGTCACAGCTCTTCTCATTTACACCTTTCCTGGAGAGGCAAGCTGCCCATGAGAGCAATATGTGAAGCTGTGGACTCTACTGGTCATCAAGTGGGGAGGTCGCCAGGATGCAGAAAACATGCATGGTTGGTTAGGGATGAAAGCCCATAGTTCCTTTTCTCTGCAATTTAGCAGTCTTTCACTCTCGGTCTCTAACAAAAGAACATGAAATTGAAATGAGTCATGTTGGGGACTTGAGAATGATTGCCAGCTGTTCCTGCACACATAACTGCCCTAAGTGAGGTGAAGAAAGACTTTGATAGTCGTGATTTAACAGCTTTTCTCTGGAACTCTTATGCCTGTTGCATGTGGGATTGTTTTGTGGAGTACATCGTAAGTGTATTTGTTCCAGTGGTAGCTAAGGTCTACGTCAATGATTCTCTGAGTAAGTTAAAATTGAGATTTCATTATTGCTCGGATCTATTTATCATATGAGGAATTTGCAGCAGACACTATAATGAATGTTTTCTTAACATCCCTGAGCTCCTCAGAATAACATACAAGTATTTACATCCCATTCAGTGTTGTGGTGTTAACATGAAGGCGTTCCTGAAGCTCCTGTGGAAAATAATAACAGAGGAAGACAAAGTGAGTGAGTCACAAACTGCCACAGAACATAGTTCAGTGGCACCACCTGTTTCTGTTAAGGGCTCATTTGCATTGAATGAGAGGCTCTCTCTCTGTCTGTTCGCCATCTGAACATTAATTTTCTGACATAAACAAGAGAGGCCTGTGGATGAGGTTTGGAGCAGTTCATATGATCAGAATGAAATGGAAAAATGTAATCACAGACAAAAGGTGTTTGTTGCCTGCATGGGGTCACACACATACACCTACCTAAATACCTATAGTCTCTACATCTGATATTCAAAACTACAACTAAATATATATTACAGGTGATATATATACCTAATGTGTTAAAAAACAGACAATGTCTCTAGTCTCAAATGTTCTTTTTGAACCATTCTGTTAAATCCCACAAACAATCCACCAGTAACTTTGTCATGTTATGAAATATTTTCTAAACATGTAATAATCAGTTGCTGAATAACCTTTGTCTATGGTTCAGTTGAGGCCTGAGTCATTTTAAGTGGCAACACTGCCCCCTTGAGGTTTTCAATGATAGTGCCTGTGTTTTTGCCCTGCACTAATTCACTAATTTTGCTGAGCTGCTCATTATAAATTCACATTGTTATGGCTTACTGTCAATGTACCACAGCCAGGTGACAGAGTGCTGAGTTTATGACAATGACCTTACTCAGACAGAAGATATTCAAATATGAAGTCCTCAATTCATCATAGAGGAACAAGATTACATGACGGGGATAATGCCTAAAAAAAAAGAGCGGAAAATGGAACAAACCAAATACAAAAATAGTGCAAAAAAATTCTCTTAATAATTTTTACTTCTTTCATGGTCTAGTAGTCTGGTGGGCAGGACAGAGGTTGAAACAAATTGGTACTCATGCTTAACAGTATGTATTGTCTCTGCTGAGTCTCCATCAGTCACAGCAGATTCATTCTGTTGGATTAAGGAGATCCTGGCTATGCGGATTAGGCCTCATGTAGACATGCATGGCACCATAACCACATGGCATGGGACTGGGTTGTATCTCAACTTGCAGAGTATGTATGCGTTTTTGATTACAGTTAAGCCAGATAAAGTGAATGTAGTGTGTGGCTAAACAATCTCCTTGTAGTTATAAACCTCATTCTTTGTGAGTACTAAATTTGCCAGCAGTATTTTGTGGCATATATATTTAAAATGCACTGATTTTATAATTAAAAGCAGTAGCTGCAGCAGGGGCCTTTTATTCATTCATTTTAATACTTCTGGAGTGCTGTTTATCTGCTATATGTGAACATTCTGGAAGAAGCAGGGTTATGCAAGCCTGGATTTCCCGTAATCTGCTGTCATCTTCCTTCCATTCTGAGACTATGGAAGAGACACTAATGACGATTGTGGACACGGATGCTTTGTCCGTCTTGACATTTCTGTGTGATATGCAGAAAACAAAAGCAAAAGAGGGACTTTGTTTGCATACATTTATTACATTCATAATATCATTTGAATGTTTGAACAAACTTTTTTTGCCTGCTTGACAGTTTCTCCAAAAAGTCCTGTTTATATCTGTACTACAATACAGTCAGAATAACAATAGCATCAACAGATGCCACAGTGAACAGAGCTTTGGCCACACGGCAATGTTTATACACAAATTCTTCTCTGGAGCTTTGTGCAGAATTGTACCTTTCTCACACAAAAACAACAGTTGTATATGATGAAAAAGTACAAATGTTATGTATTACATAATTTCCTTAGTGGTTTACATTTATTATAAATGTACCATTTGATTGCAGTACAAAGACTCCTTCAAATAAATCCCTTTGGGAACAATAATATGACTAATACAACAAATCAAAGACATAATTGTGAAACTATTCTATCAAGGGCAAAGACAAGACAAGCTGGCAGTAAACGTTTCCACTTGATGAGTCCCTTCATTGATCCATAATAAATCTGCAATAACATGCATCAGTATTTTTTTAAAACAACATTCACTTTATAAAGACAAGAACCTCTACTGCCCTCCGAGCAAACACATCTGAACATGGTGAGGGATGAAAACAAATGTCTGCTAGGCAGGAACACGAGTCACAGCACTGGCAGAATCAGTGCTCAACAGTTTTAATGTAGTACCATGATGAGTAGGGGCGAACCGGCCCCGGGTTTCCATTCAGGATAAAGAATCCCTCTCCATAGCTTTCTCTCCTTTCAACTCTTTTCTTAAGACTTCAAAGAAAAAAGAAAATAGACAACTACCTGGTTGGCGTCGGCAACCATGTCAGAATATTATTTAGTATAGTGTTATTAACTTGACAACCACATTGAGAATGGCTCAAATCAGATGCAAGGGAGGGTGGGAAGTGGTTAAAGGCAAACATTATAAACAAGTCACCTTAAAAGGGAACCATTGCAAACATCAAAGAGAGGTGATAAATGGTCTGTTTGAGAGGATATGAAGACTGCTTTTTCTTTGTCATAATTAAGTTTGTCCAGATAAATGTCCATACCATGAACTGTGACAATTTCTAAGGAGCGTTCTGTACATACCTAATAGATTTTATACACTACTCTCATTTAAACCAGCTTTTACACTTAATGAACTGCAAATACAAAACAAACAAAAACTAACAAAACAAACAAAAAAACTTAAAAAAAGAGGCATTTAATTGCACTTGATACAAAACGTGGAAGATGGATCGGCATGTGGACTAAATCCTCAGATAAATCTTAAGATCATCACACAACACCCCCCCCCCCCGTTATCTAAAGTTAATGAACGGTTGGAAAAGGATGTTTTCCTTTTGAAACACATGACCGAACATAATATCAGGGCCCAGAACAAACATGAGCTTTGCTTTGCATGCATAATCCTGTTACTTCATTAAACACTGCTTAACCAGGTTTTGTGGATATTAGATTGCAAGACTGATACTAGAAAATTCCAGATTTGTTTTCATCTTAAATCTCACAGTCCTTCTGATGACTTTGGTTCCTTATTTGTGTATCTTGTAGAAATGCTCATATGAAACCAACTTGGCTGTGAATATACTGGTTCTTTGTGTGATGCACCTCCTATCTGGAGAGTATGGTCAGACAAAAATATTAGTGTTCTTAACGAAATATCTCCCTGCTGAAAAACTACTTATGTACATTGGCACTTTTTCGCTACAAAGGCATGGCCTTGCTTTGTTAGGAGGTCTTTCCTTGCTCTAAATGTAACAGCCAGTGAATAGGAAGAACAAAAAAAAGGCACACTGTTCTAGCATAGCAACTCATCTTCCGGATACATAGGGAGTGCTCTGTGAGATTTTAGGCACACAGAAGAGGCCACAGGGAGGCCAACACTGACAAACAACAGATGAGACAATAGACCATGTACTATAAACAGAGAAGGAAAACCACAGAAAGATGCCTGTTGACACAATCAGAGAGAGGCCTACAAAGCCTAGCCTAACTGCCTCTTGTCTCTGCTGCTGTCTAATGGCACAGCCATATTACGGCTCCACAGTTTAAAGGGCAGAGGAAAGTAAAAGATACTAATAATCTAATTACAAAAATCATTCATGAACGTATAAAAAAATACATATGTAAACTGATTAACATTAAACATCCCACCCATTCCCCTAAAATAGTAATAAAAACTAAAAATAAAATCATAATGCAATATGACTACAAAATATTTGATTTTTTTTTGTCTTGAAATAAGACACACAAATAGACAGTTGGACACAAACACTGACCTTGGAGGAATGTCCCCCAATCAAAATACTTAAGGCAGCCAAAGGTCAAATGCCACAATTTCCTTTGGTATATGTGTTAAAGTTGATGAAGTCCCATTTTGGTGTGCTGGTGTATTTTGGACATCATTTGGTGGTGCCCTAATCTCACTGGTTAAGTGCTTACATTTGGCTTGGTAGAAAATGCATCTGTGCTTTTAGTCAATAAAAAAAATGCATAGTTATCATTATTTCAATCTAAGGAATTAGGCTCTCACAGGCAAAAGTCTAGTATTATTAAAGTGCATGTCACTGATACAACAGCATAATACAAATGCAGGTAGTATCAATGTGTAAAATGATGTACTAATCATTCTGCCTGTTCCCTTAAACAATAAGTGGACAAAAATACTGGACTGTACCCTTCTTCGGAACCATAACAACAACCTTCATATATAAATGCTCCAGATAGGCTCTATGGCTCTATAAGGAGTGAACACTGAAGCTCATCTGAAACATCCCTTTTTTCTTGTTGGCACTTCAGGTAAAACTATGGCTTTTTAATATATATTTATACTATATGGCAACGTCAACATTTTAAACAGTCTTAACTCAGCTGAAGCTGAAAGAGGGTAAACAACCACTGAAACCTGGGCTGCTGAAGCACAGAAAGATTCTGGAGGCTGGTTTCCATCATGGACGGTTCTGGGAAGGCCTGGAGGTCTGGAGGCACCTACCATCGCCCGCTGATGCTGGCCATGTCTGCGTGAAACTGACGGGAGAGGCGGCCGCTCGCGCCCCCTTCCAGGAAGGAGGACCTGATGGGTGGCTCAAATAGCTTCCTCCGGTTCTTGTTTAGTTCTGTAAAAAAACAAAAACACGAGCACCCCAAAACATCAGTGGCAGCAAAGGTGATGGTAACATTCTCCTAGTGGTTATTTGGGAGTGAAAGTAAATACTCAAGAAAATAAATAAACACAACAAAATGCGCATTTTAACATTTCCTTTTAGCCTCAATTGATCAACAATGACAAGAAAATTGTATTCAAAATCACTACAGGATTGCTTAGATCAAGAAAAGCCATGTTTGATTCCATCTGGTTTTACACAGCAGCTTGAACAAAATGCTTTCATAAAAAGTGTCAGAAGCACACTCTGGCATCTCTGAGTTATTCATATGATAGCCACCTTCTGTCGCTGCCAGCATAAACCTTCAATTTGATTACTGGAGACAAGCAGCTCACTCCAGCAGCTCTTTTTACTGGCAGGAAGTTGAAACCTGGATTGTCAAGACAAGACAAAGAGGCAGACATAGACGTGCGTTGTTTTGGAGCCCAAGAGTCCTTCAGCAGAGATGAAAGTTGACCTGTACTTGGCTGAATCGTCAGGCAGCGAAACCAATTCTGGCCTTGAATCCCTCTGCTTCCTTAATAATCAGAGCACTGACCTCGCCATTTCCCCTTGTTGGTCTCACTGTCAACCCTGGCTCTGGTCTGAGGTTTCTGAACTTTAACAGAATTTCCATGGCAGGAAGCTCATGATCCCATGATTAACTTACGCAGCCTAACAGCTCCAGCTATTACAATGTCCAAAATATGACATCAGTAATCAAGTGTGACACCGACAACATTCACATGGGACCCAGTGCAACAACAGGACAGAGTCTACACCAGCATCACAAAGGCAGCTGGAGCAACTGGAGAAATACCAAAACTCTCATGTGAGAAGAAAGTGCCTTAATCCTATTTACTGGTGAAAACATGTTTTTTGTACTTTTACAAGATACATTTGTTACAACTGTACTGTCTTGAACTTCTACACTAGTCTACCACTAATAAGGGCCACCAAAAGCCTTCAAATCCAATGGTTGGCAGTGAAGATGTCCTCTGTCACTTGGAGTACACTTTTTGCCTATTGCTGGGCTCCACTCAGGATTTTTGCCGCGACAGACAAAATAGGAAACATGAATGAAACACATAAGCCAATTTGAGTGAACTGCCTTCAGCAGGAGTGAGCTGGCCGGATGAGTCTCCAGCTGGTCTCAGCGATTATCAGCACAAAAAAGGACTTAAGACAGGGGTCGTATGAGGGTATCTCCGTACCGTATCTCCCTTTCTGTTAACGTGTTTTTTTTTTTTGTCAATTTTGGTTTGCTGGACAGTTGATAGCAGAGGAATACAGGGATGAGGTACCTGAGATGGCAAGCAGCATTTTCCTGCGGGCTCCAAAGGTGGTGATGCCCAGTTCCTTCAGGTCCTGGTCTGTCAGAGTCAGGAATGTCTGGAGGTCAATCTGGAAGCAGCAACAAGTCAATTTAACCCTACTAACAGCACAATTCATCTAATAGGAGACATTCAACCAAAAAACAAGTGGCACCCTAAGTACAAATGCTCATTAAAATTGCCAGCCATGACAGAGTGGAAATATTTAGCCAAGGAGCAGGACCACACCTCTATAACACCACTCCCAGCATTTCCATAAATACCCACTGAACCCATCTCCTCTTCTTTGCTCTCATATTGCAACCCTCTGCCTTATTATCACATTTTCTAAGGCATGCAGCTACTGTACATGCTATCCTCGAATAAAAATGTCTGATTGCTTGTTACATATACAATATGGACATTTTATTTAAAAAGACACTATAATGCAACTTACAGCAGTGTACTTTAGAAGTCAGAGGAAGTATAAATTTGCCCATAAATTGTGCAAATAATGTAGGCCATTTTTTACCCAGACATCTTTTCATCTGCAACTCATAGCTTTAGCTTTAATCAGCATGCTAACATAGTGACATTGCTAATGATTAGCATTTATAATGTACCAGTTTCACCATCTTAGTTTATTGCAGTGGTTCTCAAACTGATGAGAGTTCTGATGTGTACAGCTGAGGCTGATGGCAATGCTATTAGTTCTGCATGTATTTGGTCCGAAGTATTGGACAGATTAACATTTCTATCTTATGACTGCTACAGGGAAAGTTAATGGATCCCTGAAGGCATTAAAATTTTGTCTGTAGCAGCGTTCATGGCCACTCATGTAGTAGATATTGATTTTCAGACCAACTGACAGACACTGCCATCCCTAGAGCCTTGCTGGTAGCGTGGCTAAAAAGTGTAATTTCTCTACAATTTTTGAAAATAGCAGTGCCTGTCTTCAGTTCGACAGTCCCCCATTTAAAATCCTAACACTAGTAGAAGTGGGTTCACATTCTACGCTACCTCTTGTTGCTGGAAGACGTCTGTGTACTTTCCCAAACCCAGCTTGCTGAACAGCTCAGGCAGGTCTGAGCCTTTCAAAGAAGAGTTCAGGCTGCAGCCGTTGCTGCCAGTTACCGAAGAGATGCAGTCCATGTAGTTGCTGCTGCTGAGGTAATGCTCCGCAGCTGTCCATCAAAGGAATAAGGCATACAGGAAAAAACACAAAATGATGGTAACTTTGAGGAAAGCAAAAAAACAGCAATGATTCACTCACATCTGAGCTATCACTGACAAGTCCTACAAAGAAACAAGGAATATTTAGTATGTGATGACACACTTTTGAGTAGATGGTTTTTTATCTTGAGTATAGCCTATTCTTCATCTGTACTCTTGCTTTCATAGTTGACCAATGCAATCCTTTAAAAGTTTCAGTGCTTTTCAATGTAGCATAGACACTACAGAAATATGCTGAACTGACCAGATTTGTTCTGCTTCCTCTTTGGGCTGCTGACAGCGGAGGGGAACTCGGTGTGACTCGGCAGGCCGTTACCATTTCTATCTCGCCAGTTGTCAGAGTCACTGCCATTCCCAATGCCTTCCCGGCTGCTGGATCGAGACAAGGACAGCGGGGAACCCTAATAGAGAAAAATCCAAACATTCAACAAGGAGTTCTGAATGTCTGCTGAGTTCTGAGTGACTACATTGCACATCTTCTATATTATACACATAATGACGGTAAATGCCAAAGGTGAACTTATTTATCAGAGATGATGAGAATGGCTGAGGAACACTTAGTCTGATGTAGTCAGTCTTAGTATGTCTGACCTCGTAGGTGGTGCTCATGCTGGGCTTGTATGAAACATGATTGGCTCTCCGCAGCTCCTTGATGGTCTCAGCTGGCATGGACTTTGAGAAGCCCAGACCACTCCAAGTGTTCGTAGGGGTCCGCACCTCAGTTACCACAGGCTTCTTTAACATAGCTGTGTGAATAAAGACATACAGTGATGCACAAATACACCAATACAGAGATACAACCAAACAACATATCTTGCAGCTAAAAACTACCCTATATTACCTAAAGGTAGATAAATAAATTTTTACACACCGATTACAATGTTACAAGTGGTACATGTATCTACTTTTAGCATATTGTATTTTAGTTTTAAGTTTAAGAAATGTAAATTATATATTATGGCCATTACAAAAACTTCTATCCACAGAGATAAAACAGGGAAACTGAGTCCTCTTTGAGAGATTTTCAGGGGACACACTAACTGTTGTTGGACTTACTGGCATGTGTGACATTTCAATTATTATACACATTATATGTCTGTCTTCACACAAGGCTAAATTATGGGCTCATCCACACATGTCAACTTACCTTTGGTTGCCAACAGCTTTTTCTGTTCATAGTCAAATGCCTGAAAGGACAGCAGACCGTTTTATTCCTATATCCCAAAACCCCCACAAAACTGAGTTTTATGTGCGTGTTGGATGTGTGTGTGTGTACCTGCATGTTGGCGAAGGAGGTCTGTGGTCCCAATCTGATTCTCTCCCTCTCATTAAACTGTGCTGCCCTCTCAGCTGCACGCTCGCTCCCGGGTGCCCTCTTATCCGCCACAGGACTGTCTGACGAGCTCGACTCGGCGTCCGAGAGAAGACAGTCAGAACTGTTTGGATTAAATTGAAAAATATAGTATCGTGAGTGAGTGAAGAAAATCCATCCTAAAAAAGGCTGTTAATGTTTCCGCTTCATCAGGTTTGACTGTTTACACGTTTTTATTATTAAGAAACAGTTGTGATAACCATGCTGTTCAAGGTGAGTGTGAGAAACCCAGTCCATATGGTGGCTAATACCAACTTAAATCTCCATATAGAACAAAATAGCAACCTCTGACAGTTAATGTGTTATCTTCTAGTGTTGTCTTTTAAAAATAAAATCTGTATGCTTGGGTTTGATTCCACTGAATGCTATTTCACCTCAGTGTCTCTGTGGCTAGAGGACTGCCAAACTGTAACAGCGTGAGCTGTAAATGATCTCAGAAGGGATGCTAAACAGTAACAAGACGAGCGGTAAATGATCTCTAGAGTCAAACATACTGTAGATGGGAGTTCTTGGTGCCCTGCAGGAGCTCCACAGCCTGTCGTTTCCCTGATGATGTCTTGCATGAAGTCAGCATCTGTTTCAGCTCGTTCCCATTGGCTGAGTGTGAGGGGCTTCTGGGCATGCCCACTTCCACAAATGTGTCAGAGCCTGAAGGAAACAAACACAATCATATTTTGATTATCCTTTTCATTTCAACTCTTAAATAATGTGTAAACACAGAGACAGAGTTTACAGCTGCTATAGAAAATCCACAATATTATGACAACAAAAAGCTGAAATACTTCATGTTTCATCTCACTTTTCAATTTCTGCCTTGCACAGGCTGTTTCAGTAGTGACTGGATCACTCAGTGTAAAGGAGTGTGTGTAGCTTGGTCGGCGTATGTATGTGTGTATGTGTTAAAAAAGTGTGACAAGTCTCAGTGGGATCCTGGATGAATTAAAAACGCCGCAGCTGTAATTAAAGTACTTTTACCCGGCTACTCTTTCAGCCTGAATGTGCTCTGTATAACAGGATGTGCCTGTGTGTGAGTGTATGCACGTGTATATTCACGAATATCTGGATGTGCATGGTGTACTGTGTAGCGTAAAATAATATGTCAGTCAATCTAATGAAGCTCTCTGGGGTTTAACGTTTGAGCAATCCCCCCGCACTCCCTCATTCCGCAACGTAGAGTCGAGTCAGACTGGGCGAGCCAGTCCAAATACATTTTGGGACACAGGAGGAGGTAAGGGAGGGAGAGGAAACCTTACTGGGATGTACCACACTGGGGGAGGACCAACTCAGAAAACAGCAGGGGAAAAACGAGACGCGTGAGAGTGAAAGTTTGAGGGGAAAACCACGAATGTAAGACACAGAGGAAATGAGGGCCTTTCTGAACCGCTAGGAGACCAGCAGTTAATACGTCTCCGTTTCAACACAATAAATGTAGTCAGAGGGAGTATGAGGTTAGGAGGACAGTATAGAGAAATAAAAAAGGGCATTTTCCTCAAAGTGGGTTTAAGGGTTACATAAATCTCAAGTGGAAAAGCTTAAATTGGACATTTATGTTAAGTCTGCAAGGCCGTGGTCCAGCAGCGTCAAAAATGTTAACAGCTCCAAAAATTTGTCTATCCAAGGTTACAATCACATATAAATCACAAGATTTTAAATGTGTATTTAACATAACTCTGACTCACAAGAGGGCAAGACTCAGGCTATAAGTAGACTTTAACAATTAACTTCTTGAGTGAGCTGAAAGTTCTATTTAAAAAAAACACTGACTATAATTTCCTTGGCCAAAGAAAATGCTTGAGAATAAAGAAATTATTTTACAAAGGGTTAAATATTCTACCAGTCACAAAGGTAAGGTAGACATTACAGAGGATGAGTCAGTGCAGCCTGAGAACTTGAAAATGTGAACAGCATGTCCTTGATATTTTGAATAGGAGATGATGTTTTATGATTTTTTTGGTGTGTACAGTAGCCTGCAAGTCAGATTTTGGGCTGCATATATGGATGGCAGATGACGGAATTTACATCATGCAAACCCTCAATTCGGATCATGTCATAGTTTTGAGTTACGAATCGGATAATTTTTTGGGTCAGCAAAAAAATAAATAAAAAAGGTTAAGGAAGGTTAAATTCATTTTTAAAGGCTCTGATATAGCTGCCTCTCTGTCAGTAGTCTCGCTCATTGTCTGATTGGTTACACGTCACAAATTCCCCAAATCACAGCCTACTTGGGATTCACTCAAAGGAGGCGAAAGTGCCGGCTTTTAAAATCAGTCGCTCTCCCCTAAAACCATCAAATCACTGTGCTTCAGAGTTAGACATAGCATGCATCTTTCTTTTCTATTTTTCACTGCAATGCTTCATCCCAATATATAAATTAAAACTTAAAAGTACAGCTGCAGTAACTGTTTTACATACTATGATGATTAAACTTTGTAATGAAACCGTAGTTCACCTGTATGACAAACTGTGGGGGGGGGATCCGTACAGATCAACTACGAACCATTAGACCACTACCAGATAAAGTATAGCTTGCTCTTTCAGCACACACCATAACCCTACTTTTATCTTTCTGAAAATGATAAAAAAAATAAGTTAGTTTTTACTATAGAATAAGAGCAATGATGCGATTTTGCAGCAAAAACTGTAATTTAGTCACTGAAAAATGCAACAACCACAAATAATGGTGATTTTGCACATAGTGTGTAGTTGTGGTTTTTATGAGTTAAGAGTGTATACCTTCATCTGGGCTGGACTTGCTGGACAGCGGTTCTGATGGATTGTGTCCACTGGCTTCCTGGACCGAGTCACATGGGGCTGGACTCAAAACAGTTTCTGCAAGTGACGCAGTTGCTATCCTCCCATAGACTGAGCCAGGATGCTATACATGCATGCACACACAGACGTACACATAAAGAGCAAGACACATACAGGACAAGTGAAATTCACAAACACGAAAGTTAAAATGAACTCAAAGTAATGCAGCATATAGTATATAAAATGGGCCAACCTTGACATGTCCATTAAGAGTGCAGGGGCCCTTGTTGCAGTCAGGGACTCCGTTGGGCTGCTTGTCTATGGGGGCGAGGCCAGGCGGAGGGGACGGTGTACTCTGTGTGTATCCCTGCACACTTGATAGTAGAATGCTACTCAGGGTGACCTGGTTGGCAGGGTGCAGCATCAGCTGAGATGAGTAGCCTGAAGTGGTGAAGGATGTAGCATTAACAATTAACTTTCGGTAGTTCATAAGGGATGTGTTTACAATTATCCCAGAGGCCTGTAGATTTCTGTCTATTCGTCTAACCATCTACCCATTTATTTAAAACATGACATCAATTGAAATTCTTGAAATACCTGAAATACCTGAAATAATATGGGTCCAGTACTTCCACCTTATAGTAAGATATAATCACACAATTAAAAAAGTACTCCACCGATTTAGTATTGCAGTCCGTCTTACCAATCTGACCAGTTAGGGGTGGCCGATATGGCCAAAATCTTTTATCAATACATTTACATGTACTGTAATTTTATATCACAGTAACGGTATATATTATGATACTAATTATTCTGTAAATTTAATTAGAAATGTTTAAATTAACCATCCCATACTAACACACATTTGATTATTTTCTTTTTATTCGGAACTTCCATAGAAACAAGTCTGCGTCAGGTAAGCTTAATTTTTTTCTAACTCCACACCTCCAGATTTGTTTTTATTTTCAAACTTGTAGTCTTCAAACCCAACCAATGCTGACTCAAGTGTTATCACTTGAGGCATTTATCTGATTTCCCCTAGTTCCCTCTGGAGCCACAAAAGGCTTTATACAACTCTTCCCCCCCCCCCTTGTAAACAGACTTTGATGTGTAATATCGGTGGAGTTCCCCATTATCTTCACCTTGAACGTACAAGTTGCTTGGGTTTTCTATGACATACAGTTTAAACTCTACATAGATAAAATACTTTTTCTTGAAAACTATATATATTGAAAGAGATCTTATAGAACCACAGGCCAATTTAATAAGAGAGACATTGGACAATGTACCAACCTTGGGTGCTGGTGAGTGAACTGGGCCAGAGGGAGGGAGAGGGTGTGGGCGTACTGGGGCTTGGGGTCTGCAGAGGGCTCATGGAGGAGTTTAAGCTGTTGAGGACAGCATTTGGGGCAGCAGAGTTGGTGAGGGAGTGGGGTGCCGTTGCACCCAGAAAACCTGAGAAGAACAGAAAGGAAAGGGGAAAGAAAGGACAGAACAGGAGATGAATAGATCAGTGGTGGTCCGGTCAAAGCCATTTTTCAAGCTAATCACACGTTACACTAAGGGACTCAAAAATAATCTTGGTCTTCCAGCTATTTAACTGGAATTCCATGAAACCGTCATCAATCAGACAGTAAGAGGAAGAATGCCTTACATTTCTACAAGGTCATGGATGCAAAAGTACATATCTAGTGTGTCCTCATACCCAATAAACCATGTTATTGAGAGCACCAACAATGTGGTGCTTGGTGTCTTAACCCAAACAAAGTGTATGAAAACAGAAAGAAGCAGGTCTGTGGCTTTAACAAGGGGCTAGTTTGGCTCCAGGAATAAGGCCAGGGATTCTTCTGGCAGACTGGCCTGTAATCTGAGGAAGAGAAGCATGTAGCAATTACTAAAGGCCAGGATGTGGCCGTCCACAGCTTCACCCCCGGGCCCCTGGGTTTAAACAAGACGGCATGAAACAATTTCTACTGTACTGGCACTTCATGGCACATTGTTTTGTGACCAATTTTTCAAATTAACTTTTCCCCCCATCTCATTTGGTGGGGACACAATAACATGAAATAAATGTTGTTTGAAAAAAAAATAAAAATAAACATCATTGAAATACCAAAACACATTCTCATCAGACGAGCAGATGAAACATGGTAAATTCTCTGTGCTAGAATTGCAACAAATTATCCACATAAAAACAGCCCCAAAAATCAGTGCTCTCTTACCACATATACCCAATATATTGTACAAATAGCTGCAGAATATAACACAAATAATTAAACTTATAATACAGATAAACTGTGATGGATCTGTTGTTATGTTGGTATGTGCTTACAGCCAAGAGTTACATCACGTCAGCATATTCTACTATCTGCTTTTCCTACTGCCATTGATGCATTACTCAAACCCTCATTTCCATGTTTTTCAAGTGAATCCAAAAACCATATCATATGAAAGCAAAAAGACAACTGGGGATAAATATTTATCCTGTAATATGATTTTTACAACTATCAACTAGTCCCCCCTTGGAAATGCACACCAAAAAAAAATACTGACATCTGTTCCAAGCAGAACTCTGTGCCTTCATGTTGAGGTCAATGCTGCAGAAAAACAAACTCCTCCGCGATTATAACCATTCATCATCCTATGATTCATAAGCTCACGATTCATTCAAAGTAGCGCAACCAAATTCGTACTGAGGTTATTTTCTGATGGTTGGCCGATCAAAGATTTGTACGTTCGGGACTCATTTCTTGGCATGAAATTCATACCATCACGGTGAGGCCAGTTCTCCAGACAAACAACTCCTACTGTAAAGCTTGTACAGAGATGATGGTGCCATGACTCACTGGCTGTGATTTATGTGGATGTTGAGTATCTGATTAAAAATCACTTGTACTCAGTGATTCAGTTAACCAGGTTAACAGGCTTTGAGGACATCTGACTCTGAGATTTCTTCAATGGATGTCTTCCTAGGAGAGACTACTCTGTATTGTGTGTGTGACTGGTAGAGAAGCGAATGACACTGATGTATGAGAACATTAGTTCCTCCACAAAGACATTTCATCTCTAACACATTTTGTGCAAGGAAAAAAGAAGGTCACTTCCTTCTTCGTGAATATATCTTTTTCCCCCATCACAGAAAAAGTAAAAGAAAAAAAACTTTCTTAACAAGCTAGACAGCGTCATTACCCAGATTACTCAGCCCCAGGCCAGCTGAGGCCAGGATGTCCAGGCCAACGGGGCAGATGAGGGACGGGGACGGGCCATTGGTGGAGGGATTCAACACCACAGAGGGTGAGGAGGACGACACGCCGTTGCTCTCCAGACCCAAGAGGAATTTTCGGGCTTCATACATGTTCACTGCATTCCTCTCCACGCTCTTGACTATCACAGACTGAGAGATGACAGGAGGGGTGGACAAGGAAGTAAAAGGAAAATGGGAAGGAGGGAAGAGAGCAAAAGGTGAGTGGCAAAAGAGAAGGTAGGAAAAAGGCATGAGAGAGAGGCAGAAAGAGGAAATGCAGGGGAGGAGCGCGGGATGGATTGGGTAGGGAATGTTGGCACCAGAATTAAGGAGGGAAAGAGAGGATGAGGGGAGACAAACATAAAGGGGAGGAAGGAAGAGGGAATTAAATGTAGATTAGAAGGATAAACATTGAGGCAGTGTGGGAGAGAGCAAAGTTTAAGAGAAAGCATTTCTTAATCAACAGCATAACATACCATATCTTGCTCTTTGATACGAATGAAGAGAATACGAGGTGATGCTAGTTACTCAGTGACTATTATACTACGAGGCAATAAATCAACAAATAAATTATAAACAGGAATAAATCAAGTAAAGAATTAAACAGGAAAGATTTTAAATCAGTGAGAGAAATTACTTTTTTCACCAGAAACCCTGCCCTTCATAAACATCAAAGAAAAATGAACGTGAGTACAAATCACATCTTCAGCATCTTCAGCGAGTTGAGCTTTTGAAAAATGGATTCCAATCACGATCAGTCTCGCCAATGCGTGTGTGCGAGCGTGCGTGCACACACACACACACACACACACACACACACCCACCCTCCTTTATAGGTCTGCCAAAGTGCTGGGGGAGCACATAGGCTACGGCATACATTTGGACGGGCCTTTTGAATTACTGCTGTCACCTCGTTAAAATGTTTAAGTGAAGGGTTCTTAAGAGGATCTGGGCTGGGTCAGTGTTTGCACTGGCACCTCCACACCAGTCCCCACAAGCCTGTCTGGTTTGGGCACTGAGCCCTGGCTCAGCCTGGGATGTGGGCACCTTGAAGAGACAGTCAGGGCTGGGCCAAGTGGTGAAATATGATTAGGAACATTATGTGTTGTAGAACAGTAGACCATGAGTAACATTAAAAGGTTGGCTTTGAATGTAACACAGGTGTATGTTGCTGTAAGCCGTTGCAAATTAATATGGAGCTCAACATATTTCACTAATACAGGCTTTATTTTTTTATTTACTACTGACAAAACATGCAAATCAGGAAAGTTATTTTTTAGCTGGAATAGCTGAGGCATAATACAAAGATTGAGTGTTCCCGTCCAGGTCAGGAGAAACATGTCTGGCAGGCTGAGTGGAGAGCACACTTTGATTCCCCACTGTGGCCGATGTCGATGTGCCAAAACTCTTCTCAGTGTTGGTATGGCATGTTTCCCCTCTGTATATGGTTCCATTTTTTCCTTTTAAATTTCATCAAATAGTGATGAAATGTGACATGGCAATATATAATTTATTTCAGTGTCATGCTGTGACATTTGACGGAGTAATTCTCAAAAGGAACAGTGGCTTACTTGTTTCTTGATTGTCTTTTTCCCCTGTATGTGACACAGCATTTGAACAAGTAAGACAGCAGTTTGTTTTTCTAAGGGTGAAAAGTTAGGATATGGTTCCTTCTAAACTTTAAGGTTTAGTGGAGGTTTAGGTTTATTGGCAGGGCTGATTCATTTTATTAATTTTGTCCATTGTATCCCCTAACATTTTAACTTAAAAGGTACATGTGTAAGTATTAACAATATCTGTCGAATTCATTCTCCAAATATTATTTTCTATAGAAATCAACATATGAATCCATTTTGTACAAGTGGAAACAGTGAAAAAAAAAAGAGTCAGGGGCATCATCAATGTTATTGCATCCTCAATGCCTGCATCCTCAGGGAAACATGAATGTCTGTACAAAATTATATGGCATCCGTCTAATAGTTAGATATTGCAGTCTGGATGGAAGTGATTGGCTAAAAATCGCCTTAAAACTTTCCCTGCTGCGTAAGCCTGGTGTCCTACCTTGCTGGGCTGTTTTGGCTTTGGTTTGATGCTGATGAAGACATCCAGCTGCTCCATTAGTGCTGTGATACACTGGGGCTCCACCTCAATGTCCTCTTTAATGTCAAACATTAACACCAGAGGCAAGCAGCCCTGTGGAGCAAACACAAAACAACATTTTTTTTAATTTTTTTTTTACATTGGCTGCAGATTAATATCTTTCAGAGCCTTAGCTAATATATTGTAACATATCTGTGTCCCAATATATGTCCCAATAGGGTTTTTCTCATAACAGTAGTAAATGTTCCAGTATACTATATCATCTGTAGACCTACATGTTAGCCATACCAATAAATACAAGATTCACTGCTGGGTTCATCCCACACAGAGCTTGGGAAATTCCGCCAAAAGCAATCTGTTTTGCATGATCACCACCACAAGCGCCACAGACATCTATATTTTGGGCCGAGTGCTGGACAGCACTCCTATTGTGAGTGGGTGTAATTAGCAGCAGAGTATAGGGCCAGGCTGGCTCTGACAGGGCCTGAGATTGAAGCTGTAATCTACAGTCTGGCTGGAAGAAGCCAAATCACACAGTACACTACTGAGAACAGGTCTTCTCTCCCCCTCCTGTGCATCCACACGGCTTCTACTTTCAGAGCAACTCTCCTTAATCCTCTTTACACCCATCTTTTTTCCCCTTCAACCTCCTCTCCCATCCCCTGCTTTTATGCTTCACCTTTCCCCTCTAACTCTTCTCTCATAAATCGTTTTTCACTCTCTCACTCAGAGTGAGAGGTTCCTTCTTGTGTGTCCAGACCAAGAGAAAGTTTTGTTTAGTCACTGCAACAACTTTGGCATTTGCTAAATGTCTTTGGGGCCAAATGGGAGACCGCAGACAAAGAGAAGGCAGCTCTAGCAGAATTACTGCCCCACATTATGGATCTCCAAACAGAAAGCCAACGCTGTTTACGGCTGAGATGTCTTATATGCACCAGCTCGGCAGAAGCCTTTGCCAACGGTAATTAAACAGCCATCACTTTTACACATTTTCTGAAACAGACATCTCATTATATTCCTATGTAATTCAGATAAGGGTAGCCTCAGCGGTCACAGGCAAAAAGACAAGAATTACCACAGAGCATTTTTAACCAACAGAAATTTAAATGTGAGGCGCTTCATTCCTGGTCCAAAAACTAATGGTAATGTGCTGACCTCTGAATTACAGACAGAGCTGAAATTTAAATCCACCAAAATCTACTGTACATGCAAGCCAAACCATTACAATTAACACCAATAAGGATAATCTGTATATAGAGAGGCCATCAAGAACTCAATGCAAATGTCCATCTCACATGCAGGTATGCGGCTATAAATCTGGCAGCCTAACCTTGAGTGGGCTACAGATTGTTGTATAACTGGAGATTTCAACAGCATGAGAAGGGCCAAGCAAATCTCTCCCAAGGCTATTCAAAACCCCCAAAGGCAATCTTGGTTTACTTCTTAAACCCCATCTCAAAACCCACGCATCATTCACACATACCATGATGATGTTAGTGAAACAATGACATCCATTATAGCTACCACACAGAAAATGGAATCTGTATATGTTAGGAATATATTGCCAATGTCAGCTCTTTACCACAAAAACTAAGCTTTGCAGATTAAAGTAATTGATTTCAATAGGCAGAGGCAAATAAACAAAACACACACAAGGTACACACCATGAGGTACTGCCGTGCCAGGCAGACTGATTCAATGGTGCCCTGAATGTAGACTGTGGATTTCTTCTGGGGGCTGTTGGGGTCAGGGAAGTGGATCTGGGCTCCAGTTCTCTGGGTGATGTGCTTGATGTTGCTTCCATTGCGGCCCTTCATGAAGAGGTGGTGCTGAGGTGCGATGTCCAGGTGGGTGGTGACTGAGATGGTGCTTGCCAGGCTACCAGCCAGGTGCTCCAAAAGCAGTGCAGTACCCCTCTAGGGAAAGACGGATAACAAGGTAATTGACAAAATATCTGAATATATAAAGATTCTAATATTTTTTTAGCTGAGGCTGATGGGAATGTCATTAGTTTTGCAGGTTTTTAGTCATAAATCAGTATTGGAAACATTTTTCACCTGATGGTGGCGCTAGATAAAAAGTCAGAGGATCACCAAAATCAGTTGAACACACAGTCAAAGAACCATAAATGCTTGTACAAGATTTTATGCAAAATTATGCAGTGGATTTAGATCCAACCAAAAGAATATTTTCATAATTAATTCATCTGTTGATTATTTTTTGATTAATTGTTTAGTCTGTAACGAAGAGTTAATGTCTTAAAAAAACAAAATTAAGAACAAAGCTGAAACAATATTTCATTTAGAGCAATAGCCAGACCACATGACAAACTCAGTGAATGTAGTAGAAGTAGAGCCGTGTTGCCCATTTCCCACCAGAGCCTTCTGTATAACCAATGGCAGCTATTGTATTTTCCACTGCATCTGCTGGCCAGTTGAACAGTCTCATTCCTTGCTGTCTCTGCTATGCCTCTGCAAGCCAGTAAGTCATTTCCAGTGTGCAACAGGAATTCATACACTGCGGCCAGCATAACAACAATCCACAACGGTTTCGGTAATCCTTGAAGGTGTTCCAAGGGTCTTACACCAACACATAACATAGCACACATACTCCTCTAATCCTCTAGTCTACACATGGCATGCTTCCTAACTCTGACTGACCCCTCAGACCTACCACACGCTCAGGGGCTATGCTTCTGCATACATACATATTCACTATACACAGAACACATGATCCAAATTGAAGTGCACGGGGATACACAAATTCAGAGACTCGTATGCCAAATCCAGGCACTGGCAAAGTGAAATAAGTTGCATATTGTGGAAAAAAGTGAGTTGTAGGTATGACTAGGCAGGCATGATGAGAAGACTCCTTGGCAGGTTTTAACTGGCAACACTCAGATGCCAGTTGAGGAAGTGCATCTGTGTATATATACACACATATGTAAAATTTACTTTATGTTTATGCATAAACAAGCTGTAGAGAGCAAACACTGTAAGAAATTCCAAAATACATATCAAATAAAAAGTTAACTCAGGAGACTTCTGGACTTCCTAGTAGAGCTGTGAACGAGGTTCTCTCTCCTATTGGAGAGCTGACCCAGCAGCCGTCCAGTTTAAGCGACCAAACATCTCTCAGCACTCTCTTGCCCCTG
Organism: Micropterus salmoides; assembly: GCF_014851395.1. Lineage (NCBI taxonomy): Eukaryota > Metazoa > Chordata > Actinopteri > Centrarchiformes > Centrarchidae > Micropterus > Micropterus salmoides. The sequence continues at coordinate 19,642,917 of NW_024041373.1, forward strand.
TGGTGCTGAAAGTAATGAGGCAGTTTATACGAGAAAAGTGAGGAACACTGACAGTGTTGGTGGGCTTTGACATAGTGCAGCTCTGGAAACCATTTCCTGGTCCGTGGCTCGCCATGTAAACGGTAGGAGAAGAGTGAGGGTATTAACTCAAATATTGTTACACTGAAATGACTGACAAAGACTGCACAGTTCAGGGTTCAGTTAGTTATTCAGCCATCTTTAACAGGTCATACACTGGCTATAAGGAGGGTTGAACTTATGACATTTATTATACGGTCTCTTAAAATTTTCAACCCACTTTGAAAAGGGAAAATACAAACTAAAACGGAATTTATACAGCTGCTATTTATGCAATCAACGCAGTATGAGGAAACAGACAGATTTCTCTAAAATGGAAATTGGAGCATTAGTGCTGAAATAAACTGATGACTGAATTGGCCAATTAGTACCGAAGTTGTGGGCTTATTTAGAATTTAATCTAGCGCTAAAACATTTAGTCAATTGGCAGAAAATGAATTGACAACAATTCTGACTTGATTGGTTAATTGTCATTTTTCAAGCAAACCTTACAAAAACTGACTGGTTCCCGCTGTCACCCTGGGCTCTGTGAAACTGTAATGAGAATATTTCACTATGTTCTGTAATAGACTAAATAATGAATGGAACAAAATGTAGGATTCACCAATGCCATACATAATTATGTTTTAACATTTAGATAAAATTTTCTATGCAATAACCAAGGAACAGAAAGAACCGATCATTCCATTCAATCAACACCAACAACCAATATTCTCATCCAAATTACGAGACCCTCCTCACCTTGACGGCGTTGGTGTTATTCTGTGAGCCACGAACCACGCCGGTGGCCCTGTAGAGGCGGGTCGGGGGCTTGAAGGAGACTGTGAGGTTGTAGGTCTGTGAGATGTGCTGCACAGTGGGGGAGCTGGGGTCAGACTGCATGATGGCAGGAAGCTCGAAAGATAGCACAAGAGGGAGCAGCTCCTGCAATATGGAAGGACAGAAGGAGAGAGAGAGGAGGGAATAGAAAGTGACATGACAGTGACAGAAAACCATCATATTTCTATGAACATGGTGTCAATGACACGTCATGATGGCTGATGAAATACTGCAGTATGTAAAGTTGGATAGCTTATCATTGTGCTGCCATTGCTGCTGTGAGAAAATAGGGAAATAAAACACGCGGACCAGATTTCTTAACAAAATCAAGGCATGGTGTAGCGGCTTACATCACAACATATTTTCATTCAGACTGATTAAGACCATTTGGACACCAAGTAAAAACACAGCATAACAGGGTGATTTCTTTACATAGTGTAGACTTATGTGATTTGACGCACAGACATAACAACCTTTGCTTTAGCAGAATGTGGCAAAACTTGGCATGTAAATCTGTCAGCTGAAATAAATCTGAAGAAGTTAATCAAACTGAAGTCAGCAATAAGAGAGAGACTCCCTTTGTTACACAAAATATGCTACAGCATACTGTGGTGGTATCACCTAGGAGATTTATTTAAACCTTATGGCTAAACGGTAAATTCTGCAAAGCATCAGTGGTCTATGGTTCATTCTCATACATTAATTTCATGTTACTGAATCAAACCACAGGACTAGCAACAGACATCAGCTCATGACATTTGTATCATAGCAGTCATTCAAACAAAATTGATGCAGCCAGGAAGGCCTCAATTCGTGCATACACATGCTTATGCATGCACGGGAGAGAATTCACACAGGCACACACCCATACAGAGATGAACTGAAGGGAATGTACATTTACACACTCACAATGAAGAGAATGGATACACACTCACACGCACAGTGTTATCCAAACACTGACTCTTGGGCAGTGCGCCACTATGGTTTTGGCTGCCAGTGAAGGGCAAGCAGCATGAATTGCTCTGACCAAAGAAATGCATCCCTGATCAGTCCCATATGCGCTTGGCCTTACATATATCACGTTTCAGCACTCGCTTTCAGAGGGCTCGAGAAATTTAGGTCAGCACAGAAGGAAACGCAAGAGAGGACAAGCTGAGCAGCAGGAGTCGAGCGCTGAATGAAGAATAGACTGATTTTTATGGTAGAGCTGACCTCAGCTTTTTTTCCCCAAAAGTCTACCTGGCAGATGTGAGTTTCACATGTATTCAATCTGAAAGCACTGTTAAAAAGCCTTAGTTCTGACATAAAGGTGAGAGATGAAGAAAAATGAAAATATCTTTGAAGTAAAGCAACTGGCCAGACCTTTCATCACCTGCCTGTCAGCTCCACCTCTGAAAGTTCTTAGAAATCCCCCAAGAATCCATCACCTCAACAACCGACTTGTTATAGGCTCAAACAGATCTCCGCCCAAGAAGACCTCAGAGATACAATAGACCTTGTCTGAATCTTAAAGGGACATTACATGCATCGCTAATGCAACTCAGGGAGAAGGCACAACCAAGCCACTTCTGGTTTCAAGAGAGATGTGGGAGGATGTGGTCTAAAGGCCACCCAGGACCAAACACACAGCATACTGAACACTGTTATGCGCTGGCAACATCAACAGTAGGGGGTCCAAAAAAACAAAACAAAAAAAACAACAACAACAAAAAAAAACAAAGTCAATAAGACCTCCTTCCTTTTGCATTTTACAGAGTGGCATAATTTCGCCACCCTACCACCCATCAAAAATTCCCAGCTCCTTTTTATTTTTGAAATAGATTTAAAGGAATAGTTTGATATTTTGTGCAGAATTGTGCTTTATAGATCAGCCTTTTGTAGGTGCAGTACTTATAAAGTGCAACAATGCCATGAAAATAAAATCTCTCCCATGTGCTCAGTTCCTTGGCGCATTTTAAGAAATTGCCTCCGGGTTAAGTGATGTAGCTCATACATGATTAAAAATATGTGTCGAAGGACTGTCTAGTCATGCGTATTGAGTGTTTTATGGAACAACATACAAAGTATCTGAGTATCATGAAATGAGGCGACAATCAAGGTCTGGTTACATCAAACAAAATTGACTGAGAGGGAAACCTGTCCTTTGATCCACCCTTGTCATCCGCTGACTGTGTGTTTTTTTGGAGGCCAGAACAATCTTTGTGGTTCTCAACAGCTTATATTATAAGCCCCATTGTAAAACGCTGCTATGATTAGGTTTGATTATTTTTATTTTTTTTTCCACCCCAGGCAAAAAAAAGTAGATGGACTAAGTTGTGGCTTGCTGCTAATGAAAACAACCATTAAGCACGGAGACGTATACGTATGCATACATGCCAACATTTGCCAATCCACACTAAATATCCAGAATGACCTTCCTCCTCTCTCTCTTTTCATCACTCTCACACACACACACACACACACACGTTACTGTTAGTTTTGGTCAGGCCATAGTGGAGGAACGTGTTCACTGTAGACAACTGCTACAGCAAAGGTTAAGGGATGTTCACTTCACACGAGTATAGAGGTCCTGCGCCCACAAAGTTATGGCTGGAGGTCGGGCTTCCAGTCAGACTGAAACTGAAGATGGAGAAGAGGCTGAGGAGATGGGCCTGCCAAAGGGGCTGAGGCTCATGCTTGTATTTTACAATTGTTCTAGGGAAGTGGTCAGGGAATAGGTTAGGAATGGTGCTTGTGGCTTAGAGGAAGTGCTGAAACTGTGCCTGGAGTGCACAATTACCTACTGTAACCCTGGAGCTCTTCCACTGGTAGCATTAGGTAGGGAACTTAGCTGTCTTGAGTCTGATGTTTTATTTATTGAGGAAGTAAATGTTTTGAGTAATGCACCTGGGAGCCAATAAGTAACTACAACAGGGTTTCAGACTTACACATGAGCTGGAGAAGTTTTGTCATGCCAGCTAGAGAGTGAGCATGGAGCAGTGGAGGAGCAGGAGACAGGTACCCTAAAGCTACACACAAACAACTTTTGCTGTTTTATTTCCTTATCTAATGAAATGTATGAAATTAATTGTCCTTATGTCCTTTATATGTAGCTTTGCCAATATTGTTGCTATACATTCATGCCAATAAAGCTAATTTGAATTTACAGTTGGGCCGAAAATTCACAAGGCTAAATTTACTCTTTTGTGGCCGAAAGCAGGGGGAATAGGAAATAGCATGGGTAGGATTGTAAATATATAATGCGGGATCTAGCGTGGCTAGAAGGCTAATGGCAGTCCACAAGTTTGTTAATTATACATGGTTTCATCAAATACTTTCCTGTAATTAATTTCAGTAACCATCCTTGCACTCACTACAGCCAATCATTATCCATCCATCTGTGCTGCTTTTATTATTTTGCCAGGCAGTTAGAAAAGTTCAATCTGATTGAACACTTTCAAAGCAAAAGAGGACGGTCAATTTGCACCGTCACCTCTCATAGAAATGAATGGCTGCACCACAAGGTGGAAAAAAAAAAAAGCACAAACACACACACACACACACACACACACACACACACCAGCTCGTGAGCTCAACAGGGTTGTTTATTCAAAGTGAGGCAGTGGCAGCCATATATATTGGACAAAAATATGATGATGATACTGCGATATATTTATATTTTTTTCCACTCTAAAAATGTGTCTATACTAAAATCAATTGCAACCGTCAGAAATTAAGCCGACCACAGTCTCTGGCTCTATAAAGGTCAAAACTACAAACTTACAAGCCTGCAGGGAATGAGTGTTTGGGCGGAGTGTCCCTTTAAGATAAATGTGGCTGAGCATCAACTTACCCTTATTTTTACTCGCGCTGCCTCAACCCCTCCTGGCTGTCCTGCAATGGACACCTGTTCACAATAAAAAAAGTAACATGTAAATCAGATATCCAGTTCTAACCCAATCCAAGACAAATAATGGCTCAAATCAATGCATACAATTAATTTCAAGGTTGAAAGCAAAATTTATTACAAAGATAAAAAGAAGCAAAAGTGAAAAGTAAACTGAAACCTAACCTTACGTGTGACATAATTCCAGTTAATGTTTTATATTCTTGAACCACATCATTCAGTCACCATGAATTTAACATTGTGATTATAAACATGGCGTCCACAATTAAAGTAACTGAAGAAATTGAGCCCAGATGAATTTAATTTCCACATAAAGGAAAATGGTGATAAATAGTCTGGTTAGATTTCTCCTCTCTTATTCTTTTCCCTCTTTCATAGGAAACTGCTCACCATTGTGGAGAAAACCAAGAACTAAAGCGTGGTATTACTGCTCCAGAACAAAACACACATGCATTATACTTATGTACACACAAACACACAGCAGTGTGATGCTGTGCAGCAATTACCGGTATATCTTTCAAAATGAAGACTATTCTTAAGCCTCATGTTAGCAAACATCTGCCCTGCTGAAGTGTGCTTGAACAACATCACCACTTCTTCCAGCTCCAGTGAGAGTGAAAGGTAAGCAGCATCTTCATTGATTTTCACATTTGTATTTTCTTATCACCACTGCACTTGTCAACATGCTTTGCATCTCAAATGCTCTCCAGCAGTCAGTACGCTTTTGAAGCTAAAAAAGAGACAGCTTAAGTGGTCTTGGGTCTAAAAGGAGTCTCTTGCTACTTATTAGCCTATACTTGCATCAGCATAAGACTGGAAGAGGTTGAACAGTCTATGAGATACAGAGTACTGGCAAGTTTAATGGTTTACATACCGTAGTTATACTGTTCTATGCAAAATCCACTTAAATATGGTTTAAATCTGTGAAGTACACCTTTAAAAATAAACAAACTTTTCAGTATTTTTATCCACAGGTGCAGTGTAGAGCACCTGGTAAAGATAAATATCTAATACTGTGCCAGACAGTGTGCTTTCCTGAACTCCTCATACTACATTTTAATGGTAATTACAGCAGGATCCTACTGCCTTTCTAGTGTGTCCAGCCAAAACACACCAGCTTCCTCTGGGTTGGCCAATCAAAACAGCCAACTGGACCAACTCACTGCAACTGCAGGTTTAGAATCTTAACAACAACCTAAGCTACAACTCAAGAAAATAAAGAGTAGAGGGATGATAATAGTAAACACTCAAGGCAGGTAAAAGCAATTCACTTACACCTGAAATATAATCCTGGTGCAATGTTGTGGTTCAAAAGATTAAAGCAAAATATCTTATGGGGCAAACTCAGCCAGCACTGAACAGGTCCCTCCACCCATCCATCACTCCTGCCTCACTGAGACTGCACAATGTAAACCTATGTTGTAGCCCCACAAACCTGGTTGCTTTTCTCGGCCTGGTTGTTCCTGTTAGAGTCTGGGAAATGGATGTGGCACCCTGTCTCCTCCATCACCCTCTTGATGTTGTTGCCACCTTTGCCAATAACGTGAGAGTGCTCTGTGTGGGAAACGTCCATCTTCAGAGTTACCCTGTTACTCTAATGGGCAGAAAGGAGAGGGTTGGGGTGAAACAATGACTGGCAACACATACAATGGCTCAGTGAGTGAAGCATGGTACCAACAGAAAGGTGCATGTTATTATACGTTTATTTTAAAGGCATTTCATAACAAAGCTAGAAATGACAAGAAAACGACGGAATGGCCAAATTTTAAAACTTAAGCTCTTTTTTTTTCTTCCACTGCATTCATTGCAAGTCAAAAATATTGCTGTAGCTGTAACTTCCCCAAGTGACTGTTGGGTAATGAAGCCATCTATTATATAGATGGCTTCATTACCCAATACCTGTGAGGCATGACAGTTATTATATTACCACAGACAGCTTATTAAACTCACTATATAACCATTATCAGGGATCAAATCAAATGTGCCTGTTTCTAAGGCTATGTGACATTTTAAGGCCTGACATAAAGTGAATAGGTAAAAAAAATTAACTAATCGATTTCACAAGGAAACTTCCGCCAGCTAACTCTGAAATGTAATGTTTAAATATGTAAATGAGGCAATACCTAATGCTAAGTTTTTTAAGTGTAGCAAAATAAACACGTAATGTGTATTTTGGGTGGTTTCTTTCCACTAGTCTGAAAGAAGACATGTGCAAAACACCCCTAAATCTCAAAATTGTCCAGTGCATGAAAAAAATATTTTTTTGTCTGTAGTGTCTTGTATATAAGCAAACAACAAGGAGGACCAAGTCAAATTGCACTCTCTGGTTCCCACCGATTACAGATGCTGCTTTACGGAAAGGCCAATGCAGACTTACAATTTGCCCTGTTTTAAACACTTTCACATGCTGCAGTTATTTAGAAAAGAGATAAATGAGCCACAAAATATGTAGTACATAAAAAAAATGAATCGAATTATCAAATAACTGCTGCCAGACTAAAAATGACCTTTTCGTGACAAGACCATATGAAATGCTATAAACTTTGCCAATCATGTGTTGCTCTCTTCTGTGTGGCTGTAGAGTGCATGGATGATTGCCTGCCCCCAGGGGGTGCTACAGTGCAACCAGGTATGTGAAGTCTTGTGTTGCCATGACAATGAAGCCTACACGCACACACTGCAATCCAAGCTCAAGGTGCGAGTATCTGGCAGGATTAGAGCCGAAGTGTACCACACTGCTGTGTGCAATCTGTCACTTGGACAGCAGGAGAGCTGGGGTGAAATACATTTGGTGCAGCTGAACACCAGGGAAGGGTGAGAAAGAAGAGACAGGGAAAGAATTACAGACATACACATGAAGTCTATCTTCACTGGGATAAAGATGTTTACTGTACCTTTGTGTCAAGGACAGACATAATTCTGTCTTTGGCTTCCCTCACATTCTCCCTCTTCCCGCACACCTTGATGTGTGGATCTGCAGGGAGAGAAAGAGAAAGGGAAACATTAAAGGGGGAAAGAAACAACAGCATGTGTTTAATGTCTGCGTATGTTCAATATGTGAGTGAGTGAGTCAGTGCTGATAAAGGGTGGAGTGAGAATGTGAGAGAGGAACAGAAGTTAAACCCATTTAATCAGAAATGACACAGCAGTCTGCATTTGTCAACAAATTACCGCATGTTGGAGAAAAGCTCTGCAACAGTAATTGCAGCTTTGATATCTGTCGAGTCTCATTTAAGTCTGCAAGAAACCACGTGGGGGGGGGGGGGGGTTCAGGCAATCCATCAGTCAGTACATCCTACAGAAACAGTATGAAGTGAAGAGAACTGCTCTGCTGCAATTTAGTCTCAATAGAAGACAGATGCGTGTGATGGTTATCTCATTTTCCTGAACCTCTTTCTGTCACTCAGTCACTGCAAAAATATATAAAACTATATATAAAAAAATATGTCTTTCTCAAGACTTTGGTGCACATGATTCTGCGTGTCTATGTGTGCTCTTTATCAGCTGTCACACACAGAACCAATGCTGCCTCTTCAAGAAATGACTAGATACCACCCTGCAACAGAACCTGCGTTATCCTTAAATGTTTGAGTAAATACACTCAGCAGGCACACAGAAGAACATGCAAGTTAAGGTCTTAACAACTTGAGTAAACTGTGCTTCCAGAGACCTCCTCAGCCTCAGACTACTTCAGTTAAAATAACCAAAAACTGCATACCTAAACTATTTAAAGGTAATGCTTGTGACTGCATAATGTTGGGTAAGCCTACATCTGGCTCTGCCACATGCGGGACCCCTGGAGAACGCAAATGTAAAAACACATGAACACACAAATTCAAAACGTGCACACACACACACACACACACACAGTACACACACACGGTCCATCGCCCCTGCGTTAACTGTACTGAGTAGCAGGAAGTCGACTAAGCCCCCTTCCAGGAATACCCCTCGCCATACCCACGTACACACTTACAGATTTACAGTATAGCATTCAGACAAGACTCACTGAATCAGATTTACTACTACAAAGTTGTTGGGACCTCGGAGAACCCCACTAACACATGTTTAGACTTTCAAGGAACTTGGGAGTGAAAATTAAAAATGACAACACCTAGAAAAATAAAAATTTTTGTGATGACAATGGGAGTACAAAAAAAAGCCCAACCAAGCAAATGATCTCATTCTTCTTTAGAGTGCAGAAGAATATGGGTTGGAATTCTGTTTTTTTTTTGTTTTTTTTAACTATCTGACAGAGGTTCAGCTTTCTGTTTAATGGGCACTGGGAACTGGGGGGACCACAGAGTACCAGCAAACAAGCACTGATCTGGTTAGTGTGTCACGGGTGTCGGGCAACCTCAACACACACTACAAAAGATTCTAGAACATACTGGAGAGTAACAACAGCTCTTAGGAGGCTTGAGGAGTAAGAACTAAACAAAAACCAAGCTGCAGTCTGAGACAGGAAAACAAAACAAAAGGAAAAAACAGCAGAAAGAGCGGTCAGAAACCTATCACAGTCCCTGCACTGGTTCCAGGAAATTTTCCCATCATACAGCTGTAGCTGTGAACAATAGAAACCCCCACACTTCCTCCTGTGGCACCCACAGTGACCATTAGAGGGAGTATGGCTCTTCCAGCATCTAACCTGCACAGCACATCTGGCAAACATTATCCAGCCCAAACGAGTGTTGCAGTCGTGATGTAGAACACCCCCGCATTTTTTAAATGGAGTGTGCTTTTTGCTCTTTTTTTTAATGATTGATTGTGGAATTTTAAAAAAACACCCTACGTCTTAATTTGGTGCACAAAACACCTAAAAAAGCAAAAACAAACAAAACACAAGAGTAGACTTGCAGTTGCAAAAAGATGTGTTTTCAGTCATACAAATTTTATAGTTACACTAGACAGAGAAGAAACCTTTTGACCCAGAGCTCTGTACTGGCAAAGCTAAAGCATTTTTCCAGCTGAGAACTGCATTTGAAAATACCACACAAATGAAGGGAATTAAGTCCTTTTGGCTCTGTATTTCTCATTCAAAACATCTGCAGGAAAATCTTGAAACAGACAATTGGCAAGTAAGAGTAGTATTATGATATTTATCATATAAAAATAAAGCAAAGGAATTTTATAAATAAAATCATTGCTTGAAACATAAAGACCATCTCGCAGTTCAACACAGCCCTGTCTGGTGTGAGACTGATAAGCCTCCTCACTGCATTAAATCACTAATAGTGTGCTGATGATGGCTTGCCCCAGAAGCTAACAACTGGCCTTATCATGCTTACGCAGGTGGCAGGGATAGCTAGCGGCAGGTGATAAATGAATTGGAGGAGCTGGCATTTTGATGGAGTGTGGCTCTGTATGGGGAGAGGTTACAAACATACAAATTCCCTTCACATCTGCCGCCATCCTGCAGAGTGTAACCGATTCCAGACTGCACATGAAAGACGAAGCTAATACAAAATTCCAGGAAAACAAGGAACCATAACACCCTTTAAGAGTATCGTTTTGGATTAGGATAATTCAAAATAATCATGTTACCCTGCATCAACAAAATAACTACGTCAGCTATTTTCAAGGGCAGAGCAAGTGAGTTTTGTGATATGGGACGAAAGGTATGAGGATCATTGTCTCAAGTAATTTTCCTGTTGGCTTCTGTGAGGTTTTAACCACCTGGTGTTGCATCCACAGTTTAATTTAAGTCACTCTTGTCAGCTGTAGAATATTCTCTTTTTAGCCATCCAATCCATTTTTCTCTTACCCTCACGCTTTTCCCATGAGCTCAGGTTGTTTAAACACATTGTCAGTTCCACATGTCTCTTCTCCCACAAATGCATTCGCTCATAAGACAACTGTAAGTGATCATCCAATTGGTTTACCCTACACAGTGGAAAAATCTGTCAGGCTACAAATCATGGCTGAGAATTTCAAATATCCTCACTTCGTACACAGAACATCATGCCCAGGTGGTGTTGGAGGCAGGTTTTGTGAATGAACGAATACTCCGGATGATTGTGTTGTTGTGTGTGAATGGATTGCCGGGGCTTACAGTTGATTAGGCAAGCAGAGGGGAAAATGTTAAAGATTCTGATGTCAACTATTTTCCGTGCAGAGTGAGTGAGGAAGTTACATAATGTCAGTGGATTCCACATCTGGCTTGAAGACGCACACTGGCAATTCTCCTGGGGACAACAAAGTGGGCACGGCTACACCTATTCCTCAACCCCCTCCTCACCCCTTCCCGGAAGAGCTTTAAATAACCGTGATAATGTTTTATTGGTAACAGAGGGCTGGAACAACTTGGCTAATAAATGCGTGGGATTCAATATAAGCAATTCCCACTCCTCCGCCTCCACAGCAAAAATCACAAATTCCTCTGTGCAGATGAAGTTACTGGCTTGTGACAAATGGACAACATGCAAGCTTTAATCTCTTCAAACTTCTCAATCAACTTTTTAATATGATTAATAACAAAAATGAGCACTAGTGTAACCTTGAAATCCGTCCTCCTTGACTTTCTGAGTCCAGTGACGACTTATTATTATTATTATTATTATTATTATCTTATTGTATTTGGAAAGATAACGCAGCTATGTTGTCACTTAGGATTCAACCGTTAAGTTTACTTTAGCGATTAGTTTTGTTGCTGCACATCTTAGAAATGACTTGCGAGCATTGCATTTCTGTTAGATGTAGTGAAAAGGCATTCAAGAAAAACATTTAAGGAAAGTCATGAAAATGTATGCCTGAGCTTATGGACTTTGATGCATGGCAAGTTAAATATTTATTTGACTTCAGATTCATTCATATTGTAGACACATCATTCACTTAACACTCAAGTTGCACAAGGCAAAAGGCAATGGAAGAAGTACATGGTTTTAACATAAGAATAATCTCAATATTGGATTTTAAAAAACAACAAAAATATTCACCTTTTTTTGACTTCGCTCCGATTTTCAGTTTGGACGGCCAGGCTATCTGCGTTTGGGTCTCATCCATTACCTGCAAGAGTGAAGGATGGCCGACATTAGCTTATCACATATATCAGTATTGACAGATACTATGTGTTAGCAGGCAGAAACAGCTAACTAATGTGAGTTGGCAGAAGGATAATAATTTATCAGCATATACTGTATATGCTGATAAATTATGTTAATCATAATTATTTCATACTTTAATACCAGTATTGGTCACAAAATCCTAGTATCTACTGCGCTCCAGTCAGTATTACATAGGACCTTTGTAGAATTTTGTGGCTTTGGCTTAGCTTGAAGTGTGGACAACTCCTCGCTGCTTCTCCTGTACTAGCAAACATTCATTTTGTTGACTTTAGATTATATTTAGAACAGATGAAACAAGGTATTAGCTAGTGTTGTAGTCAAGACCGCTCAAACCGAGACCAAGTCAAGACCAAGACCAGGCTTTATCGAGACAAGACCAAGACTTTTAGGGGCTGAGACCAAGACCGAGGGAGGGCGGGACCGAGTCAAGACCAAGACCAGTTCCCCACATTATATGACACAGTAAAATGTGAAACGTGGTCAAAGGTACTTCTCAAATTGATCTGAAAGATCCAGATTCCCATAAAAACGCCCACATACAAACACTAAGAGCTGAAATCAACGTAAGCATCTTTATTCAACACTCCTTTTCCATGTCATTAACAAGAACACCACATTTTTAATAAGGGTTAATGGTTGCATTTGAAGCAATACGTTTTACATCCAATAAAGTTAGGATGTTAACAAATAAATCAGACAATGCAAAAGCAATTTACCTTCACCATCAATATGTGGTCTTAAGACCAGTCTTGAGTACAACACCACTAGTTTTAGCAGTCAACAGCTGCACAAAAAAAGCCTTTACATGATGAAAAGGCAGAACGTTAAAATAGCCAAAAAAAGGATATGGAAGCCAGAGAAGTCAAAGAAGCTGCGAGTCTAGTTTAAACATGTCTGTTGTTATAAGCTTATTTGATGTTTCCAGACATTGCTTTGTTTCTGCTCAACACCCAATTCCTCCCACACTAAAACCACCCCAAAAAAAAAAAAAAAAAAAAATTGAGTACACTTGGCTTAGGAACACGTGAAAAAATGCCAACAATAATCTGTGTGAGAGCCCTTTGACAAGTCTAGTCATCGTAACCAGGCGCAAGTGTGATAAAGGCAAACTGCTTGCAGTACAAAAAAAAAAAAAGACTATGGAGCTGGTCAAGAGTCAGTGTTCCAATCATGGGGAATCTATTAACCAACCTCCTGCTCCTCTTCTCAGCCATGAGGAAGCTTTTCAGCCAAGCAAGGTGAGCGGTTGATGTTGGAGGGTGGGAAAAAAAACAAAGGGAAAAAACTGTCAAACCCTGCAAAACAAATGAGAACTTCACATGCTCTCTCTCTTAATGCCTGTCCTCAATGTGCATTATCCTTGTTTTCACAAAGGGTCCTGTGGCCTTTTGTTTGTTTTAATACTTTCCAGGGGTTTGTGTTTTCGGGGCGGAGAAGACTTTCTCAAAGTTTCAGTCATGTGATTATGCATCCGAGGACTGCTTCAAGCCATTACATGAGCAGCAGACGCCACTTAATGTTCCTTGGAAGTCTAGTGCATTAAGCAACAAGCCACGTAATGTAACTTAAATGGGAGAGAAGGTGCATTAAGAGTGATCAGTGCTCCCAGTGAAGATTAGATGTTGTCAGACCTATTAGCATGGCTACAGCAATTCACAGCCTTCATTTTCTTTTTTACAAATGCTTTTAAATTATATCTGCTATTTTTCGTTGCAGAATAATAAGCATTACAGCCTGTATTCCTAGGGGATATGGTGCACAAATCGAAAAGGGAAGTGCTTGAATTCCTCTATATGTATTTCTGGAAGTAGCGTGGTCTGTTTTGCATCCTTTATAACAAATTCTGACAGCCTATACACTGCCAGTCAGAGAGACCGCTCTGAAAGGCCTGATGTGTGCCTTTCTTTACTCTGCAGCAATATACTTAAAAATCCATGATGGTTGACTGGAAGCCCTTTCAAGCCTCACTGATTTTTTACAACATGCCATAATAACATTGGAGGTGCCCATCGCATTATACCACTAACAGTCAGAAGTCAGAAATGTAACTTTTTTGAGGCTCTCTGTTCTCTCAGCAGAAAATTAAGAACTCTTCCTTCAAAAGGTGAGTTTGTCTGTTCTCTAGCAAAACAGGATTCTGCATTTCTCAGAAAAACTCATAAAACAGATTGCTGTTTGCCAAGAAAATCATTGCTAAAACACATTTGTACAACGAAAATGTCTTTCTTGATGTTTTATTAGATTCTTCTGTCTCCCCCTCGTAAGCTCTTGGCCTAAGCTACATATCTTTTGGCATTATCATTATCATCTAATTGTTGAGAAACACTCCTGCTTGTGGCTCTGCGTTTACATCTAGTTTCTATTGAATGAATCGTGGAACCAAAAGGAATGTTGGTATGATTTTGTGCAATGAAAATAAAGGAGAATTCCTTTCAGATGATCTCGCGTAGCTATTTTTGTAAGGAATTCTTCTGTGGTATCATCAAAGTGAGTAACCAGGATGAAAAAAGTTCCAGCTTTTGTGTCCAGGATGTTAATAATCCCCCATTAATGTCCTCCTATTGGAAACCTTCCCATTCCTCGTCTCTGCAATATTATCACGAATGCTGCAATAACTTTATCAGTCTATTCACTCAGAATGGTTTTACATGCAGTGAAGTTTAGGACTGAACCCAAAATCTGATGAGTTTTGCGTTACTGGGTTTCACACTAGCTCAAGGCACAAATGATATGAGAAAGTCACAAATACCCAGTAACTAAATGCAAACTTTTTTCTCCATCACCCATGAAGTCACGTGCTCACACCAACAGCTGGGTGTATCACAACAGCATTAAAAGGACATTCTGTTCCCAGTGATAACGAGAAATTCTTTTACTTTTGCCTCCTGTTTCCCCATGTTTTTGTTCTTAAATTCAGTCTCCTGCAATGATGACAGATTTGTCTGGATTATGTCATGAAGGCATTCAATTTAAAACCACAAAATAAAGAAATATAACACTCCCATAACCTCTCAGAGGATGTTGAAATTACAGTTGCAATGTGGGAGCAAATGGTAGATGACTGATTGTGAGTTCCATTTGTTAAAATATGCTTATTTACAAATGGAAATGTCCTTTCCAGCCCTTTTTAAGCAACTATGTATGTATGTTTAATACAATGCAGTAAAAGCTCATAATAAAAATTACAAAAGGAACATAATAGAAGTACTACAATTATACTTTCCTAAAATGATCAAACTTATGGCCTATGCCTCATCAAGATTTTCCTCAAAAAGGGCCTTGTTCAGAGAGACCGGTTTCCTGTCCAGCGTTGCTGTTCTTGGCAACGTCCTGCAGATGGGACTGATTTCTGACAGACCACACACCATTTTAAAGGGTGGATGGAGTTTATTTTTATGAAGGGGCTAGCAAATACCTCTCAAATAGGTCAAGGTATTTACACAAATTAAGTTACCTATACATTTCCACCCTTTCTTCTCTGCTACCCCACCATTTCTGAAATGAATAAAAACATAAATGACTATAGTTCTGATCAGTTTCATGGCACAACCTTGACATGATGATTGGTTCCTAGAGGTTTGCAGCTGGTGTATGCAGATGTGTGGAGAGCTGTACGTGAAATCAAACAGGATATCATTAGAGTATGTGTGTGTGTGTGTGTGTGAGTGTGAGTGTGAGTGAGAGAGAGAGAGGGGGAGAGAGAGGGAGAGAGCGCGCACGCTCAACACACGTGACTGTGTGTGTACGTCTGAATGCGTGTAGGTATAGTACAGCAGCAATCAACATGGCTGAGGCATGTTTCCTGTCCTGCACTGCAATGGTGCAGCTGTTGATTCAGCTGGAATGTGTGTGTTTGAGTGTGAGTCTGTCTGTGTGTTTGGGAAGGGGACACAGAGGGCAGTTGGTGGGGGGGGGGGGAGTTGTGCAAAGAGAAGAAACTGACAGAGGGAACAGCAGAGCTCGAAGTTGACAGCATGGACTGAACTATCCCCACGAGACTCAGCCATAACTGAGTTAGTGCTAACTAGCAGATAAAGTTCTATTACAACATATGCATGCTTATGAAAGAGCAACACACATTATAAGGAGGGCACAAAAACATTCTACTGCTGAAATGCATCAACAATACATGTCATTATAAACTAATTTAAACAAACTTTTTTTATATGTTTTGTTTGTGATGGTACTGAGCATGTTATTTGAAACATCTCACAATTTTATGCCAACCAAATATTTCATCCTGACAGTCTAAAGATTTCCTATTTATCGTGTGTCAGTGCAGCGAAATACAAGATCTTCATAGCATAGTTCATGGCTTCAGTGCTATGAACCAAATGAAATGAAATACGCCTGGCCTGAGATCTGAGTGCACTGGCACTTATATATCACGCCTGGCATTATTTACTGAGCCACAACTCCTGGGAAGGAAAGATGGAAGGGTGATCAGACATGAACTCGCTAAGGGTTCAAAGACATCTCCTCAACTCGAATCCACTCCAAGCTCTTCAGTAGTGTACAGTTATCGGCTCAACCAGACGAGCTTCTAGGCTCTTTGCCGTCCCACGGCTCGACTTCTGCACAGCCCTCCAAAAAGCTTTGTGGTCTGTGCCACGATTTGACACTCCCAACAGTGCACAGTCCAAAATGTTCACTGCACAACAGTGTGCTGAACTGCTCAGTGACACGTTTTCTGTTACACAATCAAGCACTTCATTTGCAGAAAAAATCCCCTTGTTATACTAGACTGATAACAATGATACACCAGTGGTTTAATAAAGTTAAAACACCAGGAGGAAGAAGAGGAACGAGGGAAGAGCAGGAGGGAAAACACAAGACAGACAGGAGACCAAAACAAAGACTGAAAAAGAAAGCGACATGTAGCTGGCAACATTCCCCGTGTGAGCAGCAGGGACTTGCATGTAGGTAATTTCCCAGCTGTGGCACCCCTCTGTGTTCCCCAGTTTGCCTGCTATCGTCTTTACTTTTTCATTGACTACATGAAGAGGGTGGAGTGTTTGCTCTCTATTACAAAATGTTGCTCTGGACTCAAAGGAAGTTCAGCAGACAGTGAGTAAGAGGGTTTGATCAACCACAGCAACAGGGCCTGGAGAAAAAGTGTGGGGTGGACCATTTTATGTTGCTCTCGTCAGCGACTGAACTTTGAATCTCACTGCTGAGGCGACTACAAAATCTCCTAGTTAGTAAAAGTGTGTGCATCAAAAATGACCATATGCTTCCATACGTGAGGGACAGAGCTGCTAGGCATGTACTTTAATAGTCTCACTGAGTGTGTGTGTGTGGTAGATGGGTGTGCTGGAGGGGCAGGAAGCAGTCCCAACTAAGAGTTTCCATGTTCATCAACTTCAAGGTATTTCACACACCTCATCCATTTGCTTTCAACAATACTGTTCCACAGTCGCATTCACTGTTTATTTTCCTGGCTTTAATAGGGCACGTATGGTGATCACGCTATCAGAGGGAAACTATACAGAGTTATCCAAATGGAAATTCTACAATAAAAACATGACTTTAGCACTCCTCCTTCACTGCTCTTCGCCAGCCTGCCAACCCAAACAGCTGCACACTAATTTCTAATTGACAATTCAAACTCTACTAACCACCGTTTCTTTGAACGAGCTGTGACAATATTCAATTCAGAGATGTTAAAAACCATGAGTGGCAAAGTCAATACACCAACAGCCGTACTTTGCTTAAGCTTTGTGGAGTGATGGTAGACACCTACACTGGATATCTTAAACACTACAGTTATATCCAAACCAAAGAGGTGGAGACAAAACTACAGTATATCTAGAGTCCTTGTTAAAATTCCAAGGAGCGGAATCTTAAGGCGCCTGGTTTGCATTACTTGGTTTTTGAAAACTCATTCAGGGACAGTTAAATTGCCTCCTTCTTTGACATTTAGCTCAGCTTCCTAACCTCCAAACCCAAATATGGAAAATAGACAAAAGAGGAATGCCAAAACAAACCGCTATCCATCATTTTTTTTCCATTATAGCCCATTAACATACTATAGAGGGAGTTTAACATACTCAGGAAACTTTTCAGGAATTTTAAACAAGAACAAATTCACTTAAAATACTTATAATTAACAAGATACTTTCTTAGTAACTGCTGTCAAAATTCAACTTGTGTTAACTTTGTTGAAAATGCAATCGTTTTCATTTTCAGTGCCATGTGATTAGTTTTGTCTCTATACATTTCGATGCAAATCAAACACCACACATGCATATTCACTAATTCACAGATCATGGTCATTTGTTTGCCAGTTCATGAACACAGTCACTGTCTCAAGTAATGGTAATGGTTTGCTTTCCCTCATAATGCTGCTTCATAAATAGAAACTGTGTAATGAACAGTATTACGGCTGGGCTACGTGGCAAAACATTTTATCACCATTTTACTATATATACTTAAAGTATGAAGATTCAGAGCCTGAAGAATTTGCAAAGACTGTTCTGAAACAGATTTCTATTGAAATTGATACATTATAGTTTTTAGAAATAAACACTGAAGAAAGTCATTGTAGGATCATTAATGAATGTTCAGGAATTATTTCATTGTTAGAGACATGGAGGTTTTAATCGAACAAAAACTAATCCTTGTAGTGGGAACCTGTATGAAAGACCATTAATTAATAAGAAGAACTATTTAAACACAACGGTAGACATCTAAAACCAGACAGGGTCCCACACTTGACTGATCAATGGGAACCAGTGAGACAACCTGAAGAAGTTGATTATAAAAACCCATTCAAGGCAAATCGTTATTTTACTGCATGTAATGAAGCTTCAGAGCAATAACAATTAAATCAGTGACAAAGGAAAAATTAACGAGGCAATGGTGGCCGGAAGAGGTCTGTGTTTAACCTCCCTCTCCTTTTACACTGGAGAGATGATCTGGTATATTATGGTATACTTATGTAAGCGAGAAAGGCCCACAGTGTTGTGTCAGCTGTGTTACAGGATCAGGGACCTGGAGTGACTTAACGTCAGTGTTGTTCCGCTGTTTTTGTTTGCTTTGATTTGTAATTGCGAGTGACTGGAGGAGCACCTGACATCTGTTCCCTTACCGAGAGAGAAGGGCTGCTCAGTGCACTTGAATGCAAACCCAAAGACAAAGCAAACATTATCCAAGTGCAGACTACACACTCACCTTCTGAAAGAAATCCTCCCCGCCGTTGACTCTCCCCTCAGAGGCAGCTAGGGTGAGACAAAGACAAAAATTAAATTCATAAAACCGCACACAGCCACTCAGTTTTACATATACAACCTTAACACAGCCAAATCACACACAGATTATCCATCTCCTTGAAATGTTACGGTATCTTCACTCAAAGCAGTGTTTATGGTGGATCTCCATTTCTTTGGATATTGTGTTTGGCATGGCTACTGATACTGCTCATTTGCAGGAATGGAATAAAATGTTCCAAGTCATTTTCTATAATCCTAGAGATTGGATCCAGCTTCCGTGCAACAAATTGATGGATACAGTGAAAATATTTGGGCATTTTACAGTAGCCGCTAATCGAGTATTTCATACCACACTTGGGTCAACTGGTGTCCGGTTTCGCACTTCTTAAAAAGACTTGTGAAATTCATCTGCCAGCATACTGTACACTTCCGGCATTGGGGACTAGAGTATATGAAAACTTAAGAGCAGCAAAATTGACTTCCCAAAATACCTATAAACAAAAGAAGCACTTAGGAAAACCCTGGAGTTTTAAAGTAACTTTCCAGGCAGGTGAAAATGCCAAGAAAACTCCCTCAGCTGATACAGTAAGCTGGATAGAAACAGAGGGCCAAACACCAAAGCAAGCCTGCAGCCGCTCCAACACATCTGCAAGTCCTTCAAACGGAGGCAGCTCTGTTGATGCAAAATACATATCGGCTCTCCAAGGAGAATTCTCATGTTCCCCTGTCATTTGGGAGTATGGGGAAGGTTTAATGATGCATTTCAGCCATCGTTCTTGAGATGGATCTGTTGCTGTCTGAGCAAATCTGGGTCAGGAGCAGCTGCAGATTCAACGTGGGTTATACTGTTCAGTCATAAATTATGTTACGATAAATAGAAAACCAAAGTCCTGCTATGTTTCATCTGCAGAAGACAACAGTTTTATTTCAGAATAAAATGGTTAAACTATTTGAAATTGATTAAGGATTTCTGGATGGAGCATACTGGCGTTGGCTGAACAAGTACATCTAATGCGGAAAAGATTAGCTGAGTAATCCATCAGTCAATCGACAGGTAAACTATTTCTCGCTGCTGATTTTATTTGTCATATGTGATAATAAATTTTATTGATTTGGACTGTTGGTTGGGCAAAACAAGACACTGAAGATGTCACCTCTGGAAACTGTGATGGGCTACTGTGTGATATTTTATTGAACATATGATTTGTCGAGAAAATAATTGGCATATTAAATCCATAATGAAAAGTCGGTAGTTACAGTCATACACACTTCACAGCATAAAATTGATTGATATTGATTGATATTCTTTGCAACTGCATGTTGAATTAGAAAAAAAACAAAAAAACACCTTAAGCAAATATCTGTTTAGGATAAATGTATGTTTTGGATCAGAGTGACAGGAATCTCCTAATCAGTACTTTTGTTTCAGTAAATATTAGCTAAACGATAATATTTTCTGCTTCTCTCATGACTGTAAACAGCTGATAGCAATGTCTAATATTTGAAGTAAAATGTCCTTACACATATAAAATCTGTTCCCTTTAAAAAGTATATAATGCCCTCCAGTGCACACAGTACTGATCACCATGTGAAACCTGGATTTGAAAGGCGCCAACTCTTCCCCCATCAACACCGCTTTTCCAAGCACAAACACAGAAAATGAAAAACCCTCACTAAAGACAGTTTCATTTTCAACCATTTCCAACATTATGGCCTTTGGCGATACATCATGAGCATTTGAGTGTTTGTACTTGCGCAGTAAACAAGTCCAGGCCACAGTTTATAAAGACACAGAGACTGGTCTGCCTTGGCTCAATGAGTAAGTCCATTTCAGACGGAATTTGTGCACATCAAACACTCACCACCCCATTACACTGATAATAGATGAACTCTGGCTTCTCTTTGGCTCATCATTTAAAACAGAGGAAAAACTAAAATGAAATCTAAGAATGTACATTAGAAACTGATGGCCAACATATGGTAACACAATAGTTTAACAGCATTTCACAGTTAGTTTTCATAAAGCGGTCACAGAAATGAAAGAATTATTCTAACCACCAGCTATCACCCTTCTGTCTTTTGTATCCTCATAGCCTCAGTTTAAACAAGACAATGTCTAATTCCATAATCCAATCCAATAAAATCCAATTGTGCCAATGTTTTAATCACATTATCGGCTTTGGAAATACAGCTGTCAAAGAAAATTCCAGCTGAGGAACACAGATGGAAAGTGTCACAGATGGGGAAATAAAGTAGCTAAAGCAACGACGTCTCTTTAGCTGCTTTAAGAGCCTCTGATTTTCATTTAAAGACAGTCATTTTACCAAGTGGCTGCACACGGCGTACAGCCAAATGCTGCACATAAATTGACGACAATGGACATGGAATGCAGCTAGCATAAATACTCATGTGGACTGAACACTTTAAAAACAACAAACATTTTTAGCTTTAGCTGAAACAATTATTTGTTTAGTAGTTCAAAAGAAAACTAATCTATGATTTTGATAACCGATTGGTTGTGTAAGTAATTTCTTAGGTAAACACACAGCTTCTGTCACAGCTTTTTTAAAACTCAAATTAAATACAAAGTGTTTACATTTTTAAGATTAAGAATTTAAGCTGTTTGAAGTAGACAGGCAAAATTTGGACTTAAGGCTGCTCCTAAAGGTCTGGTCTGGACAAAATGGACACCGTTTCCCAAATGTCAGACTTTTTTTTATCTGAAGATGAAAACCATATTTTCATCTTGTTGCTGCTGTTTACATTCTACACCTACGCAAATTTAAAAAAAGCACTGCGGAAAGTTCTGTTTACACGTGTATGTATACATGTATATAAATAACTTTATATTATTTTATTTATTTCATATGTTACCATATTTTCATTAATTATCTGTTAAGTTCTGTGTGTGTAGCATGAAGGGACTACAAACTTTAATTTCACAACCTTGTGTTGTACAACGATAAATAAACTACCTTGTAATATATGCTTATAAGATAAATAATCAAACTAATCAACAGATTAACTGAAATTGTTTGTGGCAGCCGTAATTATGGCATTAGCTGATGATAAAATGCCAGCAATCTGTGCTGCATTCACACAAAAGCAAATATATCTGGTTCATATTTATGCAAGGGGTGTTTGCATCCAATATTTAGTTTAGATAACATCCAGCTTTGATGTAGAATGATGGGGAACACCTCTGACTGATATGCTCAGTTTTTAGGTGGCCTGAATTTATCCAAGATTATTACCGTTACCCTGTTACAGCAAGCGTTTCCTGTAAGAACTAAGACAAACAAAAAGAAATAGAGCAACATCTAACATTGTCTCCTACTTGTCAACTAAAAATCTGTCCAGTAGAGCAGGTCGCCCTTCTCTGTGGTCTCATTATTCTAAACAAATGTAAATCCCAAAGGTGAAGTCTCTGTCAGTGGCAAATTAATGACCGACATAAAACAGGGAACAAGGTAAACCAATTAAAAAGCCACTTGCAAACATGTAATCTCCATGAGGACAATAATAACTATATAATATGATGTTGACCTTTGGCTTATTTTGATCACACAGTACATGTTATTGTACGTTTCACTTGAACTGCCATTGATTTGTAAACTCACTGGATATGTAACAGAAGTCTCTTATTATTCATAGAGAAAACATTTACTGAGAAGAAAAAAGAAAAACAACTTCTGCCATACGTCTGCCTGAGTCATGGGGATGCTGTCAGGCAAAGTGACAGATTGACTATGTGTACCTACTGCATCTGGCATGCTCAGCAGAAACTACAACCAGTAGGTAGCATTGGCATAACTAAATTTTAATACTTGTTTAATAACACTTTCAAAGTGAATTCATATTCCATTTCAGTCACACCCAAAAATAAATGAAACTTAAAAAGGAGCATTTATTAATTAATTTCTTAATTCCATCTAAACATTAAATTGCAAAAAAATACAATCTCCTCAATACAAATGCAATCTCCTCTTCTACTATGCATAGATGCACATATAAAGATGTATTGTATGCTGATTTCTGCACATCTCCTTTATGCATTTCCTTTAACAGCCACCTCTAGTGGGGGATGCATGTCAGTGTTAGATTTTCAGATATTATTAAGTCAAAAACTGTACACAACGCAGAGACAGGAAAGATACAGCAGGGTATCCTATGAGCACAAGGACATCTCATACTACAAACCACATATTCTACATCTGCACCGGTTTGACTTGAATTCTGCTCTCAATTTGCAGTAAGGCAAGTAGCTAGTAGCAGAAAAACTCTTAATTACCCTACGCATAAGCCTGAAGAGCTTCACTGATGGCTGTTCCTGTTTGGAAAAACAACTGAGCCAATGAGATCTTAGTGAGGTTAACTCTTTGATGTACAAGCTAACCAAACCCCTTCTAATGCATAACATGGGTCATTAGTTTCATGCATGGCTGAATGTTTGCTATATCTTTGAAATAAATGTATTTAGTAATTTAATATTACACATATTCATTAAATATCTTGTTTCTGACATTATTTAAATGTTTCCTTTTTTACTTTACGAACAAAATTATTTTTTGTATTACTAGACCATGTTTACACCCATGAATGTAAACTTGATAAAAAAAGAGATGTGATTTTGACCAAACATATTTGAAACATGCTTATTTTTCACTTTGTCCCATATAATGTACACATATCACTGTGTGATAGACAGAATTAAAAAATAAAATAAATTATATGGGTATCACGCAAACTGACATCTCACTGTTTACATGCTTTACAAATATCAACAGGAACAGAATCAACAGAACACCAACTGCTGACTTTTGCCTTTGGCAGCAGGGCAAATCTTGCATCTCTTCCTCTTCCTTTTGCCTGATGTCCTCCTGTGGAAGGGTGGTGGCTGCCTTTAGTTTTTTTTTTTTATCCCTACCCAATGCCTCTGTAATATGCTTTTGGAGGTGGGGCGTGCCCTCCATGTATCTCTTTATATATGGCATGACAAGCACTTTGCCCAGCTCCTTGATGAGCCATCATGCTTTGGTCACACAACCCATGTAATCAGGCATTGAGGGGAAAACCTCCAGCACATTGTATCAGACCCACACCAGTAAACCCTTAACCAATATTATGTCCAGTAAGCTTTAACAAAATATCAAATATTGTCTTAGGTAAAAAAAATTGTAAAAACGCATCAGATGTGCAAAAGCAGCCATGCCGAGTTGAGAAGTGTGCGGCAGGTTGCAGTAAAATACATTGCGTGTGCGTGAGTGCGTGTGTATGTATCTCTCTCTCTCTCTCTCTCTCTCTCTCTCTCTCTCTCTATCTCAGAGCTGGCCCGAATGTCATTGTTTTTGCGCTTCGACAGTAATTAAGAGCGAATAATCGAAGATTCTGCTGCTCCCTCATAAAAGATACCTAATAAAACCTGTTCAGAAAAAAAATATAAGAAAACTGGACTCTGATGGTAACTTGTTTTAACAAGCTAGATAAAAAGTAATGCCCTGGCAGTGGCAAATAGCTTTGGTTTATTCCATGTATGTATAGGTATTATGTATAGGTTTAGGTATTATTTTATTGCTGCTGTGTAAAGGGAATACTTCTGGTAAAAAGCACATTTGTTTAAAGTGTTTGCAAACCACATGTTATTGCACTTTTGTGTATATAGCAGTACATTTAACTAACAAGTACGCAATACACTACTTTAGAATTCATTATTCAATTGTGCACGTAACAATGCGATTAATCGCAAGAAAATCATGTGATTAATCGCAATAAAAAAAAGAAAAGAAAGAAATGGAATATGAAAATAAGGATAAAAAAAAACTCAAAAGGGATTGCTGAGGTTCTGCTGCTGCTCCATGCAGCAGAAACCATGCACTTCTGAAAGCACCCACAAAAGGTGAAATGTACCCCCAACTGTGCTGCCAAGCAAATAGCATCTCGGTGCCATTTCAATTAGGTAATATGCATACATTTGAGGCAAAACAGAGCAAATATGAATTGTTGCATTTGTGAAAAAAGACTTTTGTGGCTCCAGACGGAGCTGCTCAAAGTCTGATAAATTGCATCAAGTGAGGTCACTTGAGTCAGCGTCGGCTGGGCCAGAGAACTACAAGTTTGAAAATGAAAAACATCCGAGGCTAGCATAAAACACACACACAAACACCACCAATTAAACTGCTGGGGGTTTAGTTGCATTGTGGGTAATGTAGGTTTCCCACTTTGACAAGAAAGAACAATGTGTGGAACAAAATAGATTATACTCCGCTCTGCTGCATTGATTTTGATCCACGGCAGTGTTATAGGAGTACTCTTAAGGTAGTTGCTCCTAACAAACACTACCCACAACCACAGGTTCCGTGTCAACTGAAAATATGTAGACAAGACGGATAAGTCACTGATTGGGAGGTGGCTTATTTTGCTCTAACCAAACACAAAAGAGCAAACATGAACATGTGACTAATAATAATTTTGTGAAAATGGCAATTAAACTGATTGGCTACCTCGAATTACATCATTTAAAAAAGGCTGTGATGGTTTTGCATGTTTTAGTCTACTGACTATAAGTTGCATATATTTTGTTGACCATTTTGTTAAAGTTACTGTTCAAGGGTGCACCAACATCTGTGATTTGAAATGCAGCGGGTGGCTGCCAACCTTTTCCATGCAGGAAACCACCAAATTCAAATATGGTGGTTCAGAAATTCACAGTCTCTTCCACACAACATTCATATCTGCTTATTTGTCTTGTTGATATAATTTACCAACAACATTATATTAGAAGGGAAGAAGCAAAGACCTTTTACATTCGGCTTTGTCCCTTTTCTCAAAGAATTGACAGGCAATTCACCACAAAAATGCATAGCTCATGCCTCATTACTCAGATATATTTCCTCTGCCAACCAAAAAAACCCAATTTAAATTATAGGCCTTCCTTAAAGTATATTTCTCAGCATTTAGCAGCTCTGATTCATATAAAAGATAAATTGTTTCATTTGTTTCTCAAGTGTTAGAATGGTCTAATAGTGTTTGTTCAGCCCAGGTTACACCAGGACAATGCAGCGCTCTTCCCTCCCGGCACAGCAGACTGTAAAGGCATCACAGCTGAAAAATGACACAATACCCTTGAGCACAGATCACATGTTGCAGTCAAATCTGTTGTCTGCTGTTTTTTGAAAATATAGAGCAAATAATGTGGCACTAATTTAGAGCAGTTATCTACACTGTCTATTAATTTGACAAAGTAAACATGATCGTTACAGTTAATGAGATCCACACCCTCTAATTCTCTCCATATAATTATTATTTAATGTATCTAATTACTGTCATTGCATGTAAAGAACTGAGAGAAGTTGCAGTGATAGGCATCAAGGACTCAAAGCTGGCAGATGGAACATTGGTCTGGTATCCATTATTTTGTGGAGAGACTAACTTTCTTGGAGATTCCGCTGTTTTGACCCTGAAGGAATGTAAACAGCGTTGATTTCTACAGTCATGGCTTCAATCCACACACACAACAATCACGCAAACAATGGACACATAGGCCCTAATAAACCAAATCAAGGCATCAAAATGTTCACAATTACCTAGTTTCAAGTAAAAAGCCAAATTAGATCTGACAAATCCACAATGAGTTCCAATAACAATTGGACGGCAAATACTTCGTAGCTCAGATGTAAGCCAATAACAATTTATTTTGATCACACTATCAGTCATTAAGTAATCACCAAATAATAAAAGGGGGAGTTCATACACCTGGTTACTAAAATATTTATGCGGTGTGCTTTGATGTCAAAAGATTTCTATGAAGACAGGAGCTTTTTAGATTACAAAGAGCCAAGGGAGAACCTAAAAGGCACCAGTTAAGTCTCTAAACTGCAATGCTGCTTAGACAAAATCCTCTGCACTGGCAATAATCACAAGAGGACTTAAGGTGAAACTTGACAGTCACAGAAAAGTCTATGCAAGCATTAAAATGAGAAACTTCTATTTACCCTGGATAGGATTTCATAACAAATGACAACCCTAATCTAGGAAAAGTTTGACATCTCAGTCCTGAGACTACGTTTACTAAAGTGAGGCAGATTAATATTAAAGTCAGACCCACAAAGCCCCCTGGCATAGAGGACAACGGCTATTATGAAGGAACTACATTTCCCATATTTTATGAAAAGAGCGGGAGAGCATGTTTTCACACCAGCTCTCCTCTGTCCCTCCCTCTAGAGCGAGCAGCCACTCTCAGCTGATTAAACATGTAGCTAACGAGAGGGCCTCAGGGAGCAGTGGCAAAACATGAATACAAACGCAATGAAACAAACTCACTGGATAAGCAACCATGTGCATTAAAAACAAGCCACATGCATTTTTACTCTATTGTACAGATGGGATGTCTTTAGGCCTGACTAAGACAGGATAATTCATTTTTTCAACCTAGATTCAGATTATTAGAGAAAACAATTGCCCTTACTAAATTTTATGCAACCAACATTCCTTTTAATTTTAGCTTCAATAGTTTTTTTTTATATAACATTATATATATATATATATATATATATATATATATATATATATATATATATATATATATATATATATATATATATATATATATATATATATATATATATATATATATATATATATATATATATATATATATATATATATATATATATATATATATATATATATATATATTAACATGATATAGCTAATCAATTGATTAAATACCTAACACATAAAAGGTACTTAACCACATTGCACTAGTTCTGTAAATCCAGTATTGCTCAATGATTTGTCTGTAACACTGCCTGTCAAGGCCTGATACAAACACAAATATTAAAAAGTAATAGCTACCTCTATGTAAATGGAGCATCAAAATCTCTGGACGGTTGACAAAATGTAAATGTTTCACAGTATAGATCTTTACATTACTGGCCTATCTGTCACTGTTATACACACACAGAGTGAGAAAGGTAAATAACATAAACAAGTTCAGACTATAAAGGGAACATTCAGTACAACCAATAGCCTTCAGTCAGGTTGTTATTCAGTGATGGGGGCTGTTGTCATCAATCAAGCCTAAACGCCTCACTTCAAAGACAGGCTGTTTCTACAAGCGTATCACCTTGCATCTGACAAGCAATTGGCAGGAATAGGGCTGACAAATGAAAACAGACAAAAGCCAACACTTTAATTTCCCTGTGAACTGCTGTGGCATACTTTACACAAGTTAGCATCCAAACAAAAGACTCCAGAGCCTCAGAAACACTTTAACTGCTTCACCAAGACAACAGCGGTATTTAATCATCAGTAAGGTTCGGGGAAGCAGAAGTGACCTTGCAGTTATAATCCTTAAAATTTTCATGAATTCACACCCCATTTATGAAGCTATTTGTTGTCAGTCTTTTTCTTGGCCTTTGTATTTACATGCTGTGATTACAATTTAATTGTTAGTGGTGCACTCCTGTCATTGACTTACTGGATCCAATAGCCTACCTATGCATGACGGAATCAAAGGAAAGAAATGCAGCATGTGATTCTGCATTAGTGTTTTTAATTTTATCTCACTGACACCAGTCTCACTGTTAACACCTTTAACCTACATGAATCTGTAGTGCATCAGATTATTTTTGACTGACTTTTTTATTAAAACAACACAGATTTGTTTGGCTGCACTAAAACAGATAGACCAACTGTTGCTCTTGTTTTGTATTTCTGACAGAGCAGCTGCTCGAGTGGTTGGTATAGTATTAAACCACAGAAGTCACAGTGTCACCAAATCAAACAGAACAGAAATCTATAATAAAATAAAGAATATAACTTACTTCTAGCTTTGGTAAACAACGTTAATCACCCACACAATTTAACACCTCTCAATGTATTTTTGTGCCATATAGAAGCCACCCTCTGTACTCAAAAGGGATAGAGCAGTGAAGTGACACATGTTGCTTTCCAGCAGACAAAGATAAGAGCCTGCCAGAGAAATTAGACTCATTGACCCCGATGTCACACGGATGAGAAGGTCTAGGAATAATTAGAAATAGACTTAAAATTGTAGAGACACTCTATGGCCTAAACGGCTTTTCTCTATGTCCACAAACACAAAGTCCATTATGACCTCACATTAACAGTTTTATTTACACATACGCGTCTTTGCTGTAGGATCATCCAGTCCAGGAAATAAGACATCTAGCATCAAGCTGTTGTTGGTATCATGTTTGGGTTATCATCTCTCATGTGCGAATGCTGCCAAGTGATTACACAACACTGTACATTCCTGGTGCCTGGTATCTACTGTGTAGATCCCCCATGGAGCATAGGGAGTCAGTCTCACTTAACAGGCCGAATTGCACTGTAAATATTACATTGTCCTATTGGGAAATCTAAAAACATTTCACATACGTCAGCATTTCAATCAGACAGCCATACATATCTCTTTTAAAAACATTAGGAATCTGTGCAGGGTTTTAGTGATGGAAACCCTCCCCTCGATAAATGTACTTGATTACTCAACCTCTGAGTTATCTCCACCGATATATCCAATCACAGTACTTTACGCATAACAGAACATCTCTAAGGAAATGAACATAATTCAGTTAGGGTCTCTTATGAAATTCCTGCTTTTGGACTAACTTAAACAAAATGAGTTTCTGTTCTTTTTTCCACCCTCTCACTTTTGTTAAGAGAATATTCTGGCAACAGCCAGGACTAGATCAAAACGGTACTCTTAGAAAAATGCTTTCTCTCCAATCAAGGCAAGTGAAGAAAAGGCAGATTGTACTGGATGTTGAATGAGGAGAGAGAACAACAAACCAAAACCCGAGGTTCTCCAAAGATAAACACTGAAAGCTCTTGGGGGGAGTGGTTATGGACCGGTTGGTGTGTATGCGTGTGTGTTTCTGCATTTATGTGTGTGGTGAGCGCGCACGCGTGCGGGGTAAGTCAGTGGTGCCCCCCCAAAGAAACATTTCTAAAATAGCAACCGCAAACCAGACAGAATGTAAATCTGCACTTTGAAAAGGGTTGAAGAAAAAGAGCTTTGAGGGACGTAGAAAAACAGGTATTCATTTCAGCCCATTTACAGTTCCAGGAGCACAGAAATGGGTCACAGCACTCTAGCTCCACTCGGACTGTTGAAATAGGACTCCCGGTTTTATTTTCTTGAGTAATGAATTACAGGTTTTTCCATCGACTGAAGCTCAATTATATTACAGCTCCTGAAAGCTTCATCATGCCCAGGATGAAGGAATTCAACGCGTAAGCAAAGTTGAATAGAATTGTTTAATTGTATCAGCATGTTTCAGAGAGAGAGAGGGAAGGTGGCAGGAGGCAGAAAGACTGAAGAGAAAAATTCAGTGAACTGAACCATTTCAATTACTAACAAAATGTTCTGATGTGTTTTTGCTTTTCCATAAAGCTTGGATTAATTATTCATTAACTAACTAATTAAAAAATTAATTATTTTCCCTACATCCTTTTCCTTGTCCTTATTAGCCATGTAGCACTCACACCACTCTACTCTCTGTGACAGCATCAACACAACAGTAGAGAAACAAGAATAATTTTTCTCTCTCTCTCTCTCTTTCCTGACCAACAGGTCAATCCTATCCTTTCCCTCAAATTGACAACTGGAGAGTCTCACTATTTCACAAGTCAAGTTCAACCACACTGAACTGAATGAATGCATCTCTACTTTGATGAAATGAATGGGAAGCATCTTTTTTGTGCTGACAGTGGAAGCTACTCTTATGGTGGTCCACAACTACAAAATAAGAACTACTGCTGGTTTGGCACATTCACAACCCTAACATTTCACATAATAAGGATTTTCTCTCTAGTGCTGGCTCTGTCTATCGATTTTCCCTCTTTACTGCATTTTTTCCCAAAGAGTGGTCTCTATACGGTTTGTCCAAGTTCCCAGCATCTCCATCTTTTTTCACTTTAGACAACTCAAATATAAACACACAGTTATATATCTGAAAGTCAAAATATTGGTCATAGTGTATAAATTATCAGTTACGAAGATAATGATGTATGATTGTATATAATTAATTGTACAATCATTTTAGTTGAAGTGGAGTACTGCAAGATACAATAGCCAAATTGCTTTGATTGGTTTTCAGAAATATTTTTGTCTGGGTTTGGTTAGGTTAGAAGGTTAGAGTGAGGATTGTGTTTTAGTGTCAGGATAAAGACCAGGGAAAGTCCAACCACTCCACAGTGGATCTGATGGAAACTGGAACAACAGAGCAGTGTTTGAATGCTCAAGGGGCAGAACGAGAGAGAGAAGAGAAAGCCTGCAGCACATTCCCCACAAGACACTCACTTCCTGTCTGTGAGTCTTACTCAGCACTCAGAGACAGAGAAGGATGAGGCCCTCACACATACGTCCCTCATTATGTGGATATGGAAGCCAGAGAAATAATCCGCTAAACAATAAAAAGGGAAAGATTTTGAAAAATATAAATCACATTTTGACTAATGGGCCATTTTTCTTAGAGGAAGATTTTCCACTGGCCTCCAAAATAACATTCTTATTTTTTGCTGTGGCATACAAATTAAGTTGTGTGTGAGAAACATTTCAACATACTTATTCACAACAACTCCTAGCATTAGCATCCTCTACACACAAGATATTAAGTGAAGTAGCAGTACCTATTGTATATTATACTGACTTACATTATGACTACATACTGAAAATACTTGTGAAAACCTTGTACTTTCTCATTGCGCCATGCAACCGTTTTTCCATTCTGAGACAAAGCTGCCCAATAACAGTTTGTGGTTTAGGAGGAGGAAAACAAATTAGTTCAATGAAGAAAATGATTCACTTAGCCTAATTGTAGGTTGTTGTTGCAGTTACTCAGCAAAGATGTTGTTACTATGTGTGCATACACTGGCCCACCAGGAGGCTATGCTCAGTCACAACACCACTAAACTCCCATCATTACTAGTCTAAGCAGGGAACCCCTCAGCTCTTCAAAGTGACCAATGCACAGTGGATACATCGGTGATGTATGCTTAAAAATCCACGGAAAATGTTGTTGCACACGGAGACACTCAATTTGGATAATCTGGGGTTGGAGAAAATGTTACCTCTTTCCCACACTTGGCCCTGGTCTCTTAACTTCATAATGAAAGCACAAAAACATTCTCTTAGACTGCTCCCTGTACACATAAAACTATCTTTCAAGCCTTCAAGCTTGTGTCACGGTCTCCAAGCCATTAACTTGGGAGTCCTATTCTAGGGTGCCAATAGTACAACAGTTAAACCCAGATGGCTGTCCGGGTGAGATTTTGTCGTCACTTTATACTCTATTTACTGATCCAAGCCCAGGAACCTGTGTCCCTGCCAATGTGAGAGACAGTAAATTTGTAATGGCTAAGCATTTAACGATTTCCAATTTTCTCCTGATGCAACTTTTGCCAGAACAGGGGAGTAAAATACGGCTTGTCCGAATAAAGCTAGTTTAAGAGCATACGCTAGAATTTTGCTTCAGTGTGGAGACATGCTGGTGAGTCACCAACACATATTTTAATGGGCACAGAGTGCTTCTGGGTCATTTTTATTCTCTACAATTTATGCAACCCCTGACTTTATTACTCTTCCCCAGTCTGATGTCCCACTCTGACCCCTTTCCTTCTGAGTACAGCAAGGTTTATTACTAGGAAGATATTTTTAAATTCCTGATTAAAAGCTAATTAGGGCTGGACAATTAATCAAAATCGGTATATGGCCAAGTGCAATATCCAAACAGCAGGAGCTGCAGTTTTTTGATGAAGTAAAATGTTAAAATGTGTGAATGTTTGTTTTGTACAGACATGAACAAATGTCACATCATCCCAATGTTAATAGTTTTTTCCAGTGGAAAAGATTGTGGTGCAATAATTCTCACTAATAATGAATCATACTGTCAAAATAATCCTAATATCTGTCAAAATAAATTCGGTATTATTTCTACCATATTGTGCAGCCATCAAGCTTTAATTGCCATTATGGCCCAAAATTTCAGTTATACTGAAGTAAATTCACTTACATAAGATCAGATTTCTCTGGTCATACCATAGAAACTATGGTTGGCTGTATGCCATATCAAATTAATGAGCCTTACAAATGAAAAAAAAAATGAATTAATTACTGACAGAATAGTAAAAACTTGATACAATTAAAACCAAGTTATTCCTAACTTCATGACATGAATACATGAAATATATAAAACAAACATGTATTCATTAATACAATTTTCATTTATGTAGCCTGTTTTGTCATCTGTCTGGCTATAAGCCATTTCTGTTTGTGAAGATGTGACAACTTCCTGAAACCTTTCAAAAGATTTCCTATCTTGCAGCCAGAGGGAGAAAATGGGAGCAGAGAGATTTCACAGCAATGTCCAGCTCTTCTGTGAGGCAACACAACACACAACATCAACAACATCAGTGAACATGTCATCTGTGGAGAAACTTGATTCTAATTGCCTTATAGTAGTAGTAGTAGGTCACCTCTGTAATTCTTTTTAAAACTTAAAACTGACCAAACTCTTTTACCCAAGAAGTCCATGACAAAAGCATGAAATCTGGCAAACACACAAGGGTCATTTGTCTGAACAAACCTACAACTATGTTAACCTGCATCACACACCATAATCCCTAATCATACCTCATCAATTAGCTAAGTTTTTGATCTAAGTTTTCAGGTACTGTTCACCCAAGTCAAGTACAATAGACACCACATAAAAAGGATCAATACAGTTTGATTATTATACACTGGATGGAAATTAAACTGAATTTTAGCGATTCAATGTAATCCATAACAAAATTATACAAGTTTCATGAAGATGTTTCACCCTAAACATCTTCGAGCTGTAATAACTTTCCCCCCATTGTCTGTTTTAAATTAGAGCTTAAATTAATTAAATTAGAATTATTAGTCTATTAACCAGTTAGCTGGTCAACAGAAAATGAATCAGCAACTATTTTTATTTAAATTAATAGTTGCAAAATGACCATCTATTCTGTGGCTCCAGTTCCACTGTGGCTGTTTTACATTTATATTATAAATTGAGTATCTTTAGGATTTTAACTGTTCGTCAGGCAAAACAAGACATTTAAAGACGTGAGCATTTTTCCCTATTTTGTGACCTTTTATATAGGTCACAACGTATATAAAAAAAATTATATTATAAGCAGTTAATCAATTCGTTAAGAAAATAACTGGCAGATTAATCGATTACAAAAATAAGCTGCAGCCCATTTTTAAATGTGTCTTGTGTTTTTTCCACATTGCTTATTTAATCTTGTATGTGTAGGGCAGAAATGTGTTATCCATTTGCAGACTGAATGAATGTTTAGCCATGTACACAAGCAAGTGCAACAGCACCTCACTTAAAAATTAGCCATTGAAATAATAATTCAAAAAAGAGGTGGTTGTGCAAATTGCTAAATCACATTAGTATTTTAAGAGTTTCCAATGGCCAGTTTATAAAATGTATGTCAATCTCAGAAACATATCTGCAGTCATAACACCAATGATATATCAATTCTGAACCAGATGTGCACTGCAGTCTCCAAAAACACAAACTAGTACAGACATATTACCTGGATCTGGCAAAACGTTGAGATACTGGGCTATTGTTGTTTAGGAAGTGACTGCAGCATGATTCGACCTGTGGCTCTTCGCCGAGGGTCAAGAGCACTTCATTTTCCAGGAAAGAGAAGCCAGAGATACAGTCAGACAATAAAACACTGAGTAAAAATATACTGGAGTTCCCATAAAATTATTTCATTATAGTCCAACTCCACACCACTCTGGCCTTGAGAACATGATGTACCACGTCAAATACAGCTTATCCAATCAAAACACAGCCAGATGTTACAAAGCTCTGACCCAAATGGATGAGACAAAAAGAGCTATTTATTAGGATTTGACTTTACACTTACAGACAGATACAGAAAAAAAAGAGATGAGAATCTCTGATCCAGTGAGTTGAAACAAATCAAGATCATGACTGTAAGTCATTAGTGCATCATGTGCAAAAATTCAACAGATGCTAGGACTGTGTAATGTCTACTAAGACATAACCAAGCTACATACAATGCAACCAGACATCCAGGATTCTTCCTGAAGGCCAGAGGTCAAAGCAGTTTCACAGCTTAGATAGAGTGGTATTTAAACCTGAACCTACAACTGACTAGAAAGACAGTGGAACACTGCAGCCGTTATTTCTACGACCCAGCTGCAATGTCAACATGAGCAATGTCAGCCATGATGTCATGATGCAGCAATTGGCAGAGATACGAGACCCAACTAACATACTGTAAAGACCCAGTAGACCAGATAGATTATACATAATGACGCGCACACAGACACCCTTAGTCAAGCACACTGTGGGACGTGGCGCATGGTATGTCCGGGACACGCGGATTTAGGGCCGGCCTCCGGTTAAGTTGTTTTCCTGGAAGAGTTAAGGATGACATGGAGCTTTAAGGAATGTATCGAGAAGCGAGGCAGCAACCAGGACATTCTCAAGGGGAACTTCGTGCATGTGTCTGTGTGTATAGGATAAAGGATAAACTGACTTCAACACCAGCTGCTCGCTGAGGATTACTCCAAACGTTAGTGACAAACTTACTGCACAATGAAATATTACAGACAGACAATCAGACTCATCAGTAATACTACTTAATGTCTTGTTTTTTACAGGATGACTATGGCCGATAATGTTCCTTCTAAGTTCCTGTTTGGCTGTTTTTCAGCTCTGACTTACTGTCTTCCTGTGGAATTGATTAAGAATCCAGCCCACTTACCTAAGGCTTGAATATTCCACACTCTTGTGTTTTGAAATGTGTGATAAATGACCTCAACCTCTGAGTTTCCAGAGACCTCTCAACAGACACTGGCCTGGCCCTGTCTTTATGAGCCTGTCATCGCTTGTTTAACCGTTCACTGCCACTTCCACATCATTAGAGGACGAGTGAATCAATTTTATCACCAAAAACAAAAACACAGCAACACAACACATGCCGGAAAAGGTCATCATGACAGTGTAATGCCTACAACAGATAGATGACGTTTTTGTTTTTTAAAGAATCAGGCTTTCCAATGACAGTCATGTAAATATTAGTCATTTTCTAATGAAACTAGTTGCTACTGTACATGTACACAGGCTCTTTCTAAGAATACTTATCAACTGTCAGTTGTTTTTGTTAAAGTCAGCCAGGGCTTTTGTGTCAGTTGTTTCTGTGCGTGCAAACTGAGAAGTAAGCAAACTACACGGTCAGGTCAATTTCAGTTTAGTCTCAAAACAAATGCACACCATGGGAGTTTGCATAGCGACAGCTTGTGGTCGGGGCATGTTACTACCTCCATGCAAGCACAGTACGACGGATACATCATTGATAGTTGCGGACTGTCTCATGTCGTTGACCTCTTCAACCCTTCTGTTAAACTTTAGTTTTAAGCAACATGCTCGCCCATATAACTGAACACATTGCAACTCATACCAGTGGTCATTTTTCTTCTGTTTATAGCGTGGTGACACTATTAGAGGGCTCAAAGCTATTTGGCCCGACTTAATTGCTCTAATTGATTCGTTATGCACACTGCTTCCTGGTCATGCTAACAAGCAGTCCTAAAAGTTCAAGTTAGCGAAAGTAGTAATTCTGTACTGAAAACGCATCTAAAATGAACAACGGGTCGTCAGAGGGCTGTTTAAGTGTGCAGCATAATGGAAACAACTACATGCTACAATTACAGAGATGAAACGTGTAACGTTACAGAAGTTGAACACGTAAAAATACTTGAACGCGCCACTAACTTTGTGCTTGTTTTTTTGTTTTACCTAATAACATGATTTCCAACTTCTTACGGTCCACCCGAAACCGCTCCTCAGTCCACTCCGGATCTGGCAGCGGATGGGGTCCGCTCAGATCCTCCTCTGATCCCGGCAGAGGAGAGTCGGTGCTGCGCTCGCTGTTGGAGCCCTGGTCCGACTGCTGCAGGTATCCGCTTAAAACGTCGCACTGAGCAGCCATTGCGCTGCGCAGCAACTTCTCCCGTGGCCACTGCGTTTTATTCAAAGTTAAGTTGAGCTGGAGCAAAGCGTTGGACTTCTGTTTACTGTTTATTCCGTCACTTCGCGCTGTTTTGCGAGCTCATTGCAGCGCAGTTGAGACCTTCCTCTGCAGTTTCTTCAGACCCCTTCGTTTTCCCCCATTAGGCAGACTGATAAAAATAGGCAGGAGTTCACTCGCTATAGGTTGTCTGCCGAGTTAACGGAGACCCGCACAGCACGCAGCAAACATGATACCAACCAACTCCTGAGGAAAGTTTCACGTGTCATCTTGCAAAAAAAAAGAAAAAGAAAAAAACGGGACTCCTCCCAGAAACACTTTTTCCGAGCATCTACCTCCCCCTGGGTTCTTGTGAAGGTTTCAAAACGTGAGAAATTCACTGGACCCGTGGAGTGCAAAACTTTTATGTCTCATTAATGGAAATTGTTCAGGGATTATACCCCATTACAGCAAACAAAATCATAGTTATTATGAGCTGGAAATTATATTACAAGTCAGTCAATACTGTTGATATGAGGAAATGTCACAATAAACGATTAATCACAAAGGGAGGCTTGACTTGAGTTTTTCTATGTCATTTTTTTCAGACTGGCAGTTTATAATAACACCCCATGTAACCAATTTATTGGTTTATAGAGGAAACACTACACATCCTGAGAGTGGGTAAAAGGAAGCAATACAGGAAAGAGAAACCAAAACAAATGTGGAGTGTGTGAATCGTGCTGATGCTGAATTAAGTAATACAGAACCAGGAGGTATGATAAAGGTCACTGAACTCAGTAATGTATACAAATCCCCCTAGAAATATAATTCCAGAGTTATTCTCATGCTGTGGCCAGGAAATGATTAATGGCAGTTTCCAGTGATTTATGGACCTGTTAAGAGCAGTTTTCCATATGTTAAATAACATTTTTATGGCTTTAGTTTAACTTGTTTCTGTTGGCAATTCTTTACATACATCTTGTGAAGTCCTCCACAACAGGGACCTGACAGACTAGTGGAGCGATGTTCTCCTGTCATCATTGTTGTTCTTCATATTTACAGCAACTCGTGTGAGTGTCACTTTCCAGCCATGTCAGACTTTAGATAACCTAACACTGACAACTTTAATCTGACAGCTGGAGCTTTCATTACACAGCAAAGTAACCCTAATGTTGCAGTACCTCATCTTCCATCATCTGGGATTAAAGCTGAATGTACCTGTCACCCTGATTTGAAAACATTGTTTCTAAAGAGTTCAGCTTTAACATCTGAGTTTTTCACCTAAACTTGCAAGCAAACCAGTCAAAGTTAGGGCATGATTACTTAATATTTCATTTCAAAGATCAGGAATCCCCAACTATGTTTTTTTTCCTGTCAGGTTATTAGAAAAGAAAAGCTGAGGGCAAACAGACATAGCATGTTCTCACTAAACCCAGTAGTCTGGTTAAGTCACATTAAAATAGCACTGAGGAGAATAAATGTGTGAGCTGCTTAATTAATGTGTGTACACCAGCTTTGTCACCATACAGCAACCGTGCTGCAACCAGAGGTGATGATAATGGGTGGTCTAATTTCAATGGACAGGACAGCTCTTCTCATTTCCATTCCACTGCTAAAGCTAAACACTTGAATAGCCTCTATCCACACGAATAACCATTTAGCAAATGACCTGAATTAAATTTAACACACACATGAATATTAACAGTCCAGGAAACTGCCTTATGTAAAGATTTGGGTGGTAAAAAATAAACACTACCACCAAGTGGCCATACAAGTAATAGACTAAGGGGCTGATTTTATGGTTATAAAAATATACTGTATACTGAACCAAACATTTCATAGCACAGCAAGGTAGGTTAAATGAAATTATTAACTATGTGTATTGCCAATTCATTTTGATTAACGTTTTTAATGCAAAATAATGAAAAATGAATTCAGTACAGTCTTGTACAATCTATTAAAAGAAAAATACAATCAGGCCATCTCACCACAACTAATAATAATAATATAGTAATGCCAATTTAAGGGAAAAATAAAATAAAACAGTAAAAACGGTTAAGTCAAGTAAAGTCCGAGTACAGAAAGTGCTTCAAGCGTATAAAACACCTCAACTAGAACCAGTGTGGATGAGCAGTTGAAACCTTATATTTTGAGGTGTTCAGGGATGCGTCATTGCTGCTGAAACTTCAGTCCTTTACATTGCATACCTCTGAGTCCATTCCCTGGCTACTTTGTTGTACCTGGAGAAAAGAAAATCAGAATGGGTCTCTAAAAAACGGTTGACTGATTTAAAGTTGTTCCATATGCCAAATTCTTTTGCTTTCATACTCACTTTTGTCTATCTGATTTGTAGATGTGAGCAATGTCTGGGACTAGTGGATCATCAGGATTTGGGTCACATAGCAAGGAGCATATGGATAATAAAACTGGGGCAGAAAAAAGACCAAAAATCAGCATGCTCACATGTTTCAATTAAATTAAAAACATCTTTTTCAACTTGTTAGCTCATTCTCCATATACCAATTTAAATACAAATCAAAACTTTGATTTTATGCACCTTTAAATCAAAATCCCGTTAGTTAAGGTCCTTGAAATGAAAGTGTATTT
The DNA here is from genome assembly GCF_014851395.1 of Micropterus salmoides. NCBI lineage: Eukaryota > Metazoa > Chordata > Actinopteri > Centrarchiformes > Centrarchidae > Micropterus > Micropterus salmoides. Next base: position 19,682,633 of record NW_024041373.1, read on the forward strand.
TTAGGCACTACTTTCATCAAAGGTATTTGAACATCCCCCCACTTGCTCCTCCAATTATACAGTGCAATTTCAAAATTTTCAGTGACAAAAGCACAACGGGTGCAGTCAGAGGATAATTTTTGGATAATCAGCCCTGAAAATCCTGTTACCTGTGTTCATAGGTGGTGGAAAGAAATCATTTGGAAGAATACAGATTTGGTAACAGCACTGTGGATTGTTTCACCAAAGGGACCCTTACTATGTTTGAGGTAATGCAACATACCCACCTTTTGAATTCTCTCCGCATGTTATATTTTGCACCAACATACTAATTTACCCTTAAGTATGTCAAATGACATTTTAAAAATCTCTATTTCCTTGTGACTTACAAACCAGATTCTATGCAGTGCTCCTGTAATGTACAGGCAAAACATAGATAAGTTACCTTTTGATACTGTAAGCGCAGGTGACCACTGTGATCTCAAGATGTCAAGGCAGATGCTACCATTGCTGTTTATGTTTGGATGATAGATTTTCGTTGTAAAGGCAACCTATGAGAAAAAAAAACAAGCAGCACTAGGTAAAATAAGCCATTTTTTAAGTGGATTCCGAACGTGGTTGGGCTGTCTGTCAGAGGTCACATTTATAAGTACTATAAATCTTGTGAGTAGGACTGTATCAAATGATTCATTATTGATTAACCATATACTCTATAAAATAAAAACAATAGTGAAAGATGGCTGTTATAACAAGGTGATGTTCTTTTGAGCTAACCAATCTATAAGATGAATACTCTTACCTTTGGTGGTTTGAAGGGATAGTCAGTGGGAAAATGGACAGAAAGAAAGAATACTCCTCCGTGATATGGGCTGTCATTCTGAAATAGAAGGGTAAATGATAATGTTAAATTATGCCTAATACTGTATCCTTATTGGATAAAATGCTATTTTCAATGAGAGAGCAACCGTGCATTAATATCAGTTTTGCATTTCTTTTGTTTGTTAAAAATAATCTTTGTTTAAATTAAGACATCCTATTGTCTCAGTAATGCCATGGGCTTCAGTGAGTAACACTGGGATAGAGTGTGCCAGTCTGTGCTCTCCAAACAGAATAGAAAGGGCTGTGAAGTCAACATAAAACACTATTGTCTACAGATCCAGAAGCAGCTTGTTTAAAAAAATAATAATAATCCAGTAAACTAATCCAGAAAAAGCTCACCGGTCCTGTGATGGTAGCTTGCCAGTGAAACACTAAAGGAAACAAAGATAAATAAACAATCTGTGAGAACATTATTGATACGATATTGCGAACAAGAATGGCAGATTAAAACGTGACAGGTCATGATCACATTATCAGGCTCTGTAACACTTACTGTCCTCCCCTACAGGTCCAGCTGAACATGAAGCTGGAGGGTCCCTCTGTAAGTCATTTAACTCCTGTACAAATAAGCAAACAATAATTTAAGAATTTCACAGTTCCGCCGCAATGTAGTGCATTGATATAGTTATGTTGCTAATGAGGGAGAATACTGTTAAACTGTAAACTAAGGTTAGCGAACAACTAAGTTACCTAATACTCCGGAAAATGAAAATACATTGAAAAGTAGCCAGGAACACACCTTAAAATGCTTCCTCACTGCTCGTTTGCTAGGCCAACTTTAGCTGGCAGCGAAGTTAGCTCATTTAAGTTTAACTGCTTAGCTAAGCTAACTGGCTTCTGTATTTTCATCGCCACTGGCACGAACAGTGGACTTGTTTTCAGTAAAATCTGTCTTGGGAATTAATTACCTAGCGTTAAATCTATTACAAAACGTTGGCACAATATTCAGCCACGTTAGGGTTAGCAAACAGATGCTACTGGATGATTTACTGGCTAACGCTATAATGACGCTTCCGTATCGCTCCAACATTTTCTGTACATTAAATCAGTTAAGAAAAGACGAATAAACTTACCTTCTGTATTCTCTTCAAAGCCATGGCAAACCTTTCAGACAGGGTAAGCGAAGCTACGGTGTTTACTTTGACAGCTGTCAGCTACAACTACGCTCACTTTCTGTCGACTCGCTGTTATTTGTTTTGACAAACTGATTATTTCTTTTGTTTCCGCGTTTTTGTTCGACGACGAAGAATGGACCGGTGCATTGTGGGGGTTGGAGTTTTCCGCCAAGCCACTTAAAGGGACCGTTCACCCGAAAGATCATCCTATGAACATCACTCTGTTAAGAAGTTAGTAAATAGCACAACTATTAAATATTGGAAACTTTAAAATAGACAATAAAACTATGAATAATACGGCTATGGTACTATATTATGGGCCATTATATCCAAACAGTTATTATAGTTTGATAGTCTTCAAATTTAGCTGCTGGTGAATTTTTTGTAAGTGTAAATGCCTGCCACATAATATAGGCCCTACTAGCAGAGCATTTTACTCACCCTTCAATAACATTTTGAAACTGTGTAGTACAGTTGACTGATCTTTTTTTCTGCAAAGCAGTTTTTTACTGTTAAAGTGAGACATTCCATTGTACAAGGACATTGTAACAAAGATACATTCAAAATAAAGTTTGAGGTGTGTGGTCTATAGTCTATATAACCCTGGCTTGAATTGGTTTGATACAGGCTTGTCTATGGTCCTCATTACAACGTTAGAGGCAAAGGCTTTCGTTTGAATGAGTTGCCCTAACCTCACTGACCTTTGAGGAACATGTGGTATTTGAGTTGGACAAACCTGACTATGATGTAAGCTTCACCAATTATCTGTTGATACCTTAGTGGTAGTGTTGTAGTACTCGAGACTGGTCTTAAGACCACTTTTCGCATTTGTACTCGGTCTTGTTCCAGTCGAGACCATAACTTTGGGAATATCAATAAATTGCTTTTGCATTGTCTGATTTATTTGTGAAAAATGTATTGCTTCAAATGCAACCAATAATCCTAATTGAAAATGTGTTGTTCCCGTTAACAACTGTCCCCCCTCTCCGCGATGGTAAGCATGGAGTGTTGAATAAAGATGCTTATGTTGATTTAAGCTCTTAGTGTTTGTATGTGGGTGTTTTAATGGGAATGTGGATCTTTCAGATCAATCTGAGAAGTACCATTGATCTTGTTCCACATTTTATTGTGTCATGTAATGTGGGGAACTGGTCTTGGTCTTGACTCGGTCTCGCCCTCCCTCAGTCTTCGTCTCAACTTGGTCCCAGCCCCTAAAAGTCTTGGTCTTGTCTCGGTCTCGATAAACTCTGGTCTTGGTCTTGACTTGGTCTTGGTTTTGGCGGTCTTGACTACAACACTACTTAGTGGTCTGCTGATTAAAGCCATACAGTAAAATGTTAGCTTGACCTAACGTTGCTTTGAGGAAAAGGTTCTTACTGGTGAAAAATGGCTGTAACTGTCCTTCTTTACAAGGGGAGCAGGGTATGGTATGGAGCAGGTATGAGAAGTCAGGGTGAGGGAAGATAGATGGGTGGCATCATCATACGGCATGGGAAGTTTTTTGTATTAAACCTTTCCAACACAGAAGCTAAAACAACATTTAAAAATATAATTAAATGGATGCAAAAATGTATAATGTATAGAATTAAATTACGGCAAATACACACACACAAAATATTAATTGAAATAAAACAGTAATATATGTCCCCAATTTTAATACAGTCCCCTCCAAAAGTATTGGAACGGTAAGGCAAATTCCTTTGTTTTTGTTGTTCACTGAAGATATTTGGGTTTAAAATCAAAAGCTGAGTATGAGTTCAGAATTTCAGCTTTTATTCCCTGGTATTCACATCTAGATGTGTTAAACAACTCAAGACATACCACCCTTGAACCCACACATTTTTCAAGTGAGCAAAACTATTGGAACATGTGACTGACAGATGTTTCTTGTTGCCCAGGTGTTGCCTTTTAGGTTGATTGTCCAAACATTAAATAGCTCTGCATGACTAGTTTTCAGTTTTCTAGTTTTCATCCTTGGTTCAAACCTATAAAGACTGCATTTCCTGTTAAAGTGGATAAACCAACATGAAGACCAGAGAGCTGTCTATGGGAGAAAACCAAGCCATTGTCAAGCTGAGAAAAGAAGGAACTGCCACTGCCACTGGACAAACATTGGGCATAGCAAGCACAACAATTTGGAATGTCCTGAAAAAGAAAGAAACTACTGGTGTACTGAGCAACAGACGCCTCGAAATATCGTGAGAGCTGTGAAGAAAATCCGCAAAACATCAGTAAGTGACATCACCAATGACCTCCACAGTGCAGGGGTGAAGGTATCACAATCCACTGTTGGAAGAAGACTCAGAGAGCAGAAATATAGAGGCCGCACCACAAGATGCAAACCACTGATCAGTAGGAAGAATCGGAAGGCCAGATTGAAATTTGCAAAGAAGTATAGAGATGAGCTGCAAAAGTCCTTGAACACAATCTTATGGACTGATGAGACCAAGATTAATCTCCACCAAAGTGATGGAAAGGCCAAAGTGTGGAGAAAGAAAGGAACTGCTTATGATCCGAAGCACAAGCTCATCTGTGAAGCATGGTGGAGGTAATGTCATGGCTTGGGTGTGCATGGCTGCTTCTGGAACAGGCTCTTTAATATTTATTGATGATGTAACTGATGATGGTAGCAGCAGAATTAATTCAGAAGTGTACAGAAACATTTTGTGTGCCAATTTACGGAGAAATGCATTGAAACTAATCGGGAGGAAGTTTATCATGCAGCAGGACAATGACCCAAAGCACACTGCCAACAAAACAAAGGACGTCACTGGGGGAAAAAAGTGGAAGGTTTTAGACTGGCCAAGTCAATCACCTGACCTTAACCCAATAAAGCATGCATTTCAACTCCTTAAGAGGAGACTGAAGGGAGAAACACCCCAAAACAAACAAGAACTGAAAGAAGCTGCGGTAAAAACCTGGAATAGCATCACAGATGAAGAATGCAACAGTTTGGTGATGTTGATGGGTCACAGGCCTGAGGCAGTTATTGCAAGCAAGGGTTATGCCACCAAACATTAAATGTCATTTACTTTAAGATTATTTGTTCCATTACTTTTGCTGACCTAAGAATGCTGTGGTCTAATACAAACGGTGGTATGTCCTGAGCTGTTTAACACATCTAGATGTGAATACCAGGAAATAAAAGCTGAAATTCTGAACTCTTGTCTCATACTCATCTTTTGATCTTAAACCCAAATGTCTTCAGTGAACAACAAAAACAAAGGAATTTGCCTTACTGTTCCAATACTTTTGGAGGAGACTGTAAGTACATCAGAGAATATAATCAATGAAAGGTGCTACGTCTTTAATTTAGATTTGAAAGTGGCTAAAGTTGGGGGGCATTTCATTTCATCAAGGAGGTGGTTCAATTCTATGTGCAGCATAGGAGCTAAACCCAACATGGTGTGGAGGCACTTCTAGTTTACTGCTTCCTAAAATCTTGGGGGCAGACTGGGTTCATATTCTTCAAGCATATCAGACATGTATTTTGGCCCTAAGCCATTAAATGATTTTTAAACTAACAGCAGCACTTTAAAATCTGTTCTATAACTAACTGGAAGCCAGTGTGAATGTGTAAGAATGGTTCTTGCAGCAGCATCCCTAGATCCCTGCAGACCCTGCAGGGATCTAGTGATCTGTTGGGAAAACCAAACAAGGGGCTGTTGCTAAAGTCCACTCTGCTGAGATGAAGGCATGAATGAGTTTCTCTAAATCTTCTAGGGATATGACACTTATAACTAACTTGCTATTTGTAGATGATAAAAGGCTGATGCAATTATTGCCTTGATGTGGCTGCTGAAGCTCAAATATGATGCCATTATAATGCAAACATTTCTAACTCTGAATTTAGTCTTTGTGCATCCATGAGTAGTTTTCAGGATTACAGAATTTGGCCTAAAGACAGCTGTAAGGGGTTGGGTAATAGATGCCCCAAAACCGCCCTAAATCTGCATGTCATAGTGATTCACTCATTTATGACTGCATGTCAACAACATAACCCCAGCTTTTTATACAACCTGAACTAACTGAAGACTATAGCAGACAGCCAACCTCGTTTTTTTTGTTCAGTGGTATCAAAGGCTGCATTAGTTTCCTGAAGCACAGCCTGATAATTTTCCTGAATCACTAACCAGATGAAAATAATTTAGTACCTTTATCAGTGCAGTCTTAAGCCAGTCAAGTCAGAATAAAAAATGTCAAAAACTCAGTTAACATTTATGACTTTGCTGTTGAACTGAATATAAAGAACTTTCTCAATCGTTTTCCAATAAACTTGTGGTTTGAGATGGGTGGGTTACATATGGAAGCATTGAGGTTGCACGATTTTAAAGAGGCATAGAAAACTGCCAGAGAGGGGTGACCCACTTGCAGCACATATATTTTTTAAAAAAGCTATAGCACACAACTAAATGATTAAGGTAGCAGATGTTAAGGAAACAGGAGATAAGAAGATCAGATGAAATATGGACATCATGGTAAATGTTATAGTGCCTTTCTAGTCTTCTGACCACTCAAACTACATGTCTCATTCACACGCACTCACACACTGATGGCAAAGCCTTCGGGAGCAATTTCAGTATCTTGCTTAAGGAGACGTTGACATGCGGGCAGGGAGAAGCCAGGAATCGAACTGCCGAATGTATAGGTTTATGCAAAGATTTTCAATCCTGAGAGAGCAAAGGGGAAGGGAAGACAGAAAATAAACATATACAGGCACATACAGTAGCCTACATAGGGAGAAGGGGCACATCTGTCATCTTTCACGCCTGGACTGCTGCATACCTCACAGCCACAGATTGCAGCATTTGAGAGATTTTCTATTTATTTATCTATTTATTTTTGCAGCACTGGATGCATTGAATCACAGAAGCTCATAGCTAATATATAACGTTTTCTGACATTTCCATTCAAACACAATTTCATGGAAAGTTCTGTAAAATACTAATGCTAAATTTGAGTGAAATGTCTTATATTATGCAGGAGAAAAAAACATGTTCAACTTCTCTGCATACACAACTATTAATTTTAATGAAATAAATGCAAATTTGGGATTTTGGGATTCAAATTCTGCTGACACTAAAAAAGAGAGATGATTGGATGATCTCTCAGTAATGCTGCCTTGGTGTTTATTGCTGATTTACATTCAAAACTAAAAACAAGTAAAGTTGTATTTATTTTAATTATTGTGTTCTTATTAGCTTACAGTTAAAACTGAAAATGTGTTGCTTAAGTAAAAAAAAAGAAGAATGAATCAATGAACTAAGGTAAACTATAAAAAAAAAATGTCAGGACTGCTTTGATGAGGTGACATCATACACTTATAGGTGACATGCAGTTTTAAATCAGATGCTCATACAATAACAGATGCTCCTAGGTGTTACTACTACATGGGTCGGCACTTTATTGAGAGTTGAACACCAGGATTAAGTCCATTGATACACCATTAGAGGTTAGAGTTTTGACTTCAAAGATCTTACAAGTAATAGAAAATTTGTTACATTTATTCTGTATTTTAAGGAAAGTAGTGGAAGAAGTATTCAGATCCTATTTGTATCAGTATATATATTTCTTTACAAAGCAATACCCCAAAGAATAAACATAACAATATCACTTTGCAGATCAAAGGTCAGATGCAGATCTGTTAGTGTTACATTTTTAGATAATTAAATAATAGCCTACTGATCGCCTACATCAAGGCATCAGGAAGCACCACTTTAACGTTGTAACAAGCTACCGTGGAACTAATTGTAGCCTACCTGTTATGTGGTTTAATTTAGTACATAACTGCATTGTATTTTACATGCTCATTGTAGGTTTTTCTGAAATTTAGTGGAGTAGAAATATAAAATAAAACAAACTTAAAATACTCAAGTAAAGCAGAAGTTCCTCGGAATGTTGCTTAAATGAATTCTTGAGTGGCCTAAATGTACTTAGTTACAGATTCTGACTGAATATAGGCTATTATTTCGTTCACCTGCGATAACAGCTCTTTCTGGTACAGGCTACACATTCGATACATAGTTTCTTCTCCAGGTTTAGAAAAAAAGGGGGATAAAAGCTGTGCTATAGTTTGTTCCTTGTTAACCTTTGATAAAGATTGCGGTTGTTGAAATATTAATATAGCCTACTGCAAGTCTATTGAATGTCGGCCTAGCATATCACTGCAGTGCATATAGCAGTGCAATTTGAGCTGGAGAATAGCTGTATGTCTCCAAAACGGGTTGTAATTTATTCTTCACACGCGATTGGTCATGGATCGATGCGCGTTCACGGCGCTCCGTGGTGGCGCGCCCGTGCTTCTGAGCATCGCTTGGAGAATAGGAGAGGAGCGACAGAGACAGAGAGCTGTACCGCACCAAGTGTCCACCGAATGTCTGCCCCTTCACGTTGCCAATGAATAATCCTCGCATTCCTATGTCTGCCAGTTGACATACTGAACGCCAAAGACCAGGCTTCCACCTCTGATTCAGGAGTCCTATAGCGGGCTGCGTGTTTTTTCAGGTAAGCCCCCCCCCTTCTCCTCCGGTGACCGATGTCGCTGTATTGTCTGTGTATTTTACGCGCTATTCGTGATTAAGAAGAGGGACTGTAACGGGCGTTTTTTGCTGTGGCTGTCCAAGGTGCTGGAACGGGCAGCGGCTTGTGTTAGAAAAACACAATACAGTGGCGCTAACGTCCTCATGTGAAGAGCAGGTTACATGACTTCGCTGTTTGCATGCTATAGGATGTTTAGTGTTGCAGACTAAACCTCCCAAAGATGTCGTGTGGTGTCGTAAGGGGAAGAAAGAATGATCAAGCTGTAACGTGCATGCGATATTAGTTAAGCTACATTTGCACAGTCTTGCACGTCTTGACTATGGCTGCTCTACCCGAATGGATGTATCTCAGCTGCATTGTAGAGTACCTCCTCCAGGGATGATGTGTTGTTTTACTGCATTTATTGTTGTCAGGGTCCGGATCTTACCTCACCTTATATTGCCATTGCAATCTTAGGCTGCATCCATAGTAAGTGACTAGTAGGACGTGAGTTTTGCTGATGAATGCTCTGATGTCAACAAATAGTAAAAGGTTATCACTGTTCAGACATTGATTTTTCTGCACAATGAATCCACCTGAGAAGACAGTGATAGTAGTCCTACATGGTGCCAGTCCTTGTTCTTCAAGTTGAACTTTTGCCCGATTTACTGGGATATCACATTTTACCTGTAACCATACCTTATCCAAAATCAGCAGGCTGTCTTAAAAAATGTCCTTGTCAAGACCTTGTGAAATGTGAACATGTGAACATGTGTAGCCAAATAGTAGTTAAGGTAAGGGCAAGTTATGTTCCTGCTTTATTGTTCTTCTGATGGACCAATTCTGTCCACCACAGGAGCACCTGACATTTCCTGTGGCAAATTTACTTACTGGATCATGGCGCAGACCAACAGTGGTGGGCAGGGGACCAACGGGGTAGCGGATGAGTCCCCCAACATGATAGTGTACAGAAAGGTAAGGCAGCGGCTATTTTTAGTCTGCACGTGTGTGTGTGTGTGTGTGTGTGTGTGTGTGTGTGTGCGTGTGTGTGTGTGTGTGTGTGTGTGTGTGTATGTGTGTGTGTTCGCATCAATTTACTTGACCATGAGCTGTGCAATGGAAATTGTTAATACTAATGGCAAGACAGCGTTCTTGTGCCATGGTTATTTAGGGGTTGTAATGCTTAATGACAGCGTGGAGAGAACATATGCAGCTTCTCTCTCACAACATGCATGGCATGCAAGCAGGTTCAGAGCATGCTTACACACACACACACACACACACACACACACACACACAGTGAGACATTCTGACAGGCATGCACACATTTCCCAGCTAAACCATCAGCTTTTATCGCTACTATGTTGGGGATGGATTTTTAACTGACTGACATTAATGGAACTGAAAGGAAGCCAAAGGCTTTTTAACCATTGTTCATTACACTGCTAGTGGTGTTTGTCTTCACTGTTAAATATGCTACTACATTAGAGAATTAGAGAAAGGGAGTGCAGTGAAATGGCCCACTGCTGGGGCACCTCATCCAATACTGCTCCAAACATCAAATGGATTAATGAAATAATAATCTGCAGGGAAGACAACATTTGTTTACTTTGAGGCCTGAGGTCCAGTTAGGGTTTATTATAGGAACCTCAACACCTGTAGTGTGAAATATAGATACGCACTGCTCCACGCATGCATTGATTTGGCTGTAGTATTTTATTCTCCTTAACACAAAAACAGCTAAATTTAAGATTAACATAAAAATAAGCTGTTTTGAAAATTGCTTTTGCTACCCACAGGAGAGGCTTCCGTTCCCCGGTGGTGCTGTTGTCTAACAGCTATAGGAAATTTTTCTGATCTGTTTTAGTATGCTGTATGTGTTGCATTTCCATCAAAATCCAATGCGTGATTGACTTATTCCAGGTATCATTATTCCATACTTAATTGTGGCTAGATTCTAGGTTATGGTATCCTGCAAATGTATTAAACATCTACAGTATCGCTCATGAGCCTGATGGGTAATTTAATGTTTTACTTCACTCTCAGATGCACAATTGAAGTGATCATTTCCACATCTTACTTGTGGATAACTCAAGCATGAGTGGACATCTTCATTTCATTGTCCTCACCCTCCTGCAAATGCTCCCATTCCATCTGTGACAGCTTCTGCACAACAGGATGAGGATACGCTTAGCATGATATCATAGATTGATGGTCTTTTATAGCACTCACAGCGTGTTAGGCAATATCAGGATCTTCGCAAAGCAAGAAGACAGGCTTATAAACTAGATTGTTCATGAAGTAGGCCAAGTATTGAGGATAACGGAGATAGATGAATGTGACTGGTTTTGTCATTCCTTATAGGTTTTATTTGTGGAGACAGTGGATGCAGTCATGTCTCTTATTAAGTTTCATTTTAATATGAAACAGCATCAAAATATGCTGAGGCATGATAACTAGTTGCAGCCTGTATAAGAGCATTAAATCTTGACTTAAGGTCTTTCCAGCTATTCACTTACATGTGATGTCTCTTCCTTTCTCCTGCTGTTGATCTGAAACTCCTGCTTTTTCGCACGCCATGAAGGATCTGTCGAACCAAGTATGCAAATAAGAAAAATCTCCTTACCCTGTGTGTTTATATTGCTGCTTTTACCTTCAGCAGCCAATTTTGATTTCTTCAAAATTAGGAGGAAGCAAGGATTTTAGACTTAAGGAGCTGTTTGTTCTCAAATGTTTCGTCAGATTAACATCTTAGTCACAAATCTTTCATATATCTTTCAATTCCTCACTTCTCACCACTTGACCACACATGGCCACAGCTTGGTTGTGTACACTGGCTGACCTAGATACACTGCAGATTGAAAAAAGCACGGTGAAGGCAGCGAGGATGAAATTGTGTTTCTGGAGTGGGTCTAACTTAAACTGCAATTGGAAGACCACTGTCTGTAGACATGTGGATACCGCCAGGATAAACAGGTGCCCCAAATGCTTTTCAGATGGAGATGACTTGGCAAAGGTGTTGCAACCCATGCTGACTGAGCCACACAAAGATGAGCTGAATTCTCAAGTGGAAAACATGCTTTTATGTTCTGTCTTGCTGCTCAGACCTCTTTAACAATATCATAAATACACAGTGGAAAAGGTAATGTTGATTTCAAGCAACCCGCCACATTCAATAGCTGACTATGTGGTAGTAGTATATGGTAGTGGAAGGATTATGTAATATGAGCAGAGGGAGTTTTATGGTTGAGGACAGCAGAAAGTGGTTTGATAGTCCTTCCACTGGGAGCATAACTATATCCTTTCACTCACTCAATCTTGCTTTCTCTCTGGTTCGTCCACCCCTCCACTCCTGTCATTAACGTCTAATGAAAATGGATGGGTGAGCTGAGGTGTTGACCCGCTTGCTGTGGAGATGTGTGCAGAGATGTCTGCAGATCTAGGCATGCACACAGGCGCTGAGTTTGAAAATGTTAATGCACACACAACAGTTAAAATAGTTACCTGTGCAGAAACACATGTAAATACACACACAGCTGGCTTTATGATGCATACATTTTTTGACAACAGTCGCTGGCAACCAGACTTTTTGCCAATAAAATGTTCATTACATATGCACAGTGTGTCTTGAGAGTCTAGATCAGTGGTCAGCGATAGGCCGGCCAGCAATAATATCTGGCCCGTGGCCATATTACTTTGATAGCGACAAAAAAAAAATTATAGTGGCTGATACTGAAATGATGATCTAATAGCAAAAGTTACTCACATAATCACTTAAGTGTGCCTACAAAATAAATGCGCGAGAACATTTTTGCAGCAGTACTTTATGTCATGTTTAATTGAGAGCTTTTACTTTGAAAAGTTCTGAAGGAAATTCAAGAGTCTCTGGCTTGGATTCCCCTGAATGAGAAAAGCAGGAATTTTCTCTGCCAGGAGATACTGGGGACACGAAAATAAGCGTCCATAGGTTGATGTGGACCAATCGCCGGGATGTACACAATCCTGCACATGCTTAATTGTGAATATGTAATAAATCTCTTCACAATCAATTTGTTGAAAAAGGAAGAAAAAAATACTAGCTGCAAGTAAGGACTGAACACACAATTCTCAGAGTGGGAGTCCTGTGCACTACCAACAGAGCTAATCGCACACACAGTAACCTAATGTAGGAATATAAATGGTCAATTGATGATATTCTGGCCCACCATCTAATGATTGGGCCCAATGCCAGACTTATTTGCCAACCCCTGGTCTAGATCATTACTTACCATATAAAAGCCTTTGTGATGTCTTGCTGCTTACATAGGGCTGGACGATATGGCCAAAAATGTTATCACGATAAAAAGTTTCATATCTTTCGATATCGATAATTATCACGATAAGTTTTTTCTTTCATGTTTAAAGGCTGATTTTTGTTGAAGAAACCTGATGGTTAATTGTGGTTTAAACTGTTCTTTATATTCAACACTTGAAGCCAAACAGGTGATCACTTCACAAATCTGAAGTAGAACATACAAAACATTTATGATAAAATCTTTGTCAACAAATATGCATGAGTAAAATTAAGTAAAAGCTTTTTTCAGTCCTTTTTCCTCAGAAAAATAAACATCTTATTAAAAAATGAAGTCCTAATTTGTGTATGATTCAAGTGAATAAAATCAAACATTTATTGAATATTTATTGAACATTTATTATATTGTTATTGAAAAAGAAAATTGCGATAATTATTGTTATTGTTTTATTGTCCAGCCCTATGCTTACACATGAATTCAGGCTTATGTCATCAAGTGTGCCAGAATGTGCTGTATCTGTGTGTGTGTTTTTTTTTCATGTCTGCACATGTGTGCACCACCAATAATGCTGTGATGCATGTGTGATTATGTGTGTTTGCTGTATGTAGGGCAAATGTTGCTAAGAGAGAGTGCTGAATTTTTTATGCGAGCCTAAAACAGCTCTGGCGAAGTTCATAGCCACCGAGCATGAGGAGGGAACATCTTCTCTCACCATCCAGTGCTTTTGTGTGTGTCTGTATGTGTGCATCAGTGTGTAAGCATGTGCATGATTGTAATTAAGTGGGCGGTAAGACAGAGAAACGACAACACACAGTAATATATATTAAAATTATTAGATTTAACGTACAGTGTAGATAGACAGTAAAATATTGATGCTTCTTTACATTCACTTTGAAGTGAAAATCCACAATACTCAGCAGTCTTTACAACTTTATTCTGTCAATAAAAAAATCTTAAGATTAGCACAAAGGCTGCAGACACATTTAACAGTCTACCAACTTAAGTTTTGTCATAAACCAGACACCCACCTTTACACCTATCTCACATGATATCTTTGACACACTTTCCCTCAGAAATTCCACAGCATTTTGTCTTTTCTCCATCGCAAGTTTTCTGTTGCACAAGGGAAAATATCAAATTTTCTTGATTATTGCCTCTCCCACCATCCAACATTGGCAGATATGTTCACACAGTGCAACAAAAATTGTCATTCGGCTTGAAATGTAATAATTTATCCATCCACAAGTTTCAAATTCCACTTGCACCTTTGCTTCTCAGATGATTTTCAGTTGATTCTAGAACAAGAACTCCATGCAACTTGAGATAAATAGTTAAGATTGCATTTTTTTGCAGTATACTACTGGAGTCTGATCTTCCTCTGTGGTGTAGTATCTGACAGCTAAGGCACCAGCCCACTCTTATTTACATCTGAGCTGCCAACGGGCATCCAGTAATTGTTCTTCCAGCAGCCAGTTTGGCTTCTGTCTTCTGTTATGATTTTTCTCATTGAGCACATTCTACATTGTATCATACTGCTATTGCTATCTTCAGTCGATATCGGAGAGTTCTGTTTTACATTCTGCTGCTTACATAAATACCAAAACTCTTTGAAATAATTGGTCCCTGTTGAAACTTGATCTTTTCTGCAGATGACAGTGATGCAAAAAGAGTGTGAGATTATTTTTGTTCTTGAACATTTCACCATGTTACTGTATATACACAAACTAACTGTAGGTTTTCTGGCCAAACAATGTCAGATAATGGTAAACACAACCTCACAAAAACTCACTAAATCACTAAATACACTAAATATAAAACTAGCACAGAATACAGACATGTTGTTTTCCCCAGTAGTATCTATACAAACAGTAATACAAATGAGCTAGTCCCTGATGAATATATGCTTCCAATTCATTCAATATTGTCATGCAATTGATTTTGTGTCTTATGACCAATTACTACATAATTGTCATGATTATAACTTTGAGTACAATTTAGTTTGCTATGTGGCAACATTTTCCATTGTTTATGAACATTGCAACTACCAAAGAATCCCAAAATAGCTTTTGCATATAATTAACAAATAACAAATAACAAATTTTCCTCTGAGAAAAACAATGGTCAATGGTCATGTCAAAAAGATTATAAACATGTCTTTACCAGCCCTCCCTCTTATAACGTTTGCATTCTCTGTCTTTTCTGCTGCAGGGAAATGTGTCCTACACACTTTATGAAAAGGGTGTTGATGCTGCACTGTGAGATTTGAACCATTTCCCCTTAGTGGGACTCAGTAATGAAGTAATGAACAAACAGAAATAACAAATAGGGCAAAGGTATTAGTGCATGCTATTGATTTGTCAAGTGATTAAGTGGTTGTGTACAAGAGATCATTTTGCAGGAACAAGACTGTCCCTCTCCTCTGTATAACTGCAACACAACAGTAATACAGTATTGTTAGACAAGGAAGGACAGCAGCCATTATTAATACAGTGGGTCTTGGTTTAGACTACTACATACTGCGCAGAGAGCTTATCATTGGAAAGCATTTTTTAATCTAGGACTAATCTTCATTTGTTAAACCTAGCCTATAGTAGCCTGCCCTGTTATCAATACAATTTCCCAACCATCCTACATTGTTCGTGAGTCATAAAGCGGAGGGAACTGAGTACATTTTCTGCATTTTCTCAGTGAAGAGCCAGATTGAAGGATGCTTGTACTCACTGTCTCCGTCAGTCTGCAATCAGAAGATCAGGACCGGGAGAAAGAGGGAGAGAGGGGGTGAGGTGGGATGATCTATAATTGCCAGATCAGAGAGAAATCTTTGTGTGTGAAGTAGGGCTCTTTGTATGTCAGCTCGCCAGCCAGGCGATTTCTCTTCCTGTGTATGAAAACATCCATGTTCTTTTTTGCACACACTGTTGAACGAAAGTGTGGTTGTTTGGCAGACACTATTGGATGGAAAATTAGCATTTATAGCATTGTACGTTTCAAACTAATCCATTTTGCCTGTATTTGCTGACATCAATACCTAAACGCCAATTAGAGGGGCTGGTATTTGTGACACAAGCTATAGTTGATAGTAGTGTATTTCTGGTATCTCATCTTACTGGGGGGTAAGATAATCCTACCGGCTTAGCAATTAGTTAATATAAGTGGTTATTGAACATTTTAATTCTATATGTTTTGGTTGGAGCTGCAAACTATTTTGGGCTGGTGACCAGCCATGAAAGTGAAAAAAAATCAAAACCTTTATGTGAAAGATTTCCATCTTTAGTGCCCCCTGTAGTAGTATCAGAAATTACACTGTGGCACATTTCACACTACTGAGCTACAAAATATGAAGATTGAACATATCTTAGTTCAGGTTTTTTGTGCATCCTAGAAGAAATTTGCTATATGAGGATCAGTACCACTCTCTGATATACAGTCTGTTGATTAGTGAGGTTTAGAGATCCTATTATTTCTCCTGTTTCCAGTCTATACAATTGCATTGGCACTAAATTCATTCAGGGAGCATAAATCCTGAGCATATTAATTGCATATGAACAGAACTGTGGGAGACCAAATTGCTTGGCAAAAACTGTTTTGGTGCATTAAATAAAAATGAAGTGGTTTACCTCGTACCGCAGGGCTAGTTAGTGAGGTGACGGAGAATGAACTGAATAGTGGACGTCACTTGGGGATGGTTTGGGCTGCCACAGCTGGAGTCTTTAGTCCTGTCTGTTAGGGTTATATAAGAGTCTAAGGAAGCCTGGGCTGTAAGATAGAGGCTGACTCAGGCCTCGCCTCTGTCTGGTCATTTAATTCCAGCTCAACATTTAGCGAAAGATTACAGGAGAACCCTCGGCAGAGTGGTGAATGAATCTTTCTCCATCTCTAGTGTGATGGTCTTAATGAGGACAGAGATGCTCAGTTAGGATTAAAGAGAAAAAGAGAGCCAGGGTGACAGTGATTTTCTTTTTTTTGCTGTATTCCTCTGTATTCACCACACACTGGTTATGTGTCTGTGCATCTGTCCAAAACATCTATTTGTCCTTGTTCTCTGTCCCACCTCTCCTGTCCCTCCATCTCTACATACACCATCTGCATCTCAACTGTGTCCATGCAGACTCTACTTATAATGCACTCTCCTTTTGTTTCTGGTGACGGCACGTTCCTTCCCACACTGCCTACGGTGTATAAATTCCCTTCTTGTCTTTATGTCTTGATGTATTAAATGTTGTGTCTTTGTTTATTGTAGAAAGTTGGTATCATGTGTGCTTCTCATTCTGCAGTTGCATCTCTTTTTCATATCTACACGTCTGGTCTCATTTAACCTAGTATGTGATTTCTTGTCATATGATTTAAGACATACTACAGCACATACAACTGTGAGGTATTTCAGATACACTTTTTGTTGTGAAGAATCATTTTTAATAAATAGACATCCAATCCACAAGAACTACAATACTATCACCTAATTTGTCCTAATTGCAAAACTATTTTGATATCCACAACAGCATTCTGCCAAAGATAATTCTCCAAAGCAAGTACTGTATATTTCATAGCAGCCTCAAATCATTGCCAAAGCTAAAATTATATTTGCACGTTAAGAGCCTTCAAAAGTAAACAGAAATAAGAAATCTTGTTATCTTCTCTGCAGAGTATTTCATGCATTACCTCCCTTCTCTGCAGTGTATTTTAGCAGCTTGAAGCAAGAATGTAGTCTTTCTGCAAAACATCTTTTTTACTTTTCTCTCCCTCTCCCTCTGTCTAGACTCTCTCAGTCCCAAGACTTTTTCATCCGAGTTTCCCTCACCGTCTGTATCTTGCTCTGGTCTTTGCACTTTGCCCTCTCCCTTTCTATCTCTTTTATTTCTCTCTCCCCCCTGACTTTCCCCTCCCACTCTCATGCCCTCTTTTGTTCAGTTTCAGGTCTTTGATGTTTCTCACATGCTCGCAATATCACACTAACTTTCTCCCTTTGTCTCTCTCACATTTGCACTCTCTCTCACTCACTCGCTCTCTTTCTACACGCCCCCAATGTGTGGTTCCTCACCAGTGAAGCATCCATCCACCTCTGTCTCTGTGTCCCCTCCTCTCACATCCCTCGCCTCTCTTTGAAGTCATCAGAGCCCTAGTCAGAGCCCATGCCACTCCAGTCAGCTTTTATCCTCACACAGAGGATATGTAGAGAGGAATGTATTTAGACCCTGCTGGAGTACAGTCATCTCTCCTCCTGTGTGAAATGATTCACTCATGACTCATATCTTTAATGGGAACTCTCTCTAAACAAACAACCATTGGAAGTGGCATTTTCCATCCAAATTGACTGTAACTGTAACTGAGAGTGCTGGCCTGATTGTCCCCCTGCAGCTTGGTGCCTCTCGCAACAATGAGGAGTCATTCTCCCAGAAGCAATCATGTCTCAGTGATTAGCCTGCCATGACTGAGTGCCATCGCGCAAATCCAATACCAGCAAAATAATAAAAGTCAGACAGCAATTGTTCTAAAGGGTACATTTTCATATGTTTGAGACATACATTTTCATTTGCCAAACAGATGGAGACACACCTTTGTCTAAAATTGTGCACTTCTCAACTCGTCATTGTGGCAGACAGACACACACACATATACACTCTCAGCTTGCAGGTTGCAACGTGCTGAGAAGCTTCCACCTGCAGCCTACTGAGGCTCACAGCTTCACACCATTAGTTCAGCTTAGCAAGCACCATCCGCAGTACAGCCTCGTCTATAAACCTCAGGCGCCATCTTGACTCAACCTGCTGCTGTTGCTTCCTCGTCTTCCACTGCTAAAATGTTGCAAAATAATGATTTTTCAAAATGTGTTCAGCTGTGTTTCTTAAATAGCTTGGTTTTATACGTATGTGTCCTTATATCAAACAATAATGCTTCAGCAAACTACTCTAATAATGTAGGTCAAGACAGGCAAACTTTAAATATTATATATTTATATACAGTATATTATTATAAATAAATTCTTTAAACTTTAAAATAAATAAAACCCATAAATTCTACTAGTATATAGTTGAGAGTGTTATGTTATATTTAAACATAGGGAGGTAAGAAATCATGTTTATTTTGAAATGTGGGGTTTAATTAGCTTAGCTTTGCAGTTATGTAATCTGAAGCAAATGCTAAGTGCGCTATATTATTTCATATATTTTTAATTTAATTTGGGCATGTACTGGAAAGAACTATGGCAGCCTTAAAATATTCAGAGGAAAATTATTGTCAGGGTTGAGAAAAACTGACCTCATTAAAATAAATTCAAACTTTTTGTCCAAGCAGCTGTGTAAACAAGATGATTAATCACAGCTATTTTGATATAGTTGAGAGCTGTTTTGCTAGCTGTACTCTATGGATGGCAAATGTCGGTCTGTCGGTCAGTCCACCACTTTGATCAAGAGCAAAATATCTCAAATCTAACTATTAGATGAATTGCCATAAACTTTTGTACAGACATTCATGTTCCCCAGAGGATGCATTGTAATCCATTTGGTCATCCCCTTACTTTTCCTCTAGTATCATCATTAGGTCAGTTTTTTCCCTCATTGCTTTTATGATCAAATGCAAAACTAATGACATTCTCATCAGCCTCAGATGTATTTTGTGTTTATTGTTTATTAGCAAATGATAGCATGCTAACTCACAAAAATAAATTATATACTTGCTAGCATGCTGATGGCAGAATTTAGCTCAATTTAGCACCACTGTGCCTAGCAGCCTCATGGAGCTGCTAACATGGCTGTAGACTCATTGGCTTTGTTACCCCCTCTGTTTAATCATTCACAACTCCCTGTATAATGGACATTCAAAATTTTACTCAACAGTGAGCAGTGCATTCATATTTCACACACTTACTGTACTAATCATTATAATTGTGAAACCATTACTGACAGCTGGGATGCACAATAGTTTCACATCTATAGAATGCATTGCATTGCAGGGTTGTTAGCAGAAAGTGGCATGCATGGCTTGGACACAACTTCTTTCGTTCCATTCTGGTATTTTTAGGGCACTGTCAATACAGACATTGTAGTGTACTGCTGAAGTAAATAAGGAGGGATTTGGGACAGAGCCATAGTCTTGCTTATAGTTTATTTAAAGTAATGCTATACACACTATTTTCATTTTATGATCAATATGTAAAACAAAAACACAGTCCCAATACTTTCATTAGAATTCCTTGTCTTGGTAACCATTGTTTTATTCATCTTGGTTCTCAGACACTGACCCCTAGTTATAGTGCCTTATCAGCTAATTGAGAGATGACATTCCTGTGGACAATACTGTTTATAATGGTTGTGCTTTCTCCTGCTGTCCCGTTTTGTTTCTGATGCCGTGGCTGGTGGCTGTTCCGTTGGCATCCCCATGACAACCACACTAGCAGCCTGTCAAATGCTATTATCTCAAACACTTCAACAATGTGTCCAGCACACCCTTAGCTAGCAAAGTGACAGAACATGAGCGTGTTTATGTGTGTGTGGTAGTCCATGCGTATGAGTGAGCAAACATCCACACACTTGAAAGAGTGCTGCTCAGACCATGAAAGCCTGCAGTGCAGCGGCTGAGCTGAAGTGTCTTTTACCAACACCTTTCACTTACAGTATAACTACATTAATTAAAGGGTGAAAAACTCTATCACAAGCAGTAACTAAATGCATTTACTCAAGTATGTATTAGAGTATTTATCTGCCATTTTATACTACTTGATACTAACGCCACAACATTTCAGTAGGAAATATTGTAGGTTATTTCTTTACTGCACTACATTTATTTGATAGCTATGGTTACATTAACATTTCAAATACATTTAAACAGTTATACATTCTTAAAGATTAAACAGTACCCAAAGTAATTACAATTAGCTCCATCTTTATCAGCTACAACATTAAAATTCTGCCTACATCAGTTATACTTTGTTGCTTAGTGATTGGTGTTGCCAGACACGCGGTCTGTTCCACCTGTAAATACACCCAACAGTAAGTCTACTGACCCACTTTTAGGTACACTTGCAGTAAGGTAAGAATTAAAACCTCACAAGGTCATCAGAATTAGGATTTTCAGCTGGTGTTGCATTTGGGGTAGGGTACGCGTGGGGTATACAATTCTAATCCTTTTTTGTCAAATTCAGTGACTATCTCCTCGCGGTCTGCTAGCTGTCTGTTCTGTGTGTGTACTGTTTGTACACAGCCCTGGTTCTGTAAATGGGAAACCAACAAAGTGGTTTGGACTGAGACACACAACACTGTTGCAGCCACTCCCAGTCATGATTTGTGTGTCAGGTTACATTAAAATACTTGCCCTTGGACTTCCAGCTTACTTTCTAGTTTGCCAAGACATGTTGTTGTGATGTTAGCTACAGTAGCAGGAGAATTGTGAGCATTGCTGTCCGGAGCTGGCGTGCTGGCTCTGAGACCGTCTCGTCCTCTCTGCACATAAACTTTGCAGCAGCAACAGGAGTTAACCCACAACTTAACAAACATTAGTTACATTACTTGCTGTGTTGTTGTTCGCTCCATATCATGGTGTTTTTCATATTGGACTTGTCCAGAATTGCATACCCAACCTGTAAATTTTGCAGCTAATACTAATGTACCTTTCGTCAAGAACTGTTTTACATCATTTTTTGTGACTTTTATTTGAAAAAAAGATCAGATTACTTTGTCCACTAAACATACTGTATATTAGATTCTCTATCTCTTCTCTGCCTGTAAATCAGTGACTTGATGTTGTTAACAGTGTTTCTCATCTCCCAATAAAGCCCCATGACAGATCTCGTGGCCATGTATATTGGCAGCATTGCCTCTTCTTTCTTGCTGCTGATAAAATATGTTGTTATCTAAGCTTGAGCAAAATGAAAAAAGACAAGGTTAGGTTAAACAGTGCATTAGAATATGGTGGGAAGGGTCTCTCTATTCCTTGCAACGGACTGATTTGATTTATAGATATTAGCCTTTCTTGCCAGTAATGTCAGCAGAGCCCTGTGTGTACATGGGAGAGCTGGTATTGGAGGAGCAAGTGAGAGAGGATAAGTCAGGGAAGATGGATGCACATGATTTGAATCACTATATTTTGACAAGATTAGTTTAATGAAGCAGTCTGCATGAATGTATGTATTGAGGCAATTTTATTTTTTTTTTTACAGTGGCCTCATTTGCAACATCCCTGTCCTCTAAATTGTACATACAGATTATGACAAAGTTGACAACCTTGTGGTTCTTGCCATTTATGATATGTAGTACTGTACATCCAACCGTAGAAGTGAGAAAGTTTTAATTTGACCTGTTAAGTGAGACACTTTTTCATCTTAGCTTTTCATCTAGGTTTCTACCAGATGACAATCTGACGTCAACCAAAGGTACAACAAAGCCTGTCCTTCATCATCTTCATTGCTCCGTAGTTCAAGTGTCACTTGCATAAACCAGTTTACCCTTATCATTTTTTTGTCTGTCCTGACTGTTGTGTACTCCGAAGTGTGCACGTGTTCCTGTCAGATACCCAGTCCTTGTCTTGTCTCTGTCCTGCAGACAGGAGAAGGCAGAAGAATGTCAGCCTGCCAGTACCCAGCTGCTTCTCTTATTGGTATTCGGGACACTCAGAACAATCCTGAGTGTCTGTTGCACGTGCCAAGGAGGAATGTGGGAAATAAGGGGATAGAGAGAGGAGGAGAAGAGAAGTGATGCCCCCTCCCTCTCATGTTATGGGGTCCTAAAAATAGACAGCATCCTCCCTTATTTTCTATTCCCAGTGCATCTCTGTTTCCATACCCAGCGTTCCTCCCTGAATCTCCCTCTCTGTTTTTCTCTCATCCTTGTCTCTTTGTTTGGCCTAAGTAAACATGCTCTCTAGTGTCCAGTGATAAGACTCCTCAAGTGTAATGCCAGACAGCTTGGACACTGCTAACAGGCATGCTTTAGATTAACTATAGGGGTGATTTTATTTAACACTACAGTATTCCCATGGCCGGACCACCAAAGATAAAAGCATGATTATTAAATGCTCCTTAGTACAAATCCCGTTAGTGTCAACAACTGCTGATTGCTAATCACGAACAAGTGCTGAAATCACAGTATGATCTTTTGAAACCAGTCTTTTAATATTGTTTTATTGAATTATAAATTAGTATGTGTAATTGTCTGTCGATGCCTCCAATGGTGTATTAGGGCCATTGTAGTTTTGTTTTTTAATCACAGAATGGGGGAAAAAATTTTAAATTTCCAAGACCAAAACAAGATATATGACCATTCCCAAAAACGACATGTACGAGCATAATGTAATGTTTCGTAAGTCATGTGACCTAAGTCACATGACATTTAACATGTGGTTAACACTGTGAAAGGTAAAGTTGTTTAGGGAAAGATTGTGGGGTTGTTTCAAATGAATACATTATATAAAATAAGTACACTAAGTAAAATTAGTACATTACATAAATCACTTGACATAAGTCACGTACAGGTACAATCTCTGTCTCCTGAGTGAAAGTCCTGAGTTTACTTGACACATCCATCCACCCAGCCACCTCCTTATGGGGACTTTGTTACTCTTTGTACCACGTCACCTAACTTCTGCGGCCTAACAAAAAACGTAAATATGAGTCGTAATATACTACTGCATTATTGACCTATACAGCCGTTTTTCAGATTGGATCAATAGATTATAGCATGCTTTTTTAGGTGTGTGTATATACAACCATTTGTAATTATATACTGCCGTATTCATTTTTGCTAAACTTTTGCACTATACATCTGAAAGCAGCTTTCTTCTTCCTCTATCTACTAATTTATGATAGCATGCTGTTTGAGTGATGAAATCATGGTAGGTGGGCAGGAGGGATATTGGCTTTCAGTGGATTATGTTCCAGCACATGGCCAACCTTGGCTTAGTCATCGCGCCCACTGCCCGCCCACCAAGAAGATGAGAGTGAGAGAGAGTGAGAGGAAGAGAGTGGAAGAGAGAGAGAGGCCTTGCCCCTAGGAACACTATCCCACCGCCAGCCAGGAACACCAGACCATAGTAGATTTAGAAATACACAGAAATCTGTGTCTAGAAAACAGAATCAGCTAACAGTACAGACAGAACAGTGTAGAACAGGGGTTTTCAAAGTGTGAGGGCCTCCCTAGGGGGGCTCCAAACAGTTTCAGGGGAGGCTCAGTGAATGGAAGTGAAACAATATCACATTACTTATTGCATTAGTTATCAAAAGGAGATCACATAGAATAGCCTACATGTGTGAGAGTTCAGAGTCAGAAACTAATAAATGCCTTAGGACAGACCTTTCTTAAAACTATTTAGTGTAGTCAGAAGTTATGTCAAACAGCAATATTAGGCTATTTTGGCTCAAATGTTGAGTGTCTATGGGATCAGATAATATAATCATGATCCCGTAGGCATCCAGGAATTGAGCGAAACTTACCAAGTATACTAAAGATGTGGTGGTGGGGGGGCGCCTTTCCCAAGCTTTGTCTGAGGGGAGGCCCGCAGTCTCAGACTTTGAAAACCCCTGGTGTAGAAGGTTTAGTCCCAGGAGAAACTGGTATGTAATAATATTGTATAATTGTATTGTATAATATTGATGAGATTAATACAAACCACAAATATAACACTGAAAACACAAGTCATACAGGACAAATGGGTGTGTGTGAGCATGGGATACTGTGTCTTGGGTCATCTGGATCAGAAAAGCATGTATATTGTATCTTTTCCCACATAATTAGTGTCCTCGCTTTTACTACTGCCTACTACTGAAAACAGTACTACTACTAAAACTGTTGCTGTTAATAAACTCCTGTTTCTGTTAATGCAACTGCTGGTACAAGAGTTTTTGATTTCAAAACAGCTGCAGTACATAACGCTGCATGTCATTTAAAAAAAAATGCACAAAAACGCAATGCAGGAGATTAAATAATGATATACCGGAGAATGACCTCAGGATAAAGGCAACAAAATGTATAACTGTACAACTATAACTGTAAACACAACATGGAGAACGTGTTATCAAACAGTTGCCTATTTACATATTCAGCAGAAACAGACGAACATTAGCATTTATTTGAAGTTGTGTTTCTGTCCACCTGATGAATGTAAGGGCAGTATAGACGATTTTTTTGGGGTCTCTTCCAACTCCTGAGGGAAACATCTGTCTCTTTAAGGTCAAGATTAAAGGTGAGCAAAGCAAACAGAGCATGACCATCTGTTGCAAAGGCTAAGAGAATTTTTTTTTGGCTCCTTGCTTTTCTTTCATTACACATTAGAGTAAGTTCCACTATACAAACCTGATATTTATTGACTTTACTTGTCAGATAGATGTGATTGTTATAGAACTATCAGTACAAATATCAGCATTAAAGTTCTTGGCACGATGGCACCACCCTTGACAGAAAGTCAGAAATTGGAAATGCAGTCGGTTTTACCTCAGTTGTTAGACAATAAACAAGTCTGGTGCTTGTGGATCACATTTTTCTTTTAGTTATAAAAAACAAAAAAGAAGAAACAGAAAATAGCACTTCCTGTTTAGAGCTACAATTTTGTGCCAGTATACAATATATCAGAATAAGGGTCTGATGTTAAGATAAAAGGTTTGTCAACTACAATGATGTGAGAGTAATGACGATGGTAAAAGATGATATTTTACTGTGGAAAAGTCATAACATAGAGCTTTAATTTGCAATGGAACATAACAGTAAGACTATACTACAATCCTCTGGGAATTGTATGATACTCTAAAATGTGCTGTGGTTGCATAAAGCATGAGATGGCAGTAACCTACCGGCTGGCAAATTTGGAACAAGAACTGCATTAACCGCAGCGATGTCAAACGAGGATAAATGCCAGAGTTTTTTTCCAGTGAGCAGGCATAGCTGGCCGATCATGATTCAAAGCTTGTCTCTTTCTCTCTAGTAGAGGGTAGCTCCTCGGGGAGGAAGATGTTGAGGAGTCAGGGGAAATATTGAACATCCTTCTGTAGCCACACGCCAGGGATGAGGATTCTCTGGGGACGTGAGGAGGAAGGAGGAGTTTGTTCTAAAATGGTGTGAAGAAGGGTATTGTGGATGCAAATATCTGTTGGCAACCATCTGGAAAGCATTCTAAATTAAATAGTGATAATACCATCTGTCCATCAAACCAGATAACAATACTGTAACTGCTGCTTCTGCTGCTGTGCACAGGAATTCTTTACCAATGTGTTTTTATTATTACACTTCCAGCAAGGAAATTATGGAGAAGATGATGCATTACCAACCAAGTAGTATATTATGAATGGCATATAATGATGTTGGATGTGTAAAGGGAGATTAAGTATTACACAGAAAAATATCTTGATTTCTTCAATTTCCTGCAAAGATAACTTTGGGAAGTGGAAAGAATAATTGATCAAATTCTACCAATTATTAGCAGTACAACACTTGATCTACAGTTCTCTCTTTCACTCAGGCATCAATGTAAACCTTTACTATACTTGATCTTTGTATCCTGTTTTCAATGTGATAACTTACACTGAAATTAGTTTCTAAATAAATTAGAGGCAAGAAGTACATCATGCAGCTGCAGCATCAAGCTCTCTTTATGTCATCAGCACCAGGTTTGAATATTTGTGAGTTTAGGGTTTCACACAATGGCAAGGCTTATTATAATATAATAATATCCATTTTGTGACTACCAGATTGTAACATCTATATTTTATTATTTTTTAAATTTTAATAAAAGAGACTGCATTGCTACTGCAGGATAACAGTAGGAGAGATGAGTTATGGGTTTGAGACTAATGTTGTCAGTATGCTCAAAATGAACAAATTTATATGATGTGTCGTCAAACCACGTCTGAAGACTAAAGTGTATTGTTTTTTAAAACGGTCACACTCAAAGGTTGACGTGAAAAGCCGGCTGTCATATAGAGGGGCGAGATGCATAAAAATTGGGGAGCCTGTCCTCAACAAAAAAACAACCATGTGGGTTGTTTCAGCTACACAAAAATACAACTCATGTTTACGTTTATTGTGGCAGCGACCTCTAGTGGCCAAATGCAAACACGTGTCACGCATTATAAATAGCCAGAAAGATGTACTTTGGTGGTGGGTGGGGTGAAAGGATAGCAAGTTAGCCTCTTTTGACTGGCATTTGGTTCCTGTAAGCAAGATTGATTTGTTTTTTTAATGAAGTTACAGCGGTTTGCGAAACGTATGTAGTAGCAATAGCAACGTTAGCTTCATAGCGTTAGCTAGCTACGTTAGCTAGCTACTAGGGCTGCAGCTAACGATGATTTTAGTATTCGAAGTTTCTATAGATTATTTCAATGATTCATCGATACGTCGTTTAAGAAGTACTGTTGCTTGGTGGCAAACCAGGTTTTGTCAAGAAAACACACGTGAAATGTGAAATGTGAAATGAGCGATCCTGCACACTAAACAGCTGTTTGTTATTATAAAGATGGCAATTATAAAGACAAAAAAAATATGGGTGAAAGGATGGATTAGCACACTCAGGTAGCAGGGATTGTCTGAGCTACAGAGAGAGGGAGGGGAGTTAAAATGTGCAGGTCCCGACACCCAGTTAACTCCTGACTGTGAGGTTACAACTCACGGCCCAAAAAGGAGAACAACAAACGCATGTGTGTACATTTTCAGCTGAGGTCTGCGGCTTACTTTGGCTAGCCTTCAACTCAACAATCAATCATGATTTCAGTTAAATGCTAAAGTTGCTGTTACTCTTACCTTGTCTGTGGTCCGCTGGCAGAACACTGGCTGCTTTTTGTTCGGGTGCCGTCGTGCTGTTGCGGAGGAGACATAAGTTTTGTTTTACGGTGGACGGACGGTAACATTACAGAGTTGTTGTTTTCTTTAGCTTGAAATAATCCCATACTTTGTGCACTTTCTTCTTTGTCCCTCGCCATTTTTTTTTTCATTTTCATGTTGTGTACACAGCGTAAGCGCGATGTGCGACAGTAATAAATGTCCGTGCGAAACACTGTGCTGTAAAATTTAAATGGATTAAACGAAGCATCGATGCAAAGAATTTGTGTCGATGCATTTTATTAATCAATTTAATCTATTTAATCAATGAATCATTTCACCCCTACTAGGTACGTTAGCTAGTTAGCCCCCCGAAGCCCCTTACCCTTACCCTAACCTTCACAGGGGTGTGTGCCTTAACCTAGGTCAGTGATTGTATGCATGTCGACTGGTGAACCCAACAGCTGTACTCATCGCGCTAGCAGATAGGGTTAACCTCCTTTGTGTCGCTGCAGTCTCCACGTTTTTATGTCATGGGATGTTGGTCATGTGATTCCCGAAACTTGGTTAATACGACCTATGTTGTCGTTTATGTTGGAGGACTGAAATTGGGATAACCATGCACACTTTCAGACAGTCGTTTCTTGAAAACATTTATGGTGTTGTGCTTGATTGTGCTCACAAAAAGTGAAAGTCATTGATGAAAGAAGAGAGCTTCAAAGCGGAGTCCAAACCCTCCTTACTTTCTCAACTCTGCACACCTGGAAATTTGCTCTGTGAAGTGGGCATGCTTTTGGTGTTGTTGGTTTCGGAAAGTTACAGAAATTGTAGGATTCATTCCCCCCTAGTTTCCAATGTTGGAAAAGTATGGGGAGAGGGGAACATGCGCTTTATTTGAAGCATACTAACACTTATATGAATCTGATATTCATTTCTGGTACTTAATTTTCAGCTGTGTCTTACACTGCCTCAGGTTAATTTAGGGACACTTTCAGGATATTAAATGTTACTGATTTACGATATGTGTGCAATTCCATTGTCATAGATGTTTCATGTTATTTTCTCCTCCAGAACTGATCAGGCTAAACAGAGTAAATAACCCAAACGAAATAAAGAGCAACACTCAAGCAATGACTCTAAGAGCCTATTTTGTTCCTATATTAAAGGTTTCCTGTGGAGTTATTGATCTCCAGCAGGGCTATATAGCTGTTTGTCCCGGTTTTGTTTATAGTTATGCATGCATATGGGTGATGTGAGACACAGGTCCTGCCAATGGCTCCAAACTTTTCCACTTATATTCAGGTAGTGTTAACACACCATGATGTGCTGCAATGTGCCAATAAAGGCAGGGAAGAAGAAGACTGCTAGCAGGTATATGTGTATGTGAACAAAGCTTAATTTCAAATACTTAGCTCCAGCTTTGCAAACGTTTTATGAGGAAGGAAATGCATTGAAGACATTTAGACCTCATGGACACTGAATGTAAAAAAAACCTTTTATTTGTTTATAAAAAAACCCCACAGGGCCTCTCTAACAGCAGGGATCAATCCCCATTTCAGTTTGATTGAAGTAGATTTGATTTAGTTTAAATCATTCGGGAATTAAATGTAATATTCACAGTATTATCCTTTCAGACAAACAAATAGTGCTTAGAACAAATAAAGATGTCATATTGAAGCACACAGAAAACAACACAACATGCCACCCAGGTAACCTTAAGTCAATAACACCACATGGGGAATCAAAGATATTTTGTACGCCTGCAAACATCAGTCTCACTTTCATCCATTAGCAAATCAGACCAAATCAGATCAAACCATTAAAAGGCTCTCAGTCACACATCGAGAAGCATTTCAAAGCTGAACAGGCTTCATGACATCCATTTGTGATCATCCAAATAAACCAAAATCTGTAGTAAGAAAGCCATCTGTCCTTCACTGTCCATCTTGCGTATGATAATACTGCTGCTGCTACTGCCGTGAGCAAGAGTTTTTTTTATAGTGGCATCAGGTTTTTCTTATCACAGTCCTCCCTTATGGAAATAATGGACAAAGCACCACCAACTGGTACATTATAAAAAAAACATTAATGATATTAGGTGTGAGGAGAAAAGAGCCATCAAGGAGGAATAAGTCTCATCTAAAAATTCATAGATCTTTGCTTGAAAGATAAAGACATGAGCAAATGGCAGAGAAGCATTTTGCCTCCTCGAGTTTCTTTATACTGTACCTTTTAGGATGTGATGTTATTACAAATGACACATACTGAAGAATAAAGACGGGGGAACAAATGTGCAGAGTGATAGAACATCCTGAAATGTGAAACAGTGAAGTGACATCCCAAGAAACAGATGCTCCATTTGACTGATGGCTCAATGGAGCTTTATTGTGTACACAGAGACAGAACCGTATTGATGAATGCAGCCAAAAGCAAGGCTGTTCAAGCACCAAACTGCAGATGTTGTTAAATGGCTAATCACTGGTTTGCAGAATTTGCCTCACAGCATATAGGAAACCTTCAGTTTGGATGGAGTAATTCCCTACACTCAAAGCAGTGTTGTAACCTGGGCATCTGTTCCTCATGTTCTATGATCCCTGCCTGCTGTGAAACGGACAGCTGTCCCTTCTCATTCTCCATTTGAGAGCCTCAGCACACCTATGAGAAGTGAAGGGTTAGATGAATATAGCAAAATGCAGAAGTGACATTGAAAATCCAAAATAGGCAGCCATAAGTATAACAGAAGAAACTTGACAAGGGAAGATAAAATAGGATGGATTATAATCAGGGTAGTTCAAGACCAAGATTATAGGTCAGCAAAGTAAACAGCAAATCTGTTGCCAAGACTAAGAGAAGTTTTTTTTTGTCTCCTTATTTTCTTCCATTACGTATTAAAGTATTTTCCACTATATAACCCTGAATGCTTTTTTAACACACTCTAGTCTGTCTGGATTGTAGGTGAGAGTAGCGCTGAAACAATTAGTCGATTAATTGATTAGTCCACCGACAGGAGATTAAATGCTGGCTTAGTTATAAGTGGGCAGCAGTTTATCTTAGAATAATCAACATATTCGTGGCAAGACAAAAAGCAGACTTCTGTCTTCACTCATACAGCATGTAGGACCTAAAGTTATCCTGAAGCCAACACTTAATCGGATAATGGAATAACAAATAATGGAATAATAGTTATACAACTCTGCTATAGCCCAGGATTATATTGTGGAATTATACCACAAACCATATACAGTGTATCATACAATTTAGTTACATAACATAAATTAAAAAATGAAGGTAAACCATATTTGATGGGAACAAAGGAACAAGAAACTAAAATATCTTTCCTCTATTCCTGTCCCCTATAGACAATATATCTTTCTTTCTCATTCTCTCTATCCTTTACACCCTCTGCCCCCTCCATGCTACCACCACTACCACCTTCTTTCTTTCTCTCTTATGAATGAGCAATGGCGAGCTGCCAAAGATGTCCTTGTGATAGTGGTCACCGACTGTGTTGCTGTGGTAACTCTGAGACTTAAGATTCATGGCATCTATTCAACAACCTTGTCAGCATGAGCTCAATAACTTCTCCCACCTATCCGCAGGGTCATTTTATTTTCAATGCCCAAGTGGTGCAGTGCAGCACAGGTACAAGCTGAAGTGTCTAACTTTGTCTTTAGCTTTAGCTTTGTCTTCATGTTAGTGAACAGTAGCCAGTTAGTCAAACTAATTATTACGTCAGTATGCTGATATTGGTTGGTTGTAGTTGGGTGTTGTCATGGTGTAGGGGTTGGATTTTGAGCGTACTAACTGGAGTAAATTTTTAAATTAAGGAGTGAACATTAGAACTAGGCTTTAAGCAGAAAAATGCCATTTCCTTTTTAAAATTTTACATCCCTTTTATTATCTCTGCATTTTCTCAGTCATAACATCAATTTCTTCTCACTGATGTAAAGACTTAATGCTTTAATGTTCATGCCTATACAGTATTAACATAATCCATAGCAAATATACAATATGTATTGTGGTTCTTCGTATTGATCAATAGGTTTATTTTAGCCTGAATATCATTTACAGCAATATCCTAAATATGTTCTACTTTAGTAACATTACTGATTGACTTGTCTGGCACTATGCAGTGATATATGTGTGTGTGAGGCATACATCATATCTACAACACTGTAATGACATGATTAGTCTTTTACTTTCCCTTTATATATTTAGAATCATTTCAATTTAATAATGAAGAATGATGTGAGGGTTCTTTGTTTTATTATGCAATGGCTGCTTTACATCACTGGAGATGTTTTGCTATTGCTTTACTATATGCGATTGATAAAAGCTCTATCATGCCCATGCAAAGTGCTCTTGTTCTAACAAAGGCTATTACAGAATGCCTTTGGTCAGCATCTCTCCTGCATGTTTGGTAGTAAATGAGCAGTTGCCCTCTACATTCCTGAGTGGGCATTTATGATTCACTTGTTTGTGTATGTTTAATGTCTCTCAATGACTAGAGAGAGAAAATCAGTTGGAGATAAACACTAGTCTGTCCTCAGATATTTAGACCTTATATAAGAAGTGATCATCTAATTAAGGCTGTTTGAAAAGAGGTGTTTGAGTTCATCAAATGCTGAAATTTCTCCTCCTCACCTAAATCTAGGTCACCAACGGAGAGGAACAGCATCACTTGAACATGTCACCATTTATAGAGATACAGGCAGGGAACCTTGTTTATTAAACAGAATAACACCAAGCAAAAATAATATAATAAAAACCATTAAACTGGAAGTGCAATTCTTTGAGAAAATATTAACAGTATTGAGTCATACCCTTATCCCCCAAAGTATGGCATGAAGAACATTGTGTTTTTGGATTTGCTCCATATGCAAGTGCACCAGCCTGTCTAGAAGAGATGTGTGACTCATTTGTGCTTTAATGCAGATGTAGTGTAAACCGTTGAGTGTTTTTGATGTCATACTATTGATCCTATTAAAAGTTATTGACTCTGAATCTTGCGTGCATGTTATCTTTTCTGAGGGCAAAAAAAAATCAAAACATTATGTCTCGAGCTCCATAAGAGGTTCTGCCTCATTCATGGAGCCAAGGGCTGCAGTTCAGAAGGAAATGAGATCAAGCAAGTGCAAAGGCTGTTTTATCTAGTCGAGCTGTCATGCTATGTAGCTGTAGGTTCTATTCAGGCTGCTCTCACATCACCTTCAGCAACCAGACTTGAGCTGGGAGTCACCTATTTTGATGTTGTGCTTTTTTAAATATATTAATCCCCATCTTCTGGGTTCATAAGCTCTCATAATATATGTCTGTGTGTGTGTGTGTATTTCTGCAAATGCTCTGGTTGCAACATGACTGATAATCACTGGGTGCTCAGCGCGCCATGTAATGATGGGAATATCTGTGCTGTCTGTGTGTGTGTGGATGCATATGTTCCTCTGTGAAGTGTGAGTGTTTATTTGTGTGATGCAGAGTTGGGAGGAATATCTGTCCCCCTCATGTAGACACACCTGTCGTCCGATAACACTGTCAAGGTAAAACCATTGTCCCCTTACATCTGATGGAGTGACATTCACCCATCACAGCGCAGGAAACGAGTCCAGGAGAGGGGGCAGAAGAGAGGGAGAGCTTTTAATTTCCTTACCAGTACAGTTTTTGAGGTTTTTACATCTGCACAGACAGAGAGAAACTGGAATGAATTCTAGATGAGTCTCTAAGTGTGTACTAAGAATAACCAAATGTAAATTTCTTTTAATAAATGTATTTGAGAATGAGCTCACCTTCACAGTATGCCAACTAAACAAGTGGATGCTTCTGAGTCATATTTTGATAGTAAGAATCATGTCAAGTTTTGTCTTCATTAAAAATGTACTTTGATGGGTCATTCTGTCTCTAATAAACTCACCTGTCTTAAGGGATTCAATGCATATGTTGGTAAGCACTACAACACTACAGATAAATAGCGTCATTTGTAGGTTGTGCAGTACAATCAACACATTACTGATCTATGGCTTGTATATAGTAGCCCAATGCAAATGTCAAGGTCATAGTAGTTTAGCCCACAAAGGTGCCTCTTGTCACTCAACCCATACAAACTGCAGTCTCTGAACTCTAAGTTCTAAGCTATCAGAAGCAGTTCTCAGAAATATCTAGGCCGTATATCCTCATTTTTGTTTTACATAGTTTACCATTGCAAAAAACAGGTTGGGAGAGACCTAATTTACATGGTACATACTTTAAAATGCTGAACCACGTGTACGCAACCACAGTTTACTTTTCTTATCGCTAAAATAAAAGTGTGTGAACCTGCTCAACACTCCACCATCATCACCAAGGCAGCAAAACAACCTATTTTCCAGCTCTTATCTTTATTGCTGGGGTAACTAATAAAGGTCACTTCCAAATGAGCTATCTCAGGACATACAATAAAATCCTGAAATTTCCTTCGAAAAACACCCCACCTTTCTGATGTGCTCAAGATCCTTTTTAATAACTGACTCTTTTATTGCCTCACTTTTCTTAGTACCAGCCCGTCAAATAAGGGACTTATGGTGCACTTAACATCGGCTAAAAAGATATCTAAGAGGCCAGCATTGATTTAAAAACCCAGTTTGGAATGTGTTTTGCTCCAAATGGTGCTTCAGAACATTCTGATTGCACCCTGAGTGCCCTCGGTGATAGTCTTTGAAGTGCTTGGTGCCGTGTGCTGAAGCTCAGTATGTGCTTATATCCGGAGCTTTTGTTAGTCACTTCATATGTACTGAGTCCTGTGCCATCATTATTCAATGATTCACACTGTGCAGCCAAAACACTCACTCTTATCTGTTAAGAGGCTGCAGAGACGCAGTCAGACAGCTCTAGGTGGGTGGATGGGT
Source organism: Micropterus salmoides (assembly GCF_014851395.1). Lineage (NCBI taxonomy): Eukaryota > Metazoa > Chordata > Actinopteri > Centrarchiformes > Centrarchidae > Micropterus > Micropterus salmoides. Next base: position 19,717,027 of record NW_024041373.1, read on the forward strand.
GGGGGACAGAAAGAGAGAGAGAGAGACTATTGCTCTCGCTCCCTCTCTCTTGTGGGAAACGACTTTCCTCTCTTCCTCACAACATGAAGCCAGAGAGCATCCTGACTTCAAGAGATTTAGATCCTGAATATTCACGCTGGTGGCATTTTACCATGTGTAGGCGGTGAGGATTTGCAGAGATAGGAGAGAGTGTGTGAAGTATTGATCACTGTTGCTGTTGTCCTTGTTTGCTCCGTGTCGCACAGTGCCAGCTAACTCTCAGAGAAAGACAGTGAGACATAGATACAGAGAGAAGGTTAGCGATATAAGGCACACTTATTCAATGGGGATGAGCTGAACACAATTAGGATTAATTTTGAGACAACAAAAGGAATGAGGCATGCGACACATAAAAGGAGGCCACATGAATACTGGTATTTTTTGTTTTTCTGTGCATCAGTTTTAGATGCTACAGCTGTGGAAGCCTGAATTACATAATAGTACATTAATACGGGGATGTTTTTTTGGTTTGATTTTAGCATGTAGGAGTTTCTTACTGATTTTAAACACGTCTTTATCTTCTGAAACCCACCATCTTGTCTTACTTTATCTAGTGTTGGTTGAGGAACACCAAAGAAAAATCTCACCCTCTGATACTTAAACTGTTAGATGTCATGACATTTTCTGTTGATCAAATATTGTAAGTATCTTTTTTTAATTCTCTCTTTGAAATGTACCCTGTCAACTTGCCTAATTTGGTGAATTCCTACATTTCCCAGAAAGACTATTAACGAAGTAGTGAAAGTCTATGACTGCAGCAGTGTTCCTTATTAAAAATGAAACCCATCTTGTGGCTGGTGTACATTGTTGTCCGTTAAGACTCCTGCTGGTAAAGATGTTGGTATGCCATTGGTGTGACAGTGGTACCAGTAGGGTCTTACTTGGAACAGTCCGTACATCGGTTAAGTGTGGAAATAGGAAAAATCAATAAATAAGCAGAAGCATTTTGTAGAGGTAGACCTACTGACCTGCCTCATGCATTACATCTGTGGGAGAAAGAGATTCACAGAACAGACTGAAATAATTGGGAAATGCGTATTTTTGTTATCAATTCAGGCATTTTTTTGTTTTTCTTTCTCTTGCTGGCCCTTCAATTCTCCTCTGGCAGCTCTTTAGTTACAATATTTGCCTGTGCTCCATCATTGTCAATTAGGCTCCAGTGACTAACTGGGATGATATTTAGCTCTAGGGTATTTGACTAGCTACAAGCTTTCATTATAGCATTATGCTACAGTACTAGCTCATGAACTGCCTAACCCAAGTAGTCACATATTTACATCACAACTGCTCCTGTCTCAACAGTATGGCCACAGAAATTCATTTTCGACCACACAAAACCTTCACTTGTACGGAATACAATTGGCTGCATTTAAATTGCGTTACTTTTCCCAGATGAGTTCCACTGATACGTCATGTGTGTGTCATATGAAGATGGAGAGGAAAGAAAATTGAGGGGGATGATCCATGAAGTCAGACCTATGAGAACAACGTAGCACTTCAGTGCAGTGCACAGCCACAACATACAGACATCACACACTAAGTTACAGTTGGTTATACTGTATGTTAGGTGTAATCAGATCAAAAGGAAACATTTTAAACCAAAAAGACTATTTTAAACACCAAAACATTTACACAACACAGTGCTATGCCAGCTAGCTAGCTAGCTAGCTAGAGGTTCATGTGTTTTCTTGGAATAGCTCTTTCCTCTGACCCACCTAGCCGTCATGTGTTGTTCTCCAGGGATCTGGCTCGAGTTCCCTGTTATTTTCACTTTACGTGTTGTCTTTGGGGCATATTATTTTGAAAAAAATAACATAACTTTCATGCAAAAGCAAGTCAGCTAATCATTCTACTCAAATCCAGTGAAAATGGAAACTTTGTACTATAGTATGTCTATTGGATGCATAGTGATGGATGTCATAGCTAAATGAAGTAGAAGTAGAAACTATTATTTCCATCAGTGTGTTCCAAATAAATATTGGCAGTTTGTCCAATTGTCAAGTATACCACCTGTAATTTGGGTATACTTTTTGATTCTCTTTTTATAGAATGTAGTTGTCTAGTTAAGGAACACAGATAAAATTAAGTCTTTTTATGACCTGGGAAATGTGTTATTGCTGTTTTTACATCATGGCTAGAATACTCTGTACTAGACTCCAAAAAAACCCAGAAAATTATGAAAAACAACTTTATTGCCTCTTAGAATTGATTTTAAGATTTTTGCACCAATCATAAGAGTATGAGTGTTTCAATTTGCGGTGACAGAATCACTGAAGCTGAAAAAACAGGAAATTGACCATCCCCAAAGAATACCTCTTAGTACAGAAAATCCTTTACAGGTGGAGGGACATAAAGTAACACATTCTTTGTGTGTGTTTGTTAATGTGTGCCTGTTTGTGTAGTTGCTAGGCTGCTGAAAACGTTTTACACTGAGGGAGGAATTTGGGGGTATTTCTTGGCATTCAATCCAACTGGCTTATCGGGGCCATGCTCTACTCTCTGCTTTGCTCCCTTCTGTGTGTTCTTGGAAATGTGGCTGCCTTGTGTTGCCCTGGCAGGCCCTTGAAATAACTCCCAGAACATTTCTGTCTCTGTGATGTGTGAAGATGTTTGTGTGTTTGCGTGTGTGCATGTCTGTGTCTATTTGCCTGTGCATGTCATTCTTCAGTGTAGCTTCTGGTTCAAAGTCAACGCTGAACACAAACATTTGTGTCTTCAATTTTTTTTTTAAGTGACATTGTACATTTTCTTCTCAGCTCAAAGTTCTGATGTGTGACTGTTTCGAGACACAAATATACCGTGATTGATCGTGACAAGAAACTTCATTGCTGTACTTCCAAAATTCAATAGCTGTTGCAGAATTCAATAAGTGCAGCTTACTGGCGTTTTCTTGTGACAAATGACATGAGAGGCAGAAATCTAACAGCAGTGATTGCTAGTCACCAACTGCCTCGCCTCACACTCTCTGTCCCCTAGAGACATTGGCTGAACCACACAGGAACCTGTTTGTATCTGTTTGCCTCTTTCTGTCTTGCTCACACACAGCCTCTACTTACTAAAGCAAGTTCATGAAAAGTACTTACTCTCTCTCATGCTCGTTCTCCCCCCTCTCTCCTCTTCTCTGCCACTGTCCCTGTGTTGTCCAGATGGAGGAAGTAATAGCACGTATGCAGGATGAGAAAAATGGCATCCCAATCCGAACAGTGAAAAGTTTTCTAACCAAGATCCCAAGTGTTTTTTCAGGTAAGGCTTTTATCTCTCTGCTCTGTTCTGTTGCTCTCTCCTCTCCTCCCACCCACTAAGAACCCGACTAGTACTCTGTTCTTGCCAAACAAAGCACTGAAAGTATTCAGAGAGTTGTCCATTTTGCATTTCAGACCAGCAGTGCCAGAATGTCAAGGGGATTATATTGGATTTTCGGGCAGTGCAACCTGATATATAAGAATCCATGCTGGCGTGATACTCCAATACACTACATTCAAAAGCTGAGAGGAGTGAGGCCATCATAACTGCACATGAAGATGAAATAAACAACGCACTTTATACTGTAATATAAACTTACAGCATGACAGTATCAAATTAATAGCCTGTGTCAGCGAATAACAGTTTGAGCTTTACAAAGCATAATCTATTCTGCAGATACAGATCAATTTTGGTCTCAAAATTCTGATAAAATATTAAGGATTTATCTACTGACTTAATACCTTAATGTATTTTTTTCTGACATCTGGCCAAGCAACATCAGCTCAGATGCATTTCTGTTCTCTTTTTGTTGGATAGTACACAATCAATACAGCTTGCGAACAGCTACACTGGCTACGTCTGTAGGAACATGACAGAATTGCAACAGATGACTTGTATTTGTAGCTGTTTTGCACCTACCCTACATATAGTACATACCTATACCTAACTACAGTATCATGTTTACCCTACACATGGATCCACATGTCTAAAAACTACATCATAATCATAAGTATTACAATCTGTTTTTAAACAAAATGTACAAGTGTACAGAGTTTAATGTTCAGACTGCTTCATGCTACAACACTACTCCCCTTGCAGTTTCTAAGACTGCAGCAAGGACAGTCCCTCTGTAGTTTCCCCTCTGTGAACTCTGCGACTTGTGTTCATTGAAACACTTGGCCACGCTGTAAGCACAGTCAGGGACATAACACAGGTTGCTGCGGTGTGTTTTTCCTCTGCACCACTTAGACCCTCAAATTTTTTTATAAAATACATTAATTTCTTCACTTGCCAATATATTCACCTGTTATAATAACAGCACTTGTTCTCAAAATACTGTATTGCTGACAGGACTGGTGTACCTAGATCCCATTTTTTTCTTTAACTGTTGAGTTATAAAATTGTATTTTTGGTATCTTAAAGAGGTGGTATTATGCTTTTTGCCATTTTCGCTCTCTTTTTTGAGCTGTATATCTTTTTTGTGCATGTAACAGGTTTGCAAAGTGAAAAAGCCCAAAGTCCAGCCCAAAGGGAGTTCCCATCTCCCATAGAAAACTCTGCTCTGAACTGCTTGAAAACAGCTTGTCCAGCCGTTTCCCAAAATGCGCTCGCCAAGTGGCTAGTCCGACACGCCCTAAAAATACTGAGCTGCAGCACACACCTCTCCTCTCCCTTCCAAACACTAGCTACCCTCCAGTCAGTTAATGGACATAAAGTTGTTACTGTGATGTAGAGACAGAACTCAGTTATAACTTTATGGATGAAAGATACTTTTGTTACAGATTAATAACTCACCACTTTGAAACTCTTGCTCCAGTCCATGTTGCTAAGCTGGTAAGGGGATATATAGCTGAACCGAAGGCTTCTCACTGACCCGCCCTTCTCTGTTTCTGATTGGTTAGTAGTCCTTAATTAGGAACTGTGCACGAGTCACTCCCAACAAAGATCATGTAGAGGCAAGATGTATCACTCCGTAGCTAAAACGAGCCTTCAACACAGGGTGAAAAGAGGAGCTGCGCCTCTGTTGGTGTATGAAATTGAACCATGTAAACCTGTTCTGGTACAACCCCTAAATAAGATTCTGAACCTGAAAATGAGCAGAATACCACCTCTTTAAATGTTGAAACATTTCTAATCACACAGCACGAGTGCAGTCGATATTGAATAGCAGCTATATACAGCTGTATTCTAACATTAACTTAGCTCTCCTTATTAGCTAGGCTCCTTACATGCTTGATAATAACTTTTTTTAAGCTGGGTCTCCGACATTGACATATTTTACCCCTATTCAAGTTAGTGGATGGCTAAACCGTTAGCCTGCCCGGCCGGCAAAAGTCACCACGGTGGACGCTGTAGCGCTACCGCCAGCTAGCGTTTGGCAGAGTAATTGCAGAATGACGGAGACACCGATGCACAACTATATATGCACGGCTATGTGCGTAGCCTACGGCGTACCTAAGCACTGACGATGCAGAAGTATAAATTGTGCTTATTAACTGCCAGCACCTACCTGTCCAACTGAAAACAGGCCATCTCCGCGTTGGGTTACACACACACACGGTAGCTCCACTTTAATCTTGAGAAGCTGCAGAGCTGCAGACTTTGCTTTCTGCTCTGCTTGCTTGCTATTCAGAGTCTTGTACCGAGTTGTGCATGCCAAGAATTGCATGCACGTTGCGGCTTCTTGCAGGTCTATTCCAAGTAGGCTACTGTTTAAATATGATATAAAAAGGGGGTGGCGATGGCGCAATGGATTAGACTATTCCTTTGGTGTGAGAGACCCAGGTTCAATCCCCCACTGTGACCCATCCACCATTATGTCCCTGAGCAAGACACTTAATCCGTAGTTGCTCCAGAGGCGTGCGACCTCTGACATGTATAGCAATTGTAAGTCGCTTTGGATAAAAGCATCCGCTAAATGAATGAATGTAATGTAATATTCATTGCGTGGTTCATCAATGATTCGGACACACAACACCTTCTCTCAATTATTTGCTCAACCCCTCAGGCTGTTTTTATTTTCCATTTAACTCTTTTAACCCTGATTGTACTTCCTCGTTCCTACATACACCCACTATGCCACAGATTGACTGACTGATTTATTCACACACTTTAAAAAGATTTTTTTAAAGAATCTTTCTTTTCGCATTTTTATTTATAGCATTATATGTTATTTATATCATAATAAGCTGTATATTAACTTCTTGAGAGAAAACCGGTAGTTCTATGTAAACTTCCATATAGCCCAAATGTTTGTATGAGTCTATACATTATTATTTAGGGAAATCCTTCTCATTCTGGCTTTGATATGTTCAATTGCTGTATCCTGATACAATTTACTACAGCAGTTATCCAATATTTGCCATCATTGGGATAATAAATTGTAAATTGTTATCGCTTATCACATTCAAATATTGTAACATTCTGACACATGCTTGCACCCACACACACACGCATGTATGCACAGCCCCGTCTATTGGCATGATATTAATTAATTCAGAGAACAGCCTTGTTAGAGGATTACCTTACACGTCTCATTTAAGCTCTCTCTTAGAAAGTGGGTCAACTTTGATAGTGTGAAAATGGGGTTGTATTAATGATGTTAATCCATGGAAATCTCATCTGGTTGTGGGGGTGCCGAAAAGCAACGGGGCGCAGTGAAAGAAAAATGGAGAGACACACACAGAGACAGAAATATAGCCTGATGGACAGACAGACCGCCACAGGGACTGACTTTCTCACTGCATGAATTCTCTCATGCCTTCATTTCACACCTTTGTTCTGGCTTCTGTGGCTCTCGTCTCCTCAACACACCTTCACCTCTCAGCATGGAAAAGAGTAATAATAGCATGGAATATATAATTAGCCAAGTGCCAAAGTTGTGGTGGGGTGTGAAAATACCCAGGGGGCATTTCTGAGATGTGAAAAGGATACAGTTGTATTCTCAGATGAAAGATGAATTGCAAAATGTCATCCACCATATTAAAAGTTTGATGTCCATTTTGGTCGTCTCAAGAAATCCCCTCAAAATAGTTTTTAATGATTGTATCATCTGTTAAAAATGTATATATGTAGCCTATAGTGTCTTGCCTTGTCTTCTGCTTGTCAGGATTGACTGAGTGCAGAGGCAGGAATACAGAGTATAAACGCAAATGCAGGACACCGGAGCAGAGTGGATTCAACTGGTGATATTTATTTAAACGTACAACATAAATTCTCAGGTTTATACAAGGTGAAGCAGAAGTCCAAACAAAGGCAGGTAGTTAAAAACATAAATCCAAAAACTGGGCAGAGTACGCAGAAACAGGCAGAACACTCAATATACAATATGTCATGGGGGGTCAGCTGAGTGCAGTCTAAGGTGTGGACCCAAATACAGACAATACGCGAAGGTGCAGTTCAAAAGATTTATTAACTCCAAACTGAAACAAACTTATGTGGAAGCACAAGGTAAAGTCCAAACTGAGGTAAATCCAACAAACACAAGGTAATCCAAAACACAAGGTAATCCAAAACACAAGGTAATCCAAAGATCCAGGCAAATACAGAGCTCTAGGCAGAACACTCAACACTGACAACAAGGAGACACAAGCAGGCATATACACACACACGGACTAACGAGCAGGGCAGGAGCAACACAGGTGAGGGGGATCAGGACTAATGAGACACAGGCAGGCAGAGAGACAGCTGGGGAAAATAGAAAGGCTGTGTCCGAACTCACTATATAGTGGACTATATAGTGAGCTCGCCATTTTGCAGTGCTGTCTGAATGTATAGTGATTATTATAATACCCTATATAGTCCACTCAGTGTATCCCAGAATGCATTTTAAAAAGTAGTGTACAACCGATGGTCACTAACCAAGCCCTACATACCATCACGCATTGCGCTGATAGAAAAAACTGTTTGTCCGACGGCAATGACGTAATTATCGGCGCCGAAATAACGATCGGAGTAAGGCAAGGCAAGGCAAGTTTATTTGTATAGCACATTTCAACAACAAGGCAATTCAAAGTGCTTTACATTAAATATAAAAGAAACATAGGGAAATTGAAAAAATACACATTAAAATATAATTTTGGTGAAATAGAAAATAAAAACAGGGTAAAACAGGACAGTAAAAGTTACAGTGCAGTGTACAATCAGGGTTAAAAGAGTTAAATGGAAAATAAAAACAGCCTGAGGGGTTGAGCAAATAATTGAGAGAAGTACACTTAATCTACTCTCTCTAGCTAGTCTGTACTCAGGTCCATAGCAATCTTTGGGTCCACTGAAAAAGTAGTGTCCGAAAGTGTTGTTTTATTAATGCGAGTGAGTTCACTACATAGTGCTCTACATACAACTCCCTACATAGGAGGTAGGGAGTAGTGAATGAGAGGGGGTTTCGGACACAGCCAATGACACCAAAAGGCCATAGAGAAACTAATTATAACCAGGAAGGAACAGAATATTAACAACTGATCCAGAACATAAGCAGACAGATCACAAATATACCAATAAACTACCACTAACAGGGAAAACAGACTGAACTATTATTAAACAGAACACAGAGCAAACATGGACTAAATAATACAGAAGTACACAGACCAGGAGTAGACAATAAGATAAAAATGCAGGACAAAACTAGAATATGAGACAAGACAGATACTATAAAACTTAAACATGCGAATGAACAAAAGACTAAACATGACAAGGTCAAATAAAGCTATAGAAACACAGAATCCAAAACCAAACCCATGAAAACAGATACTAAGTAAACTAGAACATGTGAATAAATAAAATAATAAACAAGGCTACTCAGAGAAACACAGAACCAAAACCAGACTTAAACAGGAAAACATGAACACAAACCACACTCCCAACACAATGATGGCAACACTACAAGGACAGAAAACAACTGAGGGCAATATATACTGGGGCACACACACGCACACACAAGCAGGCAGGGCAATTAGCCACAGGTGAGACACATGTCTACACAAAACTAGACAAACACACCAGACACAGATGATTATAAAATAAAGGGAAATACAGGGAGTAAAGCTACTGACAAGACACAAGGACGAGTGTAACCCAATAACAGCAACAGAGAACATGGAACTAATGATCAACTGACACAAACTAAAGGACAAGAACACAGGGCCAGTGAAACAGGAATGGGCATTAACAATAATATAACAGGAAAATACCACGCTCAAACCCAAAACCATGACACTGCTTTACGTTAAATGCATCTCTCCTCTCCTCTCCCCTCTTCTGCTCAGGCCATATTGTGACCTGTTTATATCTTAGTTTTTGTTTGTGACAGTTGGAAGTGTCTGGTGTGATGCATTGACTGATTATATAAAACAATTGCAACTACAATGCCTGTGATGTGACTGAGTCAGACAAATTCTGTTGTTACTGTACACAATAGATGCTTCATTATGCCATTTGTCTCTTTGGTCATTTGTATTAATGGACTACAGCTTGGATAGGGTGTCAGAAAAGAAAATTTGGTAATGGGTGGCCTATTACTAACCCACATGGCGCAAGGCGAGAGGAATTGGTATGCACTGTGATGATGAGGGGAGGTGGGTAGGGTTAAGAGTGCCATTGTTTTCTCTTTCATTTGCATCTATATGCAAAAAGGTGTTTCAGCGCACTGTGACTGTGAATATATTTGATATGTCAGTGATTCATATTTATGTGCTTTCTCTCATTTCAGGTTCTGAAATTGTACAGTGGATGATCAAGAATCTGGACATCGAAGATCAAGGTAAAAGAGCTGATCAATATTAATCTAGTGCAGTGGTCGACAGGCGTGAGGCAAAGATACTGTGTGAGGTATAAGAGGCAGGTGCATGCCACTGCTCTGAAAAACAACAAAGTTAGTTATTGTTGTTTGGCTGCTAATTTGGCCTGTTTAACTACACAGTCCGCAGTTGGAGCTGCAGCCAAACATGTGACACACAGCTCATGGAGTCAATTAAGGTAGGCTACTTTAAACCACTTAGGGCACAAAACACTTATAGGCTAATATAGACTAAAAACAGAGCTCAAGTTGTAGCCTAACAGCTGACTCCATGGCAACATTATACTTCCTGTTGATATCCCTGAAGCATCCTCCTGAGGGGGGCCCACTGTGTCAGACGTAGAAAACCACAGATCTATGAAAACAGTGTGAGGTGTAGTCTCTTTCTAATTAATGCTAATATTAATCTAAAGACTTAACACTAAATTGACAGTGTTGTTACAGTTGTATATTATTGTATATTTTTAGATTGCTGGTGGTTTTCAGGGCATGACAAGAGACGTGATCAGATATTGTAAAAAACAAATTCAACTTAGATGTTTTCATTAGTCTGCACTAAGAAAGAAGAACACAAAGGCCTACATGCTTTTGTGGAATATGTACCTTTAAGTCCACAGTTCTGCATTTTTATTTGGTCTGTCTTTTTGTGCCCTTGAGCTACAGCAGACACTGGAATTCTTATTCTTCCTTTTTTTCTTTCACATTATTCTTATTTTAGTCCAGGGTGATAAAATAAAACTCAAATGTCTTGAGGGAGTTGCCAGATCATTAGTTGAGCTTCTTGTTGCACATAAAATGACTCAGAAGTGAGCATGTTGAACTATGATAAATATTAGAAGTTTAAACCAGTTGCTTGCATTAAAAAGGATGATAAAGAAGTATAGCTACGTATGTGCTTTTATGTGTGGGTGGCATCCAGTGTCTGCTCTAGTGCGCGCCTCAGTATTCTGCAGCCAGTTCATAGTTGTGATACTTAGCTGACTCATCAACACACAATTCCTTTGTGTGTTTCGTTTGTAGGGAAGGATCTGCCTGTCATTTGTCAGTTGTGGGTGTTTAGATCATTGTGTGTGATTATAAGGGCACTAGGAAATAGACAGATCATGATAAAACACCTCTGCAATGTTTGAGATCTGTTGAACTTACTAGAGTGGATAGACTGTGTGTTTTTTTGTCTTTATTTATGCGGAGAATCACAGTTTCAGACATTTAAAGTATGAAATTTAGCTTTTTCTCATGCCTCAGACTGCACTGTGATTAATAATGTATCTCCATGCCATGCCAAAAAACTGTGCCAAATTACTTCTGCTTAATGTGCTAAACTGGGCCTAAAATGCTTATTTTTGTTGCACTGTTACTGAGGTCTGGCAATAACACATATATTATTCCCTCAAGCAAATTTACATTTATAGTGTATTATAGTGTTTTGTGTCATCTGCAATACTGAAAATGCTCTTCCGTAACAGTTCTCTCAATCAGATTTGTAAAAAAAAAAAAAAAAAATGCTGCAAAGAGTCTGAAAACAGACAGTTTCTTGTCCTTTAGGATTTTTTTTTTTAAATCTGTGAATTTTTCTTTTGCAAACAGACACAAAACATGCTGTCAATTGCCCTGCGGTGGGGAACAGAGTGTTGTGCACTGGAAGGGCTGACAAACACAGCAAAGTAAATGCAATTAATTTTGCTCACAGCATGATAGCAGCATGTTTATTATGTAAAGGCAGATGAGCTTATATCAAAGTTGACTGGGGATTTAGACTTTTCTTTTGCTAAATGAATACCACGGATAATATACTGACGCACTCCAGATGAACATTATCATCCTATTTTGTAATCTCTGTAGTCCCCCATCCTATTTTCATTCAATACCACATTTGCATATTTCTGTCTCCAGATCTTGTCAAAAGTTGTAGATGTCTTTTTGGACCTTTTAGGTTTTGAATATGTAACTCTTTGCCATATTAGTTTTTTTTTTCAAGTCAGACCATTGCAGATCATTATCATTCATTGTTTCTCTAACGCCAGTTGTTTTGTCTGGCAGGGGAACTATTTGAATTAACTTTTTTCCGCATTTACGGTGGCCCAGACTCGATTCATTACCATTCATTAATGTGCTGGTCAGACATCTCACAAAGGGATTGAAAACACTCAGAAGATGAATGTGAAAGAGGAGCCATAGGTTTACATGATCTACAACTTAAAAATAAAAGAGTGAAATGAGTATTTCTGATACATTAAGGTTAAACGTTCATAAATCCACTTAATAATCATACAAGTAAGACACTCTTTTTACTTCCAGATCTTGTCTCATAATCACCAAATACAGATGTTTGCTGCAATTTCAAAAGTAATCCAGTTGTGTGTTGTCCTTACATCTGTGTAGCACCTAATTCACTATGATTCACCATAATGTAAACAGAAGGCTCAGTGTAGCCCTTAGCATCACCCAAATCATGATGGGAGTACTGGTGGGAAAATCTCAAAATATATTCATCCCATAGGAAAAAAAACCCAACAGATTGCTACATTATCAGTTAACTGTAAATGAAGGTAAGGAAGAAGGAAAGCAACCCTAAGTTTAAAGGGGTTAATGAACTAATGACTGCTTAGCTAACAGAGTCGCTTACAGTATGAATTAGCTTTGCTGTATTATGGTTTTGATTAGGCCAGGAGAGTGATAAAAACCGCTGCAGACTCTCCAGCATCAGTCGGCAGCCCTTCTGTCATGTTATTGTTAAAATACATTCCATGACACTGTATAGTGACAAATACATCAGGTCTGTCTATAAAATATAGACTCTTCTTTAAAATAAAGAAATAAACACATCTTTAAATTTTCTTTAATCCAACACAGAAAAGATACACTCATTTTATTTTAACAAATGCACCACATAAATATGTTTGGTGTTTTTCCAAATAACATGAGTGATCATTGTACTATATGTGTTAGGAGTACAAAATTACCCAAATCTGAAGGTCGGACTGTTGACGTTGTTTCAGGCACTTCTCGGAGCAAGCTTTTCTACAAGATTTATTCAGAGTGAAATTGTATCAAACTGAATTGATCCCTACCACTGACAATGCTGTAGCTTTTTACAGCAACATTTCTTAAAGCATGAAAATAAACATGCCCCCATTAGGAAGTTAAGGATAAAAAATTTAGATAACCCTTGGCACAAACGTCAATTAGTTTGCATGACCATTCCACATTCTGGAAAACTATTAGAGCAATACAAAATAAGAAAGTTAACAGCTTTTCTCACCAGTTGAATATAGGAAATGCTGTTATAACAGATAAGAGGCATATGCTTTTAATGATCATTTTAAAAAGGCAGGACATATTTTTTAAGATAAATTTGGTGAAACCTCTCTTGTTCAACATAGTATCCAGGTAGCAATAAGTGAAACTCCCCAGGGTGAACCCAATTCACAGGTAGCTTGTAATAATTCATCCCTGACTTGGGCTGAACATAGATCCCAGACAGTACAAGGGGAAGTGGTTTCTTCTTTTGGTGGTTCTTCTTCGGCCTTTGAGCTCGCACCGTTCGCAGAGCATTGAGTCCAAGAATATATATATATATATATGACAGCTTTCAAGTATTTACATAATCATTAGCCACATACTGTATAGCAGTTAGCTGGGTAAATGAGCTTTTGAGACAGGGAGGTGGGAAACAATATGTTCTGTATGCATGTGTGAATATCTGTGCATGTATGCGTGTGTGATGTTGAACTACACATAAGATAAGAAGATAACACTGTCCTTTTTATAGAATCTAATGCATTCCCACAGCACAGCAAGTAAAATTTTGTTTGATAAAATCTCTTCCTCTCAGGAGTATTTTTTGTTTGACTGACATGTGCTGGAGTCATTGCCTCTCTGTGTGTGTGTTCTGTACCTGTGTGAGAGAAAGCAGAAATTACAGACGAATGGATTTCTAGTGATATCATTATAGTAAAAAATATGTAACATTACTATTCAAATTTTGTAAATGTTATCACAGTTGTGAAAAAGTAGTTTATCACAATGCCCAAAATACATACTTACATACAGTACGTACATAAATACATGCATAATACAAACATACATATACAAAAAGAATAGTTGTTTAGAACATTTAGATCTCTGTGGGAGAAATTTAGTTGTCAAACAGCAACACTTTTAACATTTAACATAACTTCAAAATCACATCAACAAAAAACAGTCAGACTGTCTGTGAGTCTATATCATATATTAATAAAGTTGTGAATTGCGTATTGAAGAGCACCTAATGTGATCTGTGCAATACCAGGGAACAGTAAAATGATCTCTGAGGGAGGACATGTGGCCCATCAGAACAGCATGGAGAGGGCGCAAGCTGTTCTGTATAATGCTCTTGGATTTCTCCTCCAGCCTTCTTTAAACTTCCTTGAGAGTCACTCTTAAAGTAGAGTGATTTAGATAATCTTTTTCAGTCTCATGAGATCACTCCTCTGTACACTGCTACCCTGGCATACAAATGTATAAAACCTTGTAACTTCCTTAGGAAAGAAAAGTGCTTCTTTGATTGTTATACCAGGTGTCTGACAACATCATGGAAAAGATCCCTACGAGGAACACCCGGTAACATGCTCTGTTTTTAATCAGAGATGGGTTAGAGGCGAGTACACCACTGTCTTTCTTCTCTTCCAAATGACATTAAGAACAGTAGAAGCTACCTGATTTTATTCACAAATTATCTGTCTGATGTAATAATGTCGGGATAGAAATTCTACTCACAAGATAAGTCTGAGGGACTGTGAGATGATTAATGGGGTAGAAAACACATATTTGTATTAATATTTTAGAGTTGTCTGAAGACTTTTCTTTTTATGTCAAATATTGAATAATTTTACCCTCAAACAATTATGTAAATAAAACCATCTAAGACTTTTAGAGAGGTAAATCTCTCTGGGACTGCTTTCAGCTTATAGACTATAACCAGACAGTATTTTAGGAAGGAGTCACAGGCCAAAATGATTAAACAACTGGTTTTATCTTTCATAATGTATTGTATTTTATAAGATGCCATTTTTTAAATGTAAAATCTCAATCTGCAAAGTAACAAGAAACAAAAACAAAAATATCATGTGAAATGCAGTAGAGTGGAAGTACAAGTGCCTCAAAATTGCATTTAAGTATAGAACTTCAGTGAATGTACTCTATCACTATCCTAAATATGCATACTGTATTTCTAAATACTGTTATAATCAAAATATAACTAAACTACAGAGTCTCTTTCCTTGTCTTTAGATACAGCTCAGCTGGAAGAATACTTCCACACACCACTTGGCAGGGCTCCAATCTGCTAAGTTTTTGGCACAGACCTGATAACATGATGAAATCAATGGGTGATTTCCCCCTGGACTCTGAGGCCGGCCTTTCTTGACAACTTGACTAATTCCAGTCCAAGGTTTAGTCAGCTATATAACTTATAGAAAAGCCTGTGATATGTTAAATGGAAGCCAGAAGCTCTTTTGCTACCAGGAATTGATATTTATAGACTCTTACTAGAAAGGTAACAACAAAACAATCTTATTTAATCTTTTATTTATCCTTCCATCTCATTAGTCTGATTTTGCATTTTCAGATTTATTCTTTTGTGCCCATCATACTGAATATGTTCTATATACTCGAAGAAATTAAATCTTTCTACTGGATTCTGCACTACCACTTGCAGCTCAGCTTTATCAAATTTCATGTATCTGCCTTTCAAATTGTGCTGGATGATTTCCAAATTTGGAAATGAGCAAAATAGGCTATGCAGCATCGGGGGGGGGGGGCCTGTTCTATCAGT
Organism: Micropterus salmoides; assembly: GCF_014851395.1. Lineage (NCBI taxonomy): Eukaryota > Metazoa > Chordata > Actinopteri > Centrarchiformes > Centrarchidae > Micropterus > Micropterus salmoides. The sequence continues at coordinate 19,732,638 of NW_024041373.1, forward strand.
TACTATGTGTGGGGATGACATTCAACATCCATCCTTAAAACTCCCATCAGAAAAACCCTCAGCTTCACTTTAACAATAGCATAGAGGCTGAGCAAATCATCACATACAGACAGGCACTTAGCCCAGTGTTTGAAGAATAGGAGGCAGCAAGCTCTAACAGCACTGACCTAGATGTAATTTTTCATACTTTGCTGACTTTACTTTCATCTGACATTCACCCCATCTGACATAACAATCCAGAAAATGACATTTTTGAATGGATAATAAATAAAAAGGTATGGATGAGTGGATTTTTTGTTTGTAAATGTCTGTCTTCTTGAATTTCTCTGTATTTCGTAGACAGATGCAGATGCATGTGGGGCAATATTGCTGTAAGAAATAGTACAGTGGAGGGGAAGGAGTGTGTTTATAGGTAGACAGGTTTAAATAACTTATGAGTCATAATTTATTACTAAATGCAGCCCACTTACACACACAATCATACACATACGCATCATGACCGCTCAAAGCTGTGACAGTCAACTCATTGGTAAAGGAAAAGCCAATGGAAAGTCTCTATTTATCTCACACACACATGCACCCAGTGCGTATGCATGTGTGGGTGTGTGTGTGGGTTAGAGAGTGAGAGAGCAGAGATGTGCATATTTTATGCATGCATTAAGTAATCTCCTGTTATAGCATTCATAGCTCTACCTTTTTAGACCATATCAACCATTGCATTTGTTAGCTTATGGGTGTGTTAAGATTACCGTTTGCTGCTAGCCACCCCTGGGCTTTACACAAAATATTCAGTTAATACTAAACTACTCGAATTAAGTGACATAAACAGACAAGGACACTACTGGAGAACAACACATTAACTGTTTCCTTTACTGTTAATAATGACCAAAAAGTGGCAACACATTATACTGAACATGAATAATAGCTGACGACACCATAAAGGGGTTACAGGTTGAGAACAGCAGGAAATAAGTGGTGGCAGACGAGACACACTGTTGATGATGATTACATGTTTTCATTATCTGATGGTTTTAAATCAGGGACAGTCAACCATGTGTGGAGCACCAGAGGGAAGCAGGTTTTCTCTCCAACCAAGTACAACACCAGGTGATTTGACTGATGAGTTCCGCCTATCCGGCTGAACGGGGGCTAATCAGTGAAACCTCCTGTTGTGCTGTTTGGTTGGAACGGAGACCTGCCGATCCTTCTGTCAAAGCAGTGTCAGAGTCTATTAGAGCAGCAGCTCCTAATTCAGGTCCTGGTGTTCTTTCTCGCTGGTCATTTTGTCAAGGATGAATTTATACTGAGGGATGAAAGGTGAATAAAGTTAATTAGGTGGTGGGATAAAAAACAGCATGCTGGCTCAGGGTCTGTGATGAGGAACTATTGAGTGCAGGATAATCAGAGAATTTTTAATGAAAATTTTGATTTGTCTTTTAATGATTCGGTATAAACTGAATAAACAGTGTTTATAAAGAGGATGTGATTGAATTTATATTACGGAAGGGCCTTATCACTTACTTTTGAAACTGTTTTCTGGCAGAGAATTAGATTATTTTTATACCATGCTCTGTCTGTTGAATATAAGGCTACAATCAACAGGTGGCTAGCTCAGCTTAGCACAAAGACTTGGAACAGGGGGAAACAGATACCAACAGTCTTTTTCAAATGGTAACAAAATCCACCCACCAGCACATGTAAAGCTCACAAATTAACATATCTTGTTTGTTTAGTCAGTACAAAGTGTCTAGTGTGTCTATTTCTTGGCTCTGAGCAATGGCCAGACAGCTAGTGTAAACTCCTGGAAGGTAGTGGTCATCGGGAAAGAAATAGTCTGACACATAACCACCTTCATAAAATGGTGGATTGTTGTTTTGACACTTTGTTTTTGTACAGATTACACAAATGAGATGTAACATTTAATTACTGATCTTAAGAGTTGGTGATAGATAGATAGATAGATTTTGTTACCATTTTGCAACTGTTTTCCCCTGTTGTCTTTGTGCTAAGCTAAGCTAATATGAGAGCGGTATCAACCTTATCATGCACTGTAACACTTTGCTAGATAGCAAACAACTATTCCTTCAAACCTGAAAATGTCAAATTATTATTAAAAAAGTAACATAAAATTGAATTCCTTTAAAGGCCTGAGATTACAATATTGGTTTAAATTTTTTATTTTGTTTGAAAAAGATATTTTTTCTTAGAGAATGTGAGTAAATATTTTGGATAATAATTTATCTGTAAAGATAAATTACATTTTATATTTTCTTTTGAACATAGCTATATGCATTTAAACCAACATAATCTTTTTATGGATTCCAAAATACACATTAAAGATCTATAATATAATATATATTTTTCAGTTCCCACTACATCTCACTGTTTTGGAATAATGAAAGATGTTAAGTTTCTGTTGAAACACAGAGTAGCGGTATAAATATCTGTACAACAGTTGACTGTGTTGTTTAATTATACTGTTTAAAATAATAAAATCTTCCTGCCCACAGCCATTTCATTGAACACTCAAAAGATGCTGATGCATGTGTGAATGTTTTATGTACATGAAACAGGAGTACACCAAGTTGTAAATGGACTTTTTGTTTGTGTTTTCTCCCAGTGGAGGCTCTTCACCTAGGAACTCTGATGGCTGCACATGGTTACTTCTTCCCCATCTCAGACCATGTCCTCACTCTCAAAGATGATGGCACTTTCTATAGGTTTCAGGTAAGAATAATGATGATTTGTGTTCAAGGATCTTATACTATCTCGTAGTCTCTAGAAATCTATTGTAATATTATTAAAGTTAAATGACCTTAATTGTAGTGCTGGGATCAAGGACTATTAGATTTAGTCCAATAAAACAAAAAATAGTTTGTACTATTTTTTCATCCACATTTTTATTAGAGGTATATTGTGCCAGTTTTTATACAAACTTTAACATGTGTTATGTCATCATATGACCTATAGAGAAGGTTTTCACTTATGTGTAAACAGAAAGTTTCAATCCAGATTTCCAGAGTTGTGATTGCCAACAGGTTTGCATTGGATTTGTAGGACTGAAAAATTATTTGTTTTATGTATTTTTCATAAAGAAAAAATACTTTTCGTAAGTTTGAAATATACTTTATTGTCATTTCTATTTAAAACATCTGAAGTGCCTTCCATGCTGATAAAGTACAAAAATTATTTTACACATGACAAATTTCCAACTCGGATAGCTGAGCATGTTGGAGTCTATAAATAGGGTGACATGCCAGAGAAGAAAGTAGAGAAATCTGTTAAAGTGCTTCTTTGTTACTGGAGTCAAAATGGTAAATAGGAGTTGCTGTGGACCATAATATTTATAGGTTATATTGCTCTGAATGTCAGTCGTGGGACTGGCAGTTTTAAAGATTTTTAGTGAGCTCCCCCAAGTGTGCTGCACAGAACTAACCAAAGTAAATCCATGCCTAAGGCTGTTTGTGTTAGTAGCAGGCTTCACTTTTTACATGTAATCGGTTTTCATCTGAAACCAGTCCATACAATGCAGCCTGAGGAGGGTCAAGATTCATGCTGTCTGTTCTCAGTGCTCACTGAAAGGAGCTTATGTGCTTTAGATGTTATGCCGAGCCCATTATACAACAAAATGTTTTATTGTGGCAGACGCAGGGCTGTGACTGCGTGCCCACCTCGCGTGGAAAGTGCTCACTTTGATTCAAAACACCATGTGGTTTGCTGTCAACGAAGTAAGGTTTCTTTTAGTTTTGTTTCATAATGACCTGTTTTTCCCAACAGACTCCATACTTCTGGCCATCAAACTGCTGGGAACCAGAAAACACAGACTATGGTGAGAGAGTTGTTCTGTTATAGTCTAACTGCTACTTTGTGCATCAAGCAGTACTGAAGAGACTAATGATGCACACTGTTTTTGTAGTGCATAAAATATATTTGTCCAGTCGATATGTTATTACTGCTGATGTTTCAAAAAATTAACAGAAATGATGCAACTGCTGTATGTGGATGGTAGATAGAGTCAAATTTTGTTTTAGATGCTTGGCCCACAGTTAGAATCGGTTATTGTGCAGTTGGCGTGCAATGATGCTTTGTGCTTTCTATCTTATTTCTATTTTATATATTTCTATTTTTAATGTATTCCAACTTCAGTCAGTTGCCTCAGTCATACTCTCTGACTGAGGCAGACTGATTACAGTGATGGAAACGAGGGATGTTTTTGTATGTGTGCACCAATTGGGCACATTTGGCTGAATGTTTTAATGGTGATACAGGGATGAGCTTTTCATTGTTTACAGCAGAGCGGAGTGGAGATAAACATTTCATAATGCCAGAAATGGTTTGGGTGAATAGCCGCAGCCTTGCAGGTCTTTCATTTGTTTTTGAGTTGTAGGAGAGGCTAATGCTCGCTGTGGGAATAATCCTGAGTGTTAGGGGAAGTTAGAGTGTCTCAGATGTAGCAACTGATTCACGTGAATGATGCCTCCTAATGAAAACAGTCTAATGGCATAATGAAGTTTTCACATAATGGTCAGTTAACAAAGGGATGAATGGATGATTACAGGACAGAAAAAAATTTAAAGTCAGGTGTGCACACACACATACACAAGCACACACTGTAACAGACGCTCAGACACCATGCACAGTCAATGACCTTTGTGATATGCAGGCCAGTTTAAATGTGCAGTTGAGAGGATTAAATGAGTAAACGCAGGGCCACTTAAGGCTGTTAAAACCAAGCTGAGATCCTGTTCTCCCTCTATTACCAATCTCTCTGTCTCTCTCTCAGCTGTTTACCTCTGCAAAAGAACAATGCAAAATAAAGCACGTCTGGAGCTTGCAGACTATGAAGCGGTAAGTGAGAGAGGTCTTTTATTGTCAGCACTCCCCTCTTCACGTATTTGTTCTGTTCCTGTGTTGGCACGGCTCTCAGACTTTATCTCTTGCCTTTTTGGTCATACTAACACTGAGAACATTTGTTTTCTGTGTGTCACTGCATCATTTGTTACTATCCTTTCACCAAAGCTATTAAATGAATCACCAAGGATTTTTTCTTTTGTATGTGATCATTAAAATGGTATCCAGCCATGCACTGTACACATCATGTGCAGTAAACATATTCAGCCCAGGCCCCTCTAAAGCCCACCCCCCCCCCATTTTTGTTCTTTGTTTCCATTGCAGGAGAGCCTAGCAAGGCTACAGAGAGCTTTCGCCAGGAAATGGGAGTTCATTTTTATGCAAGCAGAAGCACAAGCGAAGTAGGTTTCTATAAGAACCACACACGCATTGAGCCATTATGAGTGAGTCCTCTTACACCCTCATTATGACATGATTTAACTTAGTGGTTTGCTACGATTTCCCTGTAATTAGCAGCACACAACCTTCACAGATGAACTGCACATTAACCATGTGATGGAATAAACGGATCATACGTGTGTTGGAATAACCCACAGGCTCTGTAAAAACAGTTCTGAACTCCTTTTTTTTTCTTTCAGAGTGGACAAGAAAAGAGACAAAATTGAGAGGAAAATTCTCGACAGTCAGGAAAGAGCATTCTGGGACGTGCACAGACCAGTGGTGAGTCAAATTACTGATTTTGCTGTAATGATATCATTGCTGACATTATCGACATCATCTTAATTGTTCCTGCAAAAGTGATCCACCACATCCACACATTTCACAGGCAGTAGGGATGCACTGCACAGTGTGACAAAGGAATAATGTTTTGAAAATGTTGCAGTTACAAACACGCCATAGATTAGGTAATTTGTATATGAGCTATACATTTCTGATTACTGTGAAATATGAATGGTGTGAAGAGGTGAACATCCCCCGTCGTGTATCCTCTGCCACACACAGGAAATGCCACATCAATAACTGTCACAGCACGTCAGCTTCACTGTTGCTCTTTACCTTGTTCATACACTCTTGCTTAGCATTAGCATTTAGTTTCCCCCTGAGGTTAAAGAGTCCCCTCTTCTGTATTTCTCTGAAAGCCATTGGTCCATGCTTAATTGGAAAATAAGTACAATTAAAGCTGCAAGCAGCGTTGGGCGGGCCCTCGCACTTGTAAGCGCGTCCGCGTGTGAGCCGGCCGAGTTGCACATTCTGGAGCTCTGCCGGTGCGGCTGTGAATTTCCTACGCGGTTATGTCGCCGCATGAAGGTGCTATATGTCACTTCCTGTGTCCCCTATGTGGAGCTACATAGCACTTGCCGCTATGAATATAAATCGGTATTGACGTGTAGATGTCTGGGGGTCAGAGAGTTATCAAGCACGCAAAGTTTGGTTCAGATGTGAGCATGTACACTGAACAATAATGTACCCAAACAATAAAATAAATTCCTTTTATATTTCCCTGCCTTGTTGTTTATGTGTACATACAGAGGAAGAATGTGATAACAGCACACATTTCATCGTTACTGTGTGCTGTACCGCAGTTCTGTGTCCATGCATGCAACAAACTGAAAGCACTGTCTGTCGGAGCGTCTACGTGAAAAGAGAAGGAAGACATGGCTGGTAGTGTCTTCAGAGTTGTTAAACACCTCAGCGCACTGTAGGAAGCCATCTGACTGTGTGAGGGGCAAGATCGTTGATGTCTGCAGGCAGAGTAGGCCTAGAGCTCTCCTGTCTGACTGGTCCACCAATAGCAGAGAAGATGACCCCTTGAGACACAGCCCCTCCTCATTTGCATAATGAGTCAGAAATGCATACAGAAATTTAAAAAGGACAGGCAGAAATAAATACCATGGGTGAAAATAAATAAGGTAGAAAAATACAAAGGAAGAATAAAACAGACAAAATATTAAAACACACACATAAATAATATATTAAAAAAATTAGTAATAAATAAAGTTGAAGATTATAAGGGAGAATAAATAAATAAGGTAATTATAACAAAGGTGAATAAGTAAAGGCACTAATTAAAATATACATTTATGTCTCCTTGTATAATTTAATTAATACCAACATTTATTTATTTACTTTATTTTTTTGTGTATTTAATTGGAAGCTTATTTATTTATTGAGCATTTATTTATTTCTGTATTTATTTCTGACTGTGTCAGGATCGGTCCTCCATAGCGGGGTGGGAGAGTTATCAAGCACGTAAAGTTTGGTTCAGATGTTAGCATGTACACTGAAGTTACAACAACTTCCTGTGTCATGGCGAAGACTTGATCTTTGACGCCACGCCACGGACACACCCATTGACGAAAACTCGCAAATAGCACAACTTTTCATCTTCAATGCCTTTAGAAGGCACAGCACAAATTTGAAGTCGGTCGGACTAAATCCCTAGGAGGAGTTCGTTAAAGTACGAAGTGTGTAAATCATCCAAAATTTGACGTAAAATTCAAAATGGCCGACTTCCTGTTGGGTTTAGGCTATGGCTCCAAGAGACTTTTTTGTGCGTCTGGACAAGATACACGTACCACAGAAAATTCGTGCACGTAGGTGAAACGTGCGGCGGGGGCTGCTTCGTTAAAGGTCACTTTCTGTTGCCAGCAGGTGGCGCTATGACTGTGGGTGAATGTCGGCATGTACATGTGTTCAGGGCGGGACTCTCATCCTAGTGTACAGTTTGGTCCAGATGTGAGCATGTACACTGAAGTTACAACAACTTCCTGTTTCAAGCGAATCATCGACGCCACGGACACGCCCATTGACGAAAACGCGCAAATAGCACAACTTTTCATCGTCAATGCCTTTAGAAGGCACAGCAGAAATTTGACGTCGATCCGACTAAATCCCTAGGAGGAGTTCGTTAAAGTACGAAGTGTGTAAATCATCCAAAATGGCCGTAAAATTCAAAATGGCCGACTTCCTGTTGACTTTAGGCTATGGGTTCTTGAGGCTTTTTTGTGCGTCTTGATACGATACATGTCCCCAGAAAATTTCGTACATGTAGGTTGAACGTGAACGAGGGGCTAATTTTCCAATTTTCTAGGTGGCGCTAGCGAGTCATTTTGCCACGCCCATGTGCGAAACTTGTAGAATACGAAATTTTTCACCGGTTCTGACATGTTTGCAAATTTTGGTGAGTTTTCGAGATGTTTAGGCCATGTCATTTGGGCCTACTTTGCAGAAAAAAAAAAAAAAATAAATTAAAGCTGCAAGCAGCGTTGGGCGGCCCTCGCACTTTAACGCGTCCGCGCGTGAGCCGGCCGAGTTGCACATTCTGGAGCTCTGCCGGTGCGGCTGTGAATTTCCTACGCGGTTCCGACGCCGCATGAAGTGCTATATGTCACTTCCTGTGTCCCCTATGTGGAGCTACATAGCACTTGCCGCTATGAATATAAATCGGTATTGGCGTGTAGATGTCTGCGGGGTGGGAGAGTTATCAAGCACGTAAAGTTTGTTTCAGATGTGAGCATGTACACTGAACAATAATGTACCCAAACAATAAAATAAATTCCTTGCCTTGTTGTTTATGTGTACATACAGAGGAAGAATGTGAGAACAGCACACATTTCATCGTTACTGTGTGTTAGAGCATGGGAGAACAGTGGATACTTTTAATACAGCCCACACCCTAATACTGTGTAACTATAACAAGTAGAGAACAGAAGAAAAAGATGTTCTTTCTTTACAACTGTCTGCATAGCTTATTCATATTGTGTAATGAATGAAAATAAATAGGCCTACTAGGCTCCTCTCTACTTTGACATTTAAGATTAGCTTGTTTGATCCACCTTCATACACATGTGACATTACTGTACAACTTGAGAAAGGTGAGTTGTTTTCTGCTCCAGCCTGCCTAAAAGAAAAGCGTTTTTGGGATTAAATGGACTTTATTAGCTGCTGCAGTGCAGGATGAACTCAGAATAGACCCATTTCTCACCTTATTATTCTAAATCATGCAACGAAGAAGAAGAAATGCATAAGAAATCCTGGGACAAAATCTGTCCACAAATACTGTACAGCATGTCTGATGAACAAGACTTGTGTTATAGCTGACTTGGGCAGTGAAATGTTTAATTTTTTTAATTCATGTGGTCATAGTTGTCCACAACTCAAATCAGAATATAAGAAGAAATGTTTTATACCACCTCAAGAAGGCTTCCTATCAGAAAGGTAGGAAGGTATTTCAAATGTACAACTGCAGTACTTAAATCTAAGTAAAGTAATTTCCCTGACATTTTTGTGTTACTTTACTTTTAATAGACCCATGTAGAGGTTTTATACTTCCTGTGAGTATAATCCAATCAATCTTATTTTCATACTGTATATCCGTTGTGTAATTTGATAAATTGTGTTGTATGTCGTGCTCTCTCAGAGAAGACTCTGACTGCAACATGCGTCTTTGTAAAGAGAGAAACGACAGAAAAAGTCTCTAACTCTGCCTGTCAGCTCGCTCTGCTCCGTTAAAACTGAATTTACCATACAGAATTGAATACGAGTGCACTCCAGATTTAGCTGCAGCCAGCTGACCGTGTGCTTCTCCCTATACCGCAGTTCTGTGTCCATGCATGCAGCAAACTGAAAGCACTGTCTGTCGGCTCTACGTGAAAAGAGAAGGAAGACATTGCTGGTAGTATTGTCTTCAGAGTTGTTAAACACCTCAGCGCACTGAAGGAAGCCATCTGACTGTGTGAGGGGCAAGATCGTTGATGTCTGCAGGCAGAGTAGGAGCTCTCCTGTCTGACTGGTCCACCAATAGCAGAGAAGATGACCCCTTGAGACACAGCCCCTCCTCATTTGCATAATGAGGCAGAAATGCATACAAAAATTTAAGACAGGCAGAAATAAATACCATGGGTGAAAATAAATAAGGTAAATAAATACAAAGGAAGAATAAAACAGACAAAATATTAAAACACACACATAAATAAATACATTAAAAAATTAGTAATAAATAAAGTTGAATAAACAAATAAGGTAATTATAACAAAGGTGAATAAGTAAAGGCACTAATTAAAATATAACATTTATGTCTCCTTGTATAATTTAATTACTACCTACATTTATTTATTTACTTATTTTTTTGTGTATTTAATTGGATGCTTATTTATTTATTGAGCATTTATTTATTTCTGTATTTATTTCTGACTGTGTCAGGATCGGTCCTCCATAGCGGGGTGGGAGAGTTATCAAGCACGTAAAGTTTGGTTCAGATGTGAGCATGTACACTGAAGTTACAACAACTTCCTGTGTCATGGCGAAGACTTGATCTCTGACGCCACGCCACGGACACACCCATTGACGAAAACTCGCAAATAGCACAACTTTTCATCTTCAATGCCTTTAGAAGGCACAGCACAAATTTGAAGTCGGTCGGACTAAATCCCTAGGAGGAGTTCGTTAAAGTACGAAGTGTGTAAATCATCCAAAATTTGACGTAAAATTCAAAATGGCCGACTTCCTGTTGATTTTAGGGCATCGCTCCAAGAGGCTTTTTTGTGCGTCTGGACAAGATACACGTACCACAGAAAATTCGTGCACGTAGGTAAAACGTGCGGCGGGGGCTGCTTCGTTAAAAGTCACTTCCTGTTGCCAGCAGGTGCGCTATGACTGTCTGTGAATGTCAGCATGTACATGTGTTCAGGGCGGGACTCTCATCCTACATGTACAGTTTGGTCCAGATGTGAGCATGTACACTGAAGTTACGACAACTTCCGTGTCATGGCGAAGAGTGATCTTTGACGCCACGCCACGGACACGCCCATTGACGAAAACTTGCAAATAGCACAACTTTTCATCTTCAATGCCTTTAGAAGGCACAGCACAAATTTGAGGTCGGTCGGACTAAATCCCTAGGAGGAGTTCGTTAAAGTACGAAGTGTGTAAATCATCCAAAATTTGACGTAAAATTCAAAATGGCCGACTTCCTGTTGATTTTAGGCATCGCTCCAAGAGGCTTTTTTGTGCGTCTGGACAAGATACACGTACCACAGAAAATTCGTGCACGTAGGTAAACGTGCGGCGGGGGCTGCTTCGTTAAAAGTCACTTCCTGTTGCCAGCAGGTGCGCTATGACTGTGGGTGAATGTCAGCATGTACATGTGTTCAGGGCGGGACTCTCATCCTACATGTACAGTTTGGTCCAGATGTGAGCATGTACACTGAAGTTACGACAACTTCCGTGTCATGGCGAAGAGCTGATCTTTGACGCCACGCCACGGACACGCCCATTGACGAAAACTTGCAAATAGCACAACTTTTCATCTTCAATGCCTTTAGAAGGCACAGCACAAATTTGAGGTCGGTCGGACTAAATCCCTAGGAGGTTCGTTAAAGTACGAAGTGTGTAAATCATCCAAAATTTGACGTAAAATTCAAAATGGCCGACTTCCTGTTGGTTTAGGCTATGGCTCCAAGAGACTTTTTTGTGCGTCTGGACAAGATACACGTACCACAGAAAATTCGTGCACGTAGGTGAAACGTGCGGCGGGGGCTGCTTCGTTAAAGGTCACTTTCTGTTGCCAGCAGGTGGCGCTATGACTGTGGGTGAATGTCGGCATGTACATGTGTTCAGGGCGGGACTCTCATCCTACATGTACAGTTTGGTCCAGATGTGAGCATGTACACTGAAGTTACAACAACTTCCTGTTTCATTGCGAATCATCGACGCCACGGACACGCCCATTGACGAAAACTCGCAAATAGCACAACTTTTCATCGTCAATGCCTTTAGAAGGCACAGCAGAAATTTGACGTCGATCCGACTAAATCCCTAGGAGGAGTTCGTTAAAGTACGAAGTGTGTAAATCATCCAAAAATGGCCATAAAATTCAAAATGGCCGACTTCCTGTTGACTTTAGGCTATGGGTTCTTGAGGCTTTTTTGTGCGTCTTGATACGATACATGTCCCCAGAAAATTTCGTACATGTAGGTTGAACGTGAACGAGGGGCTAATCATTTCCAATTTTCTAGGTGGCGCTAGCGAGTCATTTTGCCACGCCCATGTGCGAAACTTGTAGAATACGAAATTTTTCACCGGTTCTGACATGTTTGCAAATTTTGGTGAGTTTTCGAGTATGTTTAGGCCATGTCATTTGGGCCTACTTTGCAGAAAAAAAAAAAAAAAAAAAAAAAAAAAAATAGTTCAATAGGGACCTCGCACGGTCGTGCTCGGGCCCTAATTAAAGCTGCAAGCAGCGTTGGCGGGCCCTCGCACTTGTAAGCGCGTCCGCGTGTGAGCCGCCGAGTTGCATATTCTGGAGCTCTGCCGGTGCGGCTGTGAATTTCCTACGCGGTTATGACGCCGCATGAAGGTTATATGTCACTTCCTGTGTCCCCTATGTGGAGCTACATAGCACTTGCCGCTATGAATATAATCGGTATTGGTGTAGATGTCTGCGGGGGGGAGAGTTATCAAGCACGTAAAGTTTGTTTCAGATGTGAGCATGTACACTGAACAATAATGTACCCAAACAATAAATAAATTCCTTTTATATTTCCCTGCCTTGTTGTTTATGTGTACATACAGAGGAAGAATGTGATAACAGCACACATTTCATCGTTACTGTGTGCTGTACCGCAGTTCTGTGTCCTGCATGCAGCAAACTGAAAGCACTGTCTGTCGGAGCGTCTACGTGAAAAGAGAAGGAAGACATTGCTGGTAGTTTGTCTTCAGAGTTGTTAAACACCTCAGCGCACTGAAGGAAGCCATCTGACT